>NC_000068.7:120376849-120976849 GCF_000001635.26 Mus musculus
CAGACTAGAAGTTGGCCTCATCTCCAGTTTCTCTTCTCTTTCACATCCCACAGGTGACCATCATGAAACTCCGCTGTTCCACCTTCCAAGCACGCACGGGATCCAATCACACCTCAGAATCTTTTGCTAGGTGGACGGATAGCCCCTTGCTTTACTCAGAACTTGGCTTGGGTGCCACTAAGTGCAGCTCTCCCGGGCCGTCCTATTTACCGCTCCAAGATCCAACCCCTGCCTGGCATTCCTCACGCCCTTTCCTGTGAACTACAGTACCTTTCACTGTGTATTAGATATTTAACTCATTTACTTCAATTTTGTTTGTGTTCTCTTCCTCCACAACTGTAAACCCCAAATTTTCCACTTGTACAGCAGGGGCTACAACAATGAGGGCCAGGTATATGGCGGTGATGAGTACACCACAAGGAGCAATGCACACAATGACTACAGCGCTGCACGTTGCAGTAATTTTCGTTGTTTGCTTTTTGTTTTTTTTCAGACAGGGTCAAAGTTTTTTTTTAACTAAAAAAAATTTAAAAATTTTAAGCAATTACAGTAAGAGTATTCTTTCCACAGAAAAATCTTGTTTGTGGGATGGAGAGATGGTCAATAGTTTAGAGCACTTGTAATCTTGCAGAGCCCTGAGTCTGATTCCCAGCATTTCCATGGTGACTCACAACCATATGAAACTCGTTCCAGGTATCCTCACACAAAGACACACAAAGACAGACAGACACACACACACCACCCATAAACATAAAATAAATATTTTTATAAATGTAATTTGCAAAAACATTTCACATGGTCACCAACTGAATTCACTGTAAAAGTTTGGTTTTCTACATTATTTGCTTCACTGCAATCTTTCTGCAGATGCACTGCTGAGTTTTTAGGAAGATAAAAAGTAGCATTTCTAACACTTAAACTGCCACAAAACTTCAGACATGTTTTCCTAGCTCACTACTTCTTTCATCAACCTTCTCAGAACCAGCACTAGCTAGTCAGCATGTTTCGCCGAATCAGTGTTTCATTCAGAAGCAGGTACTCACTTGACTATGCCGTATCCCAGACTGACTATGATGACCAGGGTTCGAGCCAGTGAGCGCTTTACTGCTGAGAGCAGCTCTGCAAGGACCAAGGCATTCTGGACTATGAAAGAAAGAGACAGCACTATACTCCAGTTTCAACCAAATGCATAAGCCAAGTACTAGCACGTAGGTCTCTACTACTTTTCAGAATGAACACAGTAGCAGACCTACTACAGAGAGAATATCTCTTATGCAATTTCTATAAGCACATGGCTAATGTCACTAATGACCTCAGTTATGTGCACAACAGTCTAGGTGTGCGAAATTCATCAACTCACCCAACTTCCCTAAAACCTAAGCAGACTATCTTACCCTATACAGAAAGTTTATAGTATCAAGGGAATTTCTCTGCCTTTTTTTTTCCTTCCAAACTGAACTATGGCTATACACAGAAAAGCACACACACACACATCCTAGTGCATGTGCATAGTTTTCAACTTTACATCTGTTTTCAAGTCTCTTCAAAGACCCAGGGAACACCTTATAGCATATCTTGCAACAACAATTAGTAACAGTCAGAGAGGAAATTAAAACTATTTTAATAAACTACCATACCAAATATTTTTATTTTTTTTTATTTATTTTTTTTTTAAAGATTTATTTATTTTATTATATGTAAGTACACTGTAGCTGTCTTCAGACACTCCAGAAGAGGGCATCAGATCTCGTTACAGATGGTTGTGAGCCACCATGTGGTTGCTGGGATTTGAACTCTGGACCTTCGGAAGAGCAGTCGGGTGCTCTTACCCACTGAGCCATCTCACCAGCCCATACCAAATATTTTTATAATTACCAGTCAACCTTACTAAACCTTAAGAGCCTCCCCATTTTCTTGTATTACTGTATTTTACCAGATCTTAGATGCACCCTTAAACACCCTGGTGCAAATATCTATGTGTCTTGAAATCAGTGGCATCTTACAATTAAATTGGCCATGTTTTCTTTCTTTCTTAGGGGTGCCTTGGCTATCAACCACAACTGAGTTTTAAGAAATATGATAATCGTTCCCTAAAGGGCCACTTTTCTGTGTTTCAACACAATTATTTTTGCATCATACAAAAATTTTGTACTCCTGAAATCCAAGATTAAAAGGAAAAGTCACAATGGCAATGACTCTGCTTTGGTCATTTTAAAAGTAACTGAAAGGCAGACCTATATAACCACTACTGACTTGAGAGAAGCTGGTATGCATCTCATCTGGCATCAAAAAAAGGCAAATTTGGGGCTGGAGAAATGCATGGTTCAGCAGTTAGGAGTTTGTAGTGCTCTTGCAAAGGACTTGAGTTTGGTGTCCAACACCTACACCTAGGTGACCCAAAACTGCCGCTCTGGTTCCCTGGGGATCTGATCCCTCTGGCTCCACAGGCACCTGCACTTATGTGCATGTAACATACCATCCATCCACCCACATATAGATCATTTAAAAATATAAAACTTAAAGGAGGGGGGAATTTTGGGTCTGGTAAGATGGTTCAGTAGATAAAGGTCCCTAATGTCAAACCTGACTACCTGAGCTCAATCCCCAGGGCACACATGGTGAAAGGAGAGACCTGATTCCCACATGTTGGTCTCTGACCTCCACAGGCATGCCATGCACAGGGACCCACACATGTACATAAAATAAACAAAAAATTTAAAATGGCACCTTTTAAAACATACCAGATTCTCCTTTGTATCGGATATTCTGAAATTCTGCATAAAACACAGCTTTCTCAAACATTCCAAGAAAGATGACAGCACCAATCCAAAATTGAATTCTCAGGAGATCTCTCCAGTAGCAAGCAGACCATGCCAGCCAGAGAACACCAAATAGTACGTACACAATACACATCACCATGAAAAACTGTTATCCAATTGGGAATGAAATAAAAAGCAGAATTAGAGCCAAGAACAAATTATTCAGATTTAAAATCAGCATACAATAAATATAAAAACCTCAAACAGTCTCTACCTTCTCTTCGAAAAATAACTGTATCTCTAGCATGTAATACTAATAAATAAGAAAGAATGATCTAGTCTAGATCTAGAATGATGTAGACTAGAGGCAGACTACAGAAATAACTGTCCTCAAAAGTGCCTGCTCCTTGCACTGATTGGGCCTTTTTAGCTCAGAATTCAGTGATAAAGTGAAGACAGCAGTGCAGACAACAGAGACCTGACAAGTCATGACTCAAGAAACACAACTGAAGAGGAAAACTACTAAAGGCAAGGGAGAGAGAGGGATCATGAACACAAGTCTGCAAACAGACAAGGTCCTCAGCACAGGCTTATGCGGTCTGCACACTCATATAAAGATGATGATACATGCTTCAGTCACTGTGAGCGGGCCCAGAGCTGGGTATCCACTGTTCTAGAGCCCAAATGTATGCTGTGAGGGGGCTACTGAGATTCTCCAGGCCACAAGTCATGACAATTTCATCCTACAGATAAAGGGGTCCCACAGGACTACATACACTCTCTCAAGGTCACTGTCTAATAAGAAGTTAGGGGCTGGGGAGGTGTCTCAGTGGTTAGGAACAACTGTTGCTCTTGCAGAGGACCTGGACTGAGTTCCCAGCATGCACATAGGGGCTCACAATAACCTTAACTGTAGTTCAAGGGGATCCAATGACTTTGTCTAATCTCTGCCGGCACGAGGTTCTCATATAGTACACAATCGGAACAGGCAAAACACTTACACCCCTAATGTAAAATAAGAAAATCTAATTTAAAAAGTTAACACCAAAACCTCAAGTAGCATTTTCTGAATGGCACTGGGATAATCCTTGATACTGCTACAAAACAGACAATTTCATATTAATTTACTGACAAGGTTAAAAAGACATGTTGACTTACAATCATCAGTGGGTAGTCTTCAAGAGTAAGGTATTCATAGGGACCCTTTACTTCAACAGTCACTGGCAAAACACAGATCTCAATTAATTTGATAGATTCAGTAATCAAATAAAACCCAATTAGTGTTTATTTTATGAAATTAGTAAAAGTTTCATCACTCACTTTTAAGTACTTCAATCATGGTGGAAAATGCATTAGATATAGTAACCTTTGAAAATGATGACTTATTCTTACAGTTGTTGATTTGGCTGGATGGATTTTTTCAAGACTCAGGTCCCCCTCATCATCAACACCCTGTAAGCACTGACTGTAAGCACAGGCTGACCTCCTCAGCTCCACATTCACAGCCTGTAAAGACTACACTCACTGGCACTGCTTCACAAAGCCATCCCCGAGAGCTATTCATCCATCGAGAGCTATTTCACCTTCTTTAAATTCAAACACTCTTGGTATAATACTTCTTACAGTGCATTCCTAATATTCTTGTCTTCTGCCCATCATTACGATTCCCTAATACTTTTTTACTTATTTTTTTATGATCTTGCAAGATGGATGTCACTTTCAAATGAGAATTTTTTTTTAATTTCATAATGAACTATATAAGTAATACACCCTTCCTAGTAAAATAAGATGTAAAAATAATCTGGCAGTTTAATTATATAAGCAGAATCCTACTCAAGAATGAAAACCAAAACAAACCCAAGAAGAATACACACAAGTCCTGACAAAGCACAGCTCTATTTATAAAACATAACTGACATTTCCCAAAACTTGGTACCAAACATTTTGCAAAAACCTGACTAAGTAAATAAATACTATTTAAGGAACCAAAAAATGTGTTATGTACAAAATGAGTCAGAGAAATCTGCCTCCTTGAAGCAACTCTACTGATTATAAGATTAACTGTTTTGAGCCAGTCCTGGTGGTATGGGTGTGTAGTCCCAGTATCTGGCGGGACTCTGGAAGATCCAGAGCTCTGGGGTAGCTCAGCTACATACAGCCAGTCAGAGCCAATCTTTTACATTACAATAAAAGATTGATGATTGCCAGGTGGTGGAGGAGCGAGCACATCTTTAATTCCAGCATTTGAGAGGCAAAAGTAGGTGGGTCTCTGAGTGCAAGGCCAGCCTGGTCTACAGAACAAGTTCCAGGACAGCCAGGACTACACAGAGAAACCGTGTCTTGAAAAACAAAAAAACAAAACAAAAAGATTGATGGTTTAAAAGCTGTCACTAAAAGAGCTGAAAAAATTCTAGAAATAGTTGCTAAGTCAAACTCTGACTTGGCTGGGCCTGGTGCATGACGTTAATCCTAGCCTTGGAGGCCAGGCTCCATCAAAAGTTTTAATGAGAAGATGAAAGAAGTCACTGTGGTGACACAGAATTATATTCTCCCCATTTGAGAGCCTGAGGCAGGAGGATTTGTTGCAAATTTGAGGCTAACCTAGACTATACAGCTAGACAAAACAAGACATTTGGGCTGGGTACAACACTTGCATAGCATATGTGGGCTCTGGGTCTAATCCCAGCACTGAAAAAAAAAATGAAAGAAGAGAACTTTCAGAGACAATTCTAGATTTCCCAGTGGTACTGTTGATCAAACCATGCCTTAATGTGCTTCCTCCAACAGATGTGTAAAAAACAAAAAAGGAGAAAAAGAAAAAGAAAAAAAAAAGACATTAAATGTGAAAACAAGACAAGTATTTCCAGGAATCAAGATGGAATGGAGACAGAACAGTGCAGAAGGTTGAAGCACAGTCATGCAGGACTCTGGTCGTGAAAACAAGGTTTACATGCCCGTTTACATGCAGTTCCTTTGTGAGCACTGAAACAAGTCAGAGTCAAACAGGAGAAAGGACAGGGTCAGGGTTGAGCGTGAGGTGGGCCTCTCCCCTCCCTCTCTGAGACAACTGAAAAGAAATACCAGCAACTGCTCTTCTCTGCCTGTTTGTTACCTGTCAGAAAAGTGTGAAGCCAGAGCAGCAGTTCTCAACCTGTGGGCGGCACTCCCCTTTGGGGTCAAATATCAGATATTTACATTATGATTCATAACATAACAGTAGCAAAATTATAGTTATGAAGCAGCAATGAGAATAGTTTTATGGTTGGGGTCAGCACAACATGAGGAGCTGTATTAAAGGGTCGCAGCATTAGGAAGGTTGAGAACCATACATTCTGAGTTCCAGAAATTAAAGCAGGTCACTACCTGGTCCACCTAGATCTGCTATACCGCCATATCACTACAGGGCAAAGTAAAGCCCATTGCGAATTGGGAGTTAAGGACTCAACACAAGGATCACAAAAATCTAAAAGAAAGTCAAGTAAGAAAGGTCAATGAGCTAGGTATGGTAACATAAGTCTTTAGTCTCAGCATTCAGGAGGCAGAGGCAGGAGGATCTACATGAGTACAAGGCCAACCTGATCTACAAAGCGAGTTCCAGGTCAGCCAGAACTACAAAGAGAAACCCTGTCTCAAAGAAACAAAATAAAAAACAACAAACAAACAAACAAACAAAAACAAAGAAAGATCAATGAAATATGTAAAATGGTCTGGGAAATTAACAAAGCCAAAAACAAAACAAAATTCCATGGAGATTTAACTAACTAAAGAAGACAAAGGCAATATGAAAAATGTTGTTATTTATGTAATTCTTGGTTTTCTTTATGATATACACACATGTTATATGTAAGCATGCACACATGTGTGGAGGCCAGAGGCTGGTGTCAGGCAGCTTCCTCAGTTACTTTCCATCTTATTTTTTGAAACAGATCTGGCTCTCAGCAGCTATGCTGGTTGGCCAGCAAGTTCCAGGGATCTGACTCTCCTCTCCTGTGCTGGGGTTACAGAGGTTTACCACTGTGGCTCTTACCACTGTGGCTCTTACCACTGTGGCCTGCTCTTCAGCTGGGAGTTAAGAATACAAACTCAGAACCCTCTGCTACAGCAACAAGTACTTTACTGACCAAGCCATCACCCAAACCCATCATTTCTAGGGTTCTGTAACAGGGTCTCAAAGACTCCATGCTGGCCCCAAATTCACTATGTAGCC
This sequence comes from Mus musculus, assembly GCF_000001635.26. NCBI lineage: Eukaryota > Metazoa > Chordata > Mammalia > Rodentia > Muridae > Mus > Mus musculus. Next base: position 120,383,816 of record NC_000068.7, read on the forward strand.
AAGCATGGTCTTGAACTCCTTGATCCTCCTGCCTCAAACCCCCTGATTGCTGGGATTATGTAGATTCACTTTGCCTACCAATATTAAAGACTGTAAAAAAAAAATAGAGATACTTGCAAAGAAATATGATGAAAAAAAGACTTGTCAATAAATTTGAAGTTGTAAAAGCAATCAAGAATTTCTCAAAACACGTACACCTCTGATTCAAGGGGAAGAGAAGGACGAGAATAAAATACTTCTCATAGAGAAAGTCTACCCAGGCTGATAGTCTGTCAGATTGCAACAGGAGTACAGGAAAGTTCTCACAGAAAAAAAAAGGTGAATTTACTCTTTAAAACTGTTTCATAGACTATGAAAGTAAGGACATTCTCCAATTCACTACATGAGGTTATCATAATCTGCATGCCGAATCAGTGATAATAAGAAAATAAAATTACAGGAAAACTCATCTTGAACACAAACAATAAACAAAAGGAACCCAACAATGTATATGAATGGAAAGATACGGGTGTGTTTGTGTGTGTTAAGACAAAGCAAAACTTAAAGAATGGTTTCAAACTAGAATCCTGTTAATACAACGCAGCACAGCATCACCAAGGAGAAAGCCTATGTGATCGTTCCTTTAAAAAACAAAAAAAACCAAACAACAACAAAAATACAGGGCCTCACTGTTTAGCCTGCTAGGGTTCCTGGATTGGGTCTTGAATTTATAATCCTCTTGCCTTAGGCTCTAGAGAGCTGGGTTACATAGGTAAAAGCAAACATGCTTATTCTATGATAATTTTAATGCATATACAATTGAGCCTTTGATTAAACTGAGCCTTCCTTCTTAGTATTAAAAAGAAGAAGAAAATAGTAAAGTTGGAAAACAAGGGCATCTTTATCTAATTAAGTGATATTCTGGGGGGGGGCGGAAATCTATAGTAAACATTGTATTTTGTAATGAAATGTACCAATATTGCCAATAAATTCAGAAGTAAGACAAGGATACTCTACCGAGAAAGCAAGGCTAGGGAAGGAAACTACACAGTACAAATTAAAACCAAAAATGGAAACCACAGAGAAACTACAACTAGTTACTGCAAAATTCCAGGTGAAAGGTAAAGACTGTCAGTTGTGTAGTTACAAAGAAGGAAGGAAGATAAAAAATTCTTGAGGAACTGGAAAGATTGCTCAGCAGGTCAGAGTACAAACCCCTCTTCCAGAGGACCCAAGTTCAGATCCTAGCACCCATGTTGGGAGGCTTACCATAACTTGTAACTCCAGGATAGGAACCTTGACTCACATGGATACAATTAATTGCACATGAACACATAATTTTTAAAAGTCCAATAAATCGCTAAAAAAAAAGAAAAACTCTTGATATTAAGAAATTGTCAGGCTGGAGAGATGGCTCAGAGGTTAAGAGCACTGACTGCTTTTTCAATTCCCAGCAACCACATGGTGGCTCACAACCATATGTAATGGGATCCAATGCCCTCTTCTGGTGTGTCTGAAGACAGTATGTACTCATATAAATAAAATAAATAATTCTTGAAGGAAGGAAGGAAGGGAAGAAGGAAGTTGTCGATGAAAATTCAAAATTCCCAAGTTTTAACATAGAGATTCAAGTTTTGAAAATTTTACTTCAAAATACTAAAGAATACTAATTGAAAATACTCATAGCAGGCTCCTTCTCTAGAAGCATGTCTGCCTGTATGTCAATATGCTTTCTGCCATGATGATAATGGACTACTTCTGAAACTGTAAGCCAGCCCCAATTAAATGTTTCCCTTTATAAGAAAAAAAAATTCACAGCAAGAAAGCCAAACTAGAACCAAGTATCTGTGATTCATGGAAAGTATTTGGAATTGTGCCTACACATACAAAAATATTTCTAATTTTCCCATTTCATATTGATCATGTGTGAAACAAATAGAAAATAACAAATATTTTTAAAAGACAAGAATTGAACTTACTGGTAAAAAGGTTACTTAGTGCATTTTCTTTTGGTGATTCCTTTGAGGACGAGATGCCAACATGCACGATAAAAATGTATGGAGCATCTTGCCAAGTCTGCAATGGTTCATGCATTGCCTAGGGAGAAAAAGGGGCATCAAAACTTCAAGTCTCAAGAATCTAGAGCACAAGTTAGTAATGCAGTATGGAACATCGCTTCAGGATACAGCCCAGAAAGTCCTCAGCTTTCAGTAACAGAAATGGTCATCACAAGCAAGACAAGCTTATACACCACACAGCAACGTAGGCAAGATCATGAACTGATACAACATAGTCCCTTGCATTCTTGCTATACATGGTCTACATTTAATGTATTTATCTTTTACAAAGAAAAACTGTAATTAAAAATCATTGAGTTTAACTCATGCTAGAATAATTATTTATATCACATAAAAATTCTTGATATAAATACAGGAAAGAATACATACATGACTGTACACACACACACACACACACACACACACACACACTCACTCTTGAATCAAATTCCCTTCCCCAAACTACCAGAACCTATACTGGCATGGTCTCACATTTAAATAAAAGCTCTCCCCTAAACCTAGTCTAGGTGTGTGGGAAGGCAGTGCTTCTTAGAGTCAGGCAGTTAATAGCTCTTGACTCTTAAGAAACAGTGACCACTGATTTCCTCACTCAGGAGTTTTTACAACCAAGATTAAACGATAAAGAAAAAGGAGATTTGGAGATGCAGGGAATCATGGAGTTGACCTGGTCTAGCTACTTTCAGAGGTATGCATCATAGGTTTTTCAGGCTTAAGCTCATGTTTCCTTGGGCACTGTGTGCCTTTCAGTTCCTGAGAAACCAAGGCATCCCCTTAAGTAGGGAGGCATTTGGATTACTTGTGTATCTTTGTAATCTCTAGAAGTCAGCAAAGCATATACAGGTTTGACAGAATAATCATTCTTAGACATTAATTCTGCATATCCTGCATAACTTGCAAACATCATTGAAACCTGGCAACTACAATTGTATTCTTACTGGCAATCGCCATCATATTGTTTCTGATGAGGGTATAAAAAGTCTGATTGCTTACAATCGAAAGGTTTGTCAGCCTCAATCTTGCTGAGTCTCTTCCAACCTGACCTGGTTTTAATTTCTACCAACATTTTGGGAGACCATGGCTTGTTAAGTAAGCACTGGTGCCTACCACGGAGGAAAGCCACTGGTCTTTTCTCCATCCGTGAAGAGGCACCACTACATAGACTTGCAGCTTGTTACAGTCATCTTTTTTTTTTAAGATTTATTTATTTATTTTGTATATATGAGTACACTGTAGCTGTCCTCAGACACACCAGAAGAGGGCATCAGATCATATTACAGATAGTTGTGAGACACCATGTGGTTGCTGGGAATTGAACTCAGGACCTCTGGAAGAGCAGTCAGTGCTCTTAACCAGTGAGCCATCTCTCCAGCCCCAGTTACTGTGAACATAAAAGTAGGTTTTACCCAGAGGTCTCTAGGTAAACATTACTAATCTATGAAACCCAGATTTTACACATTTATACATTTTAGCCCTATGAAATTACAGGTTTTCTCTAATAACCAAAATGTCCTACAACCCAAGAGGATACAAAATGCAACAGATTTTATGACACACAACTTCAAGTCCAAACAAGCAGACACATCCTTCAACTCTATATTCACTGGCTATTTCAGGAACAACTACGTCATGCTGAAACCCTACTTTGATTCCTGCCAATCTTTCTTCAAGGAGGATGCTGAGACATGTGTAACTTCACAGTCATAAGAATCCTATGTTCTATTACTCACAATTACTGAACCTTCCCTGAACTTAGTCATTAACCAATTAGTATAACTAACCATTCTGCTATTAACTCTTACATCTTAAAACTACTCTTATAAATTTCAAAATGTACTAATTTTCATAGTATAGGGTTTGATAAGTGTAGTGGCAGCATTTATATGCCCAGCACTCTGTTAGGCATGTAACATTTGCTACTTGTTTAAGTCTTAACAAACCTATCAGATAAGTAGTTACTATTGTTTGATTTTATTTAATTGAGGTAAATTTTACATACGTCATAATTTTAACAATGTTACTGAGCATGATTCAATGGACTTGGACACCAAAACTTATTTTGAGATACTGTCTCTCAGGCTGATCTTTAACCTGTACTTAAGAGATTGTTACTTCAGGTCCTAAGTAGCTGGGACTAGACAAATGCCCCCGTGCTAACCTCCTAAAAGCAGTCCCTTGTTTATTGGGCAATAAAACTCCCTCTCTCCATCCCGCCACCATTTGAAACAACTTAACCTACTTCCTACTTCCAGAGATTTGTTGTCTACCATGGACAATTTACATCAATGGCTGAATTAAACAATATTTGTCCTTTAACATCTGACTGGTCTCAGTTTTCAAATTTATCTATGTTGTGGCACATATTAGTACTTCATTTTTGTGAATGAGTTACATTACAACTTATGGGCACAAAATCTTGTCCATTCACTCCTACTTGGAGTCTTGAACCCTTTGTGTATCCCAATATGAGAAATTCATTAAATTTCAAAAGCTTTTGGCTATTGTTTATTCTTTTATACCTCTTTTCTCCTCAGACTTCCATTATATGCACACTGGTCCGCATGATAGATGCATAGGTCTCCAAGGCTTTGTTCATTTGTTTTCATTCCTTGCTCTCTAGTCCTCTGAACAGGTAACTTCAACTGACCATCTCTGGATGGGTTCTTCTACCTGCTCAAATGGTGACAGCCCTCATCAGTTTCTTACTTTAGTCAATGCTCTTTTCAGCTTCATGGTTTCCAGTTTTGTTGTTGTTTTGTGACAGGGTGCCACCATGTATCCCAGGCTGATCTCAATCTTATTGAAACCCTCCTGTTTCAGCCTCCCAAGTGCTGGCTTACAGCATCTATAGGAATAAGTCACTATATATATCTCAACTTTGTGATTTCTGCTTATTCCTTTTTATAACTTTTATCAGTTTCTTCCTAATTTCCTAATTTAGTGTTTTGTCCATAATTTCCTTTCATTCTTTTGAGCACATTTTAAAAAGTTCAAAGTCTTTCTTACATCTAATGTGTGAATGTCTTGAGAGGCTTTTTAGAAACTGCATTTAAATTTGACACTTTCTTTGCATAACTCACAGTAGTTGACAGAAAACAGCATATTCTAGATGATAGAAGATTCTGTTTGTCACTGAAGGCAGGAGGGAGGGGTGTTCTGAAGGTTTGTTGCTTAGTTTCTTTTCTAAACTATTTTTGTAAATTGCATACACTGTCCTATGTGGTTCCCAGCATCTGTGCTTGTTCATTTGCCTGCCTGTTTCTTGCCTTCCTTTCACTGTTTTCAGTTCTGAGGTTGAATCTACTACTGAGCTATAGTCCCAGCCAAGTCTCAGTTCTTGCGGCTGAGTGCCTACTATTTTAGTAAGATTTCCTAAAACATCAGGAGCTAAAAAGATAAAGAGAAAAGATCCATTCCTAGTCCTTGCAAATTGAGGCAAGGCTTTACTCGGTGTGTGTAGTTAGAAGGCCAGCCAGCATGAAAACTAGCTAGTCTCTTTAAAGCATGTATCTGTCCTGGAATACACAAGAGCTTTGCAAAGCTCCTTTCCTTCCAAATATCTCCTTCTGCCCTTGTACTTTACAGGTTTTGTGCTCTTACCTATTGCTTGCCCACTTTCTCTATGTTGCTGCAGCCCAGAATGTTTGTCTCTAAATATACTTAGCACAAACAACCAAAATGCCGCTTGGCCTTGGGATTGCTGAGTCAAGCAGAACACAGGCAGGTCCTTAGCCGGATTCTTCAGGGAGCTGTCAGCTCAGACAAAACCACAGCCACAATCCTCGAGTTAAATTCTATGTTTATATATCCCTGGCACCAACAATTTATCCAGGACTAAAAGCTGACATTACCCTGCCTGATCTGGGAAGCAATAGGTGGTGAGTGATTTAAAACAGCACAGCATGCTACCACGGCAATGCAGCAGCTAATTTCTCCAGTGAGGTGGTTCAACCAGTGAAGACGCTTGTTTGCAGAATCCTAGTGACCTGCTTTTGATTCCCCAGAACCCATATAAAGGTGGAAAGAGAGACCCAGCTCTCAAAACTGTCCTCTGACCTCCACTTGTGCACCATGACATGCACGCACCTCCCCCATCTAACAGATCATGAAAGTTGCATGTGGTAATCTAAACACAGATGTCTTACAGAGTAATTCTGTCTCTGATATAGTCTGTTTCCAATGAAGTAATAAGCTGTGAGAATTATCACAAAACTTAGCATGCAGTTACCATACAGTCATCAATCACTCTCCTTGGCACTTGCCCAAATGAACTGAAAGTCTACATCCACACAACAACCTCACAAAGCATTCATAGCTAGCACTTAAAAGCAATCAAAATGTCCTTCAATAGGTGAATAAATACCAAACAATGATAAAACCAGACAGTGAACTATTACACAGCTCTAAAGAGTAGTGAGCTATCTAACCACCAGAAAATATTTAAAAACTTCAAATGTATATTATGGAGAAGTCAACCTGAAAAAGCTATATAGTCATTTGACTACAATTGGGTGATATTCCAAAAAATGTAGAACAGAATAAACAGTAAAAAGATCAGCAATTTGTCAATTATTAGGAAGGATGGAGAGATGAAAAGCAAAGAACAGAGAATTGTTAAAGCCCTGAAGCTACCCTGTATAACAGAATCATGGTGGGAATGTCATTAGACAGTTGTCAAAACCAACAGGATATATAACACAAACAGTCAATATTATGTTAACTAGGCTGGCCTAGAACTCACAGGGATCTACCTGCCTCTGAGTGCTGGGATTAAAGGTAGTATGTCAACATGCCCTGTCCTATTAATTTTTTCAAGTTCTGACCAACTCTATGCCAGCCACAAGAAAAGGTAAAACAGGCTTAGAGGTCCCCCAAAAACCATTCGTGTGAGCTGACTGGCAAGTTGCTAAAATCCTCTATTCTAAGGGGCTCTCTCTGACCTGACACAGAATCACTCATTGTTACAACATACGACACTTGACAAAACCATTCAATATTAACTGTTAACAATCATAGCTGCCTGATGTGACATTAGCAGCTGTACTTATCAAGAAGCTGAACCAATTGTTAAAAGGAAAAGAAAGTTATACAATGAAGAGTCTCTGTGGAGTTTGAAGTCTAAACTATTCCTGGAAATCTAGATAGCCACACACATGTGCAGGGCTACATAGGCACAGGCCCTCATCACTCATCCCTGATAGCTCTTAGTGCTTTAAGCAGACATGAAGAAAGGTTAAGGCCAAAGTGTTAAACTGGGAAAGAAGCCACACACAAGATCATGTACTATGCGATTAGTAGCTGAGGACAGAGGCTGTGGGGAAGGGAGCAGTGTGGACTGACAGTGAGTACAGACTTTCAGAGCCAAGAATTCTGAAGCTCACCACTAGTGGTTCTGTAAACTGTGAAACACTAAAGCCCACCAAGTTTTATACTTTAAAAGGATGACTGTGTGAGATATAGTATGCTTAATAAAATTGTTACAAAGCTAGAGACACAAGGCAGGAATGTAGCCCAGGCCTGTAATCCCAGAACTTAGGAGGCTTGCCTGGTCTATAAAGTCAGTTAGATTTGTGAAATGAAGAAAGCCCAAAATCTAAAAAATAAAAAGTTAAAATTTAAAACTTTAATGGATTTGTGAAGAAGATGATCTAAAACAATTACTATATACTTCCTCTATATTTTAGACTGGAAATATTTTTGAGGAATTAGCAATATGTTCTTTTTATAAAAAATCATATGCATATGTATGCATATGGGTACCCATAGCAACCAGAAAGAGGCATCTGGAGCTAGTTACAGGTAACTGTGAGCCTGCTGAGATTGCTGGGAACCAAAGAGAATGTGGGCCCTCTGGAAGAGCAGCAAGTATTCTTAAGGGCAGAGTTGATTTTCTGGCCCCCAGAAAATAAGTATAAATGAGCCTCCACACAACTGTATTGATAAAAATAACTAATTTGGGCCTTATTTCAATTTTCTAAAGATTCTTCCAATTATATTCTATCACAGATAATTTCAGGCTAAGTTTAAAATTTTTAACTGTTTTTTTTTTTCTTATTTACACATAAATATTGACAGAGGGGAAGGATTCCCAAGGTAATATGGGTTTTTTTGTTTGTTTAAAAAAAAATCTAGAAAATACAAAGAAGGAAAAAAAAAACCCACTAATAGTGTCTCCTAGAAACAGCCATTACCGTGGACAGTTTTGGTGTACAATTTCTAGTCTTCCTTTCCTTCTTAAGTATTACAACAGTGAAAGAAAACTATTCAAACATCAAACATATCCACCACTGCTCCAATGCGGGAATACTTACAATTTTGTCTCCAGTAAAGGTAACATTTGTTGCATTCTCCTTAGCCTTTAAACATTAAAACAGAAAAGAAAATTAAGAAAGTTAATTCCCAGTTTTTACATTGCTCTCAGAAATATGTACAGAAAAACAATTACCTCCTGTTTTTCTCCCAAAAGAGGAAGTCGATGTGTAAAATCCCCAGAAAAGCTCTATAAAAAAATTAAAGATGTATAAATAACAAATGTATAGCTCAAAATATGTAGAAATGGTTAAAGCAAAACACATACCACTGCAGTAAAAAAACAATAGCATCAGCAGATAAAAAAAAAAAATTCCAATGAACTAGAAACAAGTGGAGAAAACCCTGCTGAGCATGGCCTGGCCCACAGGACAGAACTGTCTCTGAGTCTCTCCAGAAGGGGGCAACTGTGAATGTCAAAGCCTTAGACAGTCAAGTGTGTCCTGTGGGGGATGGGGAGGTGGGCAGAAGGTATTTTGCTTCCTCAGCAATTGGATTGTACAATTCAATGCTTACATTAGATTAGAAGGCAGGAAACCTTACCAACAGAAGTGTATCCTATGACTAAAAAACTACAGCAGACCTGAGAGTAACTGGATGCAGCAAGCAGCTTTCTATAATCACATCCAACCAACCCTTCTAGCTGAAGAAATGAATTTAAAGAACTAACACGAGAAGAAATTATTCAATGTTACAGTTTATTCTGTTTGCTATCAACTTGTGATACCATTTTACAATTTTTCTACTTTCCGTAAGGTTTAAGCTATGATAAGACCTTCAAAATTAATTATCAATTACTTCATTCATTCGTCAATTGTTAAATATTCAATCCATTACTTGTAAACACTGAATAGAGAACCTACCTTCCGGTGCACTGCATGCTACTTTGCAGCATTTGCTAAGAGAATCCAAGCAAATGAAACAAAGACAAAGTGAAGCTGCTGTTAGCAAGAACTCTTCAATACTCAAACCTTCCCTCACTCTAAAAATCCTCATCCAAAAATTAGTGTTATCGCCCATTTCTAAAATAAAAGAAAAAACTTTGAATTTCAGGTCTGAGCGATGGCTCAGAGGGAAAAATGCTTGATCTTGGAGGCCCAGCAACCACATACAAAGCCAAGCACGGTGGTGTGAGTGTGCAACCCCAGGATGAGAGGAGCAGAGGCAAGTAGATCCCATCCCAGGAGTTCACTTGCCACCCCATCTACCCAAAGCAGCAAGTGCTAGGTACCATGAGCAACACTGTCTCAAAAAATAAAGTAAAATACATGAAATAAGGTAGACGTGAATGAGGAAGACAGTGTATGTCAAACTCTGGCTTTCACTTGGACAAGAGCACCAGCATAAACACCATAGGCTTGTGTATACACACACACATACATACACACACACACATATACACACACACCTCACAAACTTTGAAAAGCTAGAATTTCAAATAAAAAGTAGCATTTATGTGATTATATTTATGTAAGCATTGTAAATGTATAGTCATCTGTATTATTCACCTCTCTATATATTACTCACTCTCCTTTTCACACAAACAAGGTGTAGAATTCAACCCTTTTGATTTCAGATGTATAATAATAAAATCTAAAACCTAGTTATCTGAAGACATATCAACTAAAAAATTGCTTTGTTAAATAACTATCAACAGATGAACAGATAAATAAAATGTGTTATATAAAATAACAGAATTCAGCCCTAAAAGGGGATCAAATTTGGGCACATGCTGCAACACAGGTAGGTGATCCTAGAAAACAGAGTCCACACCAAAAAGAACAAAACTCAAATCCCTCTCTGAAGTATCCAGAATTGTCAAACACATAGGGACAAAAATAGACTAGAGGGGAGCACCGTGCAGACAGGCTGAATCACGGTTGGATAGTACAGACTCCACTCAGTTCAGCAGGATCAAAGTCTGCAATGGACAGTGGTGATGACTGACAATGTGAATGAACTCAGAGCACCCAGCCTAGCCTTCAGAAATGGTTAGGATGGCAATGGAACTTTTATAAGAATCTGCTATAGCACCGAGGAAAGAAAGTGCAGCTTCCTTCATAGTATTGAGATCTCTTCTAGAAGACAGAACTAGCAGACAAACAATGGACAAGGGAGAGAGTCAGACATGACTTTTTTTCTTCACCTTTTCTCTTTCCTTCTAACCACTGTCAAGAATTTACCTGTGCTTTATAGAGTTCACTACAGTTCTGAAATAATCTTGATGATGTTTGGTATCTCCCAGACAAGCCTTTTTTTCCCTTGAGATTTTCCAAGTATGACTCTATTTCATCTGCCTAGAAAAAACAGAGAAGATGCAAAATTTTAGCTCACCTGTTGCAAATCAAGGACTTGAAGGACAAAGAGTCAATCTGTAGTACATATATAACTTTGCCATTTTTAAAACCAACAGGAGAAGCCTGGGGACATTGTTCAGTTGCTCAAGTGTTTGTTGTCAAAGTACAAACACTTGAGGTTGAGCCCCAAAACCTATGTAAAACAATCTGGGTGCGGAGAGGAGTCCTTGCAATCCTAGTGCATAACAGGTGGAAACAGGCTGGGCCTGGGACTCACTGGCTGACCAGTCAGCATAGCCTGCTTGATGAGAGCTGGCCAATGAGAGACCTTGTTTTGAAAACACAAGGGCATCTGAACAACACCAGAAGCTGTCTTCTGGCCTGCACACATAATAAGCACCTAAACAGGAACACACACACACACACACACACACACACCCCTTTAATATAACCACAGAATTATCGTCTTTGCTCACAAAACTTCTCTAACAATTCTGGGAAGACTAGTAAATTTTCAGATACAAAGAGTTTTTATCACATGAAAATACATTTGTTACTTGACCAAATCAACAAAATCTACAACATTCATGTTCATAAGCTTGGGATGTAAAACTGTTGCTGCCAAGCATAGCCCATTTCTGATAGTTACGAAAGAAAATATCATTTATCAGTTGTGATTTTTCTCCCATACCAAAATCACATTCAAATATCATATCTACCACCATCATCTCCATACTTTAAAACAAGTATGTGTACACATATGTGTAAATTTATGTGATTATGTACACACATGCTGTCAGAAGCCTTCAGGATCCCCTGAAGTTGCAGTCACAAGGAGCTTGGCTATGAGCAGGGTGGTTACTGGAAACTGAACTCAGGTCATCTGTAAGAGCAGTACATGCCAACTACTGAGCCATCTCTCCAATCCCATCTCCACACTTGTATCCTGTAGCAATCCAAAAGAACTATTTGTATGTCTTATGAAAACAGGACCTAAATTCCTGACTAGATCACATGAAGTTTCAAATGTAAAAACCTTCTAGCATTAGTTTAATTTGTGATTAAGAGAAAAAGGTCAATATTTTAAACCAAATTCTAGAACCATCATTTCTCTAAATTCTTCAGTCTTTTCATTCCTTCCTATGATATTATTCCAAACATATATATGTAAATGTATTATAACACACAAACATAGACAGACAGGCAGACACACACACACATATGTATATATCCGTAATCCTGTGTAAAACAGGGAGTACCCATGGAAGCTACAGGGTTTTAGCTGGAGTTACAGGCAGGTTTTTTTGTTGTTGTTGGAGGTTTTTTTCTTTTTAGTTTTTCGAGACAGGGTTTCTCTGTATAGCCATGGCTGTCCTGGAACTCACTTTGCAGACCAGGCTGGCCTCGAACTCAAGAAATCCGCCTGCCTCTTCTTCCCGAGTGCTGGGATTAAAATTAAAGGTGTGTGTCACCAGGCCCGGCTACAGGCAGTTTTGAGCTGTTCAATTGGATGCTCAAAACAAAACTCCTGTCCTCTGCTCTTAACACTGAGCTCCATCCCAACTTTATATAATGAAAGCAAAAGCAATCACCATCACTCCTGTAAAACTTCAATACAGAAGCTGGGGATGTAGCATAGTTGGCCCTGTTTGCTTAGCATGAATGAAGCCCTGGTTTATATTCCCACTGCATAAAATCAGGCACAGCTCAGCACTTAAGAGTACTGGCTGCTCTTCTGGGGGAGCCCAGGTTCAATTCCGAACACCCACATGCAAGGTCATAGCTATCTGTAACTCTACTTCCAGAGATTCTGACGCTCTCTTCTGGCCTTCAAGAGCACTACACACATGTAGTACACAGTCACATAAAATACAGAAACATGAAAATAAAGTCTTTAAAAGTACAATACACACCTGGGAACATTATAATATGTATATTGGCTTATCCATTAATTTTTTTAAAATTTATGTTCATTAAAAGTGTTACTTATACCAGGTGGTGTTAGCACATGCCTTTAATACCAGCACTTGGGAGGCAGAGGAAGGTGGATCTGTGAGTTCGAAGTCAGCCTGCTCTATAGAGTGAGCTCCTGGATAGCCAAGTCTATACAGAGAAACCCTGTCTTAAAAAAACAAACAAAAAAATGTTACTTAAATGAATACATAATGAGCTTATTATTGCTACTTTAAAACAATGAATATCTCAATTTTTTAATTTTAATAATTCTTTAAATAATCTATTTAAAAGTGATTTTATTATATTATGTGTATGGGTGTTTTTGCTATGTGTATGTCTGTAAACCAAGTATATGCCTGGTGCCTGCAGAGACCAGAAGTCAGATCTGGAACTGAAGTTGTGGACAGTTGTGAGCTAGCATGTGAGTCCTGGGAACTGAACTCAGGTTCTCTGGAAGGGCAGCCAGTGCTCTTAACCACTGAGCCATCTCTTTAGCCCTGTTTTAATTTCTAAAAGAGGAAACCAAACAAACAAAAGCCTTGTGGAGGACCAGAAAAATTGCTCAGCAAGTAAAGGAACCTGCTGTCACGTCTGGTGACCTGAGTTCAGTCCCTAGAACCTGCACAAGTGTCTTCTGACATTCGTACTCATGTCATGGCTTATGTGTGCACCAATACCACAATAAACTCAAATGTTTAAAACACAGTTTTTAAAAAAGGTTTTTTAAGCCCACATTTTTTTTAAAGGCTATGAATTCTGAGACTAAAAGTCTGAGAACTGCTGACACAAGCCTGCAGACTGAGACTCCTAGGCTATGGTTTCAGCTCTGATGGGCCATAAGTACGCACTACTCTTTCTGTGTAAAGTTAGGAGGCTGGGACCAGATAACCATTAAGTCACAGGAAAAGTCTGTAGTTTCATGTTTTTTACCTTGAAATTGTAGATTTCATTGTAGCAATCAGCACTTTTCAGAAACCAGGTTATATTTAAAGACTGGTCACAAGGCTCTCCATCAACTATGAAAGAAGAAATCACTGTAAACATGAGAGGATTCCAAATGAAGCATTCTTTCAGCATCTCTCTATTAACTTACATTCTTTTTATTTTCCACCCTAGCTTAGATACTCAATATCTTTAAACATAAGGAATTCGGGTCACACAAAGAACTCTTTGTTCTTTTTTCTTAGGCTTGTTTTGAGGCAGGATTTGAGGCCAGGCCTTAAATTCATCGCCATCCCTCCGTTTCAGCCTCCAATGTTGCGATTACAGGAGTGAGCTACATACCCAGATTCCTAGTAGCCTTTAGACAATAACGTCACTGCTGCCTCAGAAATAATAGCTAGGCAAGCTTTCTTTCTTTAACCTCTTTGGACTGTAGATCTATTTCTATGTCCCAGAACCTCAAATGTATTTAAGTATTTACCAGGCAGAACACACACATACAAAAGTTCAATATTTGAGTGTTAGATTAAGAGGGGAACGGGGAAAAAGGAATGTTCAAAGATCATTTAAAGATCCACAAATTTACTGGAGAAATACAGAAAAACAGTATATAGTAACAGAGTAATAGAGTAGGATAGTGTAATATTTATGATTGTTAAATGGTTTTCAAACAGACCCACTGAGAGGAAAATTCATGGCTTGGACTTTGAAAATTGGCAAGAATACACAAAGGGGCCTAGAGGAATGGCTCAGCAGTAAGGAGCACAGGCTGTTCTTCCAGAAGACCAAGGTTCAGTTTCTAGTACCCACTTGGGAGTTCATGGCTTGTTAATCCAGTCCTGAGGATCTGACCTGACACCCCCTATCTACCCTTATTGATACCACCAACTTAGCTCCAGGTTCAGCGAGAGACCCTGTTTCAAGTGAATAAAGTGGAGACAGACAGATAAACATTTGACATCCTTCTCTGACCTGCACAGGCTCACACACACAAACACCTATACATACATACATACATACATACATTCACCATATTATATGTATACATACAACAAAACCCCACATACTTTGGAACCTGGAACGTGATACTCTAAAGAACCAAAGCACCACTCTGCAGATGTGAGAAAGTAAATCCAACTGTCCTGAGAGGCAGGGCAAGACACCGGAGACTCCTCTGTGTAAACATGCCAAAAATAAACATGATGGCAGGACTGGGTATTGCTTGCCTGTAATTCTAGCACTTAGCAGGTGGAAACAGGAGGATCAGGAGTTCAGGGCCAACTTCAGCTACATGAGACTATCTCCAAAAGCAAGACAAAAAACAAAACAAAACAAAAAAAGAAACAAATAAAAAACACATGACCACATTTAAAATTTAACTTTTGGCTCACAACAAAACAAACATCTAATCAAAACTTCCTCTTTGATTCCAGCTTTGGATGAAACAAAATACTAAAGACTCCTTAATTTTGTAAGTATAACAAAAAAATCAGTATGACTACATTTAGGAATTTTCTTTTTTATTTATTTACTTACTTTATATGTATGAATATTCTACTTACATGTATGTCTGTATGATGTGTATCCTAGAATTAGAGTTATGAACAGTTGTGAATCACCATTTGGGGTACTGGGAATTGAACTTGGGTCTTCTGCAAGAACAAGTGCTCTTAACCACCAATCCATCTTTTCAGCCCCAGGAATCTACTTTAATTCATTACAAAAGATGCAACCAGGAGGCTATAACCCATATCTTGAATCCTAGCACTTGGGAGACAGAGGCAAGCAGATCTCTGTGAGCTCCAAACCTGCCTGGTCTATATAGTGAGTCCTAGGATAACCAAACTACATAGAGAGATTCTCTTAAAAACCAAAAATTAATGAATTAGTTAATTAATTAATGTTAATATAATAAAAATAAGCAAATAAAAGGTTTCTAGCTTTGTTTTTAATGGTTTTCTCAAATAACCTTTAAAAAAGTTTTTTTTAATTATTATTTTATGTATACGGTTGTTTTGCCTGTTTTGTCTATGTACCATTTATGAGTCTGATGCTCAGAAAGGCCAGAAGAGGGTTTCAGACCCCTGGAACTGGAGTTACAAATGATTACAAACTGATGTGTGGGTGCTGGAATCAAACCTGGGTCCTCTGAAAGGGTAACTAGTGCCATCTTTCCAGACCCTAAACTAATTTTTAAATATCTAGCACAGTTTTTGCAGAGCTCTACTAGAATATGCAAAATTCTGACCATCTGATAACTTATGGAAAAGATATCAAGGAAATTATAATTTGGCTAGTAACGGGAGAACATAAAAAGATAGGGATGAGCCAGGCAGTGGTGGCACACACCTTTAATCCCAGCACTTGAGAGGCAGAGGCAGGCGGATTTCTGAGTTCAAGGCCAGCCTGGTCTACAAAGTGAGTGCCAGGACAGCTAGGACTATACAGAGAAACCCTGTCTAAAAAAACAAGCAAACAAACAAACAAACAAACAAAAAAGATAGGGATTGCTTGTTTAAAGTCCAAAAACAGGGCCAGCAAAATGGGGTCAGGGAATAAGTCTAAAGAGCTGAGTTTTATCCCAGGATGCGATAAAACACGGTAGAAGACAACAGACTCTAGCAAGTGGCTTCTAACTTCCACACATACACCATGCAATGCCTTCATTCACAAGGATACAGAAAGTAAGTGGATGGATGGATAGATAGATAGATAGATAGATAGATAGATGGATGGATGGATGGATGGATTTTTTTACGTCTTTAAAAAAAGATATACTGGGGGCTGGCAATATGGCTCAGTGGGTAAGAGCACTGAGTGCTCCTCCAAAGGTTCTGAGTTCAAATCCCAGCAACCACATGGTGGCTAACAACCACCCATTAATGAGATCTGACGCCCTCTTCTGGTGTGTCTGAAGTCAGCTACAGTGTACTTATGTATAATAGTAAATAAATCTTTAAAATAACAACAAAAAAAGATATGCTGGGAATTTTGTTTCAAACATAAAGTAAGGTAAGTATTAAAGGACAGATAAGACAATATTTAGAACTTTGAACTATAAGGCTTGAGAGACCAAGAACATGGTCCTACCTAAGCTATGGAAGGCATACACCATAAGCATAAAGTATAAAATCAAAGAAACTATGGAGATAACAAAGAAAAACTAAAAACAAGATTTAAAGAGCCTTGGATCTTTCAAAAAAAAATGTACACATTTTAAAATATGCAGATTGTTAAACTTGGTGAAATACCATGCGGTCAAAAACAAACTAGAAAAAGACAAATTAGAAAAAGACAAACTAGAAAAGACATAGAGGAGTACAACACAAATCTTCAAGCTGTGCTAAGCAACTCCATGCTTCCACTCCTCACAGCTATGAGTAACAGCCAGAAAACCAACCTCACAAGACAAGAGTAAACTGGTTCAAATCAACTTAAGTCATTAGGAGACATTTTCACAGATGTGGTATTATCCCAAGTGTTTTTCTGTGGCTGGAAAAAACATCCTGACAAAAAATAACTTGGGAAAGAAAGGGTTTATTTTAGTATAAAGTCATTGGAGTGAAGTCAAGGCAGCAGGAACTCGAGGCAGCTAATCACATCACATCCACACCCAAATCACGGAGGGAGAATTAATGCATGCATTCATGCTGTTCAACTCAGATTTCTCCTACACAATTCAGGACCCAAACCCTGCTTACATTTCGATTGGAACTTCCCCCACTGATTAACATAATCAACACAATCCCACACACACACCCACTGACCAACCAGATCTAGACAACCCCTCATTGAGATTCTTTTCCCAAGTTACTCTGAGTTGTGCTGTTGACAATTAAAACTAAGGATCACGAGTATATTCTTCACAGGAATTTTACCTGCTCCTTTCACTCCCACTGGAGTGGAAGCCCAGTGACAGAAGAGAGTTTTTCTACCACTTCTCTGGTACCTATAAGTACTCAGCACACAAAAGTTATTTTACAACCACTTATTAAACTAAAGAATACAATCACCCAATTTAATTGCATTTTCAAGGTAAAGGCATGCTCAAAACAAAACAAAACACATGAACCAAGATTTAGTAGTTCATGTCTAATAATCCTAGCACTTGAGAAACTGAACCTAAGGCTGGCCTTGGGCTACATAGTAAGAACCTATTTCAAAAACCAGAGAAGCCTGGTAGACCGTGGTGGTGCACCACCTTTAATCCCAGCACTTGCAGGGGCAAAGATAGATGGATCTCGGTGAGTTCCAGGCTAGCCTGGTGTACAGAGTGAATTCCAAGACAGTCACAAAGCTACAGAGAAAAACTCTGTCTCCAAACAAACAAACAAAGTCACATGACAGTGATGATCTAGAATACTATCCCCATCTCAAAAACAGAGCACAGTTTGGCTTCAGATCTTTTGTTTCTCTCACTAGAAAAACTGGCTTTCTTCTATACAGTCCCTATTTCCTGGTAATATCCTTGAACTCAATGTTCCTTGAAGTGTTAAACACTCCCTTGGTAAACATACTGAGTATCTTAGTCAATGGTCTCACAATCTTGGGCCATGTTTTCAGTAAATAGCTAACAAGCACACAAGCACAAAATCTTGTCCTGACTCAGAACAGATCTAAAAATGATGTAAGCACTCTACAAACAAAATTAAATATAATTCAACTTAACTATGATTAAAAATATAATTTATGTACATAAATATACATACACACTGTATAACATACAGCCAATATGAATTCAATAAAGTATACATTAAGTATGTAATACAAATATATAATATAAGCTACATATAATAGTGTATCTATACATAACAGCAAACTGAAAAACAATAAGACAATAAAAATTCATATAAGTACTCAGAATATTGCTCACAGATAGGACTTATAAATTAAATATTTTTATCTAAACAGTGCCAGGTTATTAAAGTTCTGGACTTAAAAATACATTAAGGGGCTAGGGAGATGGCTTTGTTGGTAAGATGCCTGCCTGTCACAGCAAGCATCAGCACCTGAGTTCAGATTCCTAGCATCCATGTAAAAATCCATGCCTGTAATTCCAGTGCCAAAGAAGCGGGCAAGAAGATCCCTGAGGCTGGCTGGTCAGCCAGTCTAGCCAAACCTCAAGCTCCAAGTTCAAGGAGAGAGTCCTTGTCTCAAAAAACAGGGCTGACAGCAACTGAGGAAGACACAAGTAACTGACCTCTGACCTTCACACACATGCATACATGTTCCTACATGCACACAAATGCGCGCGCGCACACAGAAGCAAACTAGGGTAGAGAATAATTTTCTAAGTTTAAAAGATCCGAATAACTCAATGAAGTTTAGAAACTCACATTTCAGTAAGATGGTAGTATTTCTGAAAAGAATCTTTCCAAAATTAAAATAACCTTTCCCCTGAAAAGATAAAGGGAAGATAATTAACATCAGGGCATTTCGATTTTCAAGGCAGAATATGAATACCTACATTTATAAAATATTCAAAATTTTCTTAATCAAAAAGACAGTAACAACATTTTCTTTAGTGAAAGTCAGTCATATCCTAACTATTGGCTCTTGCCGCTCCCTACAGGCCACAGAGCAGGGACTCTTGAGTGGGAGGCTGCTACAAATTTCAACCTAACTTCAAAGTGGCTTGAGCTGGACAGTTCCTTTTTTACTCACGAATCATCCCTCAGAACAACCGACTTTTGAATAAACTTTCAGCAGTTTTACTTTTACATGTAAAAGGACTTAACTATTAATCATTTCAGTAACAAACAGAAAACTACAACTCAAAGCCCAAAACCCTTTACCAACATGAATACAACCTGTAATATTTGCCATATAAATGTACAGTGAACAGGACAAAAAAAAAAAAAAGGCAAAAAGGTCAACGAAATGGCTAATGGTTTTTAAAGCAGTTCTCACCAAAATCTGGTTTTTCTGGTTCAAAGTACTGTACTAAGTCAAACGAGATTCTAAAATGGGTCGACTTATCAGTTAACTATCCAAACAAAAGACTATCCTTACTACACAACATTTTAGAATTGTTTCGTTTTGGCTATTCCCATGTTAAAATGCATTTTTGAATCTCCAAGTCCCCTAATCACAAAAGACGTTTCCAAGTTTAAACCAAATCAAAACCCTTCATCCGTAGGACTATTTTTACAAACACACACACACGAGTTAAAAATAAAGACTTCTATTCACATCTCCCTTTCATCCAGCCCTAGTACTGGATTTTGTAACATTCTAGCTGAAAGAGAAACTACTATCTCTCCCTGTGTATTAAGTTTCTCTCCTGTTCCATGCTTAAAGTTCTGTTACTTTCCCGGTAAGAACACGCTTGGCCCCTGACACTCCTCGCCTACAGCAAATAGCTCAGCTCTCAGCTCAGGGCAGGTGGGATCCCGTCGGCAGCTACACGGACGCTCTGGGTATTCCACTCACTTTGGGAACCCGACTTTCCAGAAATCTTCCTGGACCCCTTGGGCCACCGTAGCCCCACCTCTTACCCCCTTCAGGCTCAGTAGCGACCCCAACACTCACCGACGGCATCGGAATGTGCCACTTCGATCTATCTGCAGCAAACACGGGTGCCGGACCTGCACCAAGAAACGATAATGGGAACGGCTGCGCCCCTAAAAGAAGAAAAATAACAGGAGACACCTGAAGCCACGCAGCCACCGCCATCTTCACAGCCATGAAGCGCCTACCCAAAGTATTGAGCCTTCTTCCGGCTAGGTAGTTCCGCCTTCTTCCGGCTCGTCCCACCCTCTTCCGGCGCTACTTTGTGGGCGGGATTATCCGGGTCCTTGAAACTGTGCTTCTTCCCACAGACGCTCAGAGCGCCCCAGAAACTTTGAGTCTACTGCGCAGGCGTCCTCCTGTTTCCCTGCGATCGTGGCCTGGAGGTGAACTAGCAGAGTTTTGAGGTCTAGTGCTTCCCTCTGTTCTTCCAGCCCTTAAAGGAACTCAGTGCAGCGGCCAAGGCTTTGCTTTTCCTGCTTCTTCCCGCCCCTCATCCTTTCCAAGTCAAGGTCAGGCGCAGGCCAGACGTCTGTAGAAGCGCGCACACTGGATGCATGATTGACATCAAGTACTGAGTTCTCTGGCTGTCGAGCTGTGGCAACAGAGCCTGGAATGTGACGGGGCTGAAGTAGAAACGATTCATTAGCTCCAAAGTCCCTTTTGACCCTGAAAGACTGTGGGGCAGCTGCAGCATAGTTTGACAGGCGACATCAGCGTCCAGCAGTGATCCAGACTGTACTCCCCATTCGAAACTAAAAGTGAGGAGAGATCAGGTCAGCTTTCGGTATTGTAGAGTGACAGCCACTAAGACTGACCCTTATTGGTGGTGCTTCCTGTTTCTCACACTCTTAGATTTTAACCTCTAGGGCAGCGAGCACATCTCCGCCAATAAAAGCAAAGTTCATCAGCCACTCTCAACCTAGAAATATTTACCAAGTACTTTATCCCTGTAAAGACGCTGGTTTACGCTTGAGATAATACCAGATGAAAAAAAATTAAGATTGGCTTCTGCCCGAAGGGGACTCTTGACTGTGATGAAGTACGGGTTATAATTTAGCAAGCCTGCTTGTCACCGTTTTTTTAAAGATCGCCTGAGACTGTGGCCTGAGAGTTAGGAGTCAGGCAGAGTTAACATCCTTGTGCCATGGAAGCAGCTGAGAAAGAGGAAATCAGGTAAAGGGCAATTGCTCCCCCCAAGAACGGACTCCAAAAACAACCTTCTAGCTTTGATGGCTTCACTTAGGTTTTAAAGCACTTCCTTGAATGCTTGCTATTTGCTTCATCGTTCTTTATTGGTTCTGCGGGGATTTGGGTAATGTTAATAGCTAACCTCTCATAAAGTACTTTCAGGAGGATTAGATAAGTTTAACAGTGGAAAGGTTGCCTTCCAAACTCTTAAATGGATTTTTGAGCGGGCTGCCCCTCCCCAAGGCTCATTCAACTGGAAACGGAAGACAGCAAGGTCTCCTCATGTTTGCACACTGGATTAAAATAAACGGTGCCAAACCAGAGTTTAATGAGGGTATTTCTTTCTTTTTTTTCTTATTCTTTTTTTTTCTTTTTTCACTATAAAAGTTTCTTGGCATGACTAGGTGTGTTTTATCTCTCCCGACCTGTTTTTATAGTTTAGCTTCTTTCAAAATCATGAACTCACTAACTGCAGGTGCAGAAAGCCACACCTCTTCACCAAAGCGAGTGCTCCTCACCCTCCAACCCCCTTATAGCTTATAGTTGTTTTAACCAGAGAAAGGCTAGTCAAAATACATATAAATAGTAGTAATGTATATCTTCTTACATTTTATTCCAGATACAGTTCTGGAAACTTGATGTTAAAGAATATTAACCTATAGATTGTTGGAATCCTCTTAGCAGTTTTTCCTTCTTCTGTATTTGTTTCTATTCTGACTCTGGCACCTGCACATATCTTTTTTTAAAAGGATTCGGAGCCTTATCTTGCAGTTGTATGTTAGACTTTAATAGAACATTTAGGTACACTGTGTCTTCAGGTCTAAACTCTCTGGAAGTATATGTCCTGAAAATATTTTGCTCTTTAAATAGGAGAGTAAGTTGCTTGTTTGGCTTGGTTGAGAGTTCAGGTTTTGGTGTTGTGGCTATTATCTTAAAAGTGCCTTCCTCCTTTCCCATAGCCTTCAGACCACGCCTATGAAACTATTTTGTAATTCATGTTGGTAGTTTTACAAAAGGATATTGTTCTGCAGCTCACATTCTGTCACCCCATGAAGTCTTATGTTACAGCAGTGACACAGTTTTGGGTACAGAATAAGTTCCAAACATTTGTACCATCATTAGGGAAGGTACAAAAATTGAGCTCACAATTCTTATGTAAAATATATTTCTTTAAAATGTCTTCTGATTTAGTGTTGAAGATGAAGCAGTGGATAAAACTATTTTCAAAGACTGTGGCAAGATTGCATTCTACAGGTAAGTAAATACTTCACCCAGAAGGAATTCTCTACAGAATTCCCAAATTATTCCCACTAGGCTTTTGAGAACTGAGGGGATAAGGTCATACTCTCTAGGAAATCTAATATTTACTATTCAATTATTTAAATTGTGTTTTATTTTAAAATCCTAAGTACTTTTAAATAATTTTAAATGTGTGTCCTCTCAAAGATAATTAACTTAGTTGATTTGAAACTCACATAGAAAGAAATAGATTAAAATTATTACTCCTACCTCTGCTTTTTCATCCTAGTTCTCTTCTCCCTTTAAATAAGCATATTTATTCATGTCTTATGTATTCTTCCAGTGTTCTTTGTAACTATATATTCTTATATCACCTCTTTGTTTATACCTACAAATAAATTCGCATATACATTGTTCTGTGCCCCCTCACTGTCTGCTTTGTATCTTAGTCTGGAAAGCTTCTGCTTCAGGACTTGGAGATTTTCCTCTCTGCTCACAGTATCCCACTGGATAGACGCATTATAATTTATTGGGTTCCAGTTCCACTTGTTACAGTCTTGGGCTGTTGTTTCTTCTTAATCTTTTGCTATGAGAGTTCCACCATATGAAGAGCTGTGCATGTCATTTCCTATACACACGAGTGATTTGTAATATGGTTTTCTAGGAGTGGAGCTGGAAATGTGGTTCAGCCATAGAGCACTTCCTTATGTGCAAGGCTCTGGGCCTGATCCTTAGCACTGAAGAAAAACAAGAGCAAAACAACAACAGAAGCAGGATTTCTAAGAATTCAGCTATTGGATTGAAGAGTAAATAATCTTGAAATGTGTTGACTATTGATAGATCTCCCTCTGTAGGGGTCTTTTATACTTACTTTAACATTCTATGAGGCTATTTGAGACTAAAAAACAATGTGGAGGTCCTTGATCCACTTGGACTTGAGCCTTGTACAGGGAGATAAGAATGGATCTATTTGCATTCTTCTATACGTTGATGCCAGTTGAACCAGCACCATTTGTTGGAAATGCTGTCTTTTTTCCACTGGATGGTTTTCACTCCTTTGTCAAAGATCAAGTGACCATTTGTGTGAGTTCATTTCTGGGTCTTCAGTTCTATTCCATTGATCTACCTGCCTGTCACTGTACAATACCATGCAGTTTTTATCATTATTGCTCTGTAGTACAGTTTCTTTTCTTTCAGTTTGTTTATATAGTGGATTACATTAATGGATTTCTGTATATTGAACCATCCCTGCACCCCTGGGATGAAGCCTACTTGATCATGGTGAATGATCATTTTGATGTGTCCTTGGATTTAGTTTGTGAGAATTTTGTTGAGTATTTTTGCATTGATATTCATAAGGGAAATTGGTGAAGTTCTCTTTCTTTGTTGGGTCTTTGTGTGGTTTTGGTATCAGTCTAACTGTGGCTTCACAGAACAAATTGGGTAGTGTTCCGTTCTATTTTGTGGAATAGTTTGAAGAGTATTGGTATTAGGTCTTCTTTGAAGGTCTGATAGAATTCTACATTAAACCCAGCTGGTCCTGGGCTTTTTTTTTCATTGGGAGACTTTTAATGACTGCTTTTATTTCTTTAAGGGTTATGGGACTATTTGGATGGTTAATCTGATCCTGATTTAACTTTGTTATGTGGTATCTGTCTAGAAACTTGTCCATTTCATCCAGATTTTCCAGTTTTGTTGAATACAGACTTTTGAGGTAGGATCTGATGATTTTTTTAATTTTCCCCAGTTTCTGTTGTTATCTCTCTCTCTCTCTCTCTCTCTCTCTCTCTCTCTCTCTCTCTCTCTCTCTCTCTCTCTCTCTCTCTCTCTCTCTCTCTTTGAGACAGGGTTTCTCTGTATAGTTCTGGCTGTCCTGGAACTCACTCTGTAGACCAGGCTGGCTTCGAACTCACTCCTTTCCATTTCTGATTTTGTTAATTTGGATACTGCCTCTGTGCCCTCTGGTTAGTCTGGCTAAGGGTATCTATCTTGTTGATTTTCTCAAAGAACCAGCTCCTGGTTTTGTTGATTCTTTTTATAGTTCTTTTTGTTTCTACTTGGTTGGTTTCAGCCTTGGTTTGATTATTTCCGCTGTCTACACCTCTTGGGTGTATTTGCTTCTTTTTGTTCTAGGAATTTCAGGTGTGCTGTTAAACTGCTATGCTCTCTCCAGTTTCTTTATGGAGGCACTCAGAGCTATGAGTTTTCCTCTTAGCACTGCTTTCATTGTGTCCATAAGTTTGGGTATGTTGTGCCTTCATTTCATTAAAGTCTAATTTCTTTATTTCTTCCTTAACCAACTTTTCATTGAGTAGGGCATTGTTCAGCTTCCATGTATATTTGGGCTTTCTGTTGTTTTTGTTGCTATTGAAGACCAGCCTTAGTCCGTGGTGACCTGATAGGATTCATGGGATTTTTTCAGTCTTGATGTATCTGTTGAGGCCTGTTTTGTGACTGATTATATGGCCAATTTTGGAGAAGGTACCATGAGGTGCTGAGAAGTATATTCTTTTGTTTTAGGATGAAATTTTCTATAGATATCTGTTAAATCCATTTGGTCCATAACTTCTGTTAGTTTCAATGTGTCTCTGTTTAGTTTGTGTTTTCATGATCTGTCCCTTGATGAGAGGGGGGTATTGAAGTCTCCCACTACTATTGTGTGAGGTGGAATGTGTGCTTTGAGCTCTAGTAAAGTTTCTTTTATGAATGTGGGTGCCCTTGCATTTGGAGCATAGATGTTCAGAATTGAGAGTTCTTCTTGGTAGATTTTTCCTTTGATGAGTATGAAGTGTTTTTGATAACTTTTGGTTGAAAGTCAATTTTATTTGATATTTGAATGGCTACTCCAGCTTGTTTTTTGGGACCATTTTCTTGAAAAATTGTTTTCCAGCCCTGTACTCTGAGATAGTGTCTGTCTTTGACAGTGAGGTGTGTTTCCTGTATGCAGCAAAATGCTGGGTACTGTTTATGTATCCAATTTGTTAGTCTATGTCTTTTTATTGGGGAATTGAGTCCATTGATGTTAAGAGATTTTAAGGAATAGTGATTGTTGCATCCTGTTATTTTTGATGTTATTTTTATGTTTGTGTGGCTATCTTCTTGTGGGTTTGTTGAATGAAGATTACTTTCTTGCTTTTTCTGGGGTGTAGTTTCCCTCCTTATATTGGCATTTTCCATCTATTATCCTTAGTAGGGCTGGATTTGTGGAAAGATAGTGTGTAAATTTGGTTTTGTCATTAAAAATCACTTTTTAAATAGTCTACTTTGGAGAACTTCATGGTTTAATTGGTTCAAGAGCCTGATTTATATCTACTTTTTGGTGATGCTGAAACAGAAATCATCAAAATTAATTTTTTGTTTTTTGTTTTGATTGATTTGAGGTTTTTGTTTTACTCTTTGTTTTGTTTGTTGAGACAATGTCTCATTATGTAGGTAACAATTACCTGCCTGCTTCTACCTTCTGAGTGCTGGGATTAAAGGTGCTCTACCACCATACCCAGCAAAAATTGTTTCACTTATTTTTAAGTTTCTGTTTTAGCCACTGTCTCTTCTAGATAAAGAAAGGATGCCATTGTTAACTCAAAATAGTTACCTTGGGGGACTACATAATGAATGCTATTCACCTTGTTAAATTAATAGCCTATATCGAATTTCCACTGGACTCTATTGAATTATTACTAAAGGTCCATTTCCTGAAAAGGAGGAGGAAATTTAAGTTCATAAAAGTTTTTTTTTTGGGGGGGGGACTGGAAAGATGGCTCGATGGTTAAGAGCACTGACTGCTCTTTCAGAGGTCTTGAGTTCAAATCCCAGCAACTACATGGTGGCTCACTATCCATAATGAGATGTGATGCCCTCTTCTGGGGTGTCTGAAGACAGCTACAGAGTGCTTACATATAATAAATAAATAAATCTTTTTAAAAGTTATTTTTCAAATTTAGGCTGGGGAAATGGCTTAGGTGGTAAAGTACTTGCAAGAAGGCATGGGTTTTTATTCCTAGAACCTATTGGAAAACTATTTTACCAGTCATAGGTACTTGCAATCTCCAGCACTGGGGAGGCAAAGACAAGGAGATCTCTAGGTCTTGCTGGCCAGCCAGCCTAGCATACATACTTGGCCAGCCCTAGACTAGTAAGAGACACTGACTTAAAAATAAGAAGATGACGCCGGGCGTGGTGGTGCGCACCTTTAATCCCAGCACTCGGTAGGCAGAGGCAGGAGGATTTCTGAGTTCGAGGCCAGCCTGCTCTACAAATTGAGTTCCAGGACAGCCAGGGCTATACAGAGAAACCCTGTCTCGAAAAACCAAAAAAAAAAAAAAAAAAAAAAAAAAAGAACAGTCCCTAAGGAATGTATCATTCGTGGGGTTTTTTCTGTTCTCTCTCTCTCTCTCTCTCTCTCACGAAAGAAAGAGAGAAAGAAAGAAAGGAAGGAAGGAAAGGAAGGAAAGGAAAGAAAGGAAAGAAAGGGAAGAAAGAAAAGAAGGAAGGAAGGAAGGAAGGAAGTTGCCCCACTTTCTCAGTAAAGAAGACAGGATGCCATTCTTGAAAAATATCATATTGAAATTAGTATTATTTTAGCAATAATTTTTATTAGAACTCTAGTAGTATTGTATTCTTGGTACTTTATAGGCATACCAATGCTGTATATTGCCAGTCACTTACTGTGACAGCGACTTTACTGATACTTACATGGTACAGTCTATTAGATGCAGATAGTCACAAGTAGTTCTCATAGATCTGTATACTTGTCTTATTTTGCTTTCTGTTCCTGGGCTAAAGACCATAACCAAAAGCAACCTGAAGAGGGAAGGGTTTATTTTCTCTTATAAACTCCCAGTTACAGTCCATCACTGAGAGAAGTCAGAGCAGGAACTCAATGCAGGAGCCTGGAGGCAGGACTGAAGCAGCATCTGTGGAGGAGTGCTGCTTTCTGGCTTCTCATACACCACCTGCAGCATCACCCACAGTGGACTGGTCCCTCCCACATCAATAAGTTAATCAAGAAGAAGCCCTTACAGGCCAGTGATGAAGGCATATTCTAAAGGTCTCTCCTTTCAAATGTCTCTTCTTTGTGCCAAATTGATAAAACTTATCACACAATACTCTCTATATCTGTAGGCGGCAGAAACAGCAGCTCACCAAGACTACCACCTACCAGGCTTTGCTAGGCTCAGTCGACACAGAACAGGACAGCACCAGGTTCCAAATCATCAGTGAAGCAACTAAGGTGAGATCGGAGAATAATTTGCTTTTGTGTTAATTGGGATTGAATTATATGCATTTCTATGACTGCTAATTTAAACTATGCCTCAGGGGAACTTTGCTAGAGAAGAACTATGATCTTTTTTCATATATATATACACATACACACATATGTATATATATATATATATTGATTCTACATTCATTCATTCATTTTTGAGGGGGGGTTACATGTGACTGAGCTGACTTCTTTTTTTTTTTTTTTAAAAGATTCATTTATTTATTATATGTAAGTACACTGTAGCTGTCTTCAGACACTCCAGAAGAGGGCATCAGATTTCGTTACGGATGGTTGTGAGCCACCATGTGGTTGCTGGGATTTGAACTCCGGACCTTTGGAAGAGCAGTCGGTGCTCTTAAAAACTGAGCCATCTCACCAGCCCCCCTGAGTTGACTTCTAATTTGCCATTTAACTGAGGTTTCCCTTGACTCCGATCCTCCTTCCTCTGCCTCCCAAGTGCAGCGTTCACATGCATCTGCCACTATGCTCATTGGTTCTACTTTCACAGTGATGCAGATATCAATAGAATTTGCCTGGGTGCCACACGTTTTTCTAGATGTTTTAAGTGTGTTATTTCCTCTTAACTTGTTTTTATAAAGCACCTAAGACATACAGTGTATTGTCCTCAATTATTAAGTAAGGAAGACAAAATCTAGAAAGACATTTGCCCAGTGTCACATAGGTGTATTTTTTCTGTCTTTGACAGATCCTATCAAAGATCCATATATGCTCCAGAACTTTAATATAGAATACAGTTTCTCATGAAGCCTAAACAAGGGGCAGATTCAGCAAATGTCCAAATTTAGGCTAGGAAACAGGTAAGAGTGTTATGTAGTGGGAAACCCAAGACATGAGTCGTCTGTGTCTGAGCGGTTTCACTAGTATGTCACCATGGTTACTACAAACTAAAAGAATTCCCATAGGGCATCTTGAAAACTCTCGATTACCTTTTTTTTTTTTTTTCAGAGCTGAGGACCGAACCCAGGGCCTTGCACTTGCTAGGCAAGCGCTCTACCACTGAGCTAAATCCCTGACCCTTTGATTACCTTTCAGTTTACCACACTGTGATGTGTCATAAAGATGGGTGAAGTGTTTTGAGCTGGACCAGACAGCTCAAGTCACCTGATGCTTTACTCTAAGCCTTACTTTTAGTAAGTACTTTCCACCACCTTCTAAAAGCATCCTGAGCCTCCAGAGCTCTCAGCCCAGTATGAATTAACTGCTAATTTTTGAGATGGAAACCTAGTTCACTAAGACTGGTCAGGGTCCACTAACAGCTTACAGACTGACTCCACCATCTCACCATTTCTCCTTCTCAGACATCAACTTTCAACTGAAAGTTGTGTGAAATCCTTGTGACTGCTGCCACTCCTGTCTTATAATGCTTTAATATGGAAACTCATCAGAAAACAAAATAAAAATTATCGCACAATGTGGGCAAAAGGTTCTATAAGACCTTAATTTAGAAACTATAAGTGTTAGCCGGGCAGTGGTGGCACATGTCTTTAATCCCAACACTTAGGAGGCAGAGGCAGGTGGATTTCTGAGTTCGAGGCCAGCCTGGTCTACAAAGTGAGTTCCAGGACAGCCAGGGCTACACAGAGAAACCCTGTCTCGAAAAACCAAAAAAAAAGAAAGAAAGGAAAAAAGAAAAACAATTAGAACATTTAGTGTTTAGCAAACTTGACTCCCAATAATCAGAGAGCCTACAAGAGGCTTTCTAGGACTCTTTGCGCTTCCTACCAGATGTCAGGAACTTTCTTGTCTTGTTTGTTGTTGTTGTTTTCTGATAATTTTCTCATGTTCTTTCCTCTCTTCGTTGTGTCTGAAACAAGTTGTAATGACCATAATCTGGAAATAAAATCTTTATCCTTCCTTGGGGACGCTTAGTGTATAGAACTTCTTGAATAATCTACTATTATAAAGACATTGCAGCAAAGAAAATGAGGCAGAATTATTTCAAATACCAGCGATAAACCAAAATAAAATTCTCAACACCGCTCAACACCAATGCTGTGAGTGCCAGACTCCTGCATGTGCCTCCTTATGTCATAGTAGATAATTTTTTTCTTTTTGGATTCTGAACATTGAGAGGCAGACATAGAATAGTGTATGGGTTGATATAAGTTATAAGTTAATGGGGGAACAGACCTAGCTTATGGCCTAGGCATTTATTCAGAAAAAATAAGCCTCTGAGTGATTAATTGGGACTGGGGCGCAAGTAAAAAGCCCACAGTGTAAGAGCCCAACAGACCTGGTTGTCCTCCAAAAAGAAGGCTTTTCAGTGCAGAGGGCTCCAGAGGATGAAGTTCAAGGGAAGCAGAAAGTCCATCAAGAAAGAACAAAGTATCTGAAATGCCAGCCACAAAGCCCCCAAGACTGAGAACTTTGTAAACACTTAAAACCTCCATACTCAGGTACAGGAAAATACCAAAGCTGTATAGGAATCTCTTTACTCTCAGGCAAATATACATTTTAAATAATCTGAGGAGTTGTCTGTGACCATCTCATTGCCTAGGAACAGGGCCAAAGGTTATTTCTAGGCTAAGACAAAGGTATTAAGAAGATTGCACATCAGGTACTAGTGTAGTCCAGAGATTTAAAACAAGCTGCATATGTGTTCCTAATAAGAACAATAGCTTTTTTTTCCCTTTCAGGTTCAGAGAAACAGTTCAGAGTCTAAGAGGATCATATTCAGCTCACAGCCACAGTTCTCAAATTGCACCAAAGAGGCAGATTCTAACAAACCCAGAACTCTTGGTGCCTGCCTGCCCAGCTGCCTGCTCCCACACTTGCTTAGCCTTAAGTGATTAACTTCCAAGTATGACTACTTAACATGCTTGAAATACAATTCCTTTCCCCAGATCCACTCCTAATAAGCAATTATGAAACAATCAAGCTTTAGCAGTATTGTTTTAGTTTACTTTGGCTGTATAGCAAAATACCATAGACCAAGTGACTTAAACAACAGATTCGTTCCCTAATAGCCAAGGTGCTAGCACATCCTCTGTTTTCCTGGTTTACAGATGGCCACCTTGTATCCCACATGATTGAAAGACACAGACAAAGCAAATTCTGGTCTTTTCTTATAAAAAAAAGTAGTTCCATCTTGAGGACTCCCTTACGAGCTCTTAGAAGCCTAACATCACATAGAGTTAAAAAAATAAATGTACATGTCTGTAAATGTACCAGTAAGTGTTCAATAAAGAAGCTGTTAGAAGAAAGCCCCTTAAAGGAAAATGTCCCCTTTAAATACTGTTTCCCCTCCTACTGTTAGCAGCTTTCTGCCTTGAATGGAAAGGTGCCATGTGTTGAGAAGCAGAGATCTGGTATTTTGGCATTGATGCAGGGAAATGTATGCTGCCTTCTGTGGCTCTAACAAGGCTGCCAGGACTAACCCTTTATCTTTAATGCACTTTATATTGCTAATTTTGGTGTTTTCTTCTGATTTGAATAAATCTTTATAAGCATTTTTACTTTCTTTTTCAGCCTGTTAGCATGGTTTTACCAGAGATACTTCTAGCAGCTTCTTTGAGGATCCAAGTATATCTCTAAGCATCTACATGAAGTTACTCCTTGCTTTTTCATCTAAGTGAAATTAAAATGAGACTTTCCCAACTAGCCACCTCCTCACCAGATGGGACTCAGCTACACTTTAGCAAGCACTGTTCATTCTGAGTGGCCAACAAGCAGTTAATTGGAAAATTGTCAAACAAAGCCATACCTGGGCAGGCTAATTGCCCTTGGAAAGTAGGCTAAAAACTAGCACACGGTCACCATTCTTCTCCATAGAGAATCCATGCTTACAGTGATCCCAAACAGCTGGCTGGGGGCTCTGTCATTCTCTCTGAACAGGCAAAGGACAGTTGCCTTAGCCTTGATAACTCTCCATGCCAGAGATGTAAGTTGGGTTTCTAAATTCAGTGGTTTATGGCTCTCAGCTTTGAGAACTAAAGCTATGGTTCCAAGCCTCCGAAGCTGGTATACAAAGCAAAGACTTAATATCACTGGGTTTTTTTTTTCCTATCACTGGTTTTTGAGTTCTAACACTAATTAAAGTTATACCTCCTGAGTTGAGTGTCAGGATCTTTGACTAACTCTTGGCTGTTCTCTCTAACCCTTCTATCCTCAACACTTGTCTTCAGGTCCCCACAGCCTCTCATCTCTGCAGCCCCACCTCTTACAGAATCTTCTGCTAGCCACTCTTGGACCCTTGTCCTGCCTTTACAGTTACAGTTGAGAGCTTCAGGCACTGGAGCCGTTAGTTGGCAGTGGCTCTCCGCCTGATCTGGGTTTTACACCTCCAGCCTTGGATATCACAAGTCTTAGAGCTTCTTTAGAGCCTCAGAACTCCTAGTGTTGCAGCTCTGAGCTTTGAATTTCAGAACTCTAAAGGCTCCTGACTTTGGAACTTTTCAGCCACATCTCTGTTGTCACTGCTGATACTAGAGCTTGAAGTCCTAGGTTTTCTTTTTGTTTGGTTTTGGTTTGTTTTTGAAAATAGCATCCCTACTTCCAGGCTGCCCTTGAACTAGTTAAATAGTTATGGATGACTTTGAATTTCTTGATCCTCATGCCTCTATGTGCCAAGTTCTTGGATTATTGGTGTACACTACCACTGATCTTAAATTTTCAGACAGTCTTTGTAGAAACCAGCCTGGCTTCACACTTATTGTGTAGCCTGAGGAGAACTTATGGTCCTCCTGTCTCTTAAGTGTTGTGATTACAAATATGAATTGAGCTTTTTATGCAACCAGCTAAGCTTGTTCTACCTCTGAGAAGGGCCACGAAATAAACATAATATTCTGGAAACTGCTTTACTAGAGCCTATGGTTGCAACACAAGAGTGTGGGGGTGAGTCTGAGAGAAACCACTCAGATTAATGAAACAGAGGGCACACTCCTGCATTCCTGGCACTTAGAAGGTGAAGGAACAAGGAAGAGTTCAAGTTTATCCTTAGCTACATAGCAAATCTGACACCAGCCTGGGCTACATGAAACTATCTAAGAAACAGGAAAATAATGAACACACTGTAATATGCAAACAAATAAACTGGAAAACAGCTTAATGTACATCTAGAAAAGGAGCCTGGTGTGCTTGGGCTCAGGTTGTAGTTCCATTAATAGCAGTTTCCATTCCTACCAATGAAAGGTGTTGTATAAGCACAGACTCAGAGTTTTTTGCTGAGTTACTAGGGGAGATACTCCTCCTCCTGACCTAATTGAGGACTGCTATTATAAGATCTTGTAATAGCAGCCCTCCAGAGAAGCTGTAGGCAAGCTCATCTGGTGGCCATCAAGGCTTGTCAAAGCTCAAGTGAAGGGCTCCACACTGGAGCAAGGCCTCCCAAGGCAGAAGTATGTGGGGTCAGCAGCATCTTGGTTGTGGCGTTCTCTGCAGCTGGAATATGGTTCTCATGAAGCCTTTCATGAATTGTTCAGGACAGCTGATGTGCCATTGTAACAGCTGCCAAAGGAAGAAATGTCCAGCTTATGTTTACGGGCAGTTGGGTACAAGGGAAAGATTAGACAGTTGTCAAAAGTTCAAAATTGGATCACCCAGCAACTCACTTAGCATATTTAAAGAAAAAACAAAACCAGAGAGGGTGCTACAATAAAGTCCCACTGTTTTGTTTTGTTCTGTTTACATTCTTAACATTATTTGACAATATTTAACTCAGACAGAAAGCATTAAGAAGAATCATATCCCAGGGTCATCTGGGGAGAAAGACCTTCAGTTGAAACACTGTATCCATCAGATTAGCCTGCATTATGAGGCATTTTCTTAATTAATGATTTATGTAGGAGAATTCAGCTATTTGTGGGTGATGCTATCCCTGGCCAGGTGGTCTTGAACTATATAAAAAAGGTAGCCGAGCAAGCCATGAAGAGCAAGCCAGTAAGCAACACTCCTCCATGTCATCTGCATCAGCTCCTCCCTCGAGTTCCTCCTCCGACCTCCTTCAGGGTAGACTGTAAGATACAATGTGAAATAAACTCTGTTCTTCCCAAGTTGCTTTGAGTGATAGTGCTTATCACAGCAATAAAATCTTATTCTCCCACCAATTTCTGGAGGCCCTGCTTAGGTTCCTCCCCCCAACCCCCATGAGAGACTTCCCAGAGCCTTTCCCTGGCACACATTGGTATTCCCCTTCCTATTTTGCCACCAATTCTGTATTTGTACTTTTAATCTCAGCTTTATGTAAGTTGTGTGTTGGTTTCACCTTCAGCGATCACAATATTAAATGTAAAGTAAATGTTAGTTGAATTTAAAAGAACCATGAAAATATATGTCTAGCTTGGGAGAGAATAGATAATCTTAGTTTCAGCTCTGTTTTTATCTGAGCATTTTCAAGTGATGGGATTCTGATGGCATAGTCAAGACAACTCCAATCTGTGAAAAAGTAAGCACATGTGTAGTGCTTATAGTCAGTTCTCTAACAGCCTGCCTGAGAGCAGCTACAACGGCACCTGCAGTCACAGCACTACCTGCTTGCTCTTCACAGTGGTCCTGAAACTATGCCCTGACTGCTGTCTGTAGTCCTAGATGCAAGGTTCCTATCTCCTGCTTCCCCCACATCCTGCCATTTACACTACATCACACGGCATTTCCAGTTGAGCCTATGCCATAGCAGACGTAATAACCATGTAGGTGCCTATGCGTAACCAGTGTTACTTAGCAGTGTGCGTCACAGTAACCTGGCAGTACTGCAGTGTAACATGGCACACTGGCTAGAAACCCATCTTAAAGTTATCCTCCGATCTAGATGCTTCACTTGGTGACTCAAACCCAGCCATTTCTGTTCTCGTGGTGTTCAAGTTTTGGTTTTCATGTTTTCTCTCTTCATACTTCTACACTATTTCCAACCCTCCTGTAGGACATTTTTACCTAAATTTCCCAGCCCCCTGAGGAAGTTCCCTAGAAGCCTAATGTTATTCCTGGCTGTAAAAAGCCTGTTGATAGTTCAATAAGCCTCATTTCATCTACTCTTAAGAACAGCAAAGATGAGCTGGCAAGATGGTTCAGCAGGCAAGAGCACTGACTGCTCTTCTGAAAGTCCTGAGTTCAAATCCCAGCAACTACATAGCAACTCACAACTGCCTATAATGAGATCTAATACCCTCTTCTGGTGTGTCTGAAGACAGCTACAGTGTACTTTTTATAATAATAAATAGATCTTTGGGCCGGAGTGAGCAGGGACCAAGCTAGCGGGATTGACTGGAGCAAGCAGAGGTCCTAAATTCAGTTCCCAACAACAACATGAAGGCTCACAACCATCTGTACAGCTACAGTGTACTGATATTTATAAAATAAATAAATCTTTTTTTAAAAAGGCAAAGATCAATAATCTCAGTTCTTTTCTTGGGCCTGTTTCTTTCATCTTTCATTCAGCTGGAGCCTCGTTACACTGAATTTAACACTCACATTCTTAGCACATCTGTACCTGGTTGTATGTCTCAATCTTTTCAAGTCATTGCAGTTTATGCAATTATTCGGTTTGATTATTAGCAAAGGCCCCATTTACTCT
Organism: Mus musculus; assembly: GCF_000001635.26. Classification (NCBI taxonomy): domain Eukaryota; kingdom Metazoa; phylum Chordata; class Mammalia; order Rodentia; family Muridae; genus Mus; species Mus musculus. The sequence continues at coordinate 120,419,108 of NC_000068.7, forward strand.
AAAGATCCTGGTTTGGACAACCATGTATTTACCTAGCCACAGACACACAGAAGAGATTTCTTGTTCTACAGCTATAACCAAGCAAGAGCAGGCATATACTCAGGATGTGCTCATTTTATTGTCCACGTTCACCAATTTGCTTGCCTCTAATAATTTAAACAAAATGCTTTCTAGTTGTTGTCATTTGATTGTTAGACTAGGTTATCACTGAGGTAACATGTTGAAGCTGATCTCACATCTCTATTCCCAGATTCCTCTCGTGGCTGAAGTTTATGGTATAGAGAAAGACATTTTCAGACTTAAGATCAATGAAGAGACTCCACTGAAACCAAGGTATGAAGTTCCTGACGTCATCAACAGCAAGCTAGGAACTGTCAGGTGAGCCTCCGAGCAGGGTCTGTTACACATAGCCTTGGCATGTTCTTTTTATCCTACTTTGGATGGATTCCTTATGCACCCCTATTTTGTCCTTGTGCACCCCTATTTTGTCTGTTCAAAGTTATAATCAGTTACTGGGTATAGTCAATCATTTGGGGATAAGTTTATAAATTTTCTATATTATCGATTCTGCTTTCTTTAACTCCCATTTCAGCACTGTTCTGTACCTCCAAGTAAGAAGAGACAGAACTTTGGGCCTGCTCTGTTTTTCACAACAACCATAGTTAATTTGACAGAGTTTAGAACTAAGTAGAAGAAAAGCTATTTAATTTGCTCCCTTGGATTAGTACCATGACTCAAGAGACCCAATAAACTAGCTCTCAGAGTAATTTACACAGTCAGACAGACTCACTTTTAATTAAGGATAGTCTCAGAAGCCTAACATGTAATTTTATTTAGAGCCAGAGATTAATTAATTATCAATGTTTAGCTAAAAAGAGAAATCTCTCAGGACTAAAGCATTTTCAAGTACTTGTAAGATTTGCATCCATTCTCCCCAGGCATTCGGGTAAAACACCAGCTGCATTGCCTGGCGATTTCTGTTGGTTTGTCCCTGAAAGAGTATAAGGTTAAGACAGATGCTTTAGTTTTCTCCATATCCTTACCCCCATGATGTTATTGACCATGAAATCATATGGTCAATAGACAGTAAAGATCATATAAACATTATGTGGGAAATATCGCTGTTAGTTCTGCTTCAGTCTACTTTCTAGGGGACCTTTAGCTACGTAAATAACTGAAATGCCAAAAGCAGCCTTTTGCCCTTTCTCAGACTCCTTTATAGCCAGAGTTCTGATACCTTAATAGAGATGTATCAAAGTCAGAATTAAATGAAAGTAAGAACATGCTAGTGGGCCTTGATAAACCATGACTGCTATCCCTATGAGGAAACGGTGACAACACATCCACAGGGACACTTACAATGACAAGCAACCATCTGCAGGTCTTATAAGAAGCCAACCGGCTAATACCTCAGATTTCCAGAACTGTGAGAAAATAAACTATTTCAATGCCTGTCATCATTTGTTATGATAACTCAGCAAGTGGGTACAACTAGGTATGAGCCACGGCATTCTGTGCTCCTGGTTAAGTTACTCTTGGTCATCAACTGAAATAAAAGGCTTACCAAGCAAACCAAGTGGTGGAGATATAGCACAGTGCTACTGTCACGCAGAATTCAAAACTCAGAGATGGCCTGGCTGCCAGCAGCCTCTCTGAAGCCTTTAATGACATAAAACAAAAGTCTCAGGGTTTGAAATTCTGAACTCACAACATTTTTAGAAAACTAATTAGTCTCTGACTATTTCATATCTTTTGTAGCTTCAGAGTCCCTGCAGCTACAAATACAGACTCAGAGTTTGATACTGCAGGTTGCTGAATTAGATCATAAGCTGAGTTCACAGTCCCCTCAGATCTGTGATCTGGGGCATTCGCTGAAAAAAGTTATAGATGCCTGCATGTGAGAAGATTTGGGTAATGCTAAATCCCCAAACTTGCAAACGCCAATGCGCCCCAGCCTCCCTCTCCCTGCTACTGCTGTGAATGGTTTTCCCTGTGTGCACTCGCACTACACTATGTGGTTGCCTGAAGAGGACAGAAAATGGCATCAGATCTCCTGGAGCTGGAGTTACAGGCAGATGTGAGTCCTCTGCAGTAGCAGCACTCACTCTTAACCACTGAGCCACCTCTCTGTCACCTTCCTACTCCTGATAGAGTTGGCCCCTGCCTTGCCTGAGCACACCGAATAGACCTCCGCTGAGATAGACTTTGCAAAGGGATTCCTGTCCCGTGCTGTTGTTCCCATGTCCCTTTTGCCTTTACAGAACAGCCTCCACTGCCCCCAAACCTCTTGTCAGACCCTCACCAGCCCAGAAAGCCTTTTACAGCCAAGCTCACGAGAAGACTTGCCTGCCTAAAGAAGTATAGGATTTTCATAGTGTCAGTGAGATGGGTCATCAAAAAAGTCGCTGCCTCTAATTCTGTGCCACACACAGAGCCCTACACATACACACATATGACACATAAAATAAAATTTTAAGATGCAATTTTAAAATTAAAAGTAAATAAGTATATTCAGATTCTGTGTGCTCAAGTGTTACTAGATGTTATAGACAGAATTGATGATGACGATGACGACCATTTATTTGTGTGTCTAACCCTGTACCAGTTGCTTCACATGCATGATTTCACTTAAATTTCCCCTAAAACTCTATTAGCTTTTAATTTTATTATTTGAACTTTATAGCTAAAAATTTGACCTAGGAGGGTTGAAATACTTTGTTACATGTCATTATGAATTATATAGTATGTAGTATGAAGTTCCGTGTAAGCTCTCTCTTCACTGTCCATGATGGCTCCTTACTGTAGGTCTAACCAGTTCTCTGTCATAGGAAGATTGTTTGCCGATCGATACTCTAAATCACATAGACTCATGTAAACCTGTAGCACTTGATTTTTCTCTTCCTGTTTTATTTTGCAGGCTGGTCTGCTCAGGGGACACAGGCAGCCTAATACTGACAAATAGAAAAGGAGATCTGAAATGTCACGTCTCAGCAAACCCATTCAAGATCGATTTGCTGTCGAAGAACGAGGCTGTGATCAGCATCAACTCCCTGGGCCAGTTATACTTTGAGCACCTACAGGTTCCTCACAAGCAGAGGTATTTGTATACATTACTTGCCCTTAAGATCTACCTTAACGGAGCCTGTCTGGAATACCAGCTGCCTTGGACCCGGGTCTTCACGCTTGCACAGCAGATGCCTTACTGCCTGAGCTTTCTCCCCTTCCCCCCAACAAGACTTTAAGGGTGGCCGAAGAACTTATGCACTAACATATTTGTTGTGCTAGTTTTACTGTTTCTCCATTAAAAACAAAAAACAAAAACAAAAAAAACAACAGCTGAAGAATGTGATGGTTGAAATAAGATGTCCCCATGGTCTAGGCATTTGGATGCTTGGTCCCCAGTGGGTGCTGCTGTTTGGGGAGACTTAGGAGGTGTGGCCTTGATGGAAGAAGTATGTCTCTGGAACCAGGCTTTGAGAGACGGACACCTTTCCCCAGTTTACTTCCTGCTTCCTGCTTGTGGTTCCAGATGTAGCCCTCGGCTTCTGTTCTAGCCACCATCTCTGCCGCCTGCCTCCACCACTCCATCATCATGGACTCTCAGCCCTCTGGAATCCTAAACCCAAACAAGCTTTCTCTGCTGTGAGCTGCCTTGGTCATCGTGTTTTGTCACAGCAACAGGAAAGTAACAGATAGGAAGAATATTAATAAGATAAAGACAGAGTAGATTGGGATTTTGGGTATTTAAATTTTCCTTCTTTTTATTACTTTTTAATTTTCTCACAATGAGTATATATTACTTTTATGATTATTAAATACTAATTTAATAATTTAAATTATTTTCCAATGCTAACATTTCAAAAATAAAAATAAGTTGCAACTTAAAAAAATCATAATGTGGAAATAAATAATGCAAATTTATTTTCCCTTATTCTGATGCTAGAAATAGCAAGTGCAGGCTGCGAGGTTTTCAAACAGCCCTTGGTGAGAATGGAGAAGCATCTCTTCAGACCACCGCAGTCTAAGCAGCAAGCCTCTTTAACCACTGAGCCATCTCACTGCCGCTACTTGCCTTTCTTTCTTTTTTTTATTGAGACAGAGCCTTGAAGTTACTTTGCAGGCAGCAGTAACCTTGAATTTTTCTTTCTTTCTTTCTTTCTTTCTTTCTTTCTTTCTTTCTTTCTTTCTTTCTTTCTTTCTTTCTTTCTTTCTTTCTTTTTAGAGATTTATTTATTTTATTTCTATGAGAACACTGTAGCTATCTTCAGAGGGCATCAGATCCCATTACAGATGGTTGTGAGCCACCATGTGGTTGCTGGGAATTGAACTCAGGACCTCTGGAAGAGCAGACAGTGCTCTTAAACATTGAGCCATCTCTCCAGCTCAACCTTGAATTTCTGATGTCCTGCCTTAGCCCTCTAAATCCTTGGATTACAGTCATGTGTTACCATGCCTGGTCTATAATGATGTCATATTTAATTAATTAAAGGATAGGATTTATAAAGATTTGGAAATGTAACATCTTTTTCATTGCATTAAATACTGGCAGTCTTCCCACTGAGTGAAACAATGTTATCTATGTTTAAAACAGAGCTACCAAAGGAAATGGGCAAAATACACCAGCTGCCACCTCTCAGGTAATGAGATCTAGCCATTTCCTTTTGATCTTCTTTAACACTCCAGTCTGTAAGCAAGTAGTGGTTTCTATTCAGCTCTTCTGCAGAAGGGTGCCTGGTAAGTGTGCTATCGTATACAAAGGGGCCACATGTCCTTTTCTTTCACTTATCTTAGCATCTTAGTCCTTGTAAGTGTGTGTGCATGTCAGATGTAGAAGCCAGGTGTCTTCCCCAGTTATTCTCTAACTTAGTGTTTATTACATTTCGTTCACACGTGTGGTGTGTGTGTGTGTGTGTGTGTGTGTGTGTGTGTGTGTGTGTGTGTGTGTGTATGCTGTATCCACATGTTTCTTTTATCAGGAGGAAGGGACACAAAGTGAAAGGAGTTGGGTAAAATGTTAAAGAACTAGGCAGGCTGTTCCTTGGAAAGACTAGCAATGTTCTTTTACTTAACAAAGTCTGTTGAAGACCATTTCCTGGCAGGCAGGCATCACTGAAGGAATTGGTAGTTCACCCTTAAACAGATCTAAGTTCCCTATCTGTCACAGAGTGTACCTTCCTTTAAGAAATGTTTACATCTTTGAGTTAACCCTAAGAACAAAGAAGGCTTTAAACACAGAGGCACATGGTCTCACTTCTGCTTGTGAAGGATTACTTTGTCTGAGTTATTAAAAAAAATAGATAAACTATAAGTCTTTTGTGTGTCTCTGTATGTGGGTATGGCATGCACATGTCTGTGCACATGTGTGACTTGGTCTACAGGCATGTGTATGTGCAGGCCAGAAGTTGACACCAGGTGACGTTTTCAGTCACTCTCCACCGCGTGTTTTGAGGCAGTCTCTTGCCTGATGTCACTGATGCAGCTGGTCTGCTAGGCAGCCTGTCTGTGGATTGCCTGTCTGTCCCCCATGTGTAGCCTGCTATGTCTACTTGACATTTATGTGGTCGCCGAGGATTGAACACCAGTCCTCACACTTGAGCAGCAAGCACTCTACCACTGATCTGTCTCCCCAGGACTCTGCAGCACAGGCTGGCCTCTAACTTACAGCCATCCTCCTGCCTCAGCCTCCTGAGTGCTGAGGTTCTGTGTGTACACCACCACACCTGACTAGAAATCTTTTTTCATTCACAGCCACATAACTCCTCACAGAGTCTTGACAGTAGCTGTAGCCTTTTGCAGTGATGAAAGTATTTCTGGTGCCCCGAGGACTAAGTCTTCTTTTTCTTAAGACTCATCTATATGGAAGGATATGAGAAGATAACCACATGATTATAAACAGGATTGTGATGACACGTCAAGTTCACTTTGGGGAAATAGCTCATTAGATTGCTTGAGTAGCAGTTTTGTTTTTTGTTGTTTTGTTTTTTGTTTTTTGTTTTTTTTCGAGACAGGGTTTCTCTGTGTAGCCTTGGCTGTCCTGGAACTTACTTTGTAGACCAGGCTGGCCTTGAACTCAGAAATCCTCCTGCCTCTGCCTCCCAAGTGCTGGGATTAAAGGCATGCACCACGCCAGGCAGAGTAGTAGTTTTGAGACACAGATCTTGTCACAAAAAGCTTATTAATGTTACAGACCATATCTATTGGAAAAATTTCAACTGTTTGAGAGATTCCACAGCCTCTAAAGCCCATGTCTGCCCCGGGGTTAGCATAGTCTCTACCTGGGTCATACAGATGTGACTTCAGGAGGCACAGGATTGCTTTACAGAAGCCAGAAGTGGACAAATAATTCATTTTCAAGCAAAATTTCTTTCACACATAGTTTATTTATTTGTTCTCCTTCTTAGGTAAAATTGAGAAAGTTATAGCAATAGAGAGAGGCAAGACCTGAGAAATCAGTGTCATTCATTTCATCTAACATCTCATACCAGCACAGACAGACATCTGACTGAAGAGGGGAAGCTCAGCAAAGCCAGGCTCTGCTCGTAAACTCACCTGAGCTGGGAAGGCAGGCGGCTCGGGCTGCTGCTGACATCAGGGCCCGAGTTTAATCCTCAGAACCCTCATGGTAGAAGAAGAAAGCTAACTCCTGTGGGGTGTCCTTTGGCCTCTACATGTGAACTGTGGCATATGTGCATATGTTGCCCTCCAAATAAATAAATAAGTAAATAAATAAATAAATGCAAAAAATTAAAGCTGACCTAAGTTATTAGATTCTCAGTGTTTTACTTCATATATTTACGTGAAAGTTTTCTCTTTTGCTGGGTGGTGGTAGTAGCACATGACATTTTTTTTAAAGATTTATTTATTTATTTTATGTATGTGAGTACACTATTGCTGTACAGATGGTTATAAGCCTTCATGTGGTTGTTGGGATTGAAGTTTTAGGACCTCTGCTCATTCCAGTCAACCCTGCTCACTCTAATCGGCCCTGCTCACTCAGTCCGTGCTTGCTCCAACCCAAGGTTTATTTATTATTATACTTAAATACACTGTAGTTGATTTCAGATGCACCAGAAAAGGGCATCAGATCTCATTATAGGTGGTCTTGAGCCACCATGTGGTTGCTGAGATTTGAACTCATGACCTTCAGAAGAAGCAGTCAGTGCTCTTACCTGCTGAGCCATCTCACCAGCCCATAGCACATAACTTTAATCCCAGCATTTAGGAGATAGGGGCAAGTGGATCTCTATGAGTTCGAGGACAGCCAGGTCTACAGAGTGAGTTCCAGGACAGCCAAGGCCACATAGAGAAACCCTGTCATGAAGAGAAAGAAAGAAAGAGAGAGAGAGAGAGAGAGAGAGAGAGAGAGAGAGAGAGAGAGAGGGGGGGGGAGGGAAGGAAGGAAGGGAAGGAAAGAGAAACAAAGGGAAAGGAAAGAAAAGACTTGTTCTACATGCAAAGGCTACATTTTCCCCCAAAAAACACTGCTTATTTTAATCCATATAAAGCCGCTCATGTCAAATGATATACCAGTTCCTCAAAAACTTAAACTTGGAATTGCAGTAGAACCCAATAGTCCTGCTCCTGTATGTCCCTAAAAGTGAGACCATTGCAGCATTTCTCACAGTAACAGAAGCAGGAAGAAACACATGACCCAACCAAACTGTGGTCTGTTCATGCAATCAAATAGTATTTGGTCTTAGAAACGACAGTTCTGATGTGGGCTCCAAAGTAAGACCCAAGGCAGCCTATGAAGTAAGCCAGTCACAAAAGAGCAAATACCCTAAGAGTCCACTTTATGCCATGACTAAAGTCACACTCACAGAATGGAGAATAGGATGGTTTGTCAGGGGTGCAGAGAGGGAGAAATGGAGAGTTGGTATTTAGTAGGGAGGCCCAGCTTGGGCAGATGAAAACTGTGGAGCTGGGTGGTCGATGACAGGCAACACCATGCCACTGAGCAAATGGAGTTGGCGACACTGGGCTGTATACTTGGAAATGTTAAGAGATAAGGTGTTGTGTATTGTAACACAGTAAAAAAGGTTCATGAGTATTGACTTTTTATAGAAAACATTTATTTGATTTATTAAATATACATCATAACCCAATCTTCAAAAATGTGGACTCATATTCTGTCTTTTATTTCTTACTTTTATTTCTTTTACTTTTTGGAGGTGGGGCAGAGTCTCAGTATATAGACTGAGACTGACTTACTATATAGATTAGGCCAGCTTCTAATATATAGAGCTTTACCTGCCTCTGCCTCACAAGTACTAGATAAAGGCATGTGCTAACACATCCTGCATTTTCTCAGTTTTTAAATTTCTTTTGTTAGTTGTTAATAGAATGAGTGTGTATGATGTATGTATGTATGTAGGACATAGTGTGCGTGTGGAGGCCAGGGGACAATGTTGTAGGGTTATTTCTTGCCTTCCACTCTTATGTGGGTTCCGGGGATTAAACCTGAGTTGTCAATCTTGCATTATTAGGAGGCAAGGCCTTTACCTGCATGGCCATCTTGCCAGTGCCTCAATCTTCAAAATAATCCAAATAAAATATTCTGTTATGGTAACCACATTTGTTGCCAATTATAAACTCATTTTTATCTCCTTTTTATATGGATAGGAAAATCAAGAGGACCTGGGCCTGTGGGAAGAAAAATTTGGAAAATTTGTGGATGTCAAAGCTAATGGTAAATTGACAAAATTAAGATATAATATTAAAATAGATCATTCCAAAACAGCTAAACATGTATGTCTAAGGATCATTTGAGGCCTAGGGATATAGATCTGTAATGGAGTGCTTGGCTAATGTGGGGGTACCCTGAGTTCAATCCCCAGTAGCATAGATAGATAGATAGATAGATAGATAGATAGATAGATAGATAGATAGATAGATAGATAGATAGATTCCTTGAGCTTTGGCACCTAAAACAAGTAACTTTCATAAGGTGAACAGAAATTCCTAGTTGGGTTCCCTATACTTCAGTAATGCACTATAACAGAAAAGTAATTATATATACCTTATGGAGGAATGAAAGAGATACATGGGCCATGTGCAGCTTATGAACTTAGGACAGGACTTGCGCCAGCACACTGCTTGGTGTTTTGAGTCAATCAGACAACTATAATTTCACACTCTGTTTTCATGAGACCCACGTCATGCAGCTCATCCACTCTAACATTTTTAGGTCTCCTTATCATTGTCACCAGCGCTGCATGCCCACCTATGATGTTTCTCACAGGCTTAGCAGTATGTGAGGGGAAGGGCTTACACATTACATATCACAACCATGGGAAGTCATACAAAAAGGATGTAAGGTTGTAAGGCCTTCACACTGCTCTCAACATGGTGGCTCTTGTAGAAAGCCACAGGCAAGGAAAGTTACCAAGCAGAAGATAAACATGAACTCATTCAGCCAAGATAAAAGTGCTCAGTATCAAGGGCAAAGGGAGCTTCAGCACACAGCCCAGGCAGCATAACAAGTGACGGTGTACTTTTACATACACATACATGTATGTTCACCAGTCCCCAAACATCACAGTGCCTTACTATCAAAATCAGTTATAGCTTTGTTTGGTTGAGGCAAGTTCAGATCTCTCTATTCCCAGCTAGTCGTTTTGTTAGTTAAATGAACTGAATCTTTTAGATTGATCTATTAGAAGCAAAACTTAGCTATGGTTCTGGTCTTGGCAGGCCCTTCCTCTGTTGGTTTGGATTTCTCTCTTCATGGATTTGAACATCTCTATGGTATTCCTCAACATGCAGAGTCACATCAACTTAAAAATACCAGGTAAGTGACAGTAAGAATTCTTGTCATGGTTTGGTTTTTATTGCTGTGAAGAGACACCATGACCAAGGTAATTCCTATAAAGGACAACAATTAATTGGAGCTGGCTTATAGTTTTAGAGGTTCAGTCCATTATCACCATGGTGAGAAGCATGGCATCATACAGGCAGATTTGGTGCTGGAGAAGCTAAGACTTCTACATCTTGATCTGAAGGCAGCCAGGAGGAGACCCCCTTCCACACTGGGCGGAGCTTGAGCACTAGAAGCCCTCAAAGCCCACCTACACAATGACATACTTCCTCCAACAGGGCCACACCGCATAATAGTGCTGCTTCCCATGGACCAAGCATATTCAAGCCGCCACAATTATTAACTAGTCTGTGGCTTAATATTACTTACAGAGTTTGAGAAACCTTCCTAGTATTCTTGAGTCCTGAACAGTATAAAAGAACCGAAAGCTTAGTAAGAGCAAGCAAGGTTCTGTAGATTTATTCTGTCTCTGCTCTTGACTGAGTGTCTGCAATAGTGGACTGTACCCTGTAAGGACAAATCAGTCCTTGCCCCTAGGTTGCTTTTGTGAGTATCTGTCACAGCAACGGAAATGAAACTAGGACAGGACATAAAGGTGGGAAGAAAGAACCAGCTCCACAGAGCTGTCTCTGACTTTCACAGGCATGCACACATATTCACATTAATTAAAAAGCTGTAATATTAAACCCCCAAAATACAGGAATAAAAGTAAGGGATAATTGGAATTAAAGTGGAGGTTTGCTTTTACTATGTAGAATAGTGGAGGGGAACCCTGGGAGAATTATATATATATATATACATATATACTTATATATAGTGTATATATATATATATACACTATATATGTATTATTCAATCAATACACACACACACACACACACACACACACACACACATATATATATATTGATCTAGAAAAAGACTTTCACTCTAAAGAGGAGAATGAGCCAGAGAATGTGGCATCTTCAATTACCTATGATTCCCTTGGAGAGACATATGAGACTGACACTACTGACAAATGGATCCCAGAGGCATCTACCAAAGAGGAGCCAAAACCAAAGAGAAGCAGAGACTGATAAAGCTGTCGGGTTTGGAGACTGTTTATTTCATAGTTAGGCAGAGTGACTCGTCTCACTGCCCCAGCCTGTCCTGTCCCAGATCTTTCCCAGCTCAGCTCTCTGGAGGCATGTTAGGATGCACTTCTTTTGCCTTAGTTTCAGAGAAGTCTTTACACAGTGCATCAGTGGAGGAGGCTTAGTGTGTCTGCTATTCACAGTGAACATTTAGAAAATGTAGACCAGGATCTAAGCCTAAGATATCCAGGAAACCAGCAGAGACAAAGGAGGAGGATCACATGCAGCAGGTTGAGCCAGGAAGCCTCCAGGCAAGTGGTAAGAGATGAATCTTTGTAGGGGAGTGGTTTTACGTGGGATTGTGTTACATGCCCAGGCTGGCCTAGAACTTGCTGTAGCCTAGGCTAGCCTCTAACTCACAGTTCTCCTATCTCTACCTTCCAAGTTCGAGGATTGTAAGTATGTGACTTTAGGCATGGCAGGAGGTAAAAGGTTGTAAACAGAGAGGATGAAGCTGTTCTATTATTCATTAACGGTGCTAAGCCTTTGTGTTTCAGAGATGGAGATGCATACCGTCTTTATAATCTGGACGTCTATGGATACCAAGTGCATGACAAAATGGGCATATATGGTTCAGTGCCTTATCTCCTGGCCCACAAACAGGGCAGGACTGTAGGCATTTTCTGGCTGAATGCTTCAGAAACACTCGTGGAGATCAACACAGAGCCAGCAGTTGAGGTGAGCTTCGGAATGTGGCGGCATGCAGGACTTTCCACACTGTAGTCTAAGCCCTTTCCTTTGCAGCAGCATTTTCCTGTACCAAGAGCTTTGCAATGTAAGCAACAAATGTCAGTAGGAGCTACTAAACGTAGACCGAATCACTTAAAACTGGGTGCTATGGGTTGCAGTGATATTTCTCAGATTTTCATTACACTCTCTCCAGTACACACTGACCCAGATGGGCCCAGCAGCTGCCAAACAAAAGGTCAGGTGCCGAACTGATGTGCACTGGATGTCAGAGAGTGGGATCATTGACGTTTTTCTGCTGACAGGACCTACACCTGCTGACGTCTTCAAACAGTACTCATATATCACAGGTACAAGCAGTCTTCATTCTGTTAGCTGTCCTATGTATCGTCACTGAAATTAATATCTGTTTTACATTATGTAGAAATCATAAACAATGTCTCTAAGCATTTTAAGTTGCAACCATTTTTTTTCCATCCTCATTACATCCAGACAAGGTAAATAGGGCTCTAGAGGAGTTCTCAACCTGTGGGTCTCAACCCCTTGGAGGGAGGTCACATGTCAGATATCCTGCATATCAAATATTTACATTAAAATTTATAACAGCAGCAAAATTACAGTTATGAGATAGCAACAAAATAATTTTATGATTGAGAGTCACCACATCATGAGAACTTATTAAAGTGTCGTAGCGTGAGGATGGTTGAGAACTACTGCACTAGACTGTCCCTTCTCTAATCCCTAGGCCTTGTCATATGCTTGTTTGAAGCTTTAGTCTCTGATAATAATTCCCTGTAGCTAAGGAGTATTCTGTCCTGAACTTTTGAATGGTTCTTCTCTGTTAAAATATACTACTGGCTCTAACAATAAAATACTTGTTCTTTAAGAGTCCAAAGGCCAGTAAAATGGCTCAGTGGGTAAAGACACTTGCCACCAAGCCTGAAGTCCTGAGTTTGATCACAGGAACCCACATGGTAGAAATAGAGAACTAACTCCTACCAGTTGTTTCCATATGTGCATCTATACACACGCATACACACATGCATACACACACACGTACACACACACATACATACACACATGCACAGGCTAAATAAATGCAAATGCATATGCTTTACTCCTTGTAGAGATAAGCCATCTTTCTCCTACCTTCACCCATAGGCTTCACCAATGTAATTGGGTCAGCTAAATTTCCTCAGAATTCAAAGGCATTTCTCTGCTGTCCTCTGTCTTCTTGCTCTAAAACCAAGGAACCACTTGTGTTCCTTTGCACACGATTTCTCTTTTCCCAGTGAACTATTCTCCTTATCACTAATATTCTGAAATTTTAGAACAAGTTCACTTGATGGATTCCTGTCCTGAGGGTCGACACTTTCAATCTGAGTGTCCGTCAGTCTGGCAGTCTCTACTGTAACTTCCGTAATTTCCCATCTTTATTTTTCTTCCCTTTTTCTTTTTGACTTGTGTCTGAGAAATTTTCTTCCTCTTATCTCCCAGGCCGTCCATTATTGACATGTTGCTAATGTTGCGAATGTTCCTATCTCTGACTTTCCCTGTGCTCTTTGTTCTTTGAAGTCCTAGTCTAGTTTTATGTTGTCCTGTTCTACTGTGTGATTCTTTTAGCTTTTTGTACTTCTAGAGATACTGATGATAATGTTTATTTTTATTCTAAAATTATGTATATATGTATGAGATAAATGAGATGCCAGCAGGGTCCAGAAGAAGGTGTCTGAGTCCCTGAAGCTAGAGTTACAAGTTGTTATAAGTCACTCGACGTGTGGCTTTTCATGGAAGCCCTTTGCTCCTGGATGAGAATGGTATCCTAGCAGGTGAAGAGCATGTGCCTGTCTTCGAGGTTTCTAAAGCAGTGACATGCTCCTCTCCTGTGTACCATCCTCTGGCACTCTTTGTGGGTCAGCAGACACTACCCCTCCCTTATGTCTCGCCCTCTAGATCTTTGTTGAACCTGCTTCCCTTTGGTTTGCTCTTTTGTTTTGAAGCTGCTTCGATGTAGTAATTTTCATGCGATAGTTCTCTCCTTCCACCAGGTGGGACCCAGGAACTGAACTCAGGTCCTCAGGCTTGGTGGCAAAGGCCTTTACCCACTGAGCCATCTCACTGGTCTCATCTTTTTAAAAAACAAGCTCTCGTATATCTCAGGCTGGTCTTGAACTTTCCATGTAGACAAGGGTGGCTTTGAACTTCTGATTCCTCTACCTCTACCTCTCCCAAGTGCTGGGATTACAGGCATGCCTCACTTCCAGTTTTATAGGGTGCTGTGGATTTTGAACCCAGAGTTTTGTGCATACTAGGCAAGTGCTCTACCACCTGAGCTGCATCCACAGCCTGATCTGCCATTTGATGTTTTCTTGAATAAAATACATCTTCTGTATTTGATGTTTTCTTGCATAAAAAATATGGGAAGAATTCTGAGCTTGACGTATAGGGCTCTTTATAAACTGAGCCATTCCAGTTTCAGCTTCTCTTGGCCTCTCACACTGTCATGTCTACACTATTTATTTTCTCTAAGACTACATGTACTTCTTTGCCTATCTTACCTTGTTTCCCTGCCTGGCATCCTCCTACTTATTATTCAAGGTCTCTACTCTTCTCACCTGCCCTGGGAAATGTCTAAAGATGTAACATTACTCTGGAAGCACTAGACTGATACCTTTATCATAACAGATAGATATAGATATATAGATATATATCTCAGGTCGGAATTTATTTATATACCTGCCCTGTCACCCTAATTACCACATTCTTCTATTAATATTCTATATGGTAGTGTCAAGTTCAGTGCCTATAGCCTGCAGAGATTGGGGAGGTGGCCACTGATTGAGTAACATTAGTGGTCTCCATTGTCATCTCTTTTAGGCACACAAGCCATGCCCCCTCTTTTTTCCTTGGGGTACCACCAGTGTCGCTGGAACTATGAAGATGAACAGGATGTGAAGGCAGTAGATGCAGGGTTTGATGAGCATGACATTCCATATGATGTCATGTGGCTGGACATAGAGCACACGGAGGACAAGAAGTACTTCACCTGGGACAAAAAGAGATTTGCAAACCCCAAAAGGATGCAAGAGCTGCTCAGGAGCAAAAAACGCAAGGTGACGTCACCCTGATGTCTAGAGCTTTTTAATCCCAAAATTTAAAGAAGGGAAAAAGATATCTGATCCCTTGGGACTGGAGCTACAGATTGTTATGAGCCGCCCTGTGGGTGCTAAGGATTGAACCCAGGTTTCTTTAAGAGCAGCCAGTGATCTTAACAGCAAAGCTGTTCTCCATCCCCCATTTCCTGAGACCTTTCCATGTTCAAGATGCTGTGCTAGTGTTGAAGAGGTCTTTGAGTGGTGGGAAAAGGCAAGCATATGCAACTGTAATGCAAGACAGAGACATAAACAGAAGTGTATGACAGAATATTAACAAGCTCTGTAACTCAGCAACTACAAAACTTCCAACACTTAAAGAACTAACACAGGATTTGAACAGATAAATAGTCCACCAAGGAAGATATTCAAGTAAAGATAGCCAAGAAGCACATGAAAAGATGCTCTTTCTACCTAGTGGAACTTGGATTCCAGGGATCAAACTCAGATCTTCTTGGTTGGCAGTAATCACCTTTAGCTCCTGAACCATCCATCAGCCTTGTTTAGATGGTGTTATTGTTTTGATGTTTTGGCTTGGTTCTGCCATGTCATTTCCTTGGTTTCTGTAGTTTGGAAGGAGTTGAGGTGGGGGATGGGTACACACATATGCCTATAGAAGCCAGAGGACAGCCTTGTGTCATTTCCTAGATGCTACCTACTTTTCCTTTTTCTTTCTTGTGAGACATGGTCTCTCACTGACATAAAGGCCATAGAACCCCAAAGACCATATACCTGCCTCCATCTTCCCAGTGCTGGGATTACAAACACATGCCACCAAGCCTGGCTTCTTTACATGGGTTCTGGGCTCAAACTTGGGTCCTCATGTTTGTAAGGACCTGACTTGACTAAGTTACCTCCCTGACCTCTTCGTGACTTCTTTTCATCAGTGTCCTCTTTGCCCTGAATACTTAGGGAGTTAGGACCTTGCCCAGTTAATCCTTTCCTATGGCACCTGGCACCACAGATAGATGAAAGCTTAGCAAATATCATCTTAAAGACATGCATGGCTGCTGAAAAGGCTCAGTGGGTAAAGGCACTTTGCCACCAAGTCTGAGGACCTGAGGTCAAGCCCCAGAACATACCCGATGGCAGGAGAGAACCAGACATATCCACACACACACACACACAATTAATAAATTAATTAATGTAAAATAATAAAAAATGATAAATTATGATAGTTATAACAGGATTCACCAGATTTAATAACAGTTTTCCGAATGAAATGTTACAAGGATTTACAAATGTCCAAAATTTTCAATGAGTGGTAGTTTCTGAGTAAAATTCAACCTTCCCAAACTATGGATAAAACACCTAAATGAACATAAGTCTCATAAAACTGACATGCTCTTAAAATGTGTCCTGACAGCTTGTGGTTATCAGTGACCCCCACATCAAGGTGGATCCTGACTACACAGTCTATGCTCAAGCCAAAGAACAGGGCTTCTTTGTGAAGAATCCAGAGGGTGGCGACTTCGAAGGAGTATGTTGGCCTGGTATGGTATCATTTATTTCCACTTCTTCAGTCTCAACTAATGAAACATTTATGGCTGACATTTTCATTCTTAATGGGCATCTCTTTCTCTTCCAGCCACATCTGTAGCACCTTTAAGGGAGTCACTATTGCCTTCTTTGATATCTTTCCTAACACTTCATGCAGTGAGCTCTGAGTGTACTTATCAGTCAGTGATCAGATAGATGAGAGAATGAAAAATAAGCAAACAAGCTCATGCCCACGTGTAGTGTGATTTATTTTATGTGTCTGACACTTTAAAGGATCCCAGATGCTAGTGATGGAGTGAATGTTTATAGCCATATTTAGCTAAGGTTTGTTGTCTATACTGCTCTGTTTTTTAATCTTCTAATCAATGATGCTCAGAGGGAAGACCCTATAAAGGTCACCCACTTTAATAGAACTATTGACCCTATGACTTTCATTGTCAGTTGCCTCTTGGATTTCTTGGAACGGGAGAGGATATAAAAAGCCAACAGAGGCTGAGAGAAAGAGTAGGGTCAGTGGCAGAATGGTAGAGTCAGAGAGTAGAGTTAGAGAAGACGGTTGGTGCAGGAAGGGAGAAGATTGGGTAGGCTAGAGAAGACAGTTGGTGCAGAAAAGAGATTAAACAGAGTGAAAATAGGAGGCCATTGAGCCAGGAAAAGCTGAGCTAAGCCAGAGAAGATATTGTTGAAAGTGAATTGGGCTAGCAGAGAAGAGAAGAGAAGAGAAGAGAAGAGAAGAGAAGAGAAGAGAAGAGAAGAGAAGAGAAGAGAAGAGAAGAGAAGAGAAGAGAGAGTTGAGCCAGGAGAAGCCAGGCTGAGCAGATAGGCTAGAACAGTTGGGAGAAATGTTTGAAGGGGCTGGGAGGAATGGCTGGGAGAAACCTTTGAAAGGGCCTGGGTTGGAAACTGGGAGGAGGGCTGACTGGGAGTTAAGAGAACTGGTTACTGCTTGTAAGAAAAGGAAACATTAAAGAAACATTAAAAAAAATCAAAATAAAAACAACACACATATTTTACACCCTGAGCCTCTGTGTTAAAAGTTTTAAATTTTGTCACTTTAAAGATTATCTTCACTCCCTTGTAGACCATGCCTCTCTCAGTTGTCCTTTGTATTTGACATAAGGTGTCCATTGATGACCTGACTCTCACATTGTAGATCTTCCTTATCATACATCTTACTGTAAACACCACTGTTCTTGACAGACCTCCCACTGTTGTGCCTCTGCAGGTCTCTCGTCTTACCTGGATTTCACCAACCCCAAGGTCAGAGAGTGGTATTCCAGCCTTTTTGCTTTTCCTGTTTATCAGGTTGGTTTTTATTCTTTTACTGTTTCCTAGTTAACCTGTGTCTTAGTCAGGGTTTCTATTCCCACACAAACATTATGACCAAGAAGCAAGTTGGAGAGGAAAGGGTTTATTCAGCTTACCTTTCCACATTGATGTTCATCACCAAAGGAAGTCAGGACTGGAACTCAAGCAGGTCAGGAAGCAGGAGCTGATGCAGAGGCTATGGAGAGATATTACTTACTGGCCTGCTTCCCCTGGCTTGCTCAGCCTGCTCTTATAGAACCCAGGACTACCAGCCCAGGGTAGGCACCACCCACAATGGGCACCCGCTCCTTGATCACTAGTTGAGAAAATGCCTTACAGCTGGATTACATGGAGGCATTTCCTCAAGGGAGGCTCCTATCTCTGTGATAACTCCATCTTGTATCAAGTTGGCACACAAAACCAGCCAGTACAACCTGAAATAATGAAAGGAAAAGGTAGTTGCTTAGTTGGTTATTACGTAGTTTTTATATATATTGACACAGCAATTAAGTGGATATTACCAGTTGTTCTCAACCTATGGGTGATGACCCCTTTGGGGTTGTTGAACAACCCTTTCACAGGGTTTACATACCAGATATCCTGCATATCAGATATTTACATTACAATTCATAATAATAGCAAAATTGCAGTTAAAACCTAGCAACAAGAAATAATTTTATGTTTGAGGGTCCCTACAACATGAGGAACTTTACTAAAAGGTCACAGCATTAGGAATGTTGAAAAGAACTGTTATAAGCCATAATGTATTGTTCAAGCAAAATATAATAATTAAAATCTTAAAACCACAAAAGAACTGGAGAAGTCACATTAGAGACTCGTGTTCCACCATTATGGTGATGACGGCAGTCATGGTAATGCCTAACCCCAGACCAACTGCTGGTTTAAGCATTTGTTGTGCATTTCCCCATTTCCTCTTTATAAAACACTCTGAATTAAATCTTAACCTCATACATAATAAAATTGAGGTGTGAAGAGTTTTAAAAACCCATAAAGTCACCCACTTACTAAGGGATGAGCCCAAGGTTTGCTTCAAGTCTATTTGTCTCCCAAGCTCAGCTCTTAAGCACAAGACATTTGCTTTTGTGCATCATTGATTAGGAGATTAGAAAACAGAGCAGTATAAACAACAGTCCTTAGCTAAATATGCCTATAGTCATTCACTTCATTGTATGTGGCTACTTTCACAATACTGTGCCAGAGTAGAGTATTAATGAGGTTTTATAATACACAAAGATAGACATGTACATTATCTAGATCTTTACATGAAGAAGAAAAGGGGGGAGGAGGAGAGGAGAGGAGGAGGAGGACAAGAAGAAGAGGAAGAAGAACAACAACAAGAAAAAGAAAAATGAGAAAGACAACGAGAAGGAGAAGAAGAGAGCTTGCTGATATTTGCCTTAGAAGAACTAAAGAAGACTGCAGGCAAATGTTGGAAAACTAGATCGCTTTACTCTTAGAAGTGCATTTACTTAGAAGCTAAGCATGGTGGTGGACATCTTTAATCCTAGAACTCGGGAGGCAGAGGTAGATGGATCTCTGTAAATTCAAGGCCAGCCTGGTATTCATAGTGAGTTCCAGGACAGCCAGAACTACATAATAGAGAGACTCTACATTCTCTCTCCTCTCCTCCCTCTCCCTCTCCCTCTCCCTCTCCCTCTCCCTCTCCCTCTCCCTCTCCCTCTCCCTCTCCCTCTCCCTCTCCCTCTCCCTCTCCCTCTCCCTCTCCCTCTCCCTCTCCCTCTCCCTCTCCCTCTCCCTCTCCCTCTCCCTCTCCCTCTCCCTCTCCCTCTCCCTCTCTTACACACACACACACACACACACACACACACACACAGTGCATATGCTTAGAAATAGTTGAAGGTAAAGAATCATAAAGAAATACATAGGTCACTCCCAAGCATTGGAAGGATCATCTACCATGTGGGTAAGGTCTCTGTGGTGTCCTGGAAGGAAGCTGGGACTTAGTAGGTCACGGTGTGAAAGACAGGGCATTAACGAAACAATGCGATGAGCTGCCTGATGTTCCCTGTAATGGAAGGCAAATGCTGAGACCGGGAATTTTATAAAAAGAATTTCAGTACCATGTTCACTAGAACACAAATTATGTAAGATGTTAACAAACAGATAACTCAGAGTATTAGAGGAAAAAAAAAACAATCCATGTATAGTAATAATTGCTTTCAGTTAAGAATTGTAGCAGAGATTTCTTCTCAGTTCTTTGGATAAGATCAAGTGAAGATTTATAGTAGATAGTGGACGATGTAGAGCCTAATGGTGAATGTGCACACTTTTTCTGGCATGTATTCTCTAAAGATGTCTTGGAGAGAACTTGCAGGGCAGTGTGTATTTTGTAGACAATAAAGTGCAACATTCTATCAACAAATATTTATTGGTAGCTTTCTTTGGGTTAGATACTGTTCTCGGTTCATGGGATTTTTATTGAACAAAACAGACAAAATTCACAGCCTAATCAGCATAAAAAATAAATAAGGAAGAAAGGAAAGATGATCAGGGATACTATCCTATTAACGTCATCCTGGGGGAGGATTCTCATGACCCCGATTCACTTCCTAGGGATCTACGGACATCCTTTTCCTATGGAATGACATGAATGAGCCCTCAGTCTTCAGAGGGCCTGAGCTAACCATGCACAAGAGTGCTGTTCATTATGGCGACTGGGAACACAGAGAACTTCACAACATCTACGGATTTTATCAGGTAAGACGTCTAAATAGAAGTCAAATAGATTCATGTGGCCTGCTTTTAAACAGGGAGTCAGTTGTATAATTGAGTGTGCTATGCATGTTGTTGTTGTAAACTGCAGAGAATCTTAGATTACAGCCAATTTATTTTTCCTCCCTGTGATTCCTTTTCCTTCCACAATAAACCTGATAAAATTTTAAATATTGTGAACTACTAAAGGATGTTTATTGACACAGGCAATCTACAAATGTGTTAATGAATGTAATTAAAGCAAGGTTTTAAAATTTCATAAGTATCCATCTGTTGCTAGCTCAGCTGAGTTTGGTGGCATACATGTGCAATCCTAGTATCTACCTATAGGACGAAGGGACTGTGAATTCAAGGCCTACCTGGCCTACATAATGAGTTCCAGGCCTGCCTAGACCATACAACAAGACTCTGTCACAAAAGTAAAAGGCAGACAGTGGCTAGAGTGATGGTTAAGATCAGTGCTTAGGAGGGCTTCCTGCTCTTCCAGCGAGCCTGAGTTTGTTCCCAGCACCTAAGTCAGGCAGCTCATAAAGCCTGTGACCCCAGCTCCAGGGCATCTAACACTTTCCTCAGAAGCACCCACACAGGGAGTATATACTCACTTATACATACATTTTAAAATATTCTTTAAAGGGCTAGAGAAATGGTTCAGTGGTTCAGTTCCCAGTACCTATTTGGTGGCTAACAACCGTCTGTAATTCCAGTTCCAGGGGATCCAAAACCTTCTTCTAGTATCCATGGGCAGGGCATGTACATAATGCACAGATATACATGCAAGCAAAACACTCACACATAAAAGGAAAAAAAAATCTTCTAAAAAAGTGAACAAATGTGTGCTTGTTTGTGAGTATTTTAATAAATATATAGCTTAGGTTCTATTACAGTGAAAAGACACCATGGCCAAGGTAACTTGTTTGTTTGTTTGTTTGTTTGTTTGTTTGTTTGTTTGTTTCAAGACAGGGCTTTTCTTTGTAGCCCTAGCTCTCCTGGAACTCACTTTGTAGACAAGGCTCCAAAAGAACTTATAAAATAAAGCATTTAATTTACATTGTGTGTTCACAAGATTAGAGACCATGATGGCACAGTTAAGGAACAGTGAAAGTTCATATCCTGATCTACAGCCATAGACTTTAAGAGAGAAGCACATTGGGAATGGCATAAATCTTTTGAAACCTCAACACACCACCTCTAACAAGGTCACACTTCTAATCCTTACCAAACAGTTCCACCAACTGAGGGTCGAGTATTTAAATATACGAGCCTATGAGGGCTGGTCTCATTCAGACCATCACTCTGTACTTTTTAAATGTGTAAGCTCTCCTGGATTGCTCAGCCTTCTCAGAAAAGATGGTATAATTGTTGTCTATTTGTTAATCATATCCAAAGAGTGAGAATCACTTACTCTAATTTATACCTATGAGTCTTTGTTATTTTTGGAATGTGGTTGCATGGCTATAGGTCTCCCACAGTCACTATTTTCTAATGGGAGCTACTTGCTGGATATAACCTTTTTCAGATACTATATGCTTTTCTAAAAGCTTTTTGCTTTAATTGTCAGTTACTTGAGGAATTTCTTAGGTAGGCTAAAGTAGACACTTAACATCTCTGAATTTATTTTTTACCAATGAAAACTATCTAACTCACAGATTATTGTACAGATCATATGGGAATATATTATAAAATGCCTACCAATTGTACCACTAAATAAATGGTAGGTTGGGGCTTTGTTTTGTTGTGTGATGTTTATTTACTTTCTGCCATGCTGAGCCTCAGGCATGCTGGGTAGCCACTCTTCTCATCTGCATCCCTGTTTCTGTTTACTTTTACTTCATTGATATTCTGAATCTAATAAATGTTTCCATCTTCACCAGGTAAATTAATGTCATTCATTGTATCATCAAAAAGACTTGATGGGTTTATTATTTCCCATTTCATAGTCCCTCCCACTGTTTACCTTGCTCGCGTCAGTAGTCTATTGAGCATGTTGGCATGATACCCTCATCCTGTCTCCTCTTTCCATTCTTTCTCTATTGACTGACTTACAGCAAATGGCTACTGCAGAAGGATTGATACAACGATCTAAGGGGAAGGAGAGGCCCTTTGTTCTTTCACGTTCCTTCTTTGCCGGATCACAAAAGTATGGTAAGAAATGGCTCACATTATAAAATACAATGTAGCTACCCACCCTTTTCCTTTGTATACCATTTATAATACATGCTGACACTATGTTCCTCTTCAATAGTCCTATAACTTACAGTATAGTAAATGATGTGTTCTGACATGTATATTTTAACTATGAATAAAAAGACTTAGAATTGATAAAAAGGCTACCTAGTAGGCAAGAGGCCCTGGGTTTAAGGCTCAGCATCATATAAACCCAGTCAAGGTGGTGCATGTTTGTAATCCTAGCACTCCAGAGATGGAGGCAGGAAAAACAGAAGTTCATGGTCATACTCCAAGGCTATCTTGGGTTTCATGAGACCCTGTCTCCCTCCCACATCCCAAAAACAGTAAAAAAAAAAATCATCAATGTCTTAGTTAGGATTTCTATTGCTGTAAAGAGACACAATGACCACAGCAATGCTTATAAAGAAAAAATTTAATTGGGGCTGGCATACAGTTTCAGAAGTTTAGTCCACTATCATCATGGTGAGAAATACAATGGCATGAAGGCAGATGTGGTGCTAGAGGAGGGGCTGAGTGTCACACTACACCTGGCTTGAATGTCTGAGACCTCAAAGCCCATCCCTAGTGACACAACAAAGCCACACCTCCTAATAGTCCAATCTCCTATAACAAAGCCACACCTACTCCAACAAGGCCACACCTCCTCAGTGTCTCTCTCTCTCCCTGTGGGTCTATGGGGTCATTTTATTCAAATTACCACAATCAAGTTTAGTTCTTTTTTTCATACTAAAGAAATGGTCCTTACTTGTTGGAAAAGTGACTTGAGAGCATTCATTTTGCTGGCATGGTCATCTCTAATCCTATCTCTGACTTGTAAAAACCAGGGAAATATACCTTTAACTGCTTTACCCACCTGTTCTACTTAGCAGTATGGCTTAAAATAGGTTTGGCTGTTGTTTGTTGCCAGGGTCATTTGTGACTGGATCTGGTTTACAGATCTGGTTCAGTTTAACCACTCTGTAGCAGGAAGGCTATTTTAAGGCCCTGCGTCTTAAAATCAAAGCTATTTTAAGAGCTTAGGTGCTGATGTAAAGAATTAGTTTTGCTGTGTGTTAGACATTTTCAGGTCTCACACTCAACCTCCCTAAACCAGCCCATGTTTTTCAGCCAAAGGATAGAATAGTTTCAATGGAGGTGTTCATCATAGCATTATACCTTGAGGCTAAAAGGAAAGGCTACACGTATAACAGTAAAAGAAGGGTTACAAAAATGTGGGGTGGTTATCCATGAGACAAATTGTGATGAGGCAGTTTAATATTGTAGTCTAAATGTTTTTTTTTTCATTTATTTTAGGAAGGTGTAACACATGCCACATGTAGAGGTTAGAGGACAACCTGTGGTAGTTAGTTCACTCCTTCCTTAAAGTGCTAGTTTTAATGCATGAGAATATGTTTGTAACAATGTATATAAGTTAAAAAAAGAAAGTATGCCTAAGTGATATTCATTATCCCAATTGTTAAAAATGTGGATGTAGTCATTTAAATCAATAAGTAGATTTCAGTAAAGTACAGGAAGACTTCAACCTCTCTGTAGCCCTGGCTGTCTGGAACTCACTCTGTGGACCAGGCTGGCCTCAAACTCAGAAATCCACCTTACTGTCTCTTTAATGATATAGAAACTACCATCATAAGCTCTTACCAACTATAATGTGAACTGGAACTTTGGCTTTAACAGTGTGACTTCTAGACTCAAATCTATTCAGGAACTCTATAACCAGGGAAGGTTGTGGATCCATTGTCTACCACAGTTCCCTGGTCCATAGAGCTAATAATAGTGTTGTTATGATGACCAAGTGGGACAAGAAACCCATGATTTGGATGTGCTTGGCCTATAGGGAGTGGTATTGTTAGGAGGTGTGGCCTTGCTGGAGGAAGTGTGTTATTGTGGGGGTGGGCTTTGAAGCTCTATCCAGTGCAGGAGAGTCAGCTTTCCCCTGCTACAGTCAGATGAAGATGCAGAACTCTCAGCTCCTCTTGCACCACGCCTGCTTGGATGCTGCTGTGCTTCTGCCTTCGTGATAATGAACTGAACCTCTGAACCTGTAAGCCAGATCCAATTAAATGTTGTTCCTTATAGGAGTTACCTTGCTCATGGTGTCTCTTCACAGCAGAGGAAACCCTAAGATAGTTTTGGGGTTTGGGGATTTTTTATTTGTTTTTGTGTTGAGACAGGGTTTCTCTCTATAGCCTTGGCTGTCCTGGATATTGCTCTGTAGACCAGGCTGGCATCAAAATCACAGAGATCTGCCTGCCTCTACTCCCTGAGTGCTGTGATTAAAGGCATGCGCCACCACTACCCAGTGTTTTATGGATCTTAATATCTTTTTCACATTAGAAAATTGATACCTTTTGCAGAAATGTCAGAATTTGTTTAAGGCGAGAAATCTGTCTCCCCTTTTGTTATTTTTGTATTTTACAAATATGGAGTCTAGATGAAATAGAATGCACTGGAAGACTTGTATGTATTTAAATGCCTCATTATGGGTGATCTAGGTGCAGTGTGGACAGGAGACAACAAAGCGGAATGGAGCTATCTGAAAATCTCCATCCCGATGTTACTCACTCTCAGTGTCTCGGGAATCTCCTTCTGTGGAGGTAAGCTGGCTGCTGTCCTGAGGCGCCGAGCAGGAGGGAGTGAGAGGTGGGGGTCCTCAATGCTCACTAGCCTGTTGGGGCAAGGATGAATGCAGGGAAGAAAATGGGAGGAGAGCAGAAGTGCCATTTTAAAACCTACTGCACAGTCTGGTGTGGTGGTGCACACCTTTAATCCAGCCTTCTAAAGGCAGAGATAAGAGCATCTCTACAAATTTGGGGCCATCCTGGTCTACATAGCAAGCTGCAGGACAGCTGGGTCTACATAGCAAGATTCTGTTTGCTTGGGTTGTTTGTTTGTTTGTTTGTTTGTTTGTTTGTTTGTTTAAATCTTACACATATCTTGTCTGAGCTGAGGGCATAAAGTCAGGTGGAGGATGTTTCGTCCCCTCAGCACTGCCTCCAGAGACACAGTAACTGAGTGTTCCAGAAACATGAGAGCACTGCAGCCAACTTGGCAAACCAAAGCCAACCTAGCTCAGTAGAGTGCTAGCCTAGCATGCTCAAGGCCTGGGGTGTGACAGGCAGCAGGGTAGCCAAGGGAATAAGAGAATCAGCCTTACAGATATTTTGTGCTCAGTAGATGTAAGATTCTGTAGCATGATTTAACTTTTTCTTCTTTAAGATGTGCTCAGATGGCCTAGTCAGCCATCACTGGGAAGAGAGGCCCCTTGGTATTGCAAACTTTATATGTCCCAATACAGGGGAATGCCAGGGCCAAGAAGCGGGAGTGGGTGGGTAGGGGAGCAGGGTGGAGGGAGGGTATAGGGAACTTTCGGGATAGCATTTGAAATGATTATAAAGAAAAGATCTAATTTAAAAAAAAAAAAAGATGTGCTCAGTTGCTCCAAGGCTTACCTAGCTCACAAGAAGCCCTCAGTTTGATCCCCAGCCCCACATAAAAACATGCATGATTGCACATACCTATGATCCAGACCGGGATGTGGAAATAGAAAGATCAAAGGTTTCAAGGTTTTCTTGAGCTACTAGATCCTCTGAGGTCTGGCTAGACTCTGTCTAAACCAGACAGACTATGGAGATGGCTCAGTCAGTAAAGTGCTTGCTACACAAACATGAGGACCTCAGTTCTGAACCCCAGCACTCCTGTAAAAG
This sequence comes from Mus musculus, assembly GCF_000001635.26. Lineage (NCBI taxonomy): Eukaryota > Metazoa > Chordata > Mammalia > Rodentia > Muridae > Mus > Mus musculus. The sequence continues at coordinate 120,445,350 of NC_000068.7, forward strand.
AGCCAGATGCAATGGCACATGCCTGTGATCCCAGAGCTGGGGAGGCCAAGACAGGAGGATTCCTGTTGCTTGCTAACAAGCCAGTCTAGACAATCAATACACTTCAGGTTCAATGAGACAACTTGTCTCAAAAGATAATAAAAGAGTGACTGAGGAAGACACTGAAGTCAGGTTGTGGCCTCCATGTGCCTCCTCACACATGAACACACACACACACACACACACACACACACACACACACACACACATATACACACACAAAAGATGTGTTCTTAGAAAAGATGTAGTTAAAATACATGTCTGGTGGCTTGCCATCCCTCATCCTGAGAATCCAATGCCAATAAATGTTACCAACATGAAGGTGCTCAGAATATACTGCCTCCAGTATATTCTAGATGCAGGTCTGATTGATTTTTTATCTTCTACAAGAATAAAAACAAATTAATAACACTTTTTTGGATATACGTGTCTTCATAACATTGGTCCACAGGCAAGAAATACATGTCCTGCCCACGGGGTGAGCAGAAAATTCTACCTAAACCCCCAAAGCTGTTGACTGCTGCTCTGTGGTTGATAATATTTTAGCTTTTCTTTTCAAAAGAAATACATTACCAGCCACCTTTCCTTCAGTGCACAGACACACTCCTAACCAGGGAGGCTGTAATTTCCGAGTAATGGAAGATCCAGAACACATAGGACAACTGCTCTTACTGAAAAGCCTGTGACCTTTTGACAAAAAAGAAAGAAGGAAAGAAGAAATCACAGAGCATTCTTCGAGATCACTGGCTGGTGTTCAGGGCTCAGACTCCCCTATTTGAGGCCATAGGTTTGCCTGTCGAGTTTAGTATGCACATAGTGTCTCCTCTCTTTTTTCGAGGCCTTATTTTTCCTTAGCACATTATTGGTTACGAGTGTGGTTTCTTCATCTGGTCTTTGTCTGTGTAACCAGCTGATGTGGGTGGCTTCATTGGCAATCCTGAGGCAGAGCTGCTTGTGCGTTGGTACCAGGCTGGAGCTTACCAGCCCTTCTTCCGAGGCCATGCCACCATGAACACCAAGCGACGAGAACCCTGGCTGTTTGGGGAAGAATACACTCAGCTGATCCGGGAAGCCATCAGGCAGCGCTACGCCCTCCTGCCCTATCTGTATTCTCTGTTCTACCACACGCACGTGTCTTCTCAGCCCGTCATGAGGTAACAGGGCACCCTTATCAGGAGCTCCAGCAGCCAACCCATAGATCCCCTCAGTGACCAGGGCCTGGGAAAGGAGAACAAAAGCTGTGTGTTTAGTCAGGTTTCAGTCAGCTTCATTTCCTGTTGTGGGGCTGCCTGTGGTGCTGCCTCTGACTAGATTCCTACTTCTCATGATTAAAGTACTCGTTATCCTGAGAGATGGAAATATTATGTGTTGGCAGTTCCTAAACTTACATGAGGCCAGGAGTTTCCTGGTAATTCTAGTCATCCTCCAGGGTTAGAGACACCTGCTTTCTTACCGTTCTGTAGAAACAGAATATAGTGTTGCAAAGGCTGGTAAATACATAACACGTTTCATTTATTAAAAATTATTGGGCTGGAGAGTTGGCTCAGCTGGTAAGCACTTGTTGCTCTTTCTGAGAACCTGAGTTCAATTCCCAGCACTCACATGGTGCCTCAAACTACATTTGACTCCAGTTCTGGGGGGGATCCAATGCCCTCTTCTGACATCCACAGGTACCAGTCATGCATGTGTGCACATACATACCTGCATGCAAAACACTCATACACATAAAATAATTTTAAAAGTCTAAAAAAAAATTAAAATTAAAAAAAATAAATTTCAAGCCGGGCGTGGTGGCGCATGTCTTTAATCCCAGCACTCGGGAGGCAGAGGCAGGCGGATTTCTGAGTTCGAGGCCAGCCTGGTCTATAGAGTGAGCTCCAGGACAGCCAGGGCTATACAGAGAAACCCTGTCTTGAAAAACCAAAAATAAATAAATTAATTAATTAATTAATTAATTAGTTAGTTAATTAAATTAAAAAAATCAATTTCTTGGTGCTAGAGAGATGGCTCAGCAGTTAAAATCTCTCTTGGAGTGTTCTTGGAAAGGACTTAACTTTGGCTCCCAGCACCCATGTCTGGTAGCTCACAATCAGCTGGAACTCCAGCTCCAAGGGTTCCAGTGCCCTCTTCTGGCCTCTGCAAGCACTTGTACCCAAAGGGTACACACATACTTAAATAAAACCATCCTCATAAAATTAAAGGATGGATAGAAACACTAAGTCACTATCTAGTCCCAGATAGCGAAGGTTTTGTTGTTTCTCTGAACCTCAATGCCTCCTGGATGGGTCATATAAAGCAACATCTATTTAAAATTTTGACAATTTCTCACCCTCCCCAAGAGTGTTAACTGCTTGAAAGCAAGGAAAATCGGTTCCTTTCATCTAAATAAATAATAATTAAATGATACATGAAAGTCACTGGCTGCAAGAAGTGGCACCAAATTATCATTATAATAAAGTGTGATTTTTTTTTGTCAACATTTACTTCACACCAGAAACATTACACATAGCTGGGCGTGGTAGTGCACGCCTTTAGTCCCAGCACTTGGGAGGCAGAGGCAGGCAGATTTCTGAGTTCGAGGCCAGCCTGGTCTACAGAGTGAGTTCCAGGACAGCCAGGGCTACACAGAGAAACCCTGTCTCGAAAAAAGAAAAAGAAAGAAAGAAACATTACACATTTAGACTTGCCTTAGTTTCTGCCTGCAGCAGTGGTAGGTAGTTACTCAATAGTCAGACAGGAGTGTGGCACACAAGAGATGTCTCAATATTCCACTAGGACATTCAAGTTGATAGAAAGCTCTTTCACATAATAAATGTAAAGTAACCATAGCAACTGCTCATAAACTCTCTGGTCATAGGAGAAAGAATCTTGGCTCTTTGTATTTTCCAATTCCTTTTGGGGAGGTATAATACTAAAAAACATTAAAAATCTAGCAAAACATTTAACACCAAAAATAATAAAACAATATTTTAAATGCAAATTCTGTTTCCTTTTCCTAGGCCTCTGTGGGTCGAATATCCTGATGACTTAGAGACTTTTGCTGTGGAAGATGAATACATGCTGGGTAAGTATTTATAGGTCAGTTATACTTGTGATATATTCTGTAACTATGTTGTTATTATATTTTCTAGTGAGAATCTCCTAGGCCCAAGAAAGACAACTAATAAAAATAAAAAAGATTCCATCACCAAATTTTTTTTGAGTCAGGGTCTTATTTAGCCCAGGCTAGCCTGGAGCTTACTCTGTATCTAAGGATGAGGTTGATTTCTGATCCCAGGTGCTACGATCACAAATATGCCTCGCCACATTGATGCTGGGGATGGAGCCCTGAGTAGCATGCATGCTAGACAATCACTACAACAGCTAAGCTCCACCCTGCCACCCTTCACCAAAGTTTTTTTTTAATATTTATTTATTTATTATATGTAAGTACACTGCAGCTATCTTCAGACACACCAGTCAGATCTCCTTAAGGATGGTTGTGAGCCACCATGTGGTTGCTGGGACTTGAACTCAGGACCTTCAGAAGAGCAGTCGGGTGCTCTTACCTGCTGAGCCATCTCACCAGCCCCAAAGTTTTAATTGTAATAATGAAACTGTAGCTCTATTCTGTTGTAATGTAGCCCTCACCATATTATTCATATTAATACTAAATAAACCTGTCGTATTGATGAATATGATCTGAGAGTTTTGTTTGAGACCCACTCCTCTAAAGTCTGGTGAGACTACTACAGGGAAGGTAAGTATAAGAAAGTAGACCAGCCGGGCGTGGTGGTGCACGCCTTTAATCCCAGCACTCGGGAGGCGGAGGCAGGCGGATTTCTGAGTTCGAGGCCAGCCTGGTCTACAAAGTGAGTTCCAGGACAGCCAGGGCTACACAGAGAAACCCTGTCTCGAAAAACCAAAAAAAAAAAAAAAAAAAAAAGTAGACCAGATGGTTATAGTAAACATGGAATTGCAGTAGTAGACCTTGTTTTAGTTTGCTTTTTTTTTCACCTAAGACAAGGCTTTGTAGCTTTGTAGCCCAGGTTATCCTTGGACTTGTAATCCCCTTCATCAAGGTCCAAATTTCTGAAACTTCATGCATGTGCTATAATACCTAGCTGGGCTTCTTTAATGAGGATCAACCGTGCAATCTAAAGCGTGGAAGTTTATTGTATTAGGAATGGAGCCCAAGAAGCAAGGCTAGAAATTGGGGCCCAAAGAATCAATTCCATTCTAAAGAGTGGAACCCTACAAATGTAAATAATGATAATGATGATAATAAGAATATCAGGAACAAGAACCCTTGGAGATATAGTTGAGGGTGTGTTCTTATATAACATGCACAAGGCTGTGTGTTCAATCCCTGGCACATCTGGCTTCAGCTTAGTCGTCACTGCCTTGGAGAAGCGTCTTTCATTGATCCTTGCTTCCAATTCTATCCTCCCCACTCAAAGTCAGTTCTGTCCATTCAGAGCCTGCCCTGCCTCTTAGGTAATTTTCACTTTGCTTTGTACTTTTACCTTTTTTCGCTTTAACTCTAGCTCACTTGTAATTACTCTCTTCTTCACTTACCACAAACTCCATGAAGATAGCAGCTGAGCTTGTTTTATTTACTCATGTAAATGTCCCTGGAAACTAGCATGGTACCTGGAACTCAATCTTTATTGACTAGAAGAAACAATTCGAGATAGACATAGCAGTTCATGCCTATAATTCAATGCTCACAAGTTCAAGGTGCCTGTTACATAGTGAGACCCTGGAAACCTTTAAAACGAACTCATAAATAAATGCACTTGACACATGTATGATGCCAATAGGAAAGTAAGAGTAACATTCCAGGCTCTCCTTAAGAGAGGTCCAGACTGCAACGGTAAAGGCCTGAGGAGCTGCCCAGCCCAGACTCCTCCATCACTTTGCAGCTCACTCTAACCAGAGACATGCCTGGCAAACCGTGAAGCTCGCGAGAGAGGATGCGGGGCTTCCTGATGGTGGGCGTCCCAGAACTTATGCAGAAAATGAAACTGTGGAGCGGAGTGTTGTGGCCCAAGCGTTCAAAGGGGTGAGGCAGAAGGATCTTCCCAAAGCCACCCCAGGATGCAGAGCGAGTTCCAGGTATCTCTTGGCTACGTAGCAAGACCTTGTCTCAAGCAAAAACCAAAAAAACAAAAAACAAAAACAAATAAATGCATGAGACTGTGATAGACAGGGCCCCTGCCCCACAATCCTAACGGCCACAAGTGGGTTTGATCCATTAGCTCTTTGCGCCTGTGCCCTTGATCTACCAGTGCTTCTGTCTGGTGAATTATTTGTTCAGCTCACCATTGTCTCAGCCTTACAAAAGCTCACAGTCTGGTGATCTTAAGGGCACAGTGGTGTTCAACAAAGGGAAAGGAGCCTTTTCAGCTTCCTATAATGATACTCAGCTTTACCTCCCCTTCATTTTTTAGGAAGCGCTTTATTGGTTCATCCAGTTACAGACCCACAGACCGCCACGATTGACGTGTTCCTGCCAGGGTCAGATGAGGTAAGAGCCGTTAACAGACAGATGTCTGGTGTCTCCTAGCTCTCCTGCTTGCTTCTGAGGTAAGAGCAGTTAACAGACAGATGTCTGGTGTCTCCTAGCTCTCCTGCTTGCTTCCGTCTTGGGAAAGGAATTGCTTCAGCATGCAGTTATGAATTTGCCTCAGACACTGTTTTCCACAGTCATGACTCTGTACTCAGACAAACTTAATGTAGGGAAGGTGGAGAAGAGGAATGGGTGACAGCCTGAGGGATGTTTTTTACTTTCACACTTTGTCATGTGTGAGTCCTCATGGAGATGGGGTGCTTTAAGGTAGAGGATTTCTCCCACCTAGTTACTTTATGGGATGCCTTTCAGTAATTCACCAACTAACCTTTGTCAGGGCTCCCAGATAAGAGTTTGCATCCTGTCTCCAATTCTCATAATCACCCCCAAAACACAATGCTGTAGGAATGAGTAATTCCACTTCCGTGCATTTCCTCCAGTCTGTCTCTTCTCTGATGCTTTTTCTCCTGTCTGTAGTGATTGATTCTCTTGTTATGTGCTGTCCTGTGTTTCGTTGTGTTTTCAATTTCTTGTCTTACTTATGGTTACAAGCGTTAAGTCAGTTTATTTATAGCGTGTGCATGATGGAAAAGTCTCACGTACCACAGCATGCATGTAGAGGTCAGAGAACAATTATGTGGAGTCAGTCTCTCCTCCCACCTTTCTGAAGGTTCTGGGGAGCAAATGCAGGTATCTAGTCTTTATCATTGCTTGTTGAGGCATCTCATCAGCTCAAGCAAGAAGCTTTTGCAAGTCAGTAGACCGTGAGAACCACGAAGGCATGTTCTCATCTTCCACTCCTGGACAGCTCGTAACTGCATGCGTGTCTAGCACCTAGCACAAGAGTACATTGCTCAGCAATTAACTTTTGAATATGTCGATAAACAAGGAATGGTCTTTAGTTCATCAGTTATACCCCTTTAGTATACCTCCTCCTCTTCTTCTCCTTCCTTCCTTCCTTCCTTCCTTCCTTCCTTCCTTCCTTCCTTCCTTCCTTCCTTCCTCCTCCTCCTCCTCCTCTTCTTCCTCCTCCTCCTCTTCCTCCCCCTCCTCCTCTTCCTCCTTCTCTTCTTTTTGAGATAGGCTCTCATGTGTCTTGGGCTAGCCTTGAAGCTTAGGATGAACTTGAACTTCTAATCCTCCCACCTAGGATTACAAGCATATACTACCATGCCCAGTTTATTATATGCTGAGGACCCAACACCAGGCTTTATGCATGCTTTGGGATTTTCTTAAAGGAATAATATGTGGGACCTGCTGGTATGGGCCCATAATTCCAGCAGGAAGATTTCAAGTTCAAGGTTTACCTGGGCTATATAGTGAGTTCAAGGACAGCCTGGGTAACTTAGTAGGACTCCATGTCAAATAAAAGAGGGGAGGAGATACACTTCAGTGGTAAAGCACTTCCTTAGGATGTGAGAGTGCTTAGGTTCGATTCCCAGTAAACACACACACACACACACACACACACACACGGCATGGGGTATGTTTTTCCCAACTTGTCCCACAAATTTTAATCATATCTACTTAAACTTCTTTTTATTCTTTCCTTCCAGGGGTTGCAGCTTATCAAAGGGCAAAAGGAGATAGTGGGTGGGTGCGGGCTTCACAGACGAGAGATTGCCCACTTTCATATAGTTGGTTTCTTTTCAGGTCTGGTACGACTCTAAGACATTTGCATATTGGAAAGGAGGGTGTACTGTGAAGATTCCAGTAACCTTGGATACTGTAAGTTATTTCCAGAGTATTATTTTCCCCTATTTAGCTGTGTTAGTCTGTTCAGAGTACAGCCTGGGAGGCTTAGACAACAGACATTTATCTTTCCGTACTTCAAAGTGCCCGCTGACTCATATCCTTCTGAAATATTTCTTCCTGGCACGTAGGAGCTGATGGGATGGAGAGAGTAGGGGAACAGCATTCTTGTAAATGGGGATGAAGAGTTTGCTCCATGGTTCAAAGCACTGTTGCTCTTGCAGAGAACATAGGTTTGGTTCCTAGCACTCATATGGTAGCTGCAACCATCTGCAGATGACCCAGCATTTTGTATCTGATCCCCACAGGCACCAGGCACACATTTGGTGCACATACCTACATATAGGCAAAACACATACATAAAATAAGATAAATTTAAGATAAGAAAGTGTTCTTGTACAGATACTATTCCTATCATATTAGGAATAATCTTTATGAGCCTGTCTCCAGATTAATAGTCACTTCAGTGGTTGGGGCTTCAACATATGAATGGAGAGACACAAACATTCCGTTTATAATGTATTTCTGTAAAAAGTGAACCAAGAGTGTAAGTGTTTGATGTAATAACTCATACTATGCATATAGAGAAAATACATTATAATAGTACTTGCCTTGGGCTGTGCTTGGGAGAGGATGCAGGAAGCCATGGAAAGAGTCTGGAGGTGTTGAGAGGGTTTTAAAATTGATTGTGGCAATAGTTACTTACATACCTTAATATACTGAAGTGGCTTGGTTATATACTCTAATTATAAATTTTGAAGAATATGAATATATCAATAAAGCCATTAAGATATGTGAAAAGTTTAAAAATACATATAGTCTGACTCTTGGCATGAAATATTGAGGATAAACAATTCTCTCCTGTATATCTACACTTGTATCTAAGAACAGAAAAACTGAAAAGAGAAAGAGTGGGCACCACAATACTGAAAAAATTGTCAAAAAATTCAAAGGTGTGTCTCTGGGTCTCTGGGCAAGAGAATGTGTCAGTTATAAAATTAGAATCATGGTGTCCATCCTGGCTGAATCACAAACATGGCCATAGACCCTATAGAATGAAGATTAATAGAATAGTGGTGTTGTTTTTTTACAAATTGTCACCAGTGGTTTCATTATAAAGAATCTGGTTCCATGTGAACTTTCAGATCCGACAGAGACCTTAGTAATCTTCTACGCTAATCCCTTTGTTTTAGTCACTGCTCTGTTGTTGTAACCAAGGCAACTCTTACAAAAGAAAATATTTCATTGGGGGCTGGCTTACAGTTTCAGAGACTTAGTCCATTATCATCAAGGCAGAGAGCATGGCAACATGCAGGTGTGGTGCTGGAGAAGGAGCTGAGAGCTACATCCTGGTCTGCAAGCAAAGAGAGGCATTGGGCCTGGTTGGGGCTTTTGAAACCTCATAGCCCACATATTTCCAGTGACATATTTCCTCCAACAAGGCCATACCCCGATCCTTCTAATCCTTTCAAATAGTGCCACTCCCTGGGACCAGACATCCAAATATGAGTCTATGGGGGCTGTTCTTATCCATTTACACATGAAGAAACTGACAGAGATGTTAAATTTTTTTTAGTCCAGAATTACCACTGGGTTGTGACAGAACTATGACAAATCCCTCCTACCTCCTGTAAATTTTCTGAACTCTGAGTCTGCATCCCATTCCACTGTAACTTACCATGTTGTTCTAAGAAAGGAAGGAAGGAAGGAAGGAAGGAAGGAAGGAAGGAAGGAAGGAAGGAAGGAAGGAAGGAAGGAAGGGAGGGAGGGAAAACAAAGAGAGAGCTAGCTTTCTTTTTTGCTGCCTGTGAATGAGGGGTGGGGAAGCATATCTGGACCACTCCACTCTCTCTTCCAAAATCACACCTGTTCTCACCCTCTTCTCCTTACTAACACTTTACTCAGAGAAAAGCATGCACACTTAGTGATCTGGGTAGCTCCTTACCAGAGGTAAGAAACCTACCTACCAGGCTCTCCTGCCGAGAGCCATTCCAAAAGACTGATAGATATGAACCATGGCCACAGCCTCCTTGAAGTTCCCTTGATGCTTTCTGAGCCACAGAATTGGGTCTGTTATCCAGCTGACTCATACAAGCAGAGAAACAAAAGTGGGCAGAAGTCATCTCCACAGACAGACAAACCCTTTGTTCCACAAGTCCCATTGCACCTACTTACATAAACAGAAAAATCCACTCTGTAGCAAGTCTCTAGAGTAACATGCTTGCTATTTTATTGACAATGGAATGTCCTTCCTGGTTAAGTTGAAAAAATAAGTCTTTAGAGGTAAAGCTGGGCCTCTAACAAGATGAGTTAGAATAAAATTCATTGTGTCAGTGAAAAAGTGGCAAGGCCCATGTGCTGGTTAGTTTGTCAACTTGACATAAACTAGAGTCAGCTGAGGGTGTGCCTCCATCAGACCTGCCTGTAGGCATGTCTGTGTGGCATTTCCTTGGTTGTTGGTTGATGCAGGGGGCCCAGCTCACTGTGGGCAGTACCACCCCAGAGCAGGTGGTGCTGGGAGGCATAAGGACTGCAGCTGAGAATGAACCTGGAAGGAAGCCAGTTAGCAGGCTTTCTCAGTGGTCTCTGCTGCAGGTCTTGTTTCCGAGTTCCTGTGTTAACTCGAACTGTAAGATGTAAGATATAAGCCTTTTTTCTCCCCCAAATTGCTTCCAGTCAATGTTTTATCACAGCAACAGAACCCAAGGCAGACAGGTAGAGATAATAAGTGGGGGGGGGGTGTAGGTAATTGCCCAAATATTTTAAAATATGGATGATTTGGGGGCCTGTGAGTTAGCTCAGTGCTTATCACACAAGCTTGCCAAGCTCAGCTCGATTCTCAGAACCCACATAGAGTAGAACAAGAAACTGACTTCACAAAGGTATCTTCTGACCATCATACACATGCTATGACATGCATGTGCCACATACACACACATACACACAAAACGATTACAAAAATGCAAAATAAGTATAAATAACAGTTAGTAAACACTTATCAGAGGGCAGACTTAAAGAGAGCTTTATTAAATGTTAAGTACTGACCAAGAGATGGACTTTGGTCAGGACCATTCTCTGGAATTTCCAAGCTGAAATGTCCAAATAAATAATTTTTAATGGGCCATTTTTCAGTTGATACATTTTCTTTTCATCTCACAGTCCCCATGCTTGCCACTGCTCTTGCCACAGATATTCTTTGCTTGAGTTTATATCTGTAAAGAGTATGGATCTCATATCGTGAAATACACTTGAAAAGTTGTCCATATAGCATGTCATTCCTGAGAGTGCTGCTGTGTTACAGATCCCAGTGTTTCAGCGAGGTGGAAGTGTGGTACCAGTAAAGACCACTGTGGGAACGTCCACTGGCTGGATGGCTGACTCCCCTTATGAGCTCCGGGTTGCCCTAAGCACTCAGGTATCTGGAAAACCAGTCCCTTTTTTCCTATTCTATCTCTTTACAATGGTAGGCTTTTGAGGGTAAGAAAAAGTAATAAATCTCATATGAAACAATGTTCCTGATATTTATCTGGAAATCAGGGGCTGTCATTTGTGAATTACTGTGAAATTTGCCCTTCCTGGCATTGTTCTTAGGAACTCTGAGATCCAGGAATGGTGCAAATATGTTTCTGGGGGAAGCAATGCCCACCTCTCAGGTTGGCATGGATTGCTACTGGAAAACAACTATTATGCAGTCCACCCCATAGACTAGTCCTGAAACTCAGTCTCCTCCCGAAGAGGGCCATTGAAAATGTGTCTTAACTATTTGGGGCCTACCCGAACCCATTCAGTAACTTCTACTCTCGTCGGGCAGCTCAAATATCTAAAGTCCCCCTGAGTATGGCTTGGGAGTGTTTCGAGTGTCTTCTGAACAAGCTTGTGGTTGCACACCTCTCTCTTACCTCAATGCCTTACAGAGCCAAAAACATATTCTTGTTATAGTTATACTTAGTTATAAGTAAATTATATCTTCTTTTCCATGTATTTTTATTGAAGCTTGTCCTCTTCAGGCAAACTTCGCTCTAGGATCCATGTGGGATCCCAGAATGACTGCAGAAGTCAAGAGACCCAGCCTACAGCCACCAGCGTTAGTAACTAACCTGCTGTGCAGAGGGCTGGAGTGTTTGGCTGCAAAAGAGTACAAAGGGCATCTAGAGACAGTTGACTCCATCTATTATATTGTGATATTTTTCCAACTTCAATTCCATTCTGTAAACGTTCTTGACACGTTCTGCGATAGCATCATCACAGAAGTCATTACTATGCTTCATATTTCAATGTCCTTCAACAAAGCCTAACTCTGTGTGGCCCTCTTATGTAACCACCCTGTTCATGTCTACTCCGGAGTGATTGGACATTGACTATGTCAGGAACGTATGTGTAACTTTGTGCAGTTCAAATGCTCAGCTCTTCAGATTTTTTTCAGGGATTTTCAGCTGCTACTCTTTCCCTTTGGAAGATGACATTTTTTTCTGTAAAACTATTGCCAGTAGCAGATCCTCTGTAATTCGCTCCACAGGGTTCTGCTGTGGGAGAGCTGTATCTTGATGACGGCCATTCATTCCAGTACCTCCACCAGAACCAGTTCTTATACCGCAAGTTCTTATTCTGCTCCAGTGTTCTGACCAACAGGTGAGGGCAGCTATGAGCTGTGATTCCTCTTAGACTATGCTCACCTCTTGGCATCTTCAAGTAAATGAATGATAGCTCAAGTTTTCAATCTAGGGGCTTGAGAAATGGCCTTGGCTTAAAGAACCCTGGTTGCTCTTGAAGAGGACCCAGGTTTAGTTCCCAGCATCCATATGGTCTGTAACTCAGCTGCAGGAGAGCTACACCTCCTCTTCTGGCCTCCAAGGGCATGTGGTACACTTACATACACACAGCCAATTTTATATTCCTAAAATAAAAGTAATAAAAAGTATTTAAGACATTATTTAAATAAATGAGTGGTGAAGGCCATTTGTATTTTTAAATCACTGACCATTAAAGCTCCTTTTTTACCTTTCTCTTTTTTGCCCCCAAAATAAAACTATTCAGCTTAAGTACTCCTTAATACCTTCATTCCTCCATGTACCAATGAATCAAATATCTGGTTTCTTTTAGCTTGATTGTAATATCCAAACCACACTATATCTTTTGTGCTTCAAACAGTTTAGGGAGATTGAGCTGGCCCTGATTACCTAGTGCTTGTCACGGGGAATCATTTGTTTTCAATCTCTTTGTCCTACTGAAAATGGCCCCTACATGGACCATAACTCCATAGGAACAAGAACTCTCAGGGTAGAGATACTGACCTGGAGACCAATTAAAGCCCCATCCCTCTCTTTTTCCTAATACCATCTGTATCCTTCCAGGTGTGCCAATGAGAAGGGTCATTACCCCAGCAAGTGCATTGTGGAGCAGATCTTGGTCTTAGGCCTTAAGAAGAAGCCATCTTCTGTGACTACCCACTTGTCTGGTAAGCAAACATCTCCTTCTTACTGCAGCGTTTGTGCTGTAAGCACAGAAATATCTGCAGTTAAGAGATGGTTTGTTAGCCAGGTGGTGGTGCACGCCTCTAATCCCAGCACTCGGAGGCAGAGGCAGGCGGATTTCTGAGTTTGAGGCTAGCCTGGTCTACAAAGTGAGTTCCAGGACAGCCAGGGCTATACAGAGAAACCCTGTCTCGAAAAACCAAAAAAAAAAAAGAAAGAGAGAGATGGTTTGTTCCCAAACTGTCACACTGTATGAAGCTCAGGCCATCTCTGTCCTTCTGGGTTATCTAGTCTCTAGAGCAGCAGTTCTCCACCTGTGGGGCACAAATTTTCTTTCATAGGGGTTGCATATCAGATATTTACATTAGGATTCATAACAGTAGCAAAATTACAGTTATGAATAGCAACAAAGCCAGGCATGGTGGAGCACGCCTTTAATCCCAGCACTCGGTAGGCAGAGGCAGGCAGATTTCTGAGTTCGAGGCCAGCCTGGTCTACAAAGTGAGTTTCAGGACAGCCAGGACTATACAGAGAAACCCTGTCTCGAACCCCCCCAAAAAAAGTAGCAACAAAATAATCTTATAGTTGGGGGTCACTACAACATGAGGAATTAGCGAGGCTGGGCACTGCTCTAGACTTAGCTACTACTCTGCTTCTCATCCTGAGTGGCTCTTTCTCCCACAGCTAATGTAGGCTCAGAGAAACTAGTGGAAGCCTACAATAGTATTTTAGTGTTTCCTTTTTAAAATATTTATTTATTTTATTTATATGAGTACACTGCAGCTGTCTTCAGTCACACCAGAGGGTATCGGATCCCATTGGTTGTGAGCCACCATGTGGTCACTGGGAATTGAACTCAGGACCTCTGAAAGAGCAGTCAGTGCTCTTAACCACTGAGCCATCTCTCCAGCCCTCTGGGTGTTTCTTAATGTGTAATAGGTTACAGCCTGTCTTAGTCAGGGTTTCTATTCCTGCACAAACATCATGACCAAGAAGCAAGTTGGGGAAGAAAGGGTTTATTCAGCTTACACGTCCACATTGCTGTTCATCACCAAAGAAAGTCAGAACTGGCACTCAAGCAGGTCAGGAAGCAGGAGCTGATGGAGAGGCCATGGAGCGATGTTCCTTACTGGCTTGCTTAGGCTGCCTTGCTCAGATTGCTTTCTTATAGAACCCAAGACTACCAGCCCAGGGATGGCACTAACAACAAGGGGCCCTCCCACCTTGATCACTAATTGAGAAAGTGCCTTACAGCTGGATCTCATGGAGTCATTTCCTCACCTGAAGCTCCTTTCTCTGTGATAACTCCAGCCTGTGTCAAGTTGACACACAAAACCAGCCAGTACACAGCCATCTTCAGCCCTAGGAGCAGAATAAAATTCTGTTTTGAAGAATTTCACCTACTGCTTTTCTTAGATAAATCACTTTGCTCCTGATAGTGTCTCTCCAACCAGGAATATATTCAAAACAATGAGACTTTTCATATTTTAAAACATTCACAGAGTTCATGAATAAATGTGCTTCCAGGCTTTCCTAAGTGAAATGTAACACTATTTGAGAACATCAGATAACGTGTCAGATTTGAAGAAAAAAAAAAGATTTTTTTTTCTCCTGGTTTCTCACAAACCATCTTTTTATCTTCTTGCTGTTTAGATGGTAGAGCTCAGCCTGCAGCTTTTACATATTGTGCCGAAACATCTGCCCTGCGTCTGGAGAAGCTGTCTCTGCGCATTGGTGAGGACTGGGAAGTCCGTGTGGGCTGATGAGCAGGCGCCCTGGTGGAGTACGGGGAGCTACCCGACCGCTCTACCTTCTTGGCCTTCTGTGGATCTGTGCTGCCATCTGATTTGCTTCCCTGGGGAAAATGACATTTCACTTATCTCTAGTGTACTGATGACCTGTCAATTTCAGGTTTTAAGATTTTAGCCGGGTGCCATGGCCCACTCCTGTCATCCCAGCGTTCAGGAAGCTGAAGCAGAAGGATTGTAGACTAGCTTAAGCTATATTGCGAGACTTTGTCTCAAAAAAAAAAATCAAAAATAAGATTTCAGATTATACATTTAAAGATGTATTGTTGACACACTCTGCACAAACACTGACCCTTCTCACAGACCCTGAAAGAGCTCAGGGAGTGGCCTGACATGGAGCAGGGCTACTCAGAGGCCCATTTGTGGGGCCTGCCTCGGCTTGTGTAGCAAGCTCACTCCGACTGTAGCAGCAGCAGAGTTGCCCAACTCAATCCCCAAGTGGATGTCAGTGCCTGGCACTCCAGGGTTACCTTCTGTCAGCAGCAGTGTGGGTATGGCTGCCTCTGCTGCAGACACTCCATGGGCAAGGGCTGTGGAAAGTTCTTCTCCTCTGAGAGTGACTCCAGATCACAAGGATACGATCCTCTTTCACGCTTCTTAGATTCAAAAGTACCAAATCAGTTTTCAAAGTCAGATTTACTCCTTTTAATTGTATTTTATTAAAAACCATCTACTAACCGAAGAATATTTATAAAGTGAGTATAATAAGCTATAATTAGTGAAAATGGAATAAATACCCACATCCCACAGGTGAACTTTAAAAATAGAGCACAGGGCTGGGACTAGAATAGCACAGGGATTGGCACTTGTCTTAGGCACGACCAATAACCAAAAGGAGTAGTATTCCAATACTCTGTCTTTAAAAATCAAAATGAATGCCAAAAAAAAAAAAAAAACCCTTACAGGCTTAACAAAAGGTTCTAAATAAAGACACCTCAGTATTACTGCCTCTTCCTTTCGCATTGGGCTCCAATATGGCTTGGCATGGGCTCGAATAGCTCTGGAGACTCTGGAGGCTCCTGCTGTCTGCTGCTGCTGTTGTTGGGGTGCTCTCAGCTCCTCAGCATCAGAGCCTCTCACTACACTTACTACCTACTTTCAACTGCCACCGTTCTGCCTTCTCTTTCCTTAGCCTCAATACTGTCCCTTGCCTCCACCCATAGAGATCTTACCATCCTTCCAGACCCAACCCAAGCCCTACTTCTCCATGAAAATTTCTAACCTGACACCCCCAACCTCCGAGTACCCACTGGCAGTGATTTTGTCTTTCTCTGAAAGGCTGCCCCACAAATAATTGTACCCTACTTTGCATCCTCAGGGATGTGCCTTAGTATTTCAAGCAGGACTGTGTATTTCCCTACTAGAGTGTATCCTCCTTAAGATCATGTGACATTCCTCTCACACCTGTCATACCACTGTGGCAGTGTGAATGAAAACGCCTGCCCCCCATAGGCTCATCTGTTTGAACAGAAGGTCCCCAGTTGGTGGCACCGTGAGGGGAGGTTATGAAACTCTTAGGGGGTACATCTTTGCTAGAGGAAGTATGTCGTCCGTGGCAGGCTTTGGGTGATAGCCTCACTCGGTTTTCTATTTGCTTGCTCTGCTTCCTGTGTGCTGTTGAGATGTGATCTCTCTCGGCCTCCCACTTCAGCACGTGCCGCAATGTCTTCCTTGCTGTCATGGACTCTCCCTGTGCAACATGAGCCAAAATAAACTCTTCTACAAGCTGCTTTTGGTCATGGTCTTTGCTTTTCCTCTTTGTTTGCTTCCTGGTCATGGGGTAGATGCTTTTGCTTTGCCACAAGATTCTCCCATGATGCTCTGCCTCTTTGCAGGCGCAGAAGAATGGAGCTAATTTATAAGGGCTAAAGACTCTAAAACTGTGAGCCAAAATGCCCTTTTGTCTATATAAGTTGGTTATCTCATTCATCTTGTTATAGTGATAGATAGCTGATTGACACTGTAAGAATGGTCATTCGACCCAACCTAACCCCAAAGGAATATTAAATTCAGTCTTCTTTCTAACCTCTTGCTGAGTGCTTAGGACACCCTAACAGCATTTTAAATGCATCACATGAGTTTACTTGTTTAATCCTTACACCAACCCAACAACAGAATGACTATCAAACCCACTTTACACGAGAGAAGACTGGCTCAGAGGAAGAAAGGTAACGAGGCTAAAGCTACACAGTCACAGCCAGCAGACGTCAACCTAGACTTTGATCCTCGACAGTCAACCTTCAGAGACTGCGCAACTCTGTTCTTCTTCAGGAGTAGAAGATACCTTGAGCATTTTCTTGGAGGGACAGGAAGATAAACTGGTGATTCCAATAGCTGAGTCATAGGGTTCCTTCAAGTTACACTGCCAGGAATTATGAGCCCATGCTCTCTTTCATTGTGTGTGTATGTGTGTGTGTGAGAGAGAGAGAGAGAGAGAGAGAGAGAGAGAGACATGTATATATATATATGTGTGTACATGTTTGTGTGTGTGAGTATAGGCATCCACATGATCACGTGTGCCATGCCACACAGAGGAGGACAGCCTGGGGTGTTGGTCCTTGCCTTCCACCTTATTTGAGACATGGTGAAACGCGGTCTTTTTGTTGTTTTCTGCTGCATAGGCCAACAACCTGCCCATGCCTCTACAGCTTTTCCTGCCTGTGCCTCCCATCTCACTGTGGATGCTCTGGAATGGCAAACATTCTACTGCACCTAGTTTTAAGTGGGAGCTCAAATCCCTACACTTACACAGCAAGTGCTTTACCACTGAGCCATCTTTCCTGCCCTATGCCCCCATTTCAGCTGTCATCTCCCACCCTTTCCTGTCTTCTAAACTTGGATCTATAGGGATGGTCACTTAGGAACAGGCACAGCTGCAAGCTGGGTCAAGCCTCTACTCTGCCAGATATCAGATATAGCCATTTCATTATGACCCAGAGAGCAACTACCATGGTAAAACAAAAACAAAAACAAAACAAACAAACAAACAAACAAAAACAGAAGCCGGGCCATCAGCTCCCTCCCCCAGGCCACTTTGGTTTCCATTTAAAAGCCCTGAGTCTTCACTAGACACGACATCTAAGGACTTGACACTACCCTGGCTCTATTTCCAGTTCTGTCTGGATGCTGATGTGGTGTAGCTAAATGATCTAGTCAACAATCTACTAGGATACACATTATGTAGTCGACTTGATCTCAGTGTGTCCAGTGGGCATGAAGAGAGGAATTTCCTTGACTGGAAATTCTGCTGAGTGGCATTTTCTACCCAGTTGGACTGAAAGCCGACTCCAGAACATTCTAGAAAAGATACTGGCTCTAAAATACTGTTTTCCATGTATCCAGCGGCTGCTGCTTCAGTAGCCTGCATGACTGCCTAGTCCTTTACACACTTTGCTGATTTCTGGTGTTCAGCTGTCTCAGACACTCTCACTTCTTGACAAGCCGAGTTCTTAATGTCAATGCAGAAATACCTCCAGCTAGGTCCTTCGCGACCACTCAGTCTAGCCACGCACCAGTCTGTGGCTTTCATGATCACAACCTCACTTCATGTCTATTTTTAGTTTTCCTGGCTTAAGCTTCTACAGGCCACTGAAACACAACCCTCACTCTCTTCTTCTCCCTCTGGCAAGTGCGCTGCTGAAGGCCACTAGGTAGAAACTGCGTCTAAATCCTTTATTGACTCTTCCTCAGGAAAACCTATCGCTCTAGGGTCATAGTTCACTATTTGAGCTGGTCAGAAGCCAGTCAGTTTTCTGATAGGATTTAAACTTTGAAGAGACTGTGGCCATTTTTTTCCTCAGATGACAGAATCACTTCAACTTCAGCTTTGTAATCACTTCCTTTCCTTGAAGGTAGCTGAATCTCATTTTCTTTAAAAAGTCTTCCTTCCAAAGTTGCCTGCCATGCCAACTGTTATTAGTCCAACTGTGGCCCCAAGGACGGGGGCTGAGCCCAGGTCCCCAGGGCCAGTTCCTCACCCAGCTCAAGGCAAGACCACCGAGGCTGGAGGTGGACACCCAAGTGGCATCTATTCGGCCATCATTAGCCGCAATTTTCCGATCATCGGTGTGAAAGAGAAGACATTTGAGCAGCTCCGCAGGAAGTGCCTAGAGAAGAAAGTTCTTTATCTAGACCCCGAGTTCCCACCGGATGAGACCTCTCTCTTTTACAGTCAGAAGTTCCCCATCCAGTTCGTCTGGAAGAGACCTCCGGTGAGTAGCTTACTGGTTTTGTAGCTGGCTGGAGTTTGCTTCAGAGACGTCCTCCCACTCAGCACCTCCCCAAGCACAGCTGGGCACATGGACACGGGGAAGGATCCTGGCAGGGGCCAGGGCTCTGGCTGCAAGTGCAAAAAGGAGAGGACAGGGTCAAGTCTAAGAAAGTCTAAGAGGACAGGGTCAGGGCTGCTTCTCTCACACTTTCTCGCTTTCTGCTGTTCATGAAAGTAATTAGATCCTAAATTTATCTTTAAAATGGCCATCCTTTCCCCAGAATCAGTGCCACGGTGGCCAGAGCTATACTCTCTGCCTCACTATATTGAGACGTCTTCCATTTCTCAGGCTAAAATCATGAGATGCTGTTCTTTTTGTTTTGGACATTTGCCAGGGACCGTGGATTTCTGAAACACAGAAGCCAGGGAAAGAGGAGAGAGGCAAAGACTACTTTTTATAACATAACATTGAGACTAGAAGAATTTTTGCCTTTATACCTCACTGCATAAATTAGGATGCCAAAACCCAGCAATAGACTGAGCATATGACAGAACCTGAATGAAACCCTGCTTGCTAGGGACCCACCAGAAGGGAAATTATGTTTCCCTGGCTCCCTTCTCTCATAGTGCCTCCAATGTGACTCTTGTTTTTGAAACAAGAAACATTTTAGTCACAAAACAATCTGGGGCTAGGAGTAACACTTAGTGGTAGAGTTCTACTTAGCATGTCAGAGGCCGCTTGTGCAATCTCTGGCACTGCTAACCAGTCAGTAAATAAACATAAAAAGGGGAAGAGAGAAAAAATAATCACAGAAAAGAGGGAGAAATAGATGTTGCAGGTCCACTAGCTTCACATACTGGGCAAGTTACTAGGAGGAGTGTTGTGAACAAGAGACCACAACTTACACTGTTGCGAAGACTAGAGTCTTGAGGAGAATGTGGACATTTAGGTCCAGTGGTCACCAGGACTCTGTCATCACAGAGTGGATGGGATCAAAGAGAGCAGGCCAGGTCAGGGGTGAGAAACCTTTCACAAAGAAGTGATGCTGGGCTCTTCACAGGATTCATTGGCCATGTTTTTCTCTATTTACTAACTAGAGCTGTCTCCTGTCCCCTTCTGCTGTCCTTTGGTAAGTCCCATCCATGGCTGTCATGAATGTCCTCAGCTTAGAAGAGCAGGCTGCAGTAGGCTGGGTGTAGCTCAGCACACACCTAACATGTGTGAGGTCCCAAGCCAAGGTGGACAACCCAAGCAATGCGCTTAGACACACTGTGCCCCCCCACCCCGCTCAGCCCCCACTACCTGCAGCATAAGTTCAAACTGCCTCACTGAGCACAGCCCTTCTCAAGCAGACCCGTGCCTGACCTCTCACCTTCACTCTCTTCTCTAAATGCTGTAGCGGAACATCTGGCTGCAGTGGAACATCTGGCTGCAGTGCCCTACTAGGGTTTGGTTGATTGGCTCTGCCTTGCATTCTCTACTTCAATGTCACTTCCCTCAACTTCTCTCACCTCTCCTGGTGCTGAGAGCAGGGTCTGTTTGTGGTCATTCGTAGACCCTGTACATATTCTGAACATAATAAGATACAGATGCTGGTAGCAAATGAATACCCACATCTAAGGGTCTACCCAGGACAGCCCTGCCTTCCAAAGTAGGGAACCCCTAGAAGCTTTGTCTAATTGTACTCAAGGGGCAAAGGGACCAAAACCTACAAACACTGTTTTTACTAAAATCACTGGTGGCTTTGAACCTAAAAGCTAGATTTGCAAATCTGCAATGTTCTGTGGCAGTGACTGGTCTATGAGCTCATATGGACCAGTATGCTCCAAGAGACCTGGCTGTTTGATATTCTTCCCCTCTCACCACCACCAACAACAAAGATCCTGAATTTTCAAACCATCTTGGTTAAAATGCCATTTGTCCCTCCATGGTTAAGATCAGTGGGTTGGAGAGATGACTCAGTGATTAAGAGCACTTCCTGCTCTTGAAGAGAACGTGTGTTTGGTTCCCAGCACCTACATGTGGTGGCTCACAGCTGTGAGACTCCAATTCCCAGGGATCCAGTGCCTCTTGTGATCTCTGCAGGCACCAGCACACATTCATGCACTCAGGCACACATACATATGTACATATAAAATTAAAGGTCAGGACATACTTGTATTAACATTCTAAAATGGGTTTAGAGGTGGGCAGAGTTGGAACGGGTCAGGGAAGTGTTATCCAAACCCTTCGCTTTACATGATTATGACCCAGAAAGTGCAAAGAACTTATGTATATTGAAATGGCTCCAGAACTTTCTAAAATATAACCCTTCTTGGAAACATTTGTTCTCCCAAACATTTCCTTGGATATAGTAACCTCTGTCAGGCCTTAGAGTATGAAGAAGCATGTCCTATGAGGAAAAGGAGGAGATGAGGGCTTCGTTTCGCTGGCATATCTACTCCCTGCTGCCTGCTGTTAGTGTTTTAAGCCCACATCCAGCTAAATTTGCTCTGCCCAACTGTCTAACCTTCACTCCTTCACCTCGCTAGTTCCCTAGCTGCTGACACCTGTGCCTGAAGGAAGCCTCCAGTCAGACAGAAGCCCCTCAGTCCTCCATTCAGGAGACCTACTGCTTATTACCATAACTGGACATTTCTTGAATTAGGCTCCAAAGGTGACGTTTAAATGAGTTTCCTAAGCTGCCACTAATCAACAACCATGTGTTACCGAGTTGAGGTGTTCAGCCTAGCATTGCTTGATCTCCAAGTCCATAGCGGGTAATGGCCATCCCCTCACCCCACCAAGCACTTTGGAAGGAAGCCTGGTGGTGTAAGATCAACTGTGGCTTCAGCACTGTGGAGGGAAATATGAGGGAAGTACTGCAGTGGGTGGGAAAAGAGACTCATGAGACTCTTGCCCACCAGCATGAATTCAGCCACCTTGGCTAGATTCTGCTGCTCTCTGTGTGACCTGCAGGCTTCCTGCCATCCTTATGCCCCTTCCAGGATCTTCACTATCTGGGCTGAAGTAACTCATCCCCAGCCCCAAGGCAGTTATTACAGGAATGCAAACAACAGCTAAATACACTCTGGGCATCAGGAGTCTTGTTCCTGAGAGAATTTGTCTGATTGTTTGCATGTCTTTAGCAGATGTACTTCCTCTCTGAATCCTTACCATAGCAGAAATGTTCTGTCAAGAGGAAACACAAATGGGAGAATGAGAGAGAGGGAGAAAGAGAGAGGGAGAGAGAGGGAGAAAGAGAGAGAGAGAGAGAGAGAGAGAGAGAGAGAGAGAGAGAGAGTGTGTGTGTAATCCCATAACTATAGGTTCATGCAGAGTCCAGAAGAAGGCAGCTGAAGATGGACTCACTGGCTGTTGCTGTTGTAAGCTGCCTGATAACTGAACACACATCCTTTGCAAAAGTAGTATGTGCTCTTTAACCTATGAGCCATCTCTCCAGCCTGCATTATAATTACATAAAGAGTACTTGAGCCAGGCTCGTGGGTACCTGCCTACTACTACCGAGGGGGCTTCCTAGCTACTGAGGAAGCTGAGGCAGGAGGGCTGCTGACACTCTCAAGTTTGAGGCCAACCTGGGCAATATGAGGATCTTGTCACTTAAATACAAACAAAAACAAGTTAACAACAACAAAATACAGGGTGCTTTTTTTTTTTTTTTTTTTGGTTTTTGGTTTTTGGTTTTTTGAGACAAGGTTTCTCTGTGTAGTCCTGGCAGTCCTGGAACTCACTTTGTAGACCAGGCTGGCCTCAAACTCAGAAATCTGCCTGCCTCTGCCTCCCAAGTGCTGGGATCAAAGGTGTGCGCCACCACTGCCCAGCCTGAGTGCTTTTCTTAAAGGAGGCAAACATGATTGTTTTCTAAAGGGAAAAAGGAAAGAAAAGGATCAGCTGGTTGATATATAACAAGAGTGAAAGGTAGACTGCACTGGAATTGGACTAGGGAAAGCCTGAGGTGCATGCACACACACACACACACACACACACACACACACTGCTCCTGCCATTCTCTATGGCCTAACAGCCACTGAAGCTGTGAAATACTTGAGACCAGTAACCTTTTGGGAAAGGGCAGACTTGCTCTGCATCCTGTCTTGAAGTGGCAGTGCTGAGCCAGCTTGCCAGTGTTAGAAAGCTCTGGAATGGAGAAAAACAAAGTGAGAGAAAATGCCCAGGCTTCACTGAGCTCTGGAGTGGGGGAGACAGAGGAGGAGACCCTGCCACTGAGAGGCTGTGGGTTGAAGACCTGTGTGAGTCTCCATGGATGCCCCAGGACCTCTCACACTTGGGAAGCATCCTGGCCACTCCACAGTGCCACTCAGTACAGCATGAAAACTGCTATTAAACACTCCATGTAAGTCCAGGAGCAAAATGTTGAAGAACAACTGTCAAAGGTCTGAGGTAGTTGGCTTTCCTCCTGACATGAAGAGTCAGAAGGGCAAAGGAGTTCTCCTTCCACACACACATGCTGTAATTTCCATATTGGAAAGCTTTTCATGTCTAGCGGGAAGTCATCTGGTTACAACCCAGACAACAGTAAAGGTATCCAGTGGTGTCCTCTGTTCCTCGGTTGTCACCCTATCTCTGGTTGCTTTATCAGATAGTCACAAAACGCTTGGGCAGGGGTTTATCCAGCTCAGGCCATTAGAGTCCTCAACTGCACAGCCAAGCCTCATTATCTAGATTCTATACTTGTTATTCTCCTACTTAAATTCATTGGTAACTTCCAAATCAATGCTGTGCTTCTGTGAATATTTGTGGACTTGCTCAGGACTCTGAAAACCTCAAGTCACCAGACATACTGGTTCCCAGCTGAGATCAAACAGTAGCCAACACATCTGCATCCTTAAGGAAGGGCTTTCTCCTGATTCCAGGAGGCCTCTGGGCTCTTCTGGGGCTCCACAGCCTCTAAAGTGAAGTCTATAATGGAGATGTCTTCCCAGCCTGGGGTCACTTAGTCAGTACTACTCAATTCTAAAATGAAGAAACACTAGGCTATATCAAAACAACAATTGTCCCCACATCATTGTGAGCAGATTTAGAGACAGCTGGACTCCAGGAGAACCTAGTCTACATAGAGGGACACCCAGCCCCAGACTACAAGCTTAACCACATAGCTTATTTCCCAGTGAAATTACCTTCCCAATGAAAGTGGGTTAGCAGGAGGTCTCTGCTTCCGATCTGTTATAGAATGTCTGCTGCCTTCTGTCAGACAGTTGAAAGGGAAGTTGGGTACCACACTAGCCACAAGAAGGAAGAACTAGGCCACAGTACACAGTAGTTTGAGACAGGATTTGAACAAGCAGACCTGGTGGGAAGCCTGGTCTGCTGCTAGCAGCAAGTCAGGAAAACGATCCAAGTTTCACTTTGCTTTTCCATAAAGGAGCTAAATGTACTCTCTGCTTAGCACGATACTGTGTGATGTCCCTAAAGTCCTAGCTCAGTGGTTCTCCACCTTCCTAATGCTTTGACCCAGTTCCTCATGTTGTGATGACCCCCAACCACACAATTATTCCCATTGCTACTCCATAACTGTAATTTTGCTACTGTTATGAATCATAATGATATCTGATATTTCCGATGGTTTAGGTGATCCCAAAGGGGTCTCACCCCACAAACTGAGAACCATTGTCTTAGATGCCTACAGTAAGGCAGTAATAGCCATTAACAAGAAAGCCCAGGACACAGGTTTTGAAACAAGGGGAACCAGAACTGTGCCCACCACTAAACCACGTGACTGACTACTCCTGGGTCTCAGCTTCCTCATCTGTAAAAAGCAAATGAAAACGCCAGCTTTCACTGAGTTCTGGAAGGATAAAACAGGATACTGCATCCAACATGTGCACACGTGCACACATGCACACACGCGCGCGCGCACACACACACACACACACACACACACACACACACGTAGCACAGTCAGTAAGTGGTGCTGGTGGTAACTGAAATGCTAATACTAACTTAGATGCTTGTTCTGGCTGCAGAGAATCACAGTAGCACCAAACCATCAACCCAGGACAGCAGAGGGTAGGGGAGGCTGCAACTGTTTTGGTGAAAGTGAAGGTTCTAGAAATAACAGTTAGGATTGCCTCAGCTCCTCCTGAGGGTCATGACAGGGACAGAGCTCCAGGGACCACAGTGAATACGTTGACATGACTTGGCAGGATAATGTAGAAAATGAGAAAGGCAGGGACAGAAATGACCAAGAAACCATGAAAAGATGCATTTGCCTTATAAAAAAGCCACAAATGCTTTCTGCACATTTGTATCGTTCTTTTTTAAATTACTATTTTATCCCTCCTCCTCTTCCTCTTCCTCTTCCTCCTCCTCCTCCTCCTCTTCCTCCTCCTTCTCCTCCTTCTCCTCCTTCTCCCGACTTTGAGATAGGCTGGCCTGGAACACACAGGTTTGCCTGCTTCTGCTTTCTGAGTGCTGGGGTTAAAGGTGTGAGCTATCAAGTCTTTTTTATTTATTATTATTTAGTGTGCATCTGTACATGAATCACATGTGAGTTCCTCAATCCGTGTGTGTCAGAGGACAACTCTGTGGAGTTGGTTCTCTCCGTCCACGCCTACATGGGTCCCAGGGTTTGAACTCAGGTCAGGATATAGCAAATGCCTGTACCCACTGAGCTGTCTCACCGGCCCTACTCATGTCGTTCTAAACACTGCTAATCTCTTTTGCTCTTATAACATGTCTTACTTCTGATTTTTAAATTTATTTCTTGATTTATGTATTTACTTATTTAGTTATGTGTGGGTGTGCACATGCATGTGCCCTTGCAATGCATCCAGACATCAATGTCAGGACAACGACCAGGACTCAGTTCTCTTCCTCTACCACGTGGGTCCCAGGAACCAAACTCAGATCATCAGAATTGGCAGCAGGTGCCTCCCCCTGCTGAGCCATCTGTCTGGCCCATTTATTTTTCTCTTTTGTTTTCTTAAGTATGTTATTTTAGTTGGGGTTTCTACTGCTGTGAAGAGACACCACAACCACAACAACTCTTATAAAGGAAAACATTTCATTAGGGCTGGCTTACAGTTTTAGAGGCTTAGTCCATCGTTGTCGTGGTGGGAACATGGTGACATGGTGCTGGAGAAGTTGAGTCCTACATTTGGATCTTCGGGGAGCAGAAGGAGACTCTGCCTGGCCGACCAGACTTGAGCTTAAAGACCTCAGATCCTGCCTCCACAGCAATGCACTTCCTCGAGGCCACACCTCCTAACAGCGCCATTCCCTATGGGCCAGGCATTGAAACATGTATCGTGAGGGCCCTTCCTATTCAGCACCACAGATATCAATCAGCCTGCATTCATGCTCATTATGAGGCAAGCTTGTCATGTCCTTTCCTGATACACCAGCTTCACTAACTGGTTACGGGCCCTTCTTCCATTCTCTGAGATTGTATAAGATCAAAACTAATGCTCCTTAAATAGCTCCTGTTAGTGCTTTTTTCTAAAGGAAATATTTCATCTACAGATGTAACTGCTTTGATAATCATAGGATAGTATGACATTATTCTTTCTTTGTAAATCAGTGCTTATTGTTATTTTTCTAGGAATTTGTGGTAACTTCCTATGAAATTTTTGCTTTTGCTAAAAAGAAAAAATCTATCTTGTTAGATGTAGGTACGTAAACATTTTGCGTGTTTATATAAAATATACTTATTCTTTCACTTTTAACATTCCTGTGCTCTGATACCTTAAAATCATCTAAAACTCTAAAAAGTATTCAATCTTGGAGATGGAGAGATGATTTACCATCTGACCGCCCTAGCAGAGGACTGGCGTTCGATTCCCAGCACTGGTATGGGTGTGGTGGATCTCAACTGTCCGTAGCTCGAGTCCCGAGGGATCAGTGCCATCTTCCAGCCTCAGGCAGGCACATTAGTGAATACAGTGATACACTGCAGCCAGAACATCGAAACACATTAAAATAAATAGATTTTTTAAAATGTTAATTCAATCTCTAGCCAGCTTTGGCGAGTAAGAATCTTAAATCTTAGGACTCAGAGGAGGAGGGAGGCAGGGGAATCAGGAAGATCTGGAGGTCAAGCCTTGTCCACAAAGTGAGTTCAAGTCCAGCCTGCAGTATGAGAGCAGTTTCCCAAAAAGAAGAAAAATGCACTCCAATTTTTCTTTATTATTTACGTAATTTTAAACATTTATTTGTTTATTGTGTATACATGTGTGAGGGCAATAAGGGATGGACAGGGTAATATGCTTAACATACAATATATGCCAGTAAAAAATAATTGAGGACAATCTTCTTTTTATTATTGAGAATTTTATACATGTATATAATGGGGTTTTGTTTTGTTTTAAGATAGGGTCTCATTATGTAGCATTGACTGGATGGAACTCATTATATAGACCAGGATGACCTCAAAATCACAGAGATCTTCCTCTGCCTCACAAGTGCTGGGATCAAAGACATGTACCACCACCTCCAGCCATTAAGATGTTTTGATCAAATTCACACCCCAGCTGGGCGTGGTGGCGTATGCCTTTAATCCCAGCACTTGGGAGGCAGAGGCAGGCAGATTTCTGAGTTCGAGGCCAGCCTGGTCTACAGAGTGAGTTCCAGGACAGCCAGGACTACACAGAGAAACCTTGTCTCCAAAAAAAAAAAAAAAAAAAAAATTCACACCTCGTCCCTGCTGCTACTTTCCCTTCCCCTCCCACGCCCTATTCATGTTTGTTTTGTGTGAGTTTGTCTGCATGAATGCGCACCACATGCACACAGTGCCCCGAGAGACTTGAGGAGTGTGCGCCACAGCTGTTGCCACCATGTGAGTGCTGAGAACTGAACCCAGATCCGCTGCAAGAACATGGTGCTTAACCTTCTCTCCAGACGTCCTTTTCTTTTCTAAAGCCCGCTGGTTGTACTTAGTGCCATCTGTGTGTGCATGGATCTAGGACCATCTACTGGAGTATGGGCAGCTTTTGGGGGCCACATCCCAGAAGAAAACTTATTCTTCTTCCCCCAGCAGCCATTATTAATTATTATTAATTCTTCTCAGTCAGGAAAGCATCATGAACTCCTCCCTGTGAGCTCCCAAGCCAGATGAGAAGTGGTAGAGCATTGCACTACCCAGACAACTCTCAGAAAGCACAGCGGGAGTGGAACTGATCCCTACTCAAATCAGGCTTGGGCCTACTCTGTTCCATAGAGACAAAGACCACGTCAGGATACAGCTACTTAGGCTGCTGTTTCCCTCATCAGAAAACTGGCTCCTCAGAAATCACATGATCAGCAGTTGCTAATCTGGCTGAAGCACTTTTTCCTTTGTCCTTTTTCCTTCCCTCCCCCCATGACTCAAGCCAGCCCCAAACAAGCTGTTCTCTGAAACAATACTCACAGCCCTCCGCATGTTCTCCAGCTCCCCCCACCCCCAACCCTGAGACTGCTGTGGGCAATGGCCAATTAGGGCCAGGGGACCCACTTCTCCTCAATCCATGCAGAAATTTTTGGCTTGTTTGATCATTTGCAGGTATGCAATCATATTCACTGTTTGTATTTGTAAACATACAGTCATATCTGCCAAATACTGTTTGTCTACAGACACCCACCTCTGCTGGCTGTTAGAGTCTTTTTACTTCCTCTTCTGCAAGGTCTCTGAGTCTTGAGACGAGGGGCTATGATACAGATGTTCCATTTAGAGCTAAGCACACCACGGTCTTACTCTCTGAACACTGACTAGCTGTAGATCTCTATATTGGCTGTTGTCTACCGCACAAGGAAGCGTCTCTGATAAGGTTGAGAGATAAACTAGTCTATGGGTATAAAGACAAGGACATAGAGGACAATGTAATACTACATTTAGCAAAATAATAGTATTAGGGTCTCCACTAGGTACTATGGCCTAACCAGTCGTGGGATTTGGCTCAGTTAACAATACCAGATATGAGTTCCATCATGTGGACTGGATTTTAAATCAAACCAGAAAGTGGTTGGTTACTCCCATAACATTTGTGCCACTATCACATGAGTGGGAACATTTTGCCAAGATAGTCATTGTAGTTCATGGAGTTCATGGCTAGATAAAAGTGCTTAATACCTTTCTCCCCGAGTAGAATAAGTAGAATATGGCACTATAAAAATCTATCCAGTAGAAATGAAGCTTTTTGGTTACTACCAGCTTGAGTTACATTCTGTGACTGAAGTGTGTGGTGTGTTCAGGGACTAGGTCTTACTATCAAGCTCTAGCAAGAGCGAGAGCAAGAGCCCTAGCCTGTAATGTTTAGAGGAATCCATGGTCCACAATAACCAGCAATATGAAAAGAGATAACCCATACCTAGCATTGGTCCTTTTATTTGATAGCCTACAGTGCCTGGGGAGGCATGCTCCTCTATTATAGGGTTAATTTAATTTAAACTCTCTTTTATATGTATATATTTTAGGAAGTTTTATACAATAGTAGGTTTCTATGAGGCATTTCCAGTGGTCTTTAGTGTTAGTCATCCTTCCTCATACGCCCCTTTATTCTACCCTCTCATATCCCAGCCCATTTAAGAAAACACACTTTTTAGTTAAGAATCATTTTCGGCTACTACAGAATCCTGGTTATAGAAATGATTCAAATTTTAGTGGAACGAAGGGTCTCCTGATAAAATGATTTAGAGTACTGGACCTGGGAAACAGCTCAGTAGGAAAAGTGGTATAAATCATGCGAGCCCAAGTTCTGCCCCCTGGACCCAAGTTTTTAAAAAGCCAGGCGTGACAGAATGTATTCCTGTGATCCCTACGCTAGATACACAGAGACAGGTGCATTCACGAGGTTCACTGGCCAACCATCCTAGGCTAATCAGTGGACTCCAGGTTCAGTGAGAGGACCCTGTTACCAGTGGTCAGCGTCTGAGCTGGGTGTTTCCAGGGTCTTGACCTCCTACCCAAAGAATTGAAAATAAGGGCACACATAGATTCACAAAAGAAGCAAGATAATTAAATTGTAAGGGAAGCAGTAAAGCAGATTATAGGGAGGTATAATGTCAAGATGGACGGCAGGCCATGTGAGTGCTCATGGACCTAACTCATGTTTGGAATTTTCTTTTATGATATGGGAGAGAAGGAGGAATTGATTACTAAGGGTATAGTTTGGGCAATTTATTTTGATTGATAGACTAGGCCATACATTTATTTTCCCTACTGTGCCTGTTCCTTCCCACAATGCGTCTGATTTTGGTCTCTCTCTCTCACATACACACTTATATACAAACACACACATACACACTCAAATAATACATTCACATTCACACACACACACACCGAGAGAGAGAGAGAGAGAGAGAGAGAGAGAGAGAGAGAGAGAGAATAATATACACAGAGAGGATAATAAATAAATAAATAAATGCAGAAGCCAGCCCATACCTCAACTTGGGGATATTTGAATCCTGAGATTAGGCCACAAAAACTTGGATTTTTATTTGTTTGTTTGTTAAATTTTGGTTTGCTTTTGCTTGTTTGTTTTGCTTTTGTTACAGTCTTCCTCTATAATTAATGGTGGCTTAGGACTCTCCACGATGGCCAGGCTGGCCTATAACTCAAAGAAATCCTCCTGCCTCAACTTCTCAAGTGCTGGGATTGTAGGTCTGTACCATCACACCCACTGGAAAGCTGCATTTCACATGGCTGTAGCATTTAATGTGGATGCCAGAAGTTCTGACTACGCTTTAAGTTTCACGGAGTAGATGTTGGCAGAGGATGTCAGTGAACTGGTGGGGACTGGACAGCCTAGCATGCAGCCTGCCAGTCTCACCTTCCCGGTGTCTTCAGTTCTCTCTGTAAACGTAATGACAGTGTGGGGAAGCCACGCACTCTTAGGATAGTACCCCAGCACACACAGGCTGGGATGCAACTCAGTAGGGAAAGAGCTGGCTTAGTATGTGTGAGGTCCTGGGTTTGATCCCAAGCACCACCCAACCAGATGCACTAGTCCATGCCTGTGCTCTCAGGACTAGGGAGGTGGAGACAGGAGGATGAAAAGTTCAAGGTCATCTTGAGCTACATAGTAAGTTTGAGGCCAGCCCAGGCTACCTGAGAACCCCTGTCTCACAATCAAAGTGAAACATAAAACACAAACAACAGAAAGCGCTCCAACCCACATTTACCTGCTGCTCCCAACTCACACATTTCCTACCCAGGGATGCTAATCGTAAAGCATTAGGTGTTTGCATTCGCCCTGGAGTCAACTGTAATAGGGATGCTTGCCCTCTGCATCCTCATAGATCTGAGCCCCTAAGGTCTGCAGGGGGTGGGGCAGGAACATCGGGAGAAGGAGGCTTCATTACCCTCAGACAAAGGCTTGCAGCAGATTCCTCCTATGCATTCAGCAGCCTGTATAGGATTAGTGTATACAGCATGTTTAGAAGGCCCCATGCTATATCCCATTGACCGCCAGTGTCAAAGGCATGAATGCCTTTTGCTGAGGCAAGGGGAGCTCTCTGAAACTATATTTTCTCTTTTTAAAGCAAGAGTCCCAGCAAGGCTGTTGGAGGTGCCCTAAAGGTCCACAAGGCATTGTTATCTGTCCCCTGAGCCATCTCTGGCTGGCTCGCTCCCCCTCCCTGACTCCTTTCCGACTTGCCTGTGTTGCCCCTAGACCATGGGCTCAGGGGCCTCTGGACAAAGCTGCTGACTCTGACCACAGCCTTTCTCTGGACCGTGTTCATTTGCATCAAGCTGCTGAGGGTGGAGGAGCTATATAGGCTCTGGGCCATTCACCAGAGGATTAGGCCTGGGCTGAGGGTGCAGCTGGAGAGGCCGCAGGGAAGGCCGGGTTCCGCTGTTGGTCATCATGCCCTACCTGCTGCCGGGATTCTTCTGTGACAGGGTGATCCGAGAAAGGGACAGGAGAAATGGAGAGGGCACTGTCTCACAACCTCTCAAGTTTGAGGGGCAGGATTTTGTCGTTCTCAAACAACAGTGTCTGGCTCAGAAGTGCCTCTTTGAAGACCGTGTCTTCCCAGCAGGTGTGCAGGCCCTTGGCTCCCATGAGCTGAGCCAGAAAGCCAAGATGAAGGCCATCACTTGGAAGAGGCCAAAGGTAGGGATAAAGGGGGCATGGAATCTGTAGACAGATGTTGGGGAACTGGGAGTAAAGTGGTCAGAGCGTGGGGCTGTGGATTCACCCCAACTCTGAGCAACTAGCTTATTAATGTCCCCCTTACCCATAAGCCCCAGCTCCAAATACCTAACTTCTTATGCTAGAAGCTAAGGATGTTGTTTTCTATTCCTGAACTGCGTGGCGAGGGTTAGGATGGCCTTTAGATCCCTGAGATTATATTTAAGAGTGCCAATGCATTGATTTAAATTCCCATAAGATTCGTAGGTAGAATCAGCTCGGTTCTTCCCGAGACCAGGAGTTTGGGGAGGGAAGAGTGGAGTGGTGAAGAGAACAGAGGCTTGAAGTTTCAGGTCCACAGAAGGGATGGACAGTGAATTGACAGGAGGCTGGAGGCGAGCCTTAGCCTTCTGGACGAAGCTGGTTCATTAGCATGGTGTCAAGTCTGCTTAAACAGAAAAGTCCCCGCTGACCAGCCAGACAGTTGATCCAGGCTGCCCTATCAAGGGGCATCCTAGGAGCCCCAGCATGGCAGCAGGAGGACGTCAAAGCCCTTCTTCCTGCAAGGCGGTGCCTATAGCTGCAAGGGAGCCTGCTATATTTAGAGCTGGCAAGGAGTGTGCGTGTGCGTGTGCGTGAGTGTGTGTGTGTGTGTGTGTGTGTGTGTGTGTGTGTGTGTGTGAAAACCCAGAACATCTGCAAGGCACATTCTTTACTGTATATGCAATTTTTAATTAGTTAAATTACTTTTTAAATTTTTAATTAAATTTTAAATTAATTTTACAATTACAGGATTACATAAAAACTGTAAAGATAGCGCTGGGCTCCCATGTGTAGTCCCTCTTACCTGTGCTTTTCACTCTCTGCAGTTTTTGCTGACCTGTAGTCAACTGGGGTGCGAAAATACTAAATGGGAAATTCTTGAAATACTTCAGAAGTTTTAAATAACCTCCACTATTGTACATTGTTTTAATTATTCTATTTTATTGTAGTATTAGTCATCTCTCATTGATTTATGAGTTAAACTATTGGTGTGTGTATAGGAAGGAGTCTAATGATCTATATGGGCATTGGTCATAACCACAGTTTCAGATTCCTGGGGGTCTTGGGATATACCCCACAAGTAAGGAGACCGCTACCTTTAGTCCAGTTTTCCTTGTTATATCATGACCTGTACCTCGGCGATCAGTAAGATTGATTTGTTATTGAAAACAAAGTCCACACGTTATTTCCTTAGGGTTCTTCCTCTGTCTTTTTATGTTCCAAGACTCCTCCCTTGTATTCACTTATGTGTCTTGTGTCCTTAGCCTCCCCTCTCAAGTTTTCCTGGTTTCCAATGAGCTGTGCACTTTCACAGAGCACTAATCAGGTATTTTGTAAAACACCTCTCATGGCATCTCTCTCGAATTTTCTTCCGAGTAGGCTGAACTTATGGATTTGTTTGGGTTTTTTTATATATAATTTTTTATTTATTTTAAAGTAGCTGAGTATTTAAGTATGTGTATACCACATGCAGTGCTCATGGTGGCCACTGGATGGCACTGGAGCCCTTATAACTGACCATTACAGACCAACTGAGCTACAGACCATTGGAAGGCAGGTGCTCAACAAAGGCTGAGCCATCTCTCCAGCCCTGGGCTTATGTGCTTTGAGGAGGCTGATCGCAGAGGTCAGGCACAGACTGTAAAATGCCTCCTCACTGCTCACATTGACTACTTTGATATGTTGCACTGCTTTGGGTGCAGAAAGTCTTATAATTCTGCATGAGAGGTCTGTGTACTCTGTGTGTCTCTGTGTAGCCCTTTATACCAATACTGACTTATGCCTATTCATTGCCAGGAGAGCTATGGTATGATATGGATGTGCCTTTCTATGTAGTAGGATGGAGACAACCTTGAGTGTGAGGGCAGAGCTCAGCTCACTTGGGAGAATTGTGTAGTTGTGAGGAAGGAGAAAGACAGTGAGACAGAAAGACAGAGGACATGTCTAATTAGGGTTTCTATTGCTGTGATGAAACACCATGACCAAGACAACTTGGGCAGCAAAGTGTTTATTTCAGGTCACACTTCCAGGTAAGGAACGGCCCATCACTGAGGGAACTCAGGGCAGAAACTCAAACAGAGCAGGAACCTGGAGGCAGGAGATGATGCAGAGGCCATGGAGGGGTGCTGCTTACTGGCTTGCTCTTCATGGCTTGCTCAGCCAGCTTTCTTATAGAACCCAGTATCATCAGCCCAGCGATGGCCCCACCCACGATGGTCTGGGCCCTCCCCCCTCAATCACTAATTTAGAAAATGCCCTACAATCACATCTTATGGAGGCATTTTTCTCAGTTGAGGCTCCCTCCTTTCAGATAACTTTACTGTGTCAAGCTGACATAAAACTAGCTAGCACAGAACACTTCACAGGAATAACAAGGTTTCTTGAAGCTGTGAAGAACAACATTAAAAATCAAAACACTGAATCTTTAATGAGTTTAAAAGTTTTTTAAAAAATTGCCGGGTGTGGTGGTGCACGCCTCCTTTAATCCCAGCACTCGGGAGGCAGAGGCAGGCGGATTTCTGAGTTCAAGGCCAGCCTGGTCTACAGAGTGAGTTCCAGGACAGCCAGGGCTACACAGAGAAACCCTGTCTCGAAAAACAAACAAACAAAACAAAAACAAAAAAATTTAAAACGAAGCAGACACTGAATGAAATCAAGAGTGCTGTCTGTTGGCTGCTGATGGGCGTGACTTAGCCCATGGGCTTGGAAACTGCAGCTGCCACCATTGCTGCTGTGGGTGTGTTTGCCCCTTCCAACTGGGGAGGGGGGAAGAGGTGAGGCTCTCGTGGGGTTTACAGTCTGCTTCCGCAACTGCCAAGGCCTGTGTCCGGATTTCTAAAAAGGGAAGATTGTTCTCCTCCTCCTCCTCCTCCTCCTCCTCCTCCTCCTCCTCCTCCTCCTGCTCCTCCTCCTCCTCCTCCTCCTGCTCCTCCTCCTCCTCCTCTTCCATCCTGTGCCCCAGTTTACAGAAAACAAAGCCATAAGTTCTGCAGCCTCTTGCCCGTCCCCCCTCTCAAAGAACATTCTACCCAGTACGTGGTATGGAAAGAAGAGGGGACAGCTTTGAGGCTCTTACCTCCTCTGACCCTCAGATGTTTATTGTTCATTTTGAGACAGAGTCTCCCAATGAAGCCCGGGCTGACCTTGAACTAGCCATGCTCCTGCCTCAGCTCCTCCAGTGCTGGGATTACAGCTGTGCACCAATACACCAACTTCTGAGCTTCAGCTTTCTGGTTTCAAAAGAAGAGCGCTGGCTCTCCTCTTGGATGGCTGTGGAGGCCGGGGAGGGGGACAGTGAGTGTAAATCTTTGGCCCCCAGTGCAGTAGGCCATCAGCTCAGCCAGGACTCCTACAATGGTGTTACAATGGTTGTTTCTGTTTTGATTTCACAGGAAATTTGTGAGAATCCCCGGTTTATCATTGGTGGAGCCAACAGGACTGACATCTGCCAAGGAGATCTAGGTAGGAAAAATCCTCTATGTCCTACCAGGTGACCCAGGGTTAGTTAACCTGAGAGATCTCTATTCAGGATGGGAAGGGATAAATTCTGGTTTCTCTTTTAGTGCATCTCCTAATATTTTAAAATAATTTTTATTTATTTATTTAGTGAGTGAGTGTGTCTGTCTGTCTGTCTGTCTGTGTGCACATACCATGGCCTATACCTGTGAAGGTCAAAGGACACCTTGTGGGGGCCAGGTTTTTCCTTCTTCCGTGTGGCATCTGGAGGTCAGTCTCAGGTCCTCAGATCAGGCATCTCCACACTAAAGGAAGTCTTTTGGCAGAGGCGGCGTCTGCCATGTAGAGGAGAGGACAAGGTTCTGTCACCTTGTCGTCTGGACTGTTCTGAGTCCCTTCCTCTCCTCCACCTTTTGTTCTGGAAGCATCCTCCCTAGGCAGACTGTAGGAGAGCTCTGTGAAGAGAAACTGGAGAGAACATTAAAGGACTATTTAAAACTTGACCCAAAAAAAGCAGGAACAACTGAAAAATACCTATCACTTTGTTCCAGAAAGGGAGGCTGAGAACACCTCAGGTACAGTGGCTTCTGGCATCTGAGGGACACTGCCTGGAGGGTGTGGACAAATTAATCCCTGAGCCCTCAAACCAATACACTGCTTCTGAGCTGAGTCAAGGCAGGGAGATAGGGGGTTTGGGTGGTTACAAGCCTCTCTTCCCACCAGCAGTGTGGCAGCTAGCCTGTGCCCCCAGTAGAGCTATGGAATTGTCAGGGTACCAGGCATGTCCCTTTGGCAGCCTTAGTGACCTGTGTAGAATGGTTCTGTGGCAGCTAGCTGCCCAACACCCCTGCCTTCTGACACACGTCTGCTTAGCTGATGGTTCTCTAATACTGTTTTCCGTGATGCCAGAAGGGGAAATGGGCTCACCCTACAAAGACAGAGGACAGCCATAATTACCACTGTTGTCTCTACTGAGACCATAGAAGGAAGTGACTTATTTATTTATTTATTTACAATGTAAAAAGCAAGAGGAATTTATTGTTCCAACATGTTGCGGTTGCCCTGCACATGGAGAGAGAGAATGACCAGGAAGTGTTTTATTAAAGGAGGAATCCATTGCCTAACTTAGGAAAGCCTGTCTTGAGAGAATGAGTTACCCGGTCCTCGTGCTGCTCGTGCCGTTGAGGAGCTCCTGTCCCTGACAGTCTCCTTGCTTGAGCTCACACCTACTTGAGGGCAGGCAGGAAGCAGGGCAGTGGGCATCCCGAGTCATTAGCTATGGGGAGCTTCTTACTGGGGCTGGCAGGGCTCTTCTGAGAGGGGAAGCCCCCATCTGACTACCTGGGTCTGTTTTTGCTTGCAGGGGACTGCTGGTTTCTTGCAGCCATCGCCTGCCTGACCCTGAATGAGCGGCTGCTTTTCCGAGTTATACCCCATGATCAAAGTTTCACTGAAAACTACGCAGGGATCTTCCACTTCCAGGTGAGGAAATGGGGGTGTGGTTGAGACAGCAGCCATACCTCAGTTAAAGATAACCTCAGAGAAGGCACCAAAATGTTCCGTGCTGTAGTAAGGAGGTGACCTTCTCTTGTCTGTAGTCTGTCTGGTGTCTGTGTCTCTCTCTGTGTGTGTGTGTGTGTGTGTGTGTGTGTGTGTGTGTGTGTGTGTGTGTGTGACCCATCTGTCCTTGTTGCCTGTGTATCTAATGAATGTATGTGTTTGCTGTCATGTCTGTGTTTTTTCTCATCTGTGCCTGTGTCATATGTCTGTTGCCTAGTTGTATGTGTGTGTGTGTGTCTGTCTGTCTGTCTGTCTGTCTGAATCTGTGCCTAACAGAGGGCTTTGGTTTGTATTCATTGAACAGTACAGAAATTCTTTGCAGAAATCTTGAACAGATTTTTACAAGGAAAGAAATCACTTTATTGACCTCAAATCACCCAGAGAATCAAAAGCACAAACCCACAGACATATTATCAACTTACATCCACGTGTGGCTTCCAAAATGGGGTAGTTGTTGCGTACCGTTGCTTCCAACCTCTTGGCTGTTTTCAGGAAATTATTACCACAGCGTGCATAATCTTAGGTCATGGTAATAGTAAAGTACATAACTTGAGATTAAAGCTGTGTGTTTAGCTTAGGTTATAAAGGCTGATTACTTGGGAAATCGAAAGCATAATGAGGTTGGCTGCTCTGTTCTCTGAAAGGCCCATTAAACTTCCCCAGGCTGAGTGCAGAGAGGCCAGCAGGCTAAGTACATAGCCCTAAATGATCTCAAGGCATATTATTAACTTGGCTGCAAGGTCCCGGAAACGTTCAGTCTCTTCTGAGTCAAGAGATATTTTCAGACAAGTATAGCACCACCCAGCCACAGTCTGGCCACCCTGGGTCTCCCGGCCTTGACTTCCCAGCTGGCTCAGGAAAGGTTCTACACACCTACCTGTGGGCAATGACCCACTTACAGCTACAAGCTTGCAAAGAAGCAGGTGTTTATCTGTGCCCTCCAACTTACATACTTTCCACTGTGCCCCAGAAAGGGGGAGAGAAAGTCATCCAGGCTGCTGGCTTGAGTGCCTATTCTTGTCCTCCAGCTGGCTGGCTGCTATGTTATTGCCTGAAGCC
Organism: Mus musculus; assembly: GCF_000001635.26. Lineage (NCBI taxonomy): Eukaryota > Metazoa > Chordata > Mammalia > Rodentia > Muridae > Mus > Mus musculus. Next base: position 120,483,366 of record NC_000068.7, read on the forward strand.
CCCCCCCCTCAAACAGGTTCTTAAGATGCTCAGCCTGAAAGTGTTGGATTTTTTTTTTCTGTGATCCCTGGCTCATGACCCTGTACCCTTGACAGAGGAGTCTATTTACCTTCCTACTGCTATCACTTACCTTTCTAGGTCTTACCAGAAAATTCTGGTCTTCTGGGCATTTAGTGGCTGGTTTGACCCAGCCCTGAAAGTATTGGTTCTAGAATTAATTTATCCATTAGAATTTTTCTGGGCACTGATCATCTTGATGCAGAGACAAATTCTGGGTTGGATCAGAACAGATCTGAGACCTGCATGTGGGGCTCTGGAACTTTCTGTGGTTCTGAGCAGCGTGCCTCTGGCCCTGAAACTTCCTAGTGTCGAGAATGACTCAAACTGATCAGCTGACATCCCACTCCTATGGTACCTCAGCATATCCAGTGCACTCCCCTTTTCCATTTTAGCCATCAATCAATAAATAAATCAGTTGGGTGTGGTGGCACAGACCTATAATGCCAGCACTCAGGAGGCAGAGACAGGAAGATCAAGATAAGTTCGAGGCTAGCCTGGGTACCTAGTAAAAACAAGTTGTTTATCTGTGACCCCTGACTTCTCATCCTTGACGATGTGCCATGGGAAGGGAGGGAGGAAGGCATACTGCCTGCTGACCTGTGTGCCTCAAACACAATAGAAAGGAAGGGAGGAGGGGAGGGGAGGAAAGAAGAAAATGGGATAAAGAGAAATACTTTAGTTAGCCCTACAGCTTTCCTTAATCATGAGTTCTCAATCCTGGGCGGGCACTGGAATCACTTGGGATACACGAATGTATTTAAACTAGGTCTGTCCCAGACCTATGGGCAAGGGAGAAAAGTCTCAAACCCTAAGATATTCAGAGGACCTACTATGTCTAGAACTGGGCTGGGCTTTTGACAGACACTAAGGGATATGCAGTTTCCTGTTTTGCAGAAGTTCATGGCCTAGTTAGAGATAGATTTACACACTCAAAAGCCAGACTAGAATGAACAAGCTTCAGGATGCAAAGCCCAGGAAATGGTAGGGTTTTGGCTCAGAGTCCTATAGGATGTGGGATCAGGTAAGGGAGTGCACAGGGGTGACTGGGCTTCTTTCTTCTTGCAGTTCTGGCGCTATGGAGACTGGGTAGATGTGGTCATTGACGACTGTCTGCCAACATACAACAATCAGCTGGTTTTCACCAAATCCAACCACCGCAATGAGTTCTGGAGTGCTCTCCTTGAGAAGGCTTATGCCAAGTAAGGCAACATTTAGGATGGGAAACATTTAGGACTACAGGGGTGGGGGATATGGATTTCAAGATTCAGCCAAAGTCTCCTTCACATGGGGCTAGGCATGTGAATGCATGCTCATGTGGATTGTGGGAGTCCAGTAAAGAGCCCGAGTCAGCTTGAGATCAGGACTGGGCAGTAGGAGCCCTATCTGAAAAACATAAAAGCAAAAAGATATAAAGATGTGTGCAGTAAGTCTTCAGCTTCCTACAGTCAGCTCTTTGATCCTGCCTTCATCATGGTGTTTCAAGTCTTCTTCATCAGCTCATTGCTTCTCTGGAGTTCAGCTCCTAGGATCTTACTTGCTTAAAACCATATACTTGTAGCACATTCATAAGACCAGGTTGTCTCTTACCTTAGCCCTCCACCTCCGCCACTAGATTTAGCAGATAGTGGAAGAGGGCTGTGGGAAATGGGGACCGTCATGACAATGCTTCTGGCCCTCTCTGGCCTAGAGTTAACTCAGCTTGTCATACTTCCTGGAACTCCTAGACTCCAGACTGCCTTTTGTCCTCTCTCCAAGGCTCCATGGCTCCTATGAAGCTCTGAAAGGTGGGAATACCACAGAAGCCATGGAGGACTTCACAGGAGGGGTGACAGAGTTTTTTGAGATCAAGGATGCTCCGAGTGACATGTACAAGATTATGAGGAAAGCTATCGAGAGAGGCTCCCTCATGGGCTGCTCCATTGACGTAAGTGTGATTCCAGGGAGGCCCTTCACTCAGCTAACAACAACACACAGCTTCCTCCTGAGATGGGGTGGATGCTGTAAAAGCAAGAGCCACATTGGTGAGATGGCTCGCTGGTAATGACACTTGTTACTAAACCTGAGGACCTAAGTTTGATCTGGAATCCACATGGTAGAAAGACAATGGACTCCCGAAACCTGTTGTCTGACTTCTGCATGCACTTCCTCCCCACACTAAATAAACAAAAATTTTTAAAAGAAACTACCAGTAGTTCCAGCAATTGAAAAGTTGAATCCAACCTGATTTGATTAGTGAGGTCCTGCTTCTAAAAACAAAGAACATGGATGATGGTTAACTTTAAAATTGACAGTTTTTCGGTGGGAATGTGTCCCTGAAGGTGGGGTGCTTTCCAAGAAAAAGAATGAGCCATGACACTCCAAACATTAGAATTCTGGTAGCAATAGACCAGAGGCCCCACTGATTGGCCTCTCTTGTCCAGACTGCTCAGCACAAGCGTGCCCCACAAGCCAACCACATCGCTGGCTATGGATCTTTGCCCTTAGAAAGTTCTGTAGTCGCTGAGTTTTGACATCACCTCAGTCCTTGGACTCTGTGCTGCAGTCTGGATGATCTCTCTGACCCTCTCTCAGGGTACCAAGATCATATGAACTGAGACAGGAACAAGGAGAGGACCCACCATGGCCTGGTTTCCCCAAGAGCTGCTTTGGGAATAGTAGTCTGGGGTGGGGCAAGCCACCTCCTGCCTCTTTCTCTCCCAGCACTCCCTGTGGGTAGGAAGGCTTGGTTGTCACCACATGGGAGAACTCTCCTGTCCTGTCATTGTCTTGTATCTTTTCTGCATTTACGCTCTGTTGATGTCTTTCTCCTCTTTTGCTTTGCCTGTCGCTCCCCCTTCCCTTCCCGCCCTCCCTTGTTTGCACTCTTTCTTTCCTGGGTTCTCTACTTTCCTTCCCATTGGGCCTCAGGATGGCACGAACATGACTTATGGAACCTCTCCTTCTGGTCTGAACATGGGGGAGTTGATTGCACGGATGGTGAGAAATATGGATAACTCGCTGCTCAGAGACTCAGACCTGGACCCCAGGGGCTCAGATGACAGACCGTCACGGGTGTGTACATCTCCAAATGTCGAGACTGACTAGCGCCCCCAGATCTGCATGGCCCATCCTTCTGAAGTCAGTGCCAACAGAATAGATTCCCTCCATTTTGGTAACTCTCCTCTAAGGAACACAGGGCTTCAGTGCTATGTAGTGCTTGCATCCTCCTGTTTGAACGGCCCATGTGCTTCCTGAAGGACTGAGCCAGACAGAAAAGCACAGAGGAAAAGTTAGTCTATATTTTCTCATCTAAAGATAACTGCCCAGGGTTTGGTATATGGTCCTTCTGGGCACAAGCTTAAACTATATATTTTTTAAAATTGTATCTTAGTATATGTTACATCTTTACAGCCTGTTTTTTGTTGTTGTTGAGTTTTTTGGTCCTCCCCCCCCCCCACCAGCAAGACAGGGTTTTTCTGTGTAGCCCTGGCTGTCCTGGAACTTACTCTGTAGACCAGGCTGTCCTCGAACTCAGAAATTCGCCTGCCTCTGCCTCCCAAGTGCTGGGATTAAAGGTGTGTGCCACCACTGCCCGGCAAGGTTCATATTTTTAAAATGCAACTAAGTATTCTTTTTATATCATTTTAGTAGCTGTACAATATTCTAGTGTACAAATATATTATAATTTACTTACTAACACTCTATTATTGAAGAGTTAGAGGGTTTTTTTAAAGTCTGTTTTTCAAAAGTGCTGTAATAAGCATAAAGACAGTTTTGTATACACCCATAATGGTTTCTATAGGAGAGTCTCAAGAAGAAAACTGCTGGTCAAAATGATAGGCCGTGTAGCGCGCCAAAAGCCATCTCAGGCAGCCTCTGAGCTATAGCTGAGCGGATTAGTGAGTGCCCTGCCCTAATCTGAGTCAGATGAATGAAATCGAAGACACTAAGATGAAAAAAGTTCCAGACTCACCTACACCTGTCACCCTGAAGGCGGCTTCAGGAATTCACCTCCATGTGGCTCCCAGAAGCTTCCCCAAAGCTGTTGTTACTGGGCCAGCGGATGCTGAGATGCCTGTCGAGAGCTCAGAGGGCGTTGGTGGTCTATCTACCCTTGTGCCGAGGAACCCTCAAGAACTAGAACTTGAACATCTTTGCCCCTGAATTCAGGCATAGTCCTGTCACAGCAGGGAACCGCCCCGTATGTATTGCCAGCATTGGGAGTCTTGACTTCCATGTTCTAGTAAGTGTGAGAGAGGTGAAGTGACAGCAAGAGAACTCTCTTTCTCAAATCCTTCTTTGGGGAATAGTCAACTCTAGATGGGCTCAGAGGAAGGCACAGACCCCAGATGTCCCCCTCTCCTCTGCTGAGGAAGTCTAGAATGGAGGGGAAATTCTTTTACTTACCTCCTATTCCAGGACTCACCTTGATCTCTGGCCATCAGGGCAGCAAGATCAGCTAGGAGGAGTAGGGCAGCATCTTCCTGTTGCTCTTGAAAAACCAGCGAGGGTCTGACCCTGGCCATAAGGCATAAGGTCAAGGAAGAGAGTCATCTTTAGTCTGAGATAACTCAGAAAAGGACCAGCATGAACCCTTGTCTCCAATCAGCAGAACTTCTGCCCTCCTTCACCCCAACTCCTGACAAGCTGTCTGGTTATTTCTCTACAGACAATTGTTCCAGTGCAGTATGAAACAAGAATGGCCTGTGGGTTGGTGAAAGGGCATGCCTATTCAGTCACTGGGCTGGAGGAGGTGAGTCTGTTGGAGCTTGGTGGGGCCTGGAAACCCCTGAGCTGACCTGCTAATGTCAGGACTTAACTTTCTGTGCCTCTCTCATGACCCAGAGAACTTGCCAGTCAGGTCCAAGCTGGGTTCCTGAGGGCAGAAGGGACCTATGGGACTGACTTGAGGTAGACCTGGCCGCTAATCTTCTGGGTTCAGCTGTGTGTCTAGTGAATGTACACACTTATGTATTTGTGCCTGTGGAGGCAAGGGGTCAGTATTGGGTGTTCCTTGGTGATTCATCTTATTTTGAGACGGTGCCTCTCACTGAGCCTGGACCTTACCAATTGGTTAGGTTGGTTGGTCAATGAGCTCCAGGGATCCGCCCTCCCTGTGCTGGGGTTACAGATATACTTTGCTGTGGCATCTTTTTTACATGGGTGTTGGGGATCCAAACTTGGGTCTCTATTCTTGACCAGCAGGTATTTCATCAGCTGAGTGGTTCCCTGGCCCTTCCCTTTGCTTTTAATGCTGAAGACTGGGATTTTTCTAGTTGTTTCCAAGGAACAACTAGAAACACAGCTTTTGGCCTACAAAGTTGAGCTTGTGTACTGCCTTGTTTCCTGTTCACTCGTGTCCATTTTGCTTCCTGTGGGGTTTCTGAAGTGTCCTGGGTCATTTCCCAAGCAGGATCATTGTGAGGCTGTAGCATGCAGTTGGACAGGTTATGTCCTGAAAAAAAAAGTGGCCTAAGAGGCTGAGTCTGCATCCCCCAGGGCACATGACTGGAGAATGGGGCATCTTTTTCTAACTGATCTGTTAAGGGGAGGCATCTGTCTGTAGTTTATCTATGAGGGGCCTGCTTTAAATCACCCACAGAAAGGTGTAGTGAAGGGTCTCAGTAGAAGCACTTACTGCGCAAGTCTGAAGACTCAAGTCCAAACCTGGGACCCAGAGCAGAAGGAGAGGACTGACTCCAGGAAGTTGTCCTCTATTGTGCACATGTGCACTGAGACACATGCACACCCACCCTCACATCACACACATACACACATGTGCACACACACATGCACACACACACACACACTGAATAAAAATAAGGGCAGGAGAGGTGGCTCTGCAGTTAAAAGCATTTATTGTTCTTCCAGAGGACCTGGGTTTGGGTCCCAGCACCATCAGGTAACTCTAGTTCCAGGAGCTCTGAGAACCTCTGGCTGCCTGCTCGGGCACTTGCAGGCATATGGTGCACATAAACTCACATGGGCAGACATACATCCACATAAGTAAAAAGAATAAAGCCTAACAAAATACTTAATATGTTTCTAAAGCCTCATCATAAATGTTTATCCCCTTCCACCAGTACATACCATGGCCAGATGCCTCACCCTGTCAGCAAGCTTCTGGTTTGTCCACCTGGCCAGGGCCAGGCAGGCAGCCTTTATACTGGATTCTCACAACTTCTACCCAGCCCTCATACCAAATCAGATGCCCCATCTTTCCAAACTTGCTTGAGCTTCCAAGTTGTGTCTCTTTGCCTCAGGCCCTGTTCAAAGGTGAGAAGGTGAAGTTGGTGCGGCTGCGGAACCCCTGGGGCCAGGTGGAGTGGAACGGCTCTTGGAGTGATGGGTGAGGCAGTCCACGGTCAACAGAGCTTGGGGCCACACTGGGGTGGGTACCAAACCATGAGAGTACTGTTGATACTGGTGGAAGATCACTCTCAAACCAGTGACCTACAGAGAAGGACACTGGTGTGGGTTCCCCAAAAGGGCAGGAGGTGAAGGCAGGGGAGCCAGGGACTCAGTGAACATGATGGTGCTTATATTCTTGAGGAAAGGTTCTAGAAGCCTCCATCAGAGTTCTGGACTAAACAGGCAATTCCCTTCTTAGTATCTATCCCCTTTACCTCACCTACAAAATGGAAGCAGTACCTACAGTGTCCAAATGACTCTTATGAGGGGTAAAGGTGACAGCTGGGGAAAGCTCTTAACTGAGACCAAAAGAGCCTCTCTTTTGGAGAGAAAGAAAGAAAGAAAGAAAGAAAGAAAGAAAGAAAGAAAGAAAGAAAGAAAGAAAGAAAGAAAGAAAGAAAGAAAGAGAGAGAGAGAGAGAGAAAGAAAGAAAGAAAGAAAGAAAGAAAGAAAGAAAGAAAGAAAGAAAGAAAGAAGGAAAGAGGGAGGGAAAGAAAGAGAGAAAGAGAGAAAGAAAGAAAGAGAGAGAGAAAGAAAGAAAGAAAGAAAGAAAGAAAGAAAGAAAGAAAGAAAGAAAGAAAGAAGGAAAGAGGGAGGGAAAGAAAGAGAGAAAGAGAGAAAGAAAGAAAGAGAGAAAGAAAGAAAGAAAGAAAGAAAGGAAGGAAGGAAGGAAGGAAGGAAGGAAGGAAGGAAGAAAGAAAGAAAGAAAGAAAGAAAGAAAGAAAGAAAGAAAGAAAGAAAGAAAGAAAGAAAAAAAGAAAGAAAGAAAGGGAAGGAAGGAAGGAAGGAAGGAAGGAAGGAAGGAAGGAAGGAAGGAAGGAAGGAAGAGTGCTTAGCTGTTTTCCTGTTACATGATCTTTTCTTAGCAACTCCGTGGGCAGCAAGCTAACAGTTTCGACGAGTTAGTTCATGAAGTCCTCATAGCTCCTAGACAGATGATGTAGTCGGTTCCCTTCTGCAGCGAGGAAGTCGAAGCTGACAGGTCAAGTGACATGTCTAAGGATATACAGCTGTCTGATGCAGATTCAAGCTCTTAATGAGGAGGCTAGAAGATTCAGCCAGAGACAGCCAAGCCCTTGTGAACCCACTCGAGGGGACTGGTCTTAGAACTTTCTTAATTCCCCCATTTTCCCACCAGTTGGAAGGACTGGAGCTTTGTAGACAAAGATGAGAAGGCCCGTCTACAGCACCAGGTTACTGAGGATGGAGAGTTCTGGTAAGTTCATGACCCAGGCAGGGAGCCACCAGGGTGCATCTTTGGCATATCTGGGCCCTGTTTTCCTATGGGTGCTCAAGGCCCAGCAAAGGTGAGGTTCTGAAAAGAGAGTGCCAGTATGGCAGTGACTGAGCTCAGACCCTGGCCATCCCATGGCAGCTCTCGTTCCAGAAGCTACCCTTGCGCACTGGCCCTGATGTGGCTCTCTTCTGAACCAAGGGGCTTTTCTTACCTGATATCCAGTGCCAGCCTTATTCTGATCATGTCAGCCTTCTGAGTCTCAGCTGACAATAGTGTCTCCTATGACGCCTTTGGTTCCCTCAGGACCCAGAGGCATTTATCTATGATGTCACTGGCCTTAAAACTATCTTTTCCCAAGTGACATCTCTTTTTCCATGCTGAAAATGTGCCTGGCAATAATGAAACATACAGTGAGTAACATTTTGGAGAACTGATTTCCAGCACACTCTTTTCAAAGACAAATGAGGAGTCATGAACATAAGACATGGTGATAGTTTGGGGTAGATAGGTCAGAAATGACAGTGCCAGGCACACACCTGTAAGTCCATCATTTGGGAGACAGAGGAAGGAGGGTCAAAAGGTCAAGGCCAACCAAGACCACAGGATGAAATCCTGTCTCTCAAAAGCAATTGAACAAGCCAAGTGACATCAGGGTCTTCTGGGGGACTTTGCTGTGCTGTATTAGCCCTTGAATCTTCCCTTCCTCAGCCTGTGTGAGTGTCTCCTCTCTCAACCTCTCAGGATGTCATATGATGACTTCGTCTACCATTTCACGAAGCTGGAGATCTGCAACCTCACAGCTGACGCCCTGGAGTCCGATAAGCTTCAGACCTGGACGGTGTCTGTAAACGAGGGCCGCTGGGTGAGGGGCTGTTCTGCTGGAGGCTGCCGAAACTTCCCAGGTGGGAGAGCCTCTGGATGGGGGAAGGTCTAGGCAGAACTCATTCCAGGCAGAATAATATTAGCTATCACTTATGGAGCCTGTCCTAAATTCAGGATGCACTGTCTTATTAAAGCCTCCTCAGTTAAGGAAGGAAACATGCCAAGGGACCTCCGACAGGGAGCTTGTAGCAACTTGAGCTTGAAGCAGGAAACTGTCAGAGCGCCACGCCAATCCTGCTGGAGGTGCATTTGAGGACCTGGTGGCCATGGCACTTGCCCATAGCAGAGATGCTGAATGCATGGCCAAGGCAGTGGCCTCAGAGATGGGGCAGCAGAGAGAATGCAGATTTAGGGAAGGAATAATGAACGATACCAAGGGTCCTGCTGTTTTTATGTGGCTGGTTGTGGAGTTACAGTAAGAGGAGTTTAGTTTGTGACATGAAAAGTTTGAGGTACATATTGACTACCATGGTAAAGATTTGTAGTAGAGAACTGAAGTCATCTACATTTTAGAGTAGACTTGGTTATATGATAAAAATTCAATGAAGATGACAGAAAGATGGTTCGGCCTATAAAGAATTTTCCGGGTAAACTGAGTCTGGATCCTCAAACCCCCACAAAAGTCAGGTGCACTAAGTTGTGTGTCCAAGACCCCAGGGATGGGAAATGGAGACAGGAGAATCCCAGAAGCTCAGGGGCCAGTTAGCCCAGCATACACATCAGCAGACAACAGAGGCTCCCAAGAAGGTGGAAGGAGGAGGACTGATGGTCAACATTGCCCTTTGACCTCCATGCACATGCCATGCCATGCCGTGCATACATCTGCTTTCGCAAACACACACACACACACACACACACACACACACACACACACCATATACACACAAAACTCAGTATTTTATGATGAAAAAAAAAAAAACCAAACGAGTAAATAGATGAGAAGAAAAGGGTGGTAGAGAGTGGGAAGCCAGATAGGAAACTGAGCCTAGACATGTACCTCAGGTGTCATTGGAATGTAGGGCTCAGTTAGAAAGTAGAGGTCACACAAAGCTATGGTGGTGCACTCCTTTAATCCCAGCACATGGAAGGCAGAGACAGGCAGATCTCTGTTTGAAGCCAGCCTGATCTTCAGAGAGAGTTTAGGACAGCCAGGGCTACACAGAGAAACTCTGTCTCTGGAAAAAAGAAAAGAGACACTAACACCACACATACACACACACACACACACACACACACACACACACACACACACCACCACCACCACCACCACACCACATACACCACATACACCACACCACACACACACACACACACACACACACACACACACACACACACACACACACATCACATCACAGTGGAGAGGGTCAGATGCCTAGGGAAACAGCATAGGTGAAATCAGAGGAGAAACAAAGCCTCATTCACTTGAGACCAGTGACACTTGAGGAGTAGGCTAAAAAGTTAAACAGCTGTCATGTGTCAAAGACAATGAACGTTCAGAAAGGACATGACAGCATTGCACATCCAGACCGTGCAATGCCAGAAGCGCTGGTTTAGCTTTCTACAGCTGTGGTGAAATACCAAGACCAAAACAACTTGGGGAGAAAAGGGTTTATTTGGCATCACTGTTCATCAGAGGAGGAATTCAGGAACTCAAACAGGCAGGAACCTGGAAGCAGACGCTGATGCAGAGACCATGGAGGGGTGCTGTTTACCAGCTTGCTTGATTTTTTTATAGAACACAGGACCACAGGTTGTCTGCTTACAGCCCAATCTTAGGGAGACATTTTATCAGTGGCTGAGAGGAGGAGATTCCCTCTTTTCTGATGACTCTAACTTGTATCAAGTTGATATAAAATTAGCCATCATAAGGGTAGGGGGTCTCACTCACCAATAATTACACAAACGCTTGGATCATGCTTTCCATAAATAACTGTGCATCTTACAGTTGTCCGGAATGGGAAGCAGGCCTCTTAAACTTTTTTTACATATATCTTCTTTTCAATGAGGAATTTTTACACAACCCCGTGTATAGGTGTATAAAATAGGTATGCAAATCAGACACTTACTGATAAATCATTAAGACATTTACTTGGGAGTCTGGGAGTGTAACACAGTTGATAGTTTGCTTGTCTAGCATGCATGAAGTCACACCCTCACACACATACACACAGAGAATAAAGCATGTATGGTGGCACATGCTTCTAATCCCAGCACGAAGGAGTCAGGAGAATTGTCACAAAAAATGAAAAGAAAATAAATTTATTTTATTTTAAAACAGTTCATGGTGCACATGTAAGTTTGCCATTTATTTTATGTTAATGAGATAGGTGCACTTGTTCGCTTTTGCTCAAAAAAATTAAATCTTGTGGAATATTAGATACCGTAGGACACAGAGCATCTTCTTTTTGGAATTGATGGATATTTTGATGTCATAATTGTCAATCTTGAGAATCCCATTTATATAAATAAGTAGTACGAATCGGCAGCAGTTCTTAGGGCCATTTCAGAAATTTCTGGGAATTCTGTCCTAATTCTAAGTCAAAATCCATTTAATGGGAACTGGCGAGATGACTCAATGGTAAAGAGCTCTTACTGCTCTTGCAGAAGACCTCGGTTCGGTTCCCAGCAATCACATGGTGGCCCTCTTCTGATCTCCATGGGCACCAGACATGCATGCGGTACACAGACATAGGCAAACCATCCATACACATAATTCAAAACCTTAACGTTACCCATCATAGGGAACAAAGGAGACCGGATCTCTGTCCTACTTTCCTTCCTGCCCTTTCTCATAGAGGCGTATCTGAACACGCATTTCCTTTCTTGGGTCACAGACACTTTCTGGACCAACCCGCAGTACCGTCTCAAGCTTCTGGAGGAAGACGATGACCCTGAGGACTCTGAGGTAATCTGCAGCTTCCTCGTGGCTCTGATGCAGAAGAACCGGCGCAAGGACCGGAAGCTGGGGGCCAACCTCTTCACTATTGGCTTCGCCATCTACGAGGTATGAGCGCCCCGGCTCCAGTACGGGAAACACCTTTCCAGCGGGGAGAACTTGGGAGTTTCCAACAGGGTCTTCTGGTTTTTCGTGTCCCCAGTGACCAACAGGGCTCCTGCTCTCAGGCTCACACATGTCTGTCACCAGTGTAAATACCACAGTTGCAGAAGGCAGGACGGAGCTGGCCGGGTGGTAGCAGGAGTTAGAGCCTACAGTCACTCTCATGTGTCTGGCATTCCCTTCTGCAGACTCTGTACCCTCATTTACATCAGAGATGTTCTTTTTCTATTTCGCTTCCAGGTTCCCAAAGAGGTATAGCAGTGGCAGCGGGCAGCCGTGGTGTGCAGCATTCCTTGGGGGTCCTAAGTCTGTCTGTGGCCCCCTAAGAAGATTCCTGGTAGGGTTGGTGATCGAGGCTGATAGGAGGGTACCACGCCCAGAATGCACGTTTTCTCCCTCCCACCAGGACACCCTGCACATCAAACACACAAACCTTCCCACACTTATTCTTTCATATTCATGCAAGTATACACTCTCAGAGGTGCGTTTGAAGGAGGCTGCCTCCTAGAATAGGAGAATCGCCTTCTTCAGAGCCCAGAGTCCTTCCCCATCTTTGGGGCACTTGTGAGCTTGAGGGATTTGGAATTGGGGATCATCAGTTCTGGTGAGTGGCCCTGCCAAGGGAAAAACATAGACCTGACCTTTATTTCTGAATCCTGCCCCCCCACCCCCTCCCCCCAAAAAGGAAGAGGAGGAAGTGAGCTACAGAATTTCTGTGATGTTCAGCAATTTGAGGCCTTAGGAACTGGAAGTAGGTAGGTAAGGACTGTGAAACGAATGACCAAAGAGTCAGGGCCCTTGGAGGGGACTATGAGCAGGTCCACACAACCTTCCCAAGGGGCTCAGTTCTTTTGGGTTCTTGTCCCCAGATGCACGGGAATAAGCAACACCTGCAGAAGGACTTCTTCTTGTACAACGCCTCCAAGGCCAGAAGCAAAACCTACATCAACATGCGGGAGGTGTCCCAGCGCTTCCGCCTGCCACCCAGCGAGTATGTCATCGTACCCTCCACCTACGAGCCCCACCAGGAGGGGGAATTCATCCTCCGAGTCTTCTCCGAAAAGAGGAATCTCTCTGAGTGAGTGGCAGCCTGGCTTTCCCCACCTACCGCTAAGAGGTCACTCATGTGGCCCATCCTATAGCCAGGAGGCAGCTGGACCAATTTCCTTCAGGTCTTTTGGGACACAGCCACAGGCTTTTGCCATTCTGTACTCTAGGACCTTTACTCAAGTTCCTTCAGTCCTTTCTTTGATTGCTTTTTACAGCACTGGAGTGCAATCCCGGGGCGCCACAGGTTTAACTAAACCTCCCAGGCTAGCCTTGAACTCACTCAGATTGGCCTCGAACCTTTGATCCTCCTACCCCAGCCTCCAGAGGAGTTGCAAGTATAGCCCTGTGGCACTAGAGCAGCTCACAAATACTCACTCCATTCATCCTGCAGATATGTTTTGAGCAGCCATTCTACCCCAGGACTCTTCCAGGCACTGGGGATCATGAAGTAAACAGGATCACAGAAACAGAAACAGAAGGGGCTCGGTGACTTCATGAAGGTTAACACTCAAGGGACAAGGGACGAAGAAACACACATTGCTTTATAGACACATTAGATTTATAGAAATGATAAGCAAGTGAGTGTAGTTGGAATGCACGGGAAGCCAGCCAGGCTTCATTTCAGCAGATGTACTGACAGACCCTGCCTCTCTGAGTTCTGTCCCTGGAAGAGGTGCTAGGCCTGTTGCTAGGTAGCTGGGCCATGCTTTGAGGGAGCTCTGGGCAACACCAAGGAGTAGCTGTGTGCCTGGGCTTTTTTGGGAATGGCATCTACATGAGGCTGGCTCCTGGGGTGGGTGTTTAGTCCCAGGCTCTTTTAGATTTAATCTCAAATCTTTGACCACAAAGAAGCCATGTGACCTGGACAAATTTGTGGGGGTGACTCCTGTTTGTTCCGGGGGATATTGAGATACCCTTTGTGTTTTTCGCAGGGAAGCTGAAAATACAATCTCTGTGGATCGGCCAGTGGTAAGTGGTTAGGCTCTTAACTATGAGAAGATATGGGGGTCACATTCCAGCCCAGGCAGGGGCAGTCAAGTGTGCATGGCAGAAGGAATGATGCTTCTGTTATAGAACCATTTTGCTGGTCAGAAGCAGGAGTGTGGAAGAGGAGAAAATATTTTATCAATTAGAGGAAGGCAGCTGGGTTTAGGAAGTGATGGCAAGGAAGGCTAATATTGGCTTAAGAGGTTGGATCGCATCTGATTTCTCACACAGAGAAAAGGGACTAGGTTCAGGACCCAGGGTCAGAACCTGGGTCATTCACCTTCCACCTTGGTGACTTGGTCAAGTTTACAGAACCCCTCTGACTCAGCTTTCTACTCTGTAAAATGGGGATAATCATAATCCCCTGGCCATGCTGGTGGAGTTTAGATCTATAAGCTCACACATGTGAAATGTCAGGTGTAGCATGTGCATCACAAGGGTATTTCTAGATATCCTTCATGACTGTGGCTTACATCATTTCTTCAAACATTTGGAGAAGAGGACGAGATGGATAAGGTTGTCATCCCAGCTTTTCACTCGAGAAGGTGGTGGCTCAGTGGGGTTAAATGGCTTCCTTGCACTCCTGGAGGCAGGAAGTGGCAGGTAGGGCAGCGGAGAAGTTTAGAGTCTCGTGTGTGTGTGTGTGTGTGTGTGTGTGTGTGTGTGTGTGTGTGTGTGTGTGTGTATGTGTGTGTGTGAGTGTATCAGGAGAGAGGGGTCGGTGTAATGGAGGAGACTCAGGTCTGCCATGGACCTTGTGGCTGTTCTCAGAGTGACTTGACCCAGGACAAACGCCCCACTGAGTGTCTTTCAGGTAGTGACTCCATGATCACAATGCTGGTTCCATGCTAGGGCTGGAGCCAGGTACCTTCCTAACAACTGCACATCTTATTTTAGGGTTGGGTGTGTCTTGCTCTTCCTCATCCTTTGGGTGCTGGAACAGCATAGAATATGTTTCAAGAGTTGCTCACTCAAAGATTTCATGGACTGGGAGCGTGGCTGAGTGTAGAATGCTTGCCTGGTATTCACAGGGCTCTGGATTCAATTCTAGTGCTGCTTAAGAGGGAGGAGGGAGGCTCATGGGAACAGGCATGTCATGAGTACTGCAGGTCAGTGGAGGGGGTCTAGTGTCCTTACATACCTATGTTTGTCAACAGCTTTCAAATAATACATGGTGGGCCAGGTGTGGTGGCACAAGTGAATCTCTGTGGTTTCAAGGCCTACAGAGAGAGTTCCAGGACAGCTAGGGCTACACAGAGAAACCCTGGTTTTTTGTTTGCTTGTTTTGGGGGATTTTTTTGTATTTTGTTGTTGTTTTTAAAGACACTGGGTAGGGGCTCAGCTGACTTGCCACAGGACATTGCTCGCCCAGTGTAATTGCCAAACCTTCCGATTTTACAAAAAAAGCCCTAACCTGGAAACACATATGAATCTCCCTGTTACATGTTTGCCTAAATATTAAAACAAAATCTCCTTAAAAAAAAAAAAACTTCACTTTCACACAGGTTTGAATGAGCCACATTTTGGCGACCAATTCTATTTTTAAGGACTGGCAAGGTCCTTTCCCTCCTCAGCATCGGATTAGCAGAACAAAGCGTAGCAGCTGTCAGTCTTGGGATGTGGCAGAAGAATACTCTTCCTCCTTTGCACTCTGTGTTCTTTAAAAAATTGTATTTTATTAATTTATTCATTCATTCGTGTATGTGCATGTCCCAAGCACATATGTGGGGGTCAGAGGACAACTTGTGGCAGTCAGTTCTCTTGTTTTGCTTTGTGGTTCCCAGGGGTCATTTGGGTTGTCAGTCTTGGTGGCAAGTGCCTTTACCCCTGAGCTCCAATTGATTACAATATCTGGACTCTAGAGTCTTGAGCCACTGGCCACCCTAGAAACTTGATTTTCACCCATTCCTCATTTACTGTCCCCTTTCTATGCAGAAAAAGAAAAAAAACAAGGTGAGTGGGCCAGGCACTGTGCTTATGTGTGCACATGCATGCATGTGTGTGTACACATATGTAACATGTGGCACGTGTATGTATACTTGTGTATATGCATGCATATGCATACACATGTGTAACATGTGGCACGTGTGTGTATACTCATGCATATGTATACACACACGTAACATGTGGCATGTGTGTATACTTGTGTATATGCATGCATATGTATACACATGTGTAACATGTGGCATGTGTGTATATACTCATGCATATGTATACATGCGTGTAACATGTGGCATGTGTGTATACTTGTGTATATGCATGCATATGTATACACATGTGTAACATATGGCATGTGTGTGTACACTGTGGCATGTGTAAGATGCACTTCTTCCTCTTTTCCTTGGAGCCTCTGCTGAGTTGGGTGCCCTCGCAAGTGCTTCAGCTCAGCCTCACAGTGATCCTGGACTGTGGTTCCATTATCAGTCCTGTGTTTAGAGGGGGAAAAGGCAGAGACAAACCAGTCTCCCTGAGACCACACTTAGCCAGGGGGTTCCACAGAGTCTGTGCTCTGAAATACACAGCCGTCAGACAAGGTTTGGTGTGGGTGCTTATGGTGGTCCTGAGGAATCTATCTCAGAGGTTCTCCTGGCACGAGTGCTGGTCCAGCCCAGAGGGAACATATACCATGTGAAGTGCTTATAGCAAGCCCCTACCCCACTATATAATAGTATCTATAAGGTAGTCACTGTTTATGCTTTTTATAAGTGAGCGTTCACATTCAGAGAAGCAAAGTGATTTGCCACACAGTTAGCAACTGGGGACATTGGAACCACAGTCCCACATATGTCTACTCCGAGACCAGTCTCCTGCCTCACCTCCCCAGTGCTCCCTACCCTTCAAGGCTTGTGTTGTCAAGATTGCATGTGAGTCTATAAGCGCATGGCTGGTAGAGATGCCCCATGGCTACACCCTGCCCACTAGTCTGCTCAGACCGTCACCTTCGCTTGTTCTGAGATCCCAACTAGTTTCATTTGCTTTGGCAAGAGCCGTTGTTTATAAAAGCAAGCTGCGGTCTAAGGAGCCTCTCAGAGCTAAACCCGACTCTCTCTGGTGCTCCCCCTGGGTGAGCTGCACAGGAACAGAGTGGGGCCTCCCTGACCAGGCTGCTTTTTTTAGTGGAGGCTGCTAAGATTATCTGCACTTTGGCCCAAGCCCTGCTGTTTCCCACCACACCAGCACAGGCAGGATGTGGTGGCCACTCTCTAGCTCTTCTGTGGCCTCTGCACTTGCATGAATATGGCCTTAAGGTAGCCCTCCTGCTTCTGCAGTACCTTCGGGGTTTGCACAGTAAGTACAGTTTCACTAACCCTCTGGCTTCCGCAGAGGCCCTATCAGAAGGGAAAGTGAGGTTTTACCAGGTGCAGTAGCAGATGAGTGTGAACAGCCACTGAAGGTAGTTCTTACATGAGGGGAGGAGGGCTGGGCAGAGCAGACATGCCACAAGCAGCAGGATATGAGAGGTTCCTGGGGAACTGCAGGGCCAGAGCTCTGTTTTCTACTAGGATGACCTTGAATTTGTGGTCATTCCCTCTGCTAGGGTTACAGTTGTGTGCCACCACGACCAGCCTGAAAGCCTCATTTTTAATGGGTTTGACACTGAATTTCTGGGAGACTTCAGTGTTTTTCCACTTGAAAAATAAATTCACAAAAGTACTTGATAATCACCGATCACATCATCTGTGCTCAGCATTCTTAGCGCTTTTGCGTGTTACTTAGGAACGCACAAGGAGAAATGGGAGGTGGGATACAATAGCGGACCATCCAACTTATAGAACATATTAGCTGTTTTTAAAAATATGAATAAAACTGAGAAGAACTGAGGTTCAAGCCACACATGATGGTATACACAGGGGCTAGACTGAGCTATAGTGGGATTCAGTCCCAAACAAAACAAAACACAGAGAGGGAGGGAGGGAGGGACAGACAGACAGACAGACAGAGACAGAAATGGAGAGAGACAGACAGAGACAGAGAGAGTACTCTTCAAGGTCCAGAAAGGTTTGGCATGTCTCCTAGCCACACGGCTTGTGAGTTCAGAAATGGGACTCAGGCTTCTGAGTGACCATTTCCTCCTGAGTGGACAAAGCTGCTTCAGGGGTCGTCTGCCTCTTGTGTCCGTCGGCCTGTAATACTTGCTTCCCTCCTGCCCGCCCCTTTCCCTCCCCTCCCCTCCCCAGCCCATCATCTTCGTTTCTGACAGAGCAAACAGCAACAAGGAGCTGGGTGTGGACCAGGAGGCAGAGGAGGGCAAAGACAAAGCAGGGCCCGAGAAACGAGGGGAAACCCCACAGGTTTCTGAGCATGCGGCATGGATGGGGAGTTTAGCTCGTAGTGGCGGCTCTGCTATGCTCTTGGGGTCCTTAGGGGTTATGGTAGCTCTCAGGGGAGGGTCTCTTCAGCACTGTGGGGTTTGGAATTGTCTGCTGACTTTTCCTCCCGGCAAGTTCCTCTGAACTTTGCAGGTATTTCTTGGGTAAGTGTCTTTTAAGGTCGCTGCCACACCAAACCAGTCCCAGGGTGGGAAGGATAGGCCAAGAACAGCCCACTGACGCCTCTCCAGTCAGGACAATGGAGCATGGGGAGACAAAGGCTGAGTGAGGCGAGCCAGCTGCAGAGAACGAAGCTGAACTGTCTTTGAGTTGTTGCAAAGGGAGGAAAAGGGGATGGTAGCAGAAAGTGGGGTCTGACAGCAGCCCTGAAGTCCTGCAGAACTCCAGGGCCACGCCCTCCATCCCAGAGAACCTACCAGGTGGGGAGGGAGGGGTCCTTTGAGGACTTAGCTACAGAGACAGTAGCGGTTGGAGGACCTGGCCTCTGGTCAGGCTCAAAAGAGCAGAGAAAGTTCTATCTGGAAGAGAGTCGGGAGAGTCAAGGATGCTGTCTGCATGTTAGCATGGCAAATTTGTCCTTTGGCCTGAGGTTCCGGGACTGCAGAGCCTCTAGAATCCTCACTGAGTTTGCAGGTAGACTGAAAACTTGAACCTTGTGCCACCTGCTGCTGCTTTATGGGGCTGTTTGGGATACTGACGCCTGGGTTCCCATAAACCAGTTTCCTTTGTGTCCCTATAGCCAAGGCCTGGCCACACAGACCAGGAAAGTGAGGAGCAGCAGCAATTCCGGAACATCTTCAGGCAGATCGCAGGCGACGTATGTATCTCTATCCTAGCCCAGGGACCCACCTCCTCAACGACTCATCGTCTAAAAGGGGTCATTTGATGTGGGAGAACCAGAGAATGTGTGATGCATCAAAGAAACCTGTGCCTTTGGGTTCAACCACTGACTGGGTGGCTCAGAGCCTTCTGGCTGTGAGCTGCCTGCTGCACTGGCCTTTACAATTCTCTTCTCTCCCTCAGGACATGGAGATCTGTGCAGATGAACTCAAGAATGTCCTCAACACAGTGGTGAACAAACGTGAGCGACCCACGCCGGATGTGGGGGATGGGCAGGGGCCCCAGCTGTCTGAAAGCAGCTCCTCACCCTTCTCCATCCCCCCAGACAAGGACCTGAAGACACAAGGGTTCACGCTGGAGTCCTGCAGAAGCATGATAGCTCTCATGGATGTATCCTTCCATCTGCCCAGAGGGTCAGGGGAACAGTTAAGGGTGTCCACGCCCAGGGAAAGACTTAAGGGAATCCTAACACAGATACTCCTGGATATCTGGCAGAGGTTAGGAATGGATACTGGGTAGTGGCTGGTCATCACCTCTGGCTCTTACCACAGATTTGAAACCCTGCTTGGCATGCTGCCCAAACTTCCTAGCGGGCAGGCTCTGTGAGCTGTAAAGCTGGCAGGAACTCTGGTTAAGGGAGGATAGAACCTGGCAGAGTCAGGGGCCCTGGTAAAGGTGGTTTAACCACCTTCCCTGCATAGTGCCCTAGACACCCCCACCCCGTTCAGAGGCATTTTACTATGTGCCTGTGGTCCTTACATCTATCCTCTAGACAGATGGCTCTGGAAGACTGAATCTTCAAGAGTTCCATCACCTCTGGAAAAAGATCAAGGCCTGGCAGGTGCGATGAGAGACGGATGTGGGAATGATGGACAGGGTTAATTTGGGATTAAGTGTGTGATTGCTGTCTTTGAACTTTGTATTTTCAGAAAATCTTCAAGCACTATGACACAGACCATTCCGGTACCATCAATAGCTATGAGATGCGAAATGCAGTCAATGATGCAGGTGCTGGGGTGCAGGGGATGCTGGGGGGTTGAGAGGGTGACAACATGCAGACCTGAGAGCTGGGGGAAGCAGGAGGGGATGGGAAAGGAGACTGCAAGCCTGAGAACTTCATCCCTCCCTCTCCCTGCCCCTCCAAGGCTTCCATCTCAACAGCCAACTCTATGACATCATCACCATGCGCTATGCGGACAAACACATGAACATCGACTTTGACAGCTTCATCTGCTGCTTCGTCAGGCTGGAAGGGATGTTCAGTAAGTGAGGGGCTACTCCCCAGATTTCTCAAGCCCCCCCCCCCAGGCTCCTTCCTCATAGTACAGCCACAACAAGAGCTCAGCCTGACAGTTGCCCACTCTTCCACTGAGGCTGCATGTCAGCCGTTACTCTCTGAAGGCCAAGAAAAGGATGGCAAAGGGAGACGAAAGATGCAAGGGAGAGATAGATGCTGGTTACGTCCTGCATGGATCTGTGTGGAAGGATAGCACTCAGCACAGAGGCTTCTTAAATTACAGATCTGAGCACTCAGATGATGCTCACGTGTGATCCCAGCAGTTAGGTAGGAGAGATAGGAGGATTATGAATTCAAGGCCAGCAGGGGCTACTTGGAGAGACCTTGTTTCAATAATAAAACAAGGGCTGGCAAGATGGCTCAGCTGCATGGCTCTGGTGGTCTGAGTTTAATGGCTGAAATCCATGAGGTAGAAGGAGAAAACCAATCTCAGAGTTGCCCCTCTGACCTCTACATATGTTCTGTGCCCACATGCATACAGTAATAAATTCTTCAAGCAGCAAACACAAGTAAACTAGGTCCAAACCCTAAGAAAAGGAATGGGAGGTGACAAATGAGAGTCTGTGACTAGCATTTGCTTTATGCTTTCACACAGGAGCTTTTAACGCATTTGACAAGGATGGCGATGGTATCATCAAACTGAATGTACTTGAGGTAAGTGCAGCAAACACATCCTCTGCACAGAACCCACAGGGGGTGGGAGGGATGAATGACAGGCAGAACCCAGCACGCTTCTCACTCTCAGGACTGGAACTTGGTGAAGATTGCGATTCCTGGGGTGGGTGTACAACAGAGGCTAGCCCCACCTCTGAGTTGCACCTCGGTGGAAGATACTTTCCTAGGGAAGACCCAGGGAAGGCAGGCTGCTCCTTTAAGGCTCCTCCCTTTCTCCGTCCCAGCACAAGCAATTCCTAGGGATGGCTGTTACCTCCTTGTTTGCTCTTGTACTGATCTCAGGGTTTCTTCTTCCAGTGGCTGCAGCTTACCATGTATGCCTGAACCAGACTGACCTCATGTTAAGAGCAACTAGGATTTCATCTCAACACAACACAGCTAGAGCCATCTACCACAAAAGACCCAGTAGGTGCATCTCCACCAAACCTAGGGGGCTCCTGGTCATGTTCCTTCTCCATTTTGCACCAACTCTTGGTGCACAGCCTGATGCCACCTGAAGTGTCTGGCTTGCTGAGAGGTCTGTAGATTCTGAAACTGTCTACTTAGCTTGTACTGGGTTGTCCATAGCACCTGTAGATGGCTCTCACTCACGGAGGAGCCCAGTCGCCATCTGCACTCAGTTCTGCCACTTTTAGGGTGGGTCTATTCTGGGGTCAATAGGGCGTGGATATCTGACAAAAATGTGGCTACATTCTGAAAGAAGCTATCTAAATAAAGGCACACACATGGCTAGTTCCACCATTCTCCTTATTAGCATTTCTCAGCCACAGGAGGACTGAGTATCTTCCAGTCATATTTCATGCATCACCTCCACAAAGATCTCGTTTGGGGATAGGGAGATAGTTGATACAGGTCTACGCAACCACGAGGAGCCCAGTGGTAGCTTACACCTGTAACTACAGTAATGGAGAACAATGACAAGGGGAATTCTGCAGGCCCACTGGCCAGTCAAGCCAAAAGGATGAGGTTTGGTACAAGAGAGCCTGGATACGGTGGAGGGACTGAGGAGCAATGGCTTACGGGGTAAAATTGCTGTGTTTGGATCCCCAGGGCCCACACAAATGTAAATACTTGTTGGAGTAATCACCCACCTGTACTTCCATCCCAAGGGGGCCAGAGAAAGATTACTGACAAAAAGCCAATTAGCTAGACTAGCTGACCTGGCAAGCTCTGGGTTCAATGGAGAGACCTGGCCTCAGTGTGGAAGGCAGAAGGTAACATCAACCTGACCTCCACAAGCATGCACACAAACATAAAGGAAATATCCAAGTCTATCTGACCTCTGCTCCTGCGCACATCACAAAGAAAACCCTTTTGGCCTATGCACATACCTGGTCCTGTCAGGTATTGAAAGGGTTCGGTCTGGTTAGTGTTGGCATATTTCTTCTTTAATTTTTTTGGGTTTCTATATCTCTCCCTCCCATCCAACTCTTATTCCACCCTCGTTCCTTCCAATCCACCAACATTAGATAGGAGATAAAGGTAAGAGGGGAAAGAGGGCATAGACCTCTTTAGACTCGTTCCTGCTGATTAGGGGTGTTGGGTTCCTTGGGGCAAGTCCAATCTTCATCAACAGTATATTTCCTGTCTCTTTGTCCATGACTTGACAAACCCCAAGAACCAGGAACAGCAAGGGGAAGCTGCAGCTTCCATGGGCCCTTTCAGGTCTGTTCCACTTATACCCTCTCCAGAATTAAACTATCTGCAGCTGGCAAAGCCACACGCTTGCTAGTGCATGGAGCAAATCATAATCACCTGCTGTGAAGTAGCCTCTTATCATACAACTGGGATTAAAATAAAAGCATAAACCGGTCATGGTGGCACATGCCTTTAATCCCAGCACTCTGGAGGCAGAGGCAGGCAGATTTCTGAGTTTGAGGCCAGCCTGGTCAACAAAGTGAGTTCCAGGACAGCCAGGGTTATACAGAGAAAACCTGTCTCGAAAAACAAAACAACAACAAACAAAACAAAACAAAATTAAAAAAAAAGCATATATACATATCATAACTGGGTTTTTTAAGCAACCAAAGTTCTCACCACAGGTTAGTGTATCCATGGGAAACAAAGCCCTAGTTTCTGGATAGAATAATGGAAAATACAATTAAAATCAAAGATTGCTTGTAATTTTGTTTTATGTGTATGGGTGTTTTGCCTGCATGGCTGGTGCCCATTAAGGTCACATCCAATTCCTTAGAAGTGGGAGCTAATGATGGTTGTGAGCACCATGTGGGTGCTGGGAGCCCCCCAGGTCCTCTAGAAGAGCAGTCTCTATGTCCCTGACCATCCCCCCAGCTTCACTACTTCTAGTTCTTGAGCACACTGACCACCCAGATCTTGTTCAAGATCACTGGTGTAGAACACACGAATGGGGGTATATTAATTACTATGTATGAAATTGAGAAATAGACAAATTTAAGATCAAATAAATGAAAACAGGAAGGTCCAGCGACCAGTGTGCAATGCAGATGTGATTTTCTTTTTCACCCTAGCTCCTCTGCTCCCTGGCCTTTCTCACATTAAACAAACTACTTAACCTCAGATCCGTCAATGGCACGTATGCAACACATTGTTTCCTGGCCACTGTTTTGTTCTTTATGGCCAAATGAAAAAGGCCAATTCATGAATATGCAGACAAATAACAAAATGAACACTTAGTAAAAGTATTTTATTTTCTTCTTGTACTTGCTTTATATCTCACTTACAAAGTTATGAAGTTCACAGCTTTTATACCAAAATGTAAGAAGGCTGTTTAGAAATATCTTTGCAGTCAAATGTCACCTGACATTTCTTCTAATCCATATTGAAAAACCAAGGTTCGGGGTAGCTCTGGGCATCTACTTCCCCCCACAGCCTTTCCTTCTCCACTCTCTGCCCCCACTGAGCTACTCCTGGTCTGGGCTGAGCTGGTCTGGGCCAGTCTGGGCCATGTCCCTGGGGCTGGAGTTGAAGCGGAGGTAAGTGGTAGGTTTGGTTTACAGAGGTTTCCTACCCATCTGCATATGGAACCAGGTGAGACCCACCACAGCTTCCTCCTTTCCTTCCTATCAGGCCAACTCCCTCAAACCCAAGGCTCTCAATGATAGGACATGGGTGAAACCACCACAAGTATGGCAAGTGCAGTCTTTATAGTAATTCTAGAACCTTCCTTGAAGCAACAGGAACAAATTTGCTAAGTAAACGTATGTGAACTTAAGCAAACCTACTTACTGTTCAACCCCACTTTACAATATATTTCAATTTCCTCCTCAATGAATTATCTTCCATAGAATGCTGTGTCATTCTTTAAGTGTGCACCTACACTCAGCACCTCAGCCACATGCCCATGTCCTCAAGTTGTGCCATGATAATCTACCAGGAAAACAAACAAACAAACAACAAAAAAACCCCAACAACAAAACCTTTGCTGGCAACAATCACTTCAACCATAAAAGTGTAGCCTCAGACTGTTATGTGTTCATGAATTCAAACCTCCAACTGCAACCTCTCCCAGGAAAATCATTTTCTTCACGACAGCAACGAGTGTAATAATGCTAACCATGACGTCTCAAGCTCATGTCAGGACATGTTTTTGCTCCTTTTTGCTCCTTTTGCTCCTGTATACAGACTAGCAGAATGTGTCAAAATGTGTTTTGAACCTAGTAAAAACTTTCAAAATAATTGAAAGTGCCTGGTATTTTATTAGAACTGAAAATATACACAAGAGATTTTTAAAAGATTTTCTTTGCTTTGAGCTGTTGCAATCAGCATAAAGAATTTTTTTAAATATGAACATTAAAAACCTTTAAGTAACTTGTAAGAACTGTCTTGCATTTTGTCAGGTATTAGTTACTTTCCTCCCTTCAACAAAGTCAAACAAATGTCAGCAAGACAGAGCTGCCCCTTCTGAGGGCACTGGAGGCAGATGGTGAACAGACGTCACGGTCGACCTAAGAAGTACGCACAGTTCTCCCTCCTACAGGCAGCTCCTGTTGAGGAGCCAAGACACTCAGGGCTCTTCATTTTCAGAACACACTGCATCTGGGGAACAGTGACCCAGTGCCCAAAACAATCCCACCTGTGCTTGAACTCATCATCACACTGCTTCCGAAAACCCCTGCGAAACAAGGAAAGCCAAGTGCAGGTGCCCACAATGCTACCAAGGGAAGCTCAGAGCAGTCTGTACTAATCCTCTCAGACTGCATGCATGTTCCTCACCACGGTCAACACCTTACCTCCTTCTTCCTTGCAGCATAAGGTCCTACCCCTCCTCACTTTGCATATTCCCTTTGGTGAACAGGGAACGTGAGCTTCCTTAGCATACCAACCCAGGGAATGATCCAGGGTCAGCATTAAACTCGTTAGGAACTTTCCTAAGCAATCACTTCCCAGACCACAAAAGTGTGCCTCCTCTGCACACCCTTACAGGAAGTGGAGGGGAGAGGTGGGAAAGGGTTCCTAATCTCATAACTATGCTGTCAGTATCTCCTCTGTATCACACAAAGGTTCTCTTCACATCTAAGCCACGTGGTCATCAAAATTTTTCCCACACAATAGGCCACATGTGAACAGCTTGTGGCCATGCATGAGCTAGTGTCAGCTCCTAGATTAGTTAACATTTTCTGAATCCAGTAAGAACTACTGGAACCTTTCCTGGAAAGGGGGTGCGGGGAGGGAGGACCTGCCTACAGCCTCTATCAATTCCTAGGAGAGTCTATGGGGAGGTCTGATCAGGCCAGGGACAAAAAGAGGCCACAATCCCAGTAGCAGAAAGTGAGGGTATGTGGCATGAGGGTCCACTCGCTCTGAAGAATCTGAGGTTTGAAATCTAGAAACAAAGCATTAGATAGTAAAACTTGTTCAGTTTTACCCACAAGTCTTTAAGAAATCCAAGAACAAAGCCATCCCACTAAGATCCACTAAGATGGGTACTCCCAATGATAGCTTTCCCTTCACCACACTCCACTCTACGGCTGGCATGAGCATGGAGACAGGCACCGGCTTCACTAGCTCTGCCTGCCACCTATGCCGATCAACTGACTCGAGCTGCTTCTCCCAGCTCCCTCTCTAGGGTGCCTGCAGTGGGTGGAAGCAGCCTGGACGCCTGGCCTGCCACTGCTCTAGGCACAGCAAGACAGTAGGAACGATGGGGGCTGGCAACGGAGCAACGCAAAAGGTGTCAACTCTTCATGAGGTTCCAAGAGCCAGAGCTAGAAAGGGAATAAAGGTTTGTGCCTTCTACTCAAGAAGCCAGGAGTGTAGACGCGCAGGGGACACCCACTGAGCACTCTGGAGTGATTACTGGGAAGTGCCGTCTTCAGGGACTTCTGATCATGGACAATGTCTGAATTCTAAAATACAGTACGCAGGGCAGCCAGGCACTTCAGGACACTACTGTGTTTCCCGTCGCACTCATAGCCAGCTTTGTCCAGCTACATCAATAGTGAGACACTGCACATAATTATTTTAAAAAGAAAACTTTAAATTTAAATACCCAGTTATTTCAAAAGGAGGAATTAAAACTGATCTCAAAAAATCTATTATAAGCCATCATAAGAACATAAAACAAAAATCACAAACTGAATCAATAAACTATATGTATGATTAGGGTCAAACTGGGTAACTAATTAAAATCTGCATCTTTAATAAACACCTATAAACTAGCAGCACAAACCACTGTATGTCATTTGTTCCAGAAGAGTAGGTTTCTTAGAAACTGCTTAAATGTCACTTACAGGCTCTAGAGCGGACCTGCGTTGTGTGTGACCAACCTATCCTCAGACTGCTCACACTTTGCTAGTGGTGGGTCTGGCTGTGAACCATTTTCTCCCTCCCAGCTTTGTTGGAGGACAGATAGGGGCCTGGAGAAGGACAGTGAACGGCCCATGGGAGAATTCTTCACTAAGGACTTCCCAACGTGGGAGGCAAAAAACTTCATGAATCTATTTTGCTGTCATCTTCAGCGTGGCGTTCAATATGTCCTGCAACGTCCTAGGGAACAAGGAGAGAGGGGGGTCACAGGTCAGAGTTAAAGCTGAGGAGCACAGCACTGCATCGCATACACAGTGAGGGTGGGAGGCTCTGGCACCTCTTAACCAACAGGAAACCATCCCCTTAAAGATGACATCTCCCCTTTGCACGAGAGCACATGTGCTTATTAAAAACAGCACAATTTTTTTTTTTTTTAGATCTAATTTAATTAACCCAAGTTCCTGAGTAATAAAATGTAAAGTTCCTAGGCACTCCCCGTTGACTGCAATTCTGACCACCTTAGGAAGGCTGGGAAGCATGGTTCTCAGGGGGTCTGCGGAGCCAGGTGGACCCCACAGAAATACCTGCTTGGATCCTTTCCTGGCTGTAAAAAAGGCATCGCAGTTCCTCCATCGACACTTCAGCGTCTGGAAGTTGGGATTGGTGTGGTCAGTCAGCAAGTGTTGTTTCAAGTGATCCACAACGCCAAATATCAGAGTACAGCCATACCACTGTGAGAAAGAACAGATGTGCATGGAGGTGAGCAGAGCACAGCGCGCGCCCGTGTACACACACACACACACACACACACACACACACACACACACACGCACATGTGCAAACACAAGCAACCTTCCCTCTCACCATATTCCTCTGGCTAGCCTAAACTTTCTAGGTAGACCAGGCTGACCTTGAGCTCTCAGAATCCAGCTGCCTCTGCGAGGATTAAAGGTCCAGGCTACCATCCCCAACTAAAGCATACACTTTATCTTACATCATAAAATAAAATTTGTTGCATTTATTTTGTAATCCTTTTTAAAAAATGATAGACCAGTAGCTTCCCCTTAATACTGAAAAGAATATATTTAACAATTCTAAGAACCATGAAATTAACTATACAAAACGATAGAAGCTGATGAGTGGTGCACATCTGAAATCCCAGCATTTGGGAGAGAGAAGCATGAGGATCATCAGTTCAAGACCGGCTTCCGCTACATAGTGAACTCCCGGGAAGCCAGCCAGCCTGGGCTACAGGAGACCTGTGTCAAGTCTAACTTTAAACCTCACAACTTCTATCTCTTGAATCACAATCTTTTACTTAACTGCTTAAAACAAATGCAACTTTCTGCAAACAAACAAACAAACAAAAAAAGCATGTGTGTGTCTTAATTTCACATAATTTTCATAAAGCACAAAGACTCTGTTTCTTGCTTTTAAACCTGCAGTCTTGTAGTGAATGTTATGATTTCTAATTCCATGATGTTCATTTATGTTTTTAATTAGCATGTATTAAATATGCATAGTGGGTTTTATTATGCTGTTCTCCTGATACTGGGAACTGAACCTAGGGCTTTCCACATGCCAGGCGGATCACTTCACCACTGAGCCATGGCCCTCCACTCCTCCTAGCGATTACTAACTGCCTACAGAGCCTTTCGGAAGGGTGGGACCCTAAGAGCCCTTCCCTGGGGGATGTTCATTACTAAACAGTAATGAAAATTTGAGTTTTCTAGTCAGATTACTTTAACTACCTTTGTATTGTAGGTACTTTCCCTGAAACCCTTATAAACAAAGGCAGTGACTATATACATCTATACATCTATTATCTATTATCTATGTATCTATACCTATATATCTCAAAGCTGAAAATTAATGTGCCTACAGACAAGCCTAGACTCAAATTTGAAAAAAATATCCAACATTAATTCTGGTAAAGGGATCAGGGTTTGGGGAAAAGAAACCCAGAGCTAAACGTCTCGCTGGTCACTTCTAGCACTAGAACCAGCTAAAAACAAGGCCTATACAGATGGTGCTTAAGTTTTGTGGGCTAATTATTAGCTTCTATTCTTTAAAAACCACACAATTTAGCCCAGTAGACTAAGACAAAATTAGAAATTTAAAACTGCAAGTTTCGGTGGCACACGCCTTTAATCCCAGCACTTGGGAGGCAGAGGCAGGCGATTTCTGAGTTCAAGGCCAGCCTGGTCTACAAAGTGAGTTCCAGGACAGCCAGGGCTATACAGAGAAACCCTGTCTCGAAAAACCAAAAAAAAAAAAAAAAAAAAAAAAAAAGCAAGTTTTTGTTCGCCTATTCATCAGAAACCAGCAAGGACATAAGTCAAGTCTTGAGTACTTGTAATACCAGAGGAGGGCTGTGCAGACAGGAAAGGCTACAAAAATAAGCCCCACCATTTACTTCCTGTACTGATTTAATGAAACAGAAACCACCTAGGAGGGGAGAGACTTCAGTGGCAAAGGACTTGCCCATCACCTGTGAAGTTTAACCCTTAGTACTACAAACAAGACAAAACAACTCCCCGACTCCTCAAAACAAAGCAACCAGGGGACAAAGTGAGAAGATACAATTTATATATCTCATATCTAACTTGAGATTTTTCAATAAAGAAGCCAAAAAGCATTCTGTGTATTCTTCCAACATGAAGCTTGTCTGCCATAAAGTAAAAGAATAGGTGTAAGGCCAATCATGAAATGAGAACGTTACATTGATTGATGATCAAGAGGATCAACCCAGCCCAGACCAAGCAACCCTCAGGGCTGGTGCCAACAGTCCCATTCTTACCCAACAGCGGTAATTCTGCATCAGATTGAGCCTCACAGCCTGGATGCTGCCATCATAACAGCCAGTGTAAATCTGGAAAAAGAGGTTTGCTTAGGGTATCAGACTAAATAAATATACACAAAGAAAACAGCTACAAAATACTCTTCACAGAAATTTAAATAACATGTAAGACCTGGTCAAAGCCCCTCAGAGGGTCATCCTTGACCTGTGGCTCACAGCAAGGATGGCAGGCTTCAATGTTCCCATGTATTCTGCACTGGGACAGTGCTGCTAACAAACTGGGAGTCTGTTTGCATTGCCAAGAAAGGGCTTCACTACTCAAGATCTTGAAAACATCCATCCTCATTCGACCTCACAATTAAAACCCTAAGTTAAACAGGGAGCCAGGTGGGATGGCTTTAATCCCAGCACTGAGGAGAGAGAGGCAGGTTGATCTCTCTGAGTTTGAAGCTAGCCTGGTCTGCACAATGAGTTCTAGGCCTAACAAGGCTACCATTACACAGTAAAACCTTGTCTAAAAACAAAGAAGAAAGTTAAGTAGGGTCAGGTGAGTTGCCTCTAACTATGCCACACTGGCCAAATATTCTGACTATGTTTCCAGTGTCCTGTTCACAGCATGTCTGCAAAAGCAAGTGTTTTTGGTTTTTTGTTTTTTTTTAAAGCATCTAATTGCATCTTCCACTTAGCTGTAGGAACAGATTTTACTGCACTTATTTTAGCTATTAATGGAAATAGAATGTTCAACAACATTGTTGGGTTACTCCTTAACACAAGCAAAGCACTCAGTAAACAGTAACGGGGCGCATCACAATCAAGTTGGGAAGATGTTACTTAGTAGACACATTATTATCAGCATATGGAGTTCTAAGTAAACACAAAGGCAAAGAAAGACTTGAAAAGCAAGCAATACCCACCACACTCTTATGGATGGTCATACACATAATCATGTCTTTGTGCCCTCCATAAACTTGCAGTCGATCATGGGACTTAAGCAGAAGAAAAACAATTAGAGAATCAATTAGTCAGCGGAGGACTTGATAAAGCTACCATTGTAGGGAAGACTGGACAGGTTTTAAGGGGCTACAGATGCTCTCCAGAAAGCCTGTAAGTTTTGTCAAAGATGACACTAAGCTCAGCACTTGGAAAGAGAAGGCAGTGGGTCAGGAGTCCAAAGATTCTTAGCTACACAGGGCTACACAACCCGTCTCAATTCCTGTCCACCTAGTCACCCACCACCCATAAGAGAAAGAAAGGCAATACAAAAATATTAATTTTGACAACCAGGAGCGTGATCAAGTATCTCAGAGTGGTATCTGAGTGCAGTCCTTGGCCTGGCTGCTTCCTAATCATGGTAGAAGGCTTCTGTAAATGTGGATCCCAATCTCACACCAGCACAATCACCTCAAAGAAGTTATACAAAGTATGTGGACCTAATCCTACCTGTAACTCATAGACACGAACAAACTTGTCCAGGCAAGCAGTCACCATCACTTTCCCCAGAATATTCACCACAGTGACTGCATGGTTGTGGCCTTTATAGATGCGCACAAGCTCCCCAGTCTGCATCAGAAAAGAGGAGGCAGTCAACAGGCTGAGCTTTAGGATTCCAGCCACAATCATTGATTGCAAAGTTCTAAGGGGAGACTCTGAGGTAAACAATGCAGCTCTTCTAATGCTAACAGCTCCCGGTTTTACTCTCAAGGCACCATTAGCTGCACAAACATTACACATATCCTCAGACTTTAACATTTATGGACAAACCAGGTGGCGGAGAGGCACGCCTTTGATCCCAGCACTGGGGAGGCAGAGGCAGGTGGATGAATCTGAGTTCCAGGACAGCCTGAGCTACAGACAGTTTTTCCAGGATAGCCAGGGCTACACAGAGAAACCCTGTCTCAGGAAAACAAAATAAAACAGAACAGAAAACATTTCCTGACTTTGTGTATCTGTATAGGCACACATGCCACAGCACACACTCTGGAGGTCAGAGGACAACTGGAGGTCAGTTCTCTCCTTCTACCAAATGGGTTAAGGGGACCGAACATATCTCATCAGGTTTTGTGGTAAGCACCTTCACCTGCTGAGGCATTCGCCTGCTCCTCTCTTTTTGAAGTATGACTATCCCTGATCCAAGTATCAGAAATGCTCCAGAATCTACAACTTCAGAGCAGAGGCATCAATCGCAGGTGAAAGCATACCATGTGCCAGGTCACAGTCAAAACTTAGACACATTAAAAACAGAATTATCTTCAGGCTATGTATATATCAAATAACTTTTATATTTATACCCAACATATTTATTTTATATATGCAAATGCAATATACAAACAAACAATCTGAAATAAGAAATAATAGCCAAGCTGCACTCTATTACCATTTCACTGGTCCCAAGTAACATGTCAGGATGGCCCAAAGCCATCTACAGACCAGCTGCTTGCCTCTGAGACCTGAGGGTCGGCTCGCAATAGTTTGAATCTGTTCTAATTTAAATACTCGCTAAGAGCCCCAAGTTCAAAACAGGCATTCAAATGAAACCTTCCATACAATCTGAGTCTTTCTCTGATTAGTTCTTTTCGATGAGGATAGGATTTCCAGGTTTGAAATCACCCAAGAGCACACACATGCACACGGGGCTTTACTAGCTAATGAGCGGGTCAGATGTAAGAACCAAGGGTCTGAGGAAGCCTCCAAGCTTTAGACTCCCATGTAAAACCCTTCCACTGCAGCCGCACAGCTTACATGGATGTTGTGAGCATGCACCGACTGGTCGCTGGAGCCACTGAACACAAGGTCATTCACTACCTGAAAGAGAAATGGCGCAGTCACTTCTGCGGAAGTTCTGTCTCCTCTGTAACTTGAAAAGCACACTGGTAAATGTGAATTTCCTTCCTATTTTGAGATGAATGCAAACTGCATGAGATAATGTTTCCCAGACAATTTTCTAACTGAAAATACATGCCTTACCACTCACCAGACACTGATGAACTTGCCAGGGCATTGCTGAGTTCATGGCCTATGCAGGACAACTATGAACTATCCTAGAAGGGCACAGAGTGCGGCCACAATAAAATACATTTGCTTCTTGCTAGCTTTGTGCTTTAACCCAGGCACAAAGGACTATGATCTCCCTGACTGTGCTCTTTACAGGATGCCTGTTCTAAGCCTCACCGCACAGCAGCAGAAACGCCATCAATCCCATCCGTTCCCTCACCTTCATGCACAGAACAGTCTTGCTGTGGCCCTCCAGGGTTCGGAGCAGCAGTCCGTTCCGTGCATCACGAACACTAATGGTGCAGTCGTAAGATCCTACAACCAGCAGTTTTCGGGCACCTTCCTGAGCTGTTGCGAGGCAGCTGACTGCCCGAGGGCCATGGCATTCAAAGATCTCCTGTCGCTTGTTGTTCTGAAAAAACAACCCATCATTCCATAAAAGCAATTTAAAAAAAAAAATTCAAAAACAGCTAACTAAAGTGGCTATAAACCCTCCCATCTACTGCCCATCCTAAATCCCAAAGGTATGTCAGCTCCAACCTTCTTTGCTGTTCATGACTTCCCTACCCTGACCTAGTTGGGCAAACTACACGGAAAATTATTTTCTACCTTTGACCTGAACTGTATTGACCCTAACAACCACCTGACTCCAGCACAGTCTCTGCCAGACTTAGGACTCTTCCACTGTTATTTTTCTTTTCTGAAAAGGGTCTTGCTATGCAACCCAGCTGAGTCTTGAACCATATAGCCAGTCCAGACTACTCTCAAACACAGGAATTCTCCTGCCTCAGTCTTCATACTGCTGGAAGCACCATGCCTATGTTCTCATTGTGTTTTATCCCCCTAAAAGATATGCTATATATCTCATGACATTTCAAAATTTCTCTGCTGAGAGGTACCTGTTTTCTTAAACACATTTAGATTTATTTTTATTTATTGTATGTGTGTACATGTGGGGTACACCATTTATGTATTCAGGTTCCAATGGAGGCTATGTGAGGGTACTGGCTCCCCTGGCTCTGGAGTTACTAGTATTGTGAGCAGCAAGATGAGGGAAATCTGATCCTCCCTCTCTCTCTCTTTAATATTTATTTATTTATTATATATAAGTACACTGTAGCTGTCTTCAGACACTCCAGAAGACGGCATCAGATTTTGTTACGGGTGGTTGTGAGCCACCACGTGGTTGCTGGGATTTGAACTCAGGACCCTTGGAAGAGCAGTCGGCACTCTTAACTGCTGAGCCATCTCACCAGCCCAAATCTGAGCCTCTTAATCACCTAGTCCTCTTTCCAATGTAAAGAAGATTCCAAACTCTCGGGCAAAGATCTGACCAACCTCTGTGGGCATGTGGTGCACAGGCAAAACACTCTTACACATAAAACAAGAGAAATTAATCTAAAACAAATAAGTAAATTTAAATTTTCCACATTTGTGTTACTTTGATCTTCTGCTATACCCTCGCCACCAGATGTGTCTTAGAAGGTGTTTTAACAGAAGATAGCAGTCTTCCTATCAGAATGGAATGTTTATACCATAAATTCTAAAACACATGCTCTACCTCACACTTTATGCACGTCTCCCCTATCTCTTCTCCCCTGCTTTCAATCTTGCTCACAAAGCTTCACATTTCTTCAAACATTTTTTAAAAAGATATTCTGGGTACATACATGAAGTAAAACTCCCAGAAACTCAGCAGAAAGTAGCAGTTGGCAGCTGAGCAATGACTTCAAGCCATCTTGACATGCTAAGAACTGTCTGGAGTTCAGTGTCTAGTGATGGACAGAGCTTGCAAGGTAAACAGTCTATCTTGAGTACTATATTCTGCATTCTAGAACATCGGCCAAAAAGAGCCAGCCCTGATTTGCAAAATTCATGCATGCAAAAGTTTTCAAATCTGTCCTCTACTTCTTGACTTTCAGCCATCTAAACCTTTCTGCCTGACATCAAAGTCTCTTTGTGATGTCAATCTCTGACAACAATACCTGCACAAGAGAAAAATATAACTATTAAGCTTTCGTCCTTATAAATAGAATTGTAATTTGCCCTTTTGTTTTTATTCATATTGCCTAATTCAATCTAATCAGGAGACTGGCACTTCAATTAAAAATCTGCACTTATCACAAGTATCAATGGATCAAATCACTTGATTATACTAGATATACTAGAGTCTTCAATTTTTATTTGAAAAGTTTCCAAAAGGCCAAAACTACCTTGCATGCTTTTCCTTACACAGTCCCAGTCAGTGCTGTTGCAGAGGAGCCCTGGCACTGATGGGGTGTGGAGCTACAGCAGCCACACTTCCGACCCCTGCCTCCATGGATAGTGCTCCTATTCCCTTCTCTCATCTTCAGCCTGTCCTTTCATGTTAGCTGCCACAAAGCCTGCGACAAGGTGTCCCTGATTCTACTAGTAAGTCTTCTCCAAGCTTGTCAATGTACCTTCTAAAGTAGAAATGACAAGTCTCTTGAGGCATAAGCTTGCTACCTATCCTATCAGGCACCAACAACTTAACCTTACTCTGTATAGTGGTAGTTTTATTTATCAACTAGACACAACCTAGGATCATATGGGAAAAAAAGTCTTAATGAGATTTGTCAATTTGGTTTGTGGATAATATGAGAGACTGTCCTGAATGCACTAAGTGGGGCAGAAAGGAGGATGGGGGAAGGACATGGACCGCCCAATGTGGGTACACCATTCCCTGGGTTTAGATCCTGACTGTAAGTGTGGTAAGGGAGCCAAATACAGAAAAGCTTGCATATACGTATTCACTTCTTTCTGTTCGTTGCTGTGGATATGACTGGCTGCTTCAAGTTCTTTCTTTCCTTGACTTCTACTTAATGGTGTAACCCTGAATTGTCAGCCAAATCAAACAAACTCTTTTTGAGTTGCTTTTGGCTGGGTATTTTATCACAGCAACATAAGCTAAGAAACTCTGGGATCCAGGATAGGAAGATGGTGAAATCTGCTCTCCAAATAAGGTGGAAAAGAATGAGGCTGCATGGCTGTTAAGGGAAACCTCAAAATGACTTCACCTTACAGAACAGTCCCCAACTACAGCAGTGTAGTCAGGGAAGTCACATTCATTCTCCATGGTGTCACTCATAAATCAGATGGACTGGTTTAACATATGACTCATTATTTGGCCCAAATATCAAGGCTTGGTTTAATTTAGTAAGGCTGCACTTTGGTCCTAGCATATGTGAGTCTGAGCAGACAGAATAAAGGACTGATCTCACTTGCACAAGAGAGTGGGTTTTGAATAAAGGCTAGTTCTGTCCTTCCTCACAGACAGGAGAATTACTACACACTGTTTCCTACCGGAGACAGAGGGCAGGGGAATCCAGCCTGCTTCCCCAACCACTGACCTTTATGTCGAATGTGACCACAGTGCCATTTGCTAGTCCAGCATAGAGGGTTCGCCATCTATTATGAAGGCAGAGGACACGGTCTTCCAGCTGTAACTGTTCCATACACTCTCGGGTCTGAAAAGCCAAAACCAAAAAATAATCCCTTACTAACAAAGGAGAGTGGCAATGAGTTGTGTGAACAACTGTTATTCTAAACTCTTAAAATGATGCTGAAAAGCACACAGTAGACTATCTTAGGTATGTTTCCTCTTTAAAGTGTGAGGCCAAGATCACAGGGTGGGTACTATCAAAAAGGTAAACAAAAACAAAAAACAAAACAAACAAACACCCCCCCCAAAACAAACCTCTAATGATACTGGTATTTCTAATTAAAAACATGAATTCTTTTTTATTTATTTATTTTTATTTCTTATGGTTTTTTCTGAGACAGGGTTTCTCTGAGTAGCCCTGGCTGTCCTGGAACTCACTTTGTAGACCAGGCTGGCCTCGAACTCAGAAATCCACCTGCCTCTGCCTCCCGAGTGCTGGGATTAAAGGCGTGTGCTACCATGCCCGGCTTACATGAATTCTTTAAAGGGCTTTTTAAATGAAGACAGATAAGCTTTAGATAGAGCTGTACCTGGCAGGCTGAGTACTGGCCTAGTAGGCATGGACCCCTGGGTCCAGTCCCCAGCACATCACAAACAGGGTGTGATGACATAGGCCTGTTTCTTAGTACTTGGACAGAGGTGGTTTCCTCCTCCCACCACGTGGATCACATGGATCTAAACTTTGGCTATCAAGCCTGACAGCAAGAGTCTCTCTGCTGAGCCACCTTGTGGGCCCCGTGTTCAGCTTTTAAAAAGTGAGTTCTGGGAATAAAAGGTATTCAAGGCAAGAACTTTACCAACTGACTTATTTCCCTATGTCCCATAAAATTTAACTTTAAAGAAATTAACAGGGGCCAGTGAGATAGCTCAGCTGATAAAGGCCTGTAGTCCAAGTTCGATTCTTTGGACCATAAGGCAGAAAGAGAAAAAAAACTCCTCTGACCTCTACACACATGTATATAGATATACACACATACATACACAATGTAAATAGATAAATGTAATTAAAAACATTGTCAGGAGGATTAATTCTGGCATATGACATGAAAGTAAGACCAATAGGGTATGCTGTTACAGCACAAAATCAGCAGATAATAATGAAGAAACAGAAAATATGATTTATACTAAATCTCCCATCTACCCACGATTGTATCAGCATGCTAAACTATGGCAAAAATGAGGAAGTCAAACAAGTAGGATGATGATAAATATACATGAAAGGTTAATACACTTGATTTCTCTGCAGCCACTCACCTTAATATTGTAGCAGCGGATGGTGTGGTCACTGGAACCCGTGTAGAGGACAGAACTCTTCCCAGAGGTGTGAGTGACAAGAAGGCAGTTCACTTTGGAAGTGTGTCCCTCAAAGACACCAACACACTTTCGACTCTAAGGTCAAGCACAGGTCAGATTAGTACTCCCAAAATTGGGAAAATATGGTGGTTTGCATTAGAAATGTCAACAGCTTCTAAAATGTCATGGGTATTTGCATACTCTCACCAGTTGGTGGTACTGTCTGGGGGAGGGTAGGTGGTATAGCCTTGTGGACAAAGTATGTCAGCAGGGGCAGGCTTTGATGTTTAGGATTCACAGTATTTCTAGTTTACTCTCTGCCCCATTCCTGAGGTTCAAGATGGGAGGAGCTTCTTAATGCTGCCACCATGCCCATTGCCAGCCACACAGTTCCCACCATTATGGACTACAACCCTCAGGAACTCTAAGCCCAAATAAACATTTCTTTCTAGAAGATGCCCTGGTCATGGCATTTCATCATAGCAATAGAAATTAGATAATACCTTTTATTATAATTATTAATAAAAAAAATGTTATAACTTCCAGTCTACTGCTGTATTCACCCAAATATGTTACCCAGCACACAATGTGTGCTTAGTAAATATTTGTTGTGCACTAACTGCCAAGCAAAGTCACATACAGTGAGATACCTACAACTATATATTTACTAAGCTACGTCCAAAAATACTATTAGGTCAAGTTTTTCTAAGACATGGGCCAAGAGACTTAGAAAATCTAGGCTGCTGCTGATTGCCCATAGTGGTTATACATTTGGTTACCAGCTTATGAGAACACTCACAACTTAAATGTCAGGTGCTATCACTGGTCCTAGTGGCTTAGGAATGGTTTCCTAAAAACTGTCTTAAATGCTATATCTGTGTACATACAAAATCTATTTACAATGTACATATATACATTCATACATAGGTCTCACAACCTGGAAGTTAAGACCTCATTTCCTAGATTTTTTTTTTTTTTTTGAGACATAGTCTCATGTAGCTTAAGCTGTTTTTAAGCCTTTGTACCAGAGGCTGGCTTTGAACTCCTGATCCTCCTGCCTCTACCGCCACCTCCCAAGTGATAGGATTAAAGGCATATGCCACCACACCTAGCTCTGCTCTTGTAGAACATTCGCTCATACTTCCATATATCACTGCTTTCTTCTGAGGTCATTTCCAATACTTCTCATAGCCCTAGATCACAAACCTGTTATCAACCCCTTAGTTCCTCTTTTAACTTTCTGTATAGACCTGGCTGTCCTGGAACTCACTTTGCAGACCAGGCTGGCCTCGAACTCAGAAATTCGCCTGCCTCTGCCTTCTGAGTGCTGGGATTAAAGGCGTGCGCCACCATGCCCAGCTCTCATTTAACTTTCAAGTTTTCATACCTTTATGGTGTTGGTTCAGTCTTGATTATAATTGTGGAAGACAAAGTTAGTTTTCACATCAATTCTAATCTTGAAAGTGTTTCTTGAAGCATGATGAGCATCACTTACATTGAGGGGAGACGTGGGAAGGGCTACTTTCTCTAAGAACCTAGATTCTATAATCACCAGCGGAAAATTTCTTTCTCTGGCTGGCGAGATGGCTCAGCGGGCAAGAGCACTGACTGCTCTCCCAAAGGTCCTAAATTCAAATCCCAGCAACCACATGATGGCTCACAACCACTCGTAATTCTGGTGCAACTGAAGTCAGTTACAATGTATTTATATGTAATAATAAATAAATCTTTGGGCCTGAGCAAGCAGGGTTGACCAGAGCGAGCAGAGGTCCTAAAAATTCAATTTCCAACAACCATTTGGTACAGCTACAGTGTACTCACATACATAAAAATAAATAAATATTTAAAAATAAAAAATAAAAATTCTTTCTCAAACACGTTGCAATAGTCACATCCTGCTTCCTCTATTATGTAGCAGCTGTATGACTGACCCCATCACTAACTTCAAGGCTGGGGCCTGACTGTTCCTCACCTACTGGATGTTGGTTCAGAGAATAAACTGAAGGACTTTTTCTCTGGAGAGAGGAAGAGACACTACAGGTTCCTCTCAGAACCACATTTAAGGAAAATGTGATGTAGAAGGCAGAGCTGAGGAAAAGAAGCCTACTGCCCATGCTGACTGGAGGGTCCACCACATCCAGATCAGCCTGAACCTCTAGGGAAGCCAGGACGTTCCCTTTCTGTGTGTTAAAGACAACATTAGACCTGCCACCAAAGGTAAAATGTTATACTTACCACCAGATTATAAACCCGGACAGTTGTGTCTGCTGAACAAGTATACAGGAAGTTTCCAAATATCTGAATTGCATTCACTGCAGCCTGGTGTCCTTCGAAGCTTCCTTCTGTAGGCTCCTCATCATCTCCCGGCTCTGAAGATATTTCTGGAAAACACAAACAGGTTTCAGAGACATGTCTGCTGAGGCACTCAAAACCGTCACAACCTTATAGAGGACCTGAAGTAAATCACTCAACGGTCCTCTTAAATTCTAATTTCCAAGCAGAAAGTAAGTCACACTTTTTTAAAAAACTTTTTTATTAGATATTTTCCTCATTTACATTTCAAATGCTAACCCAAAAGTCCCCTATACCCTCCCCCCCCCTGCTCCCCTACCCACTCACTCCCACTTCTTGGCCCTGGCGTTCCCCTATATTGGAATATAAAGTTTGCAAGACCAAGGGGGCCTCTCTTCCCAGTGATGGCCGACTAGGCCATCATCTGCTACATATGCAGCTAGAGTCAAGAGCTCCGGGGGTACTGGTTAGTTCATATTGTTGCTCCTTGGGTATTTTCTCTAGCTCACACTTTTCAAAGTTCTCCATTGGGAAGATTCCACCAAAACAAAACAAAACAAAAACTTTAGAACTAATGAAGTCAGAAAAGGGAGCCACCAGAGCCTGACAGGAGTGTGCAACGTGCAAAGCCCAGGGCCCACAGATGTGGTGCTGACCCAGGCAGCGCTCTTGGCGCAACTTCTGACTTTATCTCCTGGTCCATAAATATATTTAAGCTAATTTGACTTCTATATTCTAAAACCCCCTTTCCCTGTGGCTGCTTTGAACACAACAATTACCTGAAGAGTGCTTAGATGCTTTGATGGAGATCACCGTCTGGGTTTCCGCCACACTGAAAAACAACACCAAAATTTTCTTGGCATCTGGGAAGACTAGGACAGATGGCAAAACTAAAAAATTTCTAACTCAAAAAATCAATTTTTCTATCTGAAATGTGCTTGAAATTTACAACATGATAAAAAGAAAAAGCAAAGCAAACAAGCAAGCAAACCAACCAAAACAATACCAAAAGAAGAAAACCAAGCCGACTCCAAGAGCCAAGATTTATAAAGAAATTCTAAAATTCTACTTAAAAGAGTAAATGAAAGAAGAGTCGTGAAGCCGCTGCCCAGCACACACTCACCTCACAGGAACACCATCCTTGTAGCGGGTGCCAAGCTCACTGGTAGAGCTAACCTCATCACAACCAGAACGAGAAGTTTCTATGGGGTTCTGTTCTGCAGCGATCCAGGCATCTTTTTTCGATGGACTGTCAGGTTTCTCGTCTCCCGATTCAGAAGTATCAATGGCAACTACTTCTAACTGAGGATTTGTGACTTCCAGGACTTCCAGAGAAGAATCGCTGTCTGGCTCATCTCTGGCAGTTCCTTGCTCCTGACCAGTCTGGCTGGTTGTCACTTTCGCCCCTTTAGCTGCCTTTGCAGTTTTGACCTTCCTTGCAGGCTTAGCCGTGAACACATCCTGCTCTGTGTCACTGTTCTCAGGAACATGAGTGGCCCGAAGCGTCTTCTTCTTCCGAAGTTTCTTCTTCTTCTTGCTACCTCTAGTTTCAGCTGATGCCAGTGTGGATTCTGCCTGCTGCTCAGGCTGGTCAGCTGGAGACTGAGTTTCCTTCTCTGCAGGCGTTTCGGGAGTGAAAGACAATCTCAGAAAAGAACTGCTGCAGGCTTCAGATCCACTGCTGCCTTTGGCTGTCTCTTCACCTCTGTTTATGCCAGGAAGATCAGGAGACTGGCAAGAGGGAGAGTTTCCTTTGCTTCTGGAATTTCCTTGCTCCACAGAAAAATTCAGATCTTTGCTAACCTCCTGGCAGTTCTCTGTTGACTCTGATGCTATCACTGCAGGGATGGCTGGGTAAACTGAAGAGCCGTCATCGACCACTCCTGAATCAGGAAATCAAACAGAAAAATCAACTTCCGCAGGCAGCGACTTTTGATTTCTCTTATATTTTGAATATTCACATATTTAGTGTGTCTGTGCATACAAGGAATAAGCTTGGGTGTGTCCATGTGCCAGGGAACTTGTGTGGCGATCAGAGGACAACTTTTGAAACTCATTCTTGCTCTCTGCCTTGCACTGTGAGCTCCAAGCTAGCTGATTCGTGAACTACCTGATGACTCTACCTCAGCTTTTCATCTTACTGTAGGGACGCTGGGTCCGCACTGCTTGTGAGAGAAAGTGACCCACTGAGCCTACTCCCCAGCTCCCACAGATGGATCACTTTAGTGAGACAGGAAAATGATTTATTGAGTAGAAACTGGTCAGGTTATGGTAAACTATGTCCTTTATATAGTCTACATGTAAACGAACATATACTTATGGTTTAAGACATCGAAATACAGCTCAGGATGTTTGTAGTTCAGTGGTAATACTGGGCTTGCCTAACACACAATCTCCAGCAGCCTTCCCCCTTAAAAAAGATAGGAAATATGGAACAAAATAATATAGCTACACTTTTAAGCTCTGTTAAATAATCTCTACTAAGGCCAGTATAATCATTCCATGAATTTCTAATGTTTTAAACTATGTTTTATTTATTTTGTGTACATGGTCATTTGTGAAGGTCAGGGGACAACTTGCAGAAGTCAGTTTTCTCTACAATATGGATCCTGAGGATCAAACTCAGGTTTTCAGGCTAGGTGATATATGCATCCACTCCATCTGCCATTTCCCAAAGCATTATAGTTTTCAAAACCTAAATACAGATCCCATAAAATTACTAACTTAAACTTCAGCATGACAGATCATAGACATTAGATCCAGTACCTACATAATACTGCAAAAGGGTGTGAGTAGCAAAAACTGAAGGGGATTTTAGAACTGGTTTTGCTTAAGGAATCACAATGACTTGTGTGTGTGTGTGAAGTGTGTACATGTAGGTCTACATACCATGGTGCAAGTGTGGATGTCAAAGGACAACTTTGGGGTGTCAGTTCTTGCCTTCTGCCATACTGAGAGGCAGACTCTCTCTTGTTGGCTTCTGCCGCTGTGCTTCATACTTCAGGCTAGCTGGCCTGCAAACTTGCAGGCAAATCTCCTGCCTTGGCTTCCCACCCCAAGGAATGCCGGGATTGCAGATTTGTGCCACTGCACCCAGCAACATGAGGTGCCAGGATTACTTGGCTAGCTTTTTTCTGCTGACAAATTTAATTTAGACTGTTTGCTTTTTTTACTGAATTTTTAATATGACATTATTTGTAGTTATGAGAAGTTATCCTCAACTGTTAAAACCCGATCCCTGGCTACTTCTCAACCCACATAAGTTCCCGTTAATACCAGTAAACACCAGAACCCTGTGACCAGCAATGACACTTGCTTCTCAGGGTTTTTAATCAGTCTTGGTTTACATATGAGGTAATAGATGCAGTAATGCTCAGAAATTCAGAGTGCATGCCTTCCTGAGTAAATGGGTTGACCAAGCTTAACCCACACACCACAAAGACAGAAGAAACACTTTAGAAGAGTCAAATGGATGCCAACTCATTAAGCTCCAAGAAAGTCAGGGAACAATGAAACTTAAATGAATTCTCTAAAGTACTTTATTAGTTTTTTAAGTCTTTACATTTATTTTCTCTGTATGTCTTAGCACAGGTGTGCATATGGGGGTCCAGGTTCTCTTCCTTCTTGTGGATTCTAGAGATTTAAACTCGGGTCATCAGGCTTGCTGACAAACCTTTACCTGCTGAGTCATCTCTCCAACCCCACATTCTCTGAAGTACTTGAAAACAAACCTCCTATATGAAGTATCTGTCAGTGGAAAACTAACTATAATAATTAGTTATTTTATTTTTGAGCAAGGTCTCATTATAGAGCCACAGCAGGCCTGAACTTGCTATGTAGATCAAGCTGAGATGTGATCTCTAACTCGAAGTTCCACCTGCCCCTGTCTCCCGAGTGCTGGACTAAAGGCCTGAGCTGACATGCATGGCTTTGTTTCAATAGGCTTTACACAGTGGTGGATAACTGCCCTTCAGGGATGCCCTGAACTCACATGAAAGCTTACTTACTATTAGTTTGCAGTAATTCCTTGGACACATTGGAAGCACAGCCTTGTGGCAAAGCATTCATATTCCCCTCTTGTTCAGGAGACATGGGCTCTTGTTTAATCTGAACCGATGAATCAGGGGCAGTGCCATGGGCTTGTAAAGTACACGTGGTTATTTGGAGAGGGTTTCCAGAGGATGGTAGAGATGCATGGGAAGGAGGTGGATCCAGAAACCCCGGGAAAAAGGGTGCAGGCAGCAGAGCTGTCTCAAAAGATGTCTGAGATCGGCTGTTCCTTTGTTCTCGTGATATGAGGCTACAGGGAGCCTGGTCTGGGTGCTCAGGAGGTTCATATGTTTCTAGAACAGAAAGCATAGACACAGAACAAATCCAAGAATATTACTTGTAAAGTCATTTATTTCTTAGTCAATTTCTATTTGTTTTGTTTTGTCTCACTGTTTAGACCAGGCCGGCCTTGAACTCACAGATCTCCATCTGCTTCACATCCCAGTGCTGGAATTAAAGGTATGTGTTGCCATACCTGGCTTCCAATATTTATTTTTAAAGACTAGGAAATCATTTTAAGTTGGGAATGGTGGCACACACCTTTAATCACAGCTCTCGAACAGCGGAGACTAAAGGATAAAGGTTCTGAGCAGCTACCTACTAAGCTGAGGCAACATGGGCTACACAAGGCCTTGTCTCAAAAAAAAAAAAAAGATCAGCCAGACATGGTGGCAGAGAGTCTTTGCTCCCAGCACAGAGGCAGAGATAAGCAGATCTCCATGATGACGCCGGCCTGGTATGCAGAGTGAGTTCTAGAACAGCCAGGGCTACAGGGAAAGACCCTCCCTGAAAAAACTACATCAACAAAAAATTTCAAACGTGCAAAAATTAACTTAATAATGTGTTAGCATTCTCCCTTTCAACTTGTCCAAACAAAAATGTCTAACAAGTACAAACTATCAAGGGCACAGAGGACAGACTGTAACATTTACATTTCTGAAAGTACAAAGTGGGTCACACCTGCAATCCTAACATTCAACAGTTTGAAAAAGGTAGACTGCACTGAGTTCTAG
Organism: Mus musculus; assembly: GCF_000001635.26. Taxonomy (NCBI): domain Eukaryota; kingdom Metazoa; phylum Chordata; class Mammalia; order Rodentia; family Muridae; genus Mus; species Mus musculus. Next base: position 120,527,805 of record NC_000068.7, read on the forward strand.
GTCATCCTAGGCCATAAGTCGTGGGACAGCCTGGGCCACTGATTAAGGCTCTGTCAAAACATAAGAATAAAAATTTTAAAAAGAAAAAAATCAAATTTTAAACGGCTTATCCTAGTCATACAGTTACCAACAGATGCCAAGATTTGAACTCAGTCCTTCTGATTCCTCACCAAAGCAATCTCTGCCACTTCCCTCTCCTTCTGTCACTGGAACCCCACTCTGTAAACCACACCTAAGGCAAGCACCCAACAACCAAGCTCCATCACCGATTCTCTGAGATGAGGTGGGCCTTGAATTCGCTCTTTGTCTCCCATCTCTCCCATGTCAGCTTCCTAAGCAGTGGAGATGACTGGCCTGGACCACTCAGCCCAGCTCTGTTACAATTTTTGAGACATCCAAGTCTCTGGGTTTTTTTACAGAATGAAACCATGGAGACCTGCAGGAAAATGTACGACATTCCTACAACTTATTTGCTTTAGCCCTGACAGATAACAAAAATTAACAGTTCATCAAACATGCTCTAAATAAATACCTTGCAATCCTTGTAGAATCTGTATTCTGTGAGTCCTCAGTGCACTCATCTCCACAGTTATCTGAAAGTAAAATACTTGGCTAAGCATTCTAAGGTCCACCCCGCAGCTCAGTGTCCCTAGGACTTCTCAGCTGTTACCTGCTGCTTAAGCACGAGTAGCCTCTGAACTTCAACGTACGCTGTCTGCAGTGCTGCCCGCGCCTGCAGGAGCTTGTTGTCCATGCACTGCAGAGACTTGCTCAGTTCTTCCTCTCTTAAGGAAATAGTTAATAGCTGGTCAACCTGAGAACGTTCTGTCAAAACAAAACAAAACAAAACAAAAGGCCAGTTTAGTAACAGTGTCTTCAAAGATACATGTGCTTAGTACAAACCTGTCTTTCTATCTCAACATGTGAAAGAGTCTCAAGGATCTTACTGACATCAAAGCTCAAAAACATTCAAAATAAGAACCAGCAGGGATCTAAAGGTCTGTGCCCTCCCCCTAGACACATATGGCTTTGGTCCTGGTCCTGTCTTCAGCTGTCTATGTGCTCCTCACATAGGGCTTTGGCTGAGACTGAGCTTCAGGCTTACAGTCCTTGCCCTCTTCCTCTTCCTTTTCGGCCATGGTTTTCTAGTCGGTTACTTAAGTTTTAGATAGTTCTCAATAGTCAGACTCTTGCTTGTTTATTCATTTATCTGTATCTCTTGCTTGGGAGACAGGGACTATGCGTTTGACTTGGAACTTTCAGAGATCAGCTTGCCTCTGTCGTGAGTGCTGGGAGTAAGTGCATGTGTCAGCATGACTGGCCTGTTTGTTTTGTTGCTTTAACTGAATAATAGCCCGGTTTTACCTTGAACGTTTGAGGTATCTGATAGTCTTGAACTATTTACTGATCCCTCTGCCTCCACCTCCCCAGTGTGCCACCACACTCTCCCTGACGCTTCTCTTGGCGTGTGATGTAATCCCAATGCTAAGGCACCGCTCTGCTCTGCCACTGGTGTCACAGCTCTTTACTAAAGCTTCCCTGAGCAAAGTCTGGTTTTGATACTGAACAGAAATCTAATCAGATTCAAATCAGATCCCGTTCCTTCTACTACACACTCCTCAATTCACATTAGAAAAGCAAACAAGGTGCCTCAAAAATAAAAAGCGAAGCTAGATGTAGTGTCTCACAAGCCTAATTCCATATTTCTAGTACTTGGGATGCAGAGGCACAACTATCTAGAGTTCAAGGCTAGCATGGGTCACAAGTTAAAAAAGTGAGAGGGACAATATTTAATTAAATGACTTGTTCCTTCTCATTTCAAATGGAAAATTCTAGTAAGATTCCCTGCCTATACTGTCTACAGCATAACTTAGCCTTCAGTTCTATGTGGTGGCATGTATTTATCTTAGCTGCAACTAGATGGAGCAAGCAGTCAATTTTTTTTTTTCTGCTTTTAAACAAGACAACAGGGGCCAGGGAGATGGCTCAGTGGTTAAGAGTGCTGACTACTGTTCCAGAGATCTTGAGTTAAATTCCCAGCAAGCATGGGATCTGATGCCCTCCTCTGTCATGCAGGCATACAAGCAAATAAAGCATTCATATACATAAAATACATAAATATATAAATATTAAAACAAGACAACAATGTGAGAAAGGCTATGTTTTAACCAGATATGGTGTCATAAGTTTGCAATCTTGCTTTGCAGAGGCCAACCTGGCTTTACAGACAGAGCCTGCCTCAGCAGTGAGGACTGAACTAGGGGCCTCATGCCTTCTGGCAAGTTTTTTTCCATTTAGCCACCACTCAGCTCCTTTTTCAATTAAAACAAAACAACATTTGCAAGTCTTGCAGTATGAAGCTTGTAAGCCCGGCACCAGAAGGCTGAGATGAGAGTTGAGGACAGTCTATATAGAAATACCCTGTCTCAAAACAAACAGTAAGTGCTGGGAAGCAGATGACCAGTGTTTGATGATTAGAAACCACAACAGATTATCAAAAGGCTGAAGTGCTATCATGGCAACTTCTTGTGATCAGAGACATAGGTAGAGTACCTGCCTAGCATGTATGAAGCCCTGGGTTCAACACTCAGCATTGTAAAAACGAAAACAATAATGTTCTTCTGTAACATTATATAGCCATACCTTTCTTCCCTTTAATTTTCCTTCGTTTATTTTTTCTCTCAAGACTTGGTAGTTCAGGGGAAGATCCATCCTAAGAAGAATATTGCATACTGAGTATGATGTCATTTTCCAAGAGAGGGACAAAATGGTTGCCCTATATGACCTTCTGCTATTGCAACTATCTCTACAAGGACAACAGAGGCCTTGTGCACAACGTAACCATTAGTTGACTTATTGTTTCTAATAAAGAAAGCCCAAGGCTTTCTGGTCCCTTAGATGTACTAAAGCCCGCTGTGCCAAGCAATCAGTCCATCGGGTGAAGTGACACGGGGACGGAAGAGCCAGGAACACTCTACTGAGTTCATCTTGGCATAGGCTGCGCTCTAACTTCCTGGAGAAAACCTTTCCAACAAGACAGTAAAGCATCTACATGACAAATCTCAAGGTAACAGCTTCTCCAATTAAATTCCAAGCTTCAAGTATATTTAAAATCACCTAACAGTACCTCCTCTGTCTGAAGGAGAACAGAATTGGCCTTTAGGGAGAGGGGGTGCCAAATCACAGGTTTGACCACCGGAAAGAGAGTTTCTGAACTTTCTTTTCAGAAAGGGACCTAGGGACAGGGCTATCATCATCATCACCGTTATTACCAGGGAGCCAGGGGAGCATAAGTGTTAAATGAGGGGTCAGGAGGGCTTAACTAGGGCAATTACAGGGACTGGGGAAGTGTTGCAGTGTTCATGTATACATTCTAACGCTATTAAGTCTCTCTCTGGTGGTAAACTTTCCAGCTTAACCAAGAAGCCAACATTTGCACACGTCCTACAAACTCAGCAGTACCAAGTGACTCTATGAAAGCAGATTAAGTTACATCTGAAGATGTGGCCTATCCTTAGTCAGGTGAATTACTGCTGGGAGACCACTTTTAGAGATGACTTCACACTTTCCTGGTACTGTACATTCGTCTCACATTACATCTGGTTTAGTAGAGTCACTCAGAGAAAAACCAGAGAGAAACCAGAAGAAGGGAAGTAAAGAGCATTAAGTTCTGCTCTGGAGCAAAGGAAACCACACCCCAGATACTCAGTCAAAATGAGTTAAGCCTTTCTTATCAATATTCAAGTCCTCACAAGAGATACTTTGCAAAGACATGGAGAGTCATACTCACCCCGGTGGCTCTTCGCTTCTTTCTAATACTGTGACCATCGGTTTGCTCAGCACCAGAGGTACAGCTGCTGTCAGTGGCTGCATCTGCTAAGCTGGAGACTGCATGACCTGAAGATGCATTTGATGTGAGTGAGTTTCCTTCTCCAGTGCTCTCCTGGGCATGGCGCTCTGACAGTGGGGTAGACCTCTCCTGGCTGTGCAGGTCTCGGGCTGAATGCATGACAGGCATTATGTGACCAGACGGTAACTGTGCACTATGTCGCCGCTGGGTAGGAATGTTTCCAACCCTTTCACCTGTTCCGACAGAGGGAGTCAGAGGGGCCACTTCCTGTTCAAGATACATGGCTGTCTTCTGACTCTGGGCAGCACTCAGGGCAGTATTAGGTGAAGGACTCTGCTGGGCTTCATTTTCTTTACCAGTACCCTCCCCAGTAAAGAAGCTATACACAGGAGCCCTGTCCATGACCACGCTGCTTTCAGAAAGACTTCGCTTTCTTGCCAAGCCAGAGGATGAGGGAATGGAAACTCCTTCCCACTGGAATCCTTCCAGACTGGACAGATCAGGCTCTTCATCTAAATCCAAGACTTCCTGTTCATTTTGAACCAAAGGTACCATTTCTATGCCAAACCTTAAAAAAAAAAAAAAAAAAGGAAAAAAAGAGAAAGGAACAAGTCAGATGTGGCTGGGGAGTGTTACATGTGCTAGGCTCTCCTGCACAGAGGGAGGCTCCTGCTGTCAAGAAGCACAACCTCTGACACGAATTCCAGAGCGAGGTAGAGAGTACTGCAGCAGCAGCACAGGCACTCAATCCAAACTGTGCAGCTACAAGGATGCAAGTAGATTAGTGACAACTGCTCCCCTCCCAAATAGAGATCTTTGTCTTCAATAAACATTTTAAAAGCAAAGAAACCAGCTTACCAAGTACTCACAACCATTAAGCAGGTCTCTAAGCTTTCTGCTTTACCAGACCATGAACTTTGCAAAAGGACTAAGAAAGGAAAACAAGGCAAATGAACCAACAACAGTAAAGTCCCTGAGCCTGGAGGGCTACACTTACATCGTTGCAAAACTATGATTTTCCGCCGCCGGGCGTGGTGGCGCACGCCTTTAATCCCAGCACTCGGGAGGCAGAGGCAGGCGGATTTCTGAGTTCGAGGCCAACCTGGTCTACAAAGTGAGCTCCAGGACAGCCAGGGCTATACAGAGAAACCCTGTCTCGAAAAACCAAAAAAAAAAAAAAAAAAAAAAAAAACTATGATTTTCCAAGTTGAACCTATGCTGAGCACTTCTTGACCACTTAGAACAGCATCTCAAGATGCTCTGAGTGAGCTTAAGAGAAAGCATTCTGCAGTCCTCTCTGTAGTACCCAGAATGCCTATGGGGGATTCCACAAGCTCAGTGAAAGGTAGTAACAACAGGTAGTTGAAAAAATTGACCACTAGCAGGGCGGTGGTGGCACATGCCTTTAATCTCAGGCAAAAGCAGGCCTTCTCTGAGTTCGAGGCCAGTCTGTTCTATAGACCAGACAGGGCTATATAGAGAAACCCCATCTTGAAAACCAAAAAGCAAGCAAGCAAACAAATCAAAAATTTTTACCATTGGTTCCAAACATTAAGATTCAGAGACAGCACATTCTAGTCCATCTGAACTAAAGTGACAGATTTCTGATGACGTATGTAATCCTAGGTCCAATTAGTGTTTCAGGTGCCTCCATTTTAATGGCATCCTCTGTCAAGACAGACTATCACACGTGTCATATAGGAACAGCCAGTGCTTAATACTGAATTAAAGCAGACATCTACAATGGGTATTTTTGGCACAAGTTTAATTTAAGTTGAACAAGAACTTGGTTTTAATCAAGGCCAATGTGTGGTAACCTTTAAAAGAAGCCAAGGACAGGTATGAGAGGCACACACCTGGGTAAGCCTTTGCCCAGCTCTTGCTTTTTCTTGGTTACTTGCTGAATGACCTGTTCCCAGTTGACATTTCTCCTTGATGCATTTAGAATCTGTCGTAGGGTTGGCTTAAGCCCAGATTCCTTTTCTGTTTCATTCTTTCTATGGCCACTAACATTGCGAATTCGTCGAGCGCTATTGAGGTTTGGCTCTGGGAGATGTGTTCCTGTTTTGGACTTCAAACTGATGTGTCGGCTTAGATCTCTCTGGAGCGAGGCGGGAAAACCAAGTTTACTTAGTTCGGGAAGAAGCGTGCCTGGGGGCTGATTATTGAGATCAGGTTTTTGAAGCTCTGCATCCAGGCTAGTGTCCTCAAAGCTCTCAGTTTCAAAAGGTCCATCAGATTTAACAAGGTTGTTGTCCTGCGCATCTTCTAGAGAGGTCTTCAAGTTTAGCAGTAAGCCAGAGTGTGGACTGGTCGCTGCTGACACTTGTACCTCAGCCTCTTTCTGGAGAACTGTGGAATTACATGGGGAGGCGGAGAGGTTCTCGGGTGTTCCTGGGATCTGGCTCCCTTGTTCCTTATCCACGGTGTGAGTGCTGCAGGACACAACCTCTGTGGTCAGTGAAGCCACACCTTCACTTTTTATGCCATGGTTTTCTGCATCAGATGTCATGGCACTGTTTCCAGCTGAGTGTGGCTGAGACTCGATGCTCAGAGAGTCTTTGGCAGACTCTTCTACACTACTTTCTTTTGCATCGTTCTCCGTCCTTTTGGGTGTGGTAGGGAGTGGATTCTGCAGTGTTTTGGGACACTGTAGCACTGTGTCTTGGGCTTTCTGTGATGTGCTATTTAACTTCTCGTCAGGTTCTTTTTGAGTGCCTGATACAGTTTTATTCTCCTTTAAAACACGAGGACATAAACCGCGTGATTTGGATGTGTAGGAAGAACCATGGCTACCTTCTAAAGTAGAAGTGTTCAGGAGATGTGAGTGATCTCCAGAAGGAAAGGACTTTGTCTCCTTATTTTTTGAGCGGTTCTTTAAATTTTGCTTATGAGGACCTGATTTAGGGGTTGGAAGTGGAAGGAGTGGGGATTTCAGTAATGGAATCTTATTTGACTTCTGATGTGGCTCAGATTGCTCGGTAATGGGGCAAGCTCTTGGCACCTCACAGAAAGCAGTGCCATCAGAAATGGCTTTGTGACTGGGAGATCCAGGAGGTCCTGCTTTTTGTGTTTTTATCACTGGAGGATTACTTGTTTTATCAACTGGTTTGCGCAGTCCTGCAGTTATTAAGCTAAAATTAAAGAGAGGCTTCTCTAGTGTGTCTGACTTGCTGCCAATGACTTCTTTCAGGGCTGACTGTAAATCTAGAGTCTTCTGGGAAGGGTAAGGTGTCCAGCGGCGGAACTTGTCCCTTGCTTTGGTGCCATTTTTTCCATTAATTTTTGAGGCTGCCGTGTCTGTTTGTTTAGTGGTTTGACTTTCTCGCTGTTCAAAATTGAACTCAAGTAAGCCTTCTGAAGGAAACGTATCGCTTGCGTATCCCTCAGGAGGACTCCTGTACTTGGCAGCTTTGTCCCTGTCTTGCCTCTGCCACTTGCATCTCTCCTGACTGTACTTGCTTGGCTTATTAGATTTCTTGTTCCACATCTTGGTCATGTCTTCCATTTGATAGTTAGGATTTCTGTTTCTGCCTTGTTGAAATTTGTCTCCAGGGCCATTGTAATTCCAGCTATTCGTACTACGTACACTGGATTTCCAGTTTCCGTTACTGTTGTTCATGTGCCAGCTGGGAAAGCCACCTGTTCCTTCAGAATGCCAACTGGAATTCCTTCCTGTACCATTATAATTCCAATCTACCATCCCATTGTTTGAATGCCAGCCTCCTCCAGAATTGCTATGATTAAGGAACCAAGTTGAAGAGCCTCTTGTAGCACCTTTATGCCAGACAGAACTTCCTCTTGGTCCACCACTATTCCTCAAAGAATGTGGAAAGCTGTTTTTTCTAGTACTATTAAAGCCATCCTTTTCCCATTTCCAGTCTCTCTGTGGGGGTCCACGATGGTGTCTTGGTGGCTGACTATAGCTCTCTCTGTCTTGGTAAGGGATTCGGTCTTCTCGTCTCCACTGGGGCTGCCTGTCATCTGAGTTTACTTCTTGGCTGTTACTGGGAGGTTCATCTTGTCTGAAAGAAAAAACAGTTTGTCATTATGGATTTAATGAAATTCTTACTTGTGCTTCTTTCTTCTAGTGTTTGTTTTTACATCTGGAATGTAGCAGACTATCTTTCCCTTCATCCTAGACACATTTAAACTATCCTCCCAATTTGGGGGGGGGGGGGGTAAAAGGGGTTACTGGTCTAGAATTTTGTTTCTATTATCTGAGCATTTTTACATTATCCAGCTCTTTTCAAAATAAGGGTGGTTATATTTTGTGGTTAGGATTATTATTTACTTTTTTTTTTTTTTGGTTTTTCGAGACAAGGTTTCTCTGTGTAGCCCTGGCTGTCCTGGAACTCACTTTGTAGACCAGGCTGTCCTCGAACTCAAAAACCCGCCTGCCTCTGCCTCCCAAGTGATGGGATTAAAGGCGTGCTCCACCACCGCCCAGGATTATTGTTAATGTAACTCCATGTTCAGTCAGTGGCCATATCTGATTTCTTCAGATGCAGGTTCTTACTGAAAAAAAATCTATTTTCTAACCCACTTCCATACAGTTTCTATTTAAAATAGGCTTAGAACTGTGCTGATGCAGTAAGTTAGGTCCCAAACTCAGTAAAACAGCACAAGCCAAATAAGGGATCTCACAAGAAGCTAAAGAGAGCTTCTGAGCTGCAGGCTCTTTACAGAGAAGCTACAGCTACTTAAGCTATCTATGTTACATAGGTGTCCACAAAAGGGAATAACTTACTTATCACAGCAATGTGTGAAACCATTTTTCTTTACAAATTACTTATGGTGTGTCTAACATTCCAGCAAGTAATAGGTGCTCAAAACACCAGGTAATAAAGTGGCCTAAAATCTGCTTCATTTCTGCTAAAGACTAGATTAATTAATTCATTAATGCTTTTTAAAAGATTATCTCATTCCATTTGTACAATCCAGAAAGATATTATTACTTTTTAAATGGGGAGGCTCAAGTTTAGAGAAGCTAAGTAATGTGAATGGAGTCATATAAATGCAAAGGGGTCAAGCAAAGGTCCGAACCTTGCAGACTTATACTACCCACTCAGGCCCCACACAGTAAAAATGTCACAGCAACAGTTTCTGCAATTGAATTTCTTTCTCTAAACTTGACTTAGAGCTGGAGAGATGGCTCAGCATTTAAAAGCATTGGCTCTTCCAAGTGACCTGGGGTTCAATTCCCAGCACATACTCATCACCATCTGGAACTCCTGTTCCAGGGGACCTGACACCTCTTCTGGCCTCCATGGACAGCAGGCATGAGTGTGGTGCATAGACACACATACACCTACACACATACAAAGCAACACCTTAGGCTGGCGTGGTGATAACACACCTCTTACAGCACTGAGAGGCAGAAGTAGGAGCATCTCAGAGTTTGAGGTCAGCCTGGTCTATGCTGTGAGCACCAGGCCAGCCAAGGTTTCATAGCAAGACACTGCTTCAACAAACAAAACACATTGACTACCATCTTAAAAACTGACCTTAATTAATTAGCCTTTAAAAGAAAACTGATTGTGTGTGCACATGTGCATGCCATAGTGTATGTGTGCAATCAAGAGAGCAGAGTACTGGGCTGGTGAGATGGCTCAGTGGGTAAGAGCACCCGACTGCTCTTCCGAAGGTCCAGAGTTCAAATCCCAGCAACCACATGGTGGCTCACAACCATCTGTAACAAGATCTGACTCCCTCTTCTGGAGTGTCTGAAGACAGCTACAGTGTATTTACATATAATAAATAAATAAATCTTTAAAAAAAAAAAAAAAAAAGAGAGCAGAGTACTTGGCTGCATTTCCTCTACCCACAGAACCATCTTGATGGCTCTTAAATGGCCTTATGCCTGTAGTATTCTGGACATAAATTAGCTCCTTTTTCACAATATAGAATTAAAAATTCGGGGCTGGTGAGATGGCTCAGTGGATAAGAGCACCCGACTGCTCTTCCGAAGGTCCGCAGTTCAAATCCCAGCAACCACATGGTGGCTCACAACCATCTGTAACAAGATCTGACGCCCTCTTCTGGAGTGTCTGAAGACAGCTACAGTGTACTTACATATAATAAATAAATAAATCTTTAAAAAAAAAAAAAAAAAAAGAATTAAAAATTCATCTCTCTGGCATGGTAACACTTGCCTGTAAGCTCAGTACTTGCAACAGGGCTAAGAAGAATGTGAGTTGACTATCTAAAGAGACCCTGCAGCAGTCAGTCAATCAATCAATAAAAGTAAGTGGGTGATTTCATATAATTATGTCATTACAGGGGCATATAAGACTCAAAGAATAAGCATATCAGTGTCTAATCATAGCCTTTGATAATGGTTGATCATTTACATAGCTTAGCTATAATAGTTTTGTTGTGTATGAAAGAAACAAAAATTAGTGTCCTACCCATTTAACTTCCTAAAACAGAAGCGCAGGCTCCACCAGCTGCACTGAGGTCATGAGAATAGTATCTGAAGGACCGCACAGCCCAAGGGGTCAACAATCATGGTGCTATGGGCATCTTAAGACTAAGAAAGTCTTTTTCAAGGACTTACTTTTAAAATGTTAATATCTAGGGTAAAACTACATATTTCCTACCTATATTTAAATCTCTAACAAAAAGCAGGTCAGAGTATGTATAAATAATATTCAAGAAGAATCATTAAAATTTAGAGTTGGAAGTTTCCTCATCACATAGAAGGACTTTAACACTTGTGGACTTCATTAATTGTTCTCTCCTATTCTCTGTCACATTAATAAATAAGTCGTAGCACACACCTATAATCCCACCACCTAGGGAGACAGACACAGAAATTCAGAATCATCTTTCGCTATGAGCAAACTGAAAACTTGCTATGGCTACATGACTGCCTGGCTCAATTAAAAACAAACAAACAAAAAACTTCAGGCTATAAAATCAGGTAAGTAAAACCATAAATGCCTAACACATAAATACATAAACACAGATATACAAAATTAGGAAAAACAATTAGGGAACATATATTGTTCAAATAGTCTTGCTATTGTCAAACTTAAAATATTAATGTTTTAATATAATGTAATATTAATATTACATCTAGAGTGAACCAGGCACTGTATAGTTGTTAGGATGCCAAAGGTAAAATTCAGATTTAAGAAAAGCACCATGCTAATTTATAAGAGGTCATCCTTTCCCCTAAGAGATATTATTTGGGCAACAAAAAATATAATAATACAAATGATAAAAGATGAAATGTCTATTCATTTTACTTATACTCTACGGCTTTCTCATAGAAAAATTGGATAATAAGAACAGTTCAAGACACAGTAACCAAGACCATAGTTTTCAGGACTAAAAACAAGACTGAGTTTAAAGACAGATAATATAACAGTTCAAAAAAGCACTTCATAGTCCTTAGTCCTCAGATAGCAAACTCAAACAAAACTTAATATTTAAAATAAGATTAAGCTTTAAGGGTCTTAAAGTCAGGCTTACTTATCTTTCAATGTCAAATCACAAGGCTGAGTGTAGCTTAGGCTTACTTAGTAGAGTGTACTCTTTGCTGCACAAAGCTCTAGAGGCTCATCCTCAGGACAGAGAAGTTGTCTACATCTAATTCTATCTCAAAAAGCAAAACTAAAAACAAACCAACTTACCGACTTTGTTCTTTTCTTTCTTGTATTAACTGAACAAGTTCCTTATCAAAATACTCTTCCTCTTCCTCTTCCTTTCCATCATCTTCTCTTTCCTGGGCATCAACATTATCTTTGTGCAACTGGCCAGAAATGTGCTTTGCATATGCAGAGAGACCCACTTCTGTGACCCGGCACACTCGGCACTCATGACTAATGTCCCTAGGGAAAGAGGGAGATGAAGGACATTCAATGCTCCCCACTGGCATGGCACACTCACCAGATTGCTAGTTGCCTCTGAAAGACTCTGTATGCAGATGGCCACAGTGGAAGGTTAGAGGGAATCAAGTCGGTGCTCCTCTCACCACTGTTAGTATATTTGCTTATAAATTACTTTGGAATAAATTTAAGATTCTTTTCCAGCAATCAAGAGGTAAAACACTTCAAATTAATAGGCTTTAGGAGAAATCTTCTTGAATTGCTGTACTTAAAATCTTGCCGAAGGAAACATGGTGAAAGGGGAGGCAGGGCAGGGGGCTCAGAGCAAAGACAAGCTGCTCTGGGGCACACCCATGATGGCAGCTGCACTCAGAAAGCCTGGTGACAGCACATCCATTTAATCTCCAGCTCTAAAGTGCTCTTCCAGTGAAAGTTGGGGGTGGAGCAAAGAGGAGGGGGAACAGCCAATCTCAGCTTGGTAACTAAAAATTAAACAGCTGGCACTCTGCCTGGAATGTGAAGAGTCCGGACCCTGGCAAGAGACAGTAGTAGCAAATGTTCTTAGTCTGGATGATACATGTGACACACTGCTTCAGCAGGCTTATTTAAAGGGAATTGAAACCATGTCAAATGTAGGAAGTTAGCAGCTGTTAGGCAAATGTTTTCTCTCCAGTTTCAGAAAATGATGCAGTCCAGATACACACAAAATTGGCTTTTACCTAAACTGGTGATGACTGGCTTGCTTCTGTCTACTTTTTCTTCTACTTGACTCAATAGCAAAATCTCCTCTTTGGCCAGTCTTTTAAAGATTTCTTTTATATATATACACATACACTGCAGCTGTCTTCAGACACACCAGGAGAGGGCATTGGATCCCATTACAGATGGTTGTGAGCCACCATGTGGTTGCTGGGAATTGAACTCAGGACCTCTGGAAGAGCGGTCAGTGCTCTTAACTGCTGAGCTATCTATTTTTCCAACTGTGTTTGGCCAGTTTTAAGAATCAAAATCTTAAATCCTCTTTAATATGTAGCAGATCAATAATTTAACTGTTTCTAAGTTCTTTCAATCCCCTGATTACGTCATCTGTCTGTGCAACAATAATGAGAAGCGTGCAACTGTGGCTGTCCAATAATTCAAACTTAGTCTAAGTGCTTGTGCTATGGGTTTATAGTAGTGATATTTCTGTGATTCCCACACCAATGTGGGTATCTACATCTGTCTGCCTATATAAATCTCCAGACACATGCTATGAAACACACTCAGTCACCTCCCCCAACCCCCAGTTTTAACCAAACTCAATCAAAATAAGCAGAATTGACATGAATTAACAGAAGTCCTTGAAACTGAGCACTTCATTTACTAGAAGACACTTTCTGTTACAAATCACTTGAATGCCCATTTAAAGCAAAGCAAAACAAACACTTTACCAACAATTACTAAATGCCAAGCAAAACACTATGTTACTTAGTTACAAACTATAAAAACTCAAACAATGCCTGATACATCTTAAAATACAATCATGAGGGCTAGAAAGATGGCTCAGTAGTTAAGAACATTTTTCCTTGTCTCAGAGAATTTCTGAGGGCCATGGGATCTGACACCCATTTCTGACCTCTGTGGACACTGGTTCTCACATGGTATGCATTTACTACATAAATACACTAACATACAAAAAAATAAATCGCAGGGAACAAAATGCAATGCAGTTGGACAGGAAATGGTAGGTAGCATTGGGAGTGCAGGGCATAAGGCAATAGGTTTGATCTGCAGCATTGCACTAAGTAGAAGCAAACAGGAGGAACAACAATATGAACTAACCAGTACCCCCAGAGTTCCCTGGGACTAAACCACCAACCAAAGAAAACACATGGTGGGACTCATGGCTCTAGCTGCATATGTAGCAGAGGATGGCCTAGTCGGTCATCAATGGGAGGAGAGGCCCTTGGTCCTGTGAAGGTTCTAGGCCCTAGTATAGGGGAATGCCTGGGACAGGAAGCAGGAGTGGGTGGGTTGGGAAGCAAGGGGAGGGTGGAGGGGATAGGGGATTTTTCGGAGAGGAAATTAGGGAAGGGGATAACAATTGAAATGTAAATAAAGAAAATATCTAATAAAAAATATAATTAAAAAGTAGAAGAAGCAAGAGGAGACGGCAGTGGCTGCAGTCACTAACCCTAACCCTGCAGCACTTGGGAGGCAGAGGCAGAGACCAATGGATCTCTGTGAGTTCAAGGCCAGCCTGGTTCAAAAAGCAAGTTCCAGGGCTACACAAAGAAACCCTGTCTTGAAAAACAAAAATCAAAAAGTAACCCAACCCCCAATAAAGGAAACAGAAACAGCATTATTAAGGGACTGACAAGCAGACCTCTGTGGGTTCAAAGTCAGCCTAGTCCATCTATATACCAAGTTGTAGACCAGCCAGGGCCACAAAGGGAGACCCTGTCTCAAAAATGAAAGGGGGAGGGGGAGCTTGGAAGAGCAAAAGCAGTAGCAACTTTGGGCACACACCCACACCCAATACTGTTTCTTATTTTGAAAGAGTCTCTGAAAATGGAAAAATGTAGAAATCTTACACTTTTTTTTTTAAACTTTGTAGCACAAATGCTTTCATTTAAAAATTTTAAAATGAAGAACTCTGACCAGGTTCCCTAAAAATATCAATGGGTTACCCAAAAATCAATGTTCTAATTCCATACTATCCTATAATATTTTAATGCATTATTTTCTAACCACGTCTATATATTTAAAGATATGTTTAAAGATTAAAGGAATGTAGAAGCTGGGAAATGGTGGCGCACGCCTTTGATCCCAGCACTTGGGAGGCAGAGGCAGGCGGGTTTCTGAGTTCGAGGACAGCCTGGTCTACAGAGTGAGTTCCTGGACAGCCAGGGCTACACAGCGAAACCCTGTCTTGGAAAAAAAAAAAAAAAAAAAAAAGAAAGAAAGAAAGAAAGAGAGAGAGAGAGAGAGAGAGAGAGAGAGAGAGGAAGGAAGGAAGGAAGGAAGGAAGGAAGGAAGGAAGGAAGGAAGGAAGGAAGAGAAAGGAAAAGAAAAGAAAAAGAGAAAAGAAAAGGAAAGAAAAGAGAAAAGAAAAGAAAAGAAAAGAAAAGAAAAGAAAAGAAAAGAAAAGAAAAGAATGTGGAAGTAGAGGCAGGTGGATCTTTGTGAGTTTTAGGTCAGCCTGGTCTATTCAGTGAGTTCCAGGCCAGCCAGGACTACAGAAGTGAGACCCTGTCACAAACAAACAGCTTCTTAAGAATAAAGTTCTTTGAAACAACTAAATTGATGCTAGCTCATTTCTAATAAATTTCTTTAAATAAAGTTCTTTGAAACATCTAAATTGATGCTAGCTCATTCTCTTGTAATAGCAAGCAAATATCTCACAGCAACACAGAAAGTTTATAATATAAATAGGAATCTGCTCACAACGGGCAGCGCCAGAAGACTCTAGAGACTATACGACAAATACCGCACATACACTGCAGCTGAGATCCAAGCCAACTGTCTTTAGTTAGAAATCACATTGTTTTCATCTACGTTTCTACTTATTGTATAAGACACAGCATTGGATGTGGCCACACCAGTTCTATTGGGACTTTTGTACAATGTTTAATTTTTTCAATATAGATTATTATGACTTTATTTATGAAAGAAAAATATATGTTCAAGCCATCAATATACCTCTTTTGAATTTTTCATTAATAATTGGCTTACATACTTTGTATAAACATATAATTATGGATAAAATGTACTGCCTTTGTGTCATAACTAATAAAGGCAATAATTTTCCTCAGGGTGTTTGAAGGGCCCAAATTAGCTCCATCCTGTCACCACGCAATTTCCCCTCATGTACAAAAGGCAGTCTTAAGATACTCTATGCATAAGCCTTTCTTTATTAAGCCTGCTCTAACTAAAACTACAACAGCTGCTCGATAAATAAAGGCATGAGTCTTTGATAGCATCTATCTGAAGTAACTGCTCATATCACACATCTTCCCTATGCCCATATTAGAAACCACACAAAACTTACCAATATGGTCAAGTTTGCCTTTAAAACGGAATATAAAAACTTACGTAGCCAGGCATGGTGGTACACACCTTTAATCCTAAGACTCAGGAGGCAGAGGCAGGTGGATCTCTGTGAGTTAAAAGCCAGCCTGGTCTACAGAGTGAGTTCCAGAACAGTCAGGGCTACACAGAGAAATCATTTCTCAAAAAATGAAAAGGCAAAAAATCAATGAACTATTTTATATTTACAAGATCATAACTCAAAAGTAAACAATAAGCACAGTAATTAAGTATGAAATCCAGAAGAAATGATCACCTATTGAGGCTAAGGGGAACGGGATAAGGATTGAGTTGTCTCTAAGGCACAAACTAGTTATGACTATCCTTAAATTAAGGCTACACGTCAATGAAGTATGTTTGAGACTTTATGGGGTTCTTCAAAAATTGTCTCATTTTTAATGCAACTTATTTGTTATGAGCTAGCAAATTATATAAAACTTGTTATGGCTGGACATAACATGAAGGAACCTTTATCGATATGAGGATCTCTAAATAAAATGAGTTAGGGTGGTCAAGATGTTATTTACAAGAGAAAAGGAACCTATAGAGCAACATAGAGTCAGCATGAGGCTCAGTTATTCAAGATGGAACAAAGCGTTTACATAGATCTAAAGATGTGAATGAATATTAAGTTTGAGTAGGCCAGATAACAGGACAGAAAGGGATTTTATTAAAGAGGAAAAAGGTGAACAGACTTTTTTTCCCTCTTTGAGACAGGGTTTCTCTATGTAGCCAAGTCTGTCCTGGAACTCCCTATGTAGACCAGACAGGTCTTAAACTCAGAGATCCTCCTGCCTCTGCTTCCTGAGTGCTGGGAATAAAGGTGTGTGTCTCCATACCTGGCCCAACAAGATACTGCAATTCTAAATTCTAGACATCTATACATCAAACATAAAGACACCTATGTTCATAAAAGAATTGACTCTCATACAATGATACTGAGTGACGTCAATACCCAACTCTTGCCAACAGACAGGTCGTCTGGACAAAAACCACAGAAATGCTGGAGAATACCCAACTCTTGCCAACAGACAGGTCGTCTGGACAAAAACCACAGAAATGCTGGAGGTAAATGATACAATAAAACAAATGACCTAAGATATGTATAGAGCATTCTATCCCAACACCAAAGAATACATCCCTTTTTCAGCACCTCATGGAAGTGCTGAAACTGACCACATAGTATAGATCCCTTTATATTTGTATATATTTTAGGAAGCTTCTACTCTATCAGGCTTTTCTATATGACCGCTCAAATCGATCAAACAGGACCTCAGTTTTAGCTGTCCCTCCCTTACTTCCTCTCCTCATCCTCTTCCCTATTACCACCCCCTCCTGCCCACCACAGCTATCTCTTCTATTTCCTCTTCTTAGGGAGAGTCATCCCTCACACCTAGTCCCTTCCTCTATGCCTAACCTCTGTGGTTATATGGATTGCAGCTTGCTCATCAAAGATTGAAAAGCTAAAAACAGATATATAAGCACATTGGTCTTTTGAAGTGAAGACTTCTTTTTGTTGCCATGAAACACAACCATTACACATTACAGGAACCAGGCAAGAAAGAAGTCCATTTATATGCTGAGATGTTAAAGTCTAATAATAGCACATACATTTACAGACAATAAACTTACAATAGAGTTAACACATTAGTATCATCAAACAACAGGATAGTAGCTTCACAGAAACTTTGAACTATTATTCATACAATAAAATATAATTCATATTTCTTAATTTACCAATGTTACCTTTAATCTACATTTCAATCTTTATACTAGTAAAGAAGACACACAGAAAAAAGGACATGGAACACACACAAATACCACATTCTGTCTAAGCCTCTTTTAAACATCTTAAAACTTTAAACCATTAGCAGAACATTTTCAAATACACCTAAGATCTCTTTATTTGGTTCTGCAGACACAAATAAGCTTCAGTATTCCTAGGCTATTTCAGCAAGAAATTAATTTTCCTAAAGTAAAATTATGGAAAGTCCCAGCTGCAAGACCAACACTGCAGGAATAAGTCCGTTTACGAGCTGATTCACACCAGTTCAACTTGCCTGAGTTGTGTTGAATTCTATCCATGTGTAGATTTCAGATGCACAAACCTACCACAGCTTATCTTTTTTAAATGCCCCAAATCTACTGCTATTAATTATGAACAATGACTCAATGCCATCATACGACAATCATCATGACGGATTATTACAAAGCAAGTTAACAGGCACCATCAGCACTTAAACCCCCATGCCAGTAAGTTTAGGGAAGAGAGCTGTTGTCCTTACCTGCCCTTCAGGTTCTCAAGTTCCCTGTGATGCAACATGCTTCGCATGTGTTCATCCATCTCCTTCAAAACAAAACAAGGCAGATTAAACCAAAAGGATTGCTGGGGGTAGAGTAGGTCTGGGAGGGTGGTAGGTGGGGTTTCTCTGTAGATATTCAATTAACAATTTGGGTTATGAAGCTGGAGAAATGGCTCAGTGGTTAAGAGCACCTGCTACTTTTCCAGAGAACTGGAGTTCAAGTCCCAGCACCCATGTCGGGTGGCCGAGTCACTACTGCCTGTATCCAGTGGGAGGCCTGTGGTGGGGATCCCATGCCCTCTTCTAACAAACACTCCCACATATGCATTGCATAAACTCATAAGACACATACACATGTTTGGGGAAAAATAAAAAGTGAAAAAATTATTTTAAGGGCTGGAGAGATGGCTCAGAAGATAAGAGCACTCACTGACTCCTCTTCCAGAGGTCCTGAGTTCAATTCCCAGCAACCACATGGTGGCTCACAACCATCTGTAATGAGATCCAATGCCCTCTTCTGTTGTGTCTAAAAACAGCTACAGTGTACTCATACATAAAATAAATACATCTTTTTTTTTAAAGATTTATTATTATACATAAGTACACTGTAGCTGTCTTTAGTTACACCAGAAGAGGGCGTCAGATCTCCTTACGGATGGTTGTGAGCCACCATGTGGTTGCTGGGAATTGAACTCAGGACCTTCAGAAGAGTAGTCAGAGCTCTTAACCACTGAGCCATCTATCCAGCCCCTAAATACATCTTTAAAAAAAAAAAAAATTAGCCAGGCATGGTGGCCCACGCCTTTAATCCCAGCACTTGGGAGGCAGAGGCAGGCGGATTTCTGAGTTCGAGGCCAGCCTGGTCTACAAAGTGAGTTCCAGGACAGCCAGGGCTACACAGAGAAACCCTGTCTCAAAAAAAAAAAAAAAAAAAAAAAAGACAATTTGAAGTTCCTAGGTCAGAACTTTTTGTGATTACTCCTTTACTCCTTTTCAATTTAAAACCAAAATTGGTTCCACATTAAAGAATTCTCTGGCTATATTTCATGCTAATTTTTATTTTGTGGGGTAGGGTCTCAGACCAGGCAGGCCTTAGATTCATTATGTAGTTGAGAATGACCTTGGATTCATTATGTAGTTGAGAATGACCTTGGATGTCCTCACAACTCTATCTCTGCTGCTAGGATTATAGGTGAACATCGCCATAGCTGGCTCTTATTTTAAAAAGAGGAACGTTTAGGTATTGTAAATACATTAGGCTGGCCTCCACTTGCACGCGTGGGATTACAGCATGAGCACCACAGCATGATCTATACAAGGAATTCTAGTTCACCCAGGACCATACAGAAAAACCCAAGGGGCCAAGAAGACAAGGGCTTGGCAGGTAAGGGCACTTGCTGCTGAACCTGATGACCTGGGTTCGATCCTTGGAGGGCACATGGTGAAAGGAGAGAATCTATCTTCGCATGTGCACTCTGGTATATAGGCACATAGTCAAAGTCTTTCGAATTACTTAGCTTTTAAAACTATTTGGCTACTTTATGAGTATGTGGCCTATGTACATGCTCATGTTGGTACAACATACATGTGTGTGATTGTGGAGGTCAGAGACCATCACTGGACATCTATCTTTCTCAATTGCTTCCTACCTCATTTTTAATCGTTTTAAGGTTGTGTGTGTGTGTGTGAGTGTGCATGCATGTGAATGCAGATGGCTATGGAGGATCCTTTGGAGCTAGAGTTAAAGTGGTCGTGAGCTGACCAACATGGGAACCTAGAGCCAAACTTGAGTCCTCTGCAAGAACAGTATGCTCTTAGCCACTAAGCCATCTCTCCAGCCCCTCCACCTTATTGAGACAGTATCTCAATAAACTGGAAGCTTACCAATTCAGCTAAGCTGGCCAGTGAACACCAGAGATCTGCCTGTCTCTATCCTGGGATTATAGATGTACACTGTTGCTGCTGTGTTAGGGATCCAAACTCAGGTCCCTGTTGTTTGTATGCAAAGCACTTTACTGACTGGGCCATCTCCTCAGTCCCTGGTTGTCTATTTTTATGCACAGTCTTTCTCAACTCAACTGAAAAGTTTCTCAAGAATAAGCTACAACTCTTATTTTAAGGTTTGACAGAGTCTGTCATATAAGTTGTTAATTAACACTTGTTGAATGAATATGGTTGGCTGCATTGATAATCGATAGGTATTAAAAATAAAGTCTCTTAGGGATTGGAGAGATGGCTCCGTGGTTAAGCGCAATGACTGCTCTTCCAGAGGTCCTGAGTTCAATCCCCAGCAACCACATGGTGGCTCACAACCATCTATAATGGGATCTGATGTCCTCTTGTGGTGTCTGAAGATAGCTACAGTGTACAGTTCTGTGGTGGCATAGACCTTTCATTCCAACACTAAGGAGTCTGAGACAGGAGGATCTCTGAATTCAAGGCCAGCCTGGTTTACGGATCAAGATCCAGGACAGCCAAGGGCTACAAAGAGAAACCCTATCTCAAAAAACAAAAACAAAAATTAAAAATAAAAAAGTCTTTTTCTTGGGAGCTGGAGAGAGAGAGCTCAGTGGTTTGAAAAAACTGACTACTTTCCTAGGACCTAGGTTCAATTCCATGGCACCTCACAACCATCTGTGTGACTTTAGGGATCTGATGTCATCTTCTGGCATCCTCAGACACTGCATGTACACGGTGCACAAACACACATTAAGGCAAAAACAAATATAAGTAAAATCCCCCCAAAAATTTAAAAAGTAAACAAAATATCTCTATGGAGACTTTTAAAAAAAGTATAGACACAAGCTTAGCAGCTAAGAGTACTCATTCTTGCAGAGGACACGGCACACACAGAGGAGCTCACAATTCTCTACAACTTCAGCTCCAGGAAATCTGGCTCTACCTTCAGACCTCTGTGGGCACCGAGTGTGCATTCAATGCACACACATACATTCAGGCCAAGTACCAATACACATAAAATAAAAATAACTAAGTCTTTAACAAACAATAACATCAACAAAACTCTGGTCCCTGGGATGCAGCTGGGCACAATGGAGCACATTTATGGTCCTAACACTCAGGAGGCTAATGGTGGATCTGGATTTTAAAGCGCAGCTTTGGTTACAACCAAGGCCGGGCTGGGACAAATGAGACCAAGACTTTGGACACAGCAATTCAATCACTGTTCTACTTTGCCCACTTTTCAACTTCCCCAATAGATTATTAGAGAAGTAAATAAGCAGCAATTACCCACCCCCCAGAAAAGAGAAAAGGCACATACAAGTTAAAGAGCTGTAAATATCTCATAATTAGAGTGTTGGGAGCGGGTGTGGCGGCAGTCCCAAAGGCGCCAGGGACTGCAGCTAAGTCATATGACTTGCACCTGACTTCCTCATATAAGACACAAACATCTTGAGTGCTGCGCAGGTGTACCAGGATTCAGGTGAATCCAATTTGGTGGAGATTTGCCCCTGCTGCCCTGATTAGCTGAAGCTGCGTGCCTGGTGAGGTGGCGTGGCCTGCTGTGCGTGGATGGGAACTGAGAGTATAAAAGAGTGAGAGGCCCAGGGTTCGAGGGAGATATAAACAAGGAAGATATAAACAGGGGAGATATAAACAAGGGAGATATAAACAAGAAGAAATAGGACTGAATAAACGTGTGCAGAAGGATCCTGTAGTGGCGTCGTTCTTGCTGGCGAGTTGGGGGCGCGCTGGACAGTTGGTGCTGAAACCCGGGACAAGAAACATCTTCAGGCACGAGCGAAGACCCCCTGCTACAGGGAGGATTCAGAACTGCATCACGGGGAAGGAGTGGTTAATAAAAGTTCCTGTAAAACAGACTGTTGAGAAGGATCTGGCATGGATTCAGAACTCTTCAGCTGGGGAACGGTATTGATGAAGAGAAAGAAGAAAGATGAAGACTGAGTAAACTGCTGTTAGAAGGACTGGTGGTCACATCGTTCTTGCTGGTCGAGAGCAGACGCGACAATTGGTGGCCCGTACGGGGAACCGACTCCCCCACCGAGTTCAGAACTTTCAGCAGTCAGTGGTTGCCGGCAGGGTAAGTTCAAGGTGAGTGAAACTTGCGACCCCAGGAGTTTGGGAAGGACCTCGATAAAATAGAGGTGAGCATAAAGTTGCCAGGAAGTAGGCACAAAGTAACCCAGGAGTTTGGGAAGGACCTCCGATAAAATAGAGGCGAATATAACGTTGCCAGGAAGCAGGTACAAGGTAACTAAAGGTTCATGGTTTTGGGATAAGTTAAGGTTCCTGGTTTGGGGACAAGTTAAGGAACTATGATAACCTCAGTGTAGTGATCAATAGATCCTCGCTGTGTAGTTATGCTTTTTTCTCCCATTGACCCTTTGTGGGTAGGTCTGATAGTTTTGGTCTTGTTTGTTCTGATATATGGACTCTGTTACTGTTTGAATCAAGAGGCAGTCAAGACAGGTCAGAAAATCCTTACAGAGCAACAAGAAAGTATGTCGGAAGAAGAGAAGGGCTTAAAAAGAAAAAGGAAAAAGAAAGGAGACACAGTGTTATCAGGTGGACAGAAAGGACAAAACAAAAGAGCTGAGGTGGAGGAGGAAGGCAAATTAGCTTTTGTGCCGCCTCCCTATGCCTCCTCAGCAGCCACCTGTAGGTGGACCTTCTGTCCGGATATTTGGAGAGGATCGACCAGATCTGGTGTTGACATGGGCGAGAGGGTCTGTTTGTGTGTTTCCACAGGACCAGACGGAACCTCTTTGGGTGCCGGAGAGATTGGTGAGACGCTGCAAGAATGAGGCTCCTGATCCAGTTGCCCCTGTGGATGTGGTGGATGATCCCACAAGCACAAAGGATGGAGCCAAGATGAGAGATCCTTTCGGTATTCCAGAAGCCGATACCAGCTCGACATGACATTCAAATTTTTCCATCCTTTTTGATCCCTGAATTCCCCTTAAAGAGATAGCCTCTCTGGCTATCTATCCCTTGCTTCAGGGAAGATGAGCGGGGATGAGAGAGCCCTGGGATGTATGCTTGTTATAGTGTGTGTGTGTTTTGTGTTTGGCACATGTGTTAGGTGCAGAGTGTGCGGCCCGCACTTTCGCCATGGTAGCGTAGGCTTTTGCTGCAGTGGAGGCAGGACAATCTCCTCAGATTCGGTTTGCCGCTCTAAAAGAAATTATGCTGCGTTATGCCGTGGGGTGCGAGGCTAAGCACTGCACAGAGGATAGCTTGCTGTTGGCATCCTGTGGAAGGCACGTCTGATTGCATGAAGGTTCAGTGTCCTAGTTCCCTTCCCCCAGGAAAAACGACACGGGAGCTGGCCAAGACCTCTCTGGGTGATGAGCCTAAGGGATGGTTTTGTGTAGGGCCCCTATGCTTGCACACTGGGGATCAGACCTCTACCTTCACCCATGAGGCTTGCTTGCAGCAATTAAGATCTGGCCATAAGTTAATTAACATCCTGGCCTTTTGATGCACCTGCCACAAGCAAAACACAATCTCCCCAGGAGTGGCTTGGCATGATAGAGAGGTAGTCAGTGATAAGACTCCCTGGGCATGTCACCAACCTAAGACAGGGATCAAACCAATGCTGTTTGTCACCCAAGGACGGGTAAGGGGCATGGCTGCTGGGGGCTATCTACAGACATTCTCTCTGCCAAAAAAGAAAAAAGGGGGAATTGTTGGGAGCGGGTGTGGCGGCAGTCCCAAAGGCGCCAGGGACTGCAGCTAAGTCATATGACTTGCACCTGACTTCCTCATATAAGACACAAACATCTTGAGTGCTGCGCAGGTGTACCAGGATTCAGGTGAATCCAATTTGGTGGAGATTTGCCCCTGCTGCCCTGATTAGCTGAAGCTGCGTGCCTGGTGAGGTGGCGTGGCCTGCTGTGCGTGGATGGGAACTGAGAGTATAAAAGAGTGAGAGGCCCAGGGTTCGAGGGAGATATAAACAAGGAAGATATAAACAGGGGAGATATAAACAAGGGAGATATAAACAAGAAGAAATAGGACTGAATAAACGTGTGCAGAAGGATCCTGTAGTGGCGTCGTTCTTGCTGGCGAGTTGGGGGCGCGCTCGACATTAGAGAACGGCTGCTTACATACAGAGTAATAACTGATGGTTTCAGTATACTATACTCTGTTGATTCAAACATTTTCCCATTTAAACCACAAAATTACAAGTATTAACTTTATAAAAGTTGAAGGATGTAGGGATATTCCTTCATTCACCAGGTATTCCTCAAGTGCTTATTATACCCTATGTACAAAGCTAGGCATACAAGAAATAAATGTGGAAAGATGCTTCTCTGACAGCCAAGTAGTCAAACTGGATCTCAAGCCCAAGAAGATTGGACACAAACATCCTGCTGTGCTGTAAATAACTCATGCATTTCTCCATCATAGCCACAAACAGTGCAACCATTCAACAGCCCACTGCTGTTCTATCTTCTGTACTGTGATGAGGAGGACAGCTGTTTCACACCGCTTTCTTTAAATGTGATTTTACTAAGGACTGTTTACTTTCTATCTCTACAAAAGCTACATCTGGACAGAGTTTTACAAGTGACCCTTTCTAGCTGTGATTGTCTGCAACTACAACCTGAGTCAAGTTAAAGACACAGAATTTAGCCGGGCGTGGTGGCGCACGCCTTTAATCCCAGCACTCGGGAGGCAGAGGCAGGCGGATTTCTGAGTTCGAGGCCAGCCTGGTCTACAAAGTGAGTGCCAGGACAGCCAGGGCTACACAGAGAAACCCTGTCTCGAAAAACCAAACCAACCAACCAACCAACCAACCAACCAACCAACCAACCAACCAAAACCAAAGACACAGAATTTAAAACTCCATCAATAACCACTCACAATGACTCCTGTAATCTCCGTACACAAGAGAGGTAGAAGGATCCCTGCAAGTCTCAGCCAACCAGTTATATAATGAGGTGCTCAAGGAAAAAAGATAAAAATCCAAAACAAATGAACAAAAACTCGAAACAACTACTATTTTCAAAGCAAAAGAATAAAAGCCAAAAGTGAGAAATTGTAAGCCATTTCTCTGAGGCACAAGCAAGTCTTTGGGGGCTGGAGAGATGACTCAGCAGTTACACTCTCTGGATGCTCTTCCTGAAGCTCCAGGTTCAGTTCCCAGTACCTACACGGCAGCTTACAACTACCTACCTACAACTACAGTTCTAGAACATCCTCCTCTGACCTCTTTGAGTATCAGGCATGCATGTGGTGCACAGATAGACAAGTAAGCAAAAAACTCATACACATACAATAAAATAAATCTAAAAATATGTTGTTTTTTAAAAGCTTATTTTGGGGGAACTAGGAGGATATCTCAATTAGATAAGAGCACTTATTGCTCAAGTATAAGGACCTGAGCTGAATCCCTGGCACCCACAGACAAAAGGTCAGCCAGGGCACGTGAAACCTTACCTACCCTTGCATACATAATGCACACAGTTTTCCTCCTCCTCTTAATCCTCCTCCTCTTCCTCTTCCTCCTCTTCCCACATTTGGATCTTTTTTCCTTTGTGCTATATGTTCCATCTGTGGACATTCAGGATACTGTCAACACCACCTTTGCTACACTACACACTGTTTGCTTGGTAGGTTAGCCTCAAACTCAGGATCCCCCTGCCTCTGTGCCCAGGTGCTGGAATTGCAGATGTGCATCACTATCACTGCACTTGTCTTGAGCCTGGACACACAACAAGCAAGTGAACATAATAAAAGCAGTATTTGTTAAACATCTGTGAATCAAAAAGTACACATATTTTGGGAACTAAGGATATAACTAAGAGGTAGAATGTTTCCCTAGCTCACATGGAGGTCCCTGAAGCAGACACAAACTAAAATTTCACAAACTCATAAAATCTCAATTAACCTGAATTTTAATATATTTTTCTCTTTAACTGGTTGCTAACTGAAGTTCTCTAAATCATGCACCCTCAAGTATCCTAAATTCTGGAAAGAGGTTAAAAATATAGTTACTGGCTTTTGAGACTATATTTTTATTAGATATTTTATTTACATTTCAAATGTTATCCCCCTTTCCTAGTTTCCCCTCCAAAATCCCCTATCCCCTCCCCCCACTCTCCAATCCACCCATTCCCACTCCCTGGCAGAGGCATGCCCCTATACTGGGGCATAGAACTCTCACAGGACCAAGAAAGGGCCTTTCCTCCCACTGATGACCAACTAGGCCATCCTTTGCTGCATATGCAGCTAGAGCTATGAGTCCCACAATGGGACTCAGGGCTCTTTGGTTGGTGGTTTAGTCCCAGGGAGCTCTGGGGGTGCTGGTTAGTTCATAGTTGTTCCTCCTATGGGGCTGCAAACCCCTTCAGCTCCTTGGGTACTTTCTCTAGCTCCTCCATTGGGGACCCTAAGTTCCATCCAATGGATGACTGTGAGCATCCACTTCTGTATTCTCCAGGCACTGGTAGAGCCTCTCAGGATACAACTATATCAGGCTTCTGTCAGCAAGCACTTGTTGGCATCCACAACAGTGTCTGGGTTTGGTGGTTGTTTATGGGATGGATCCCCAGGTGGGGCAGTTGAGACTAGCTATAAAACACTCATGGCACTCGGGAGGCAGAGGCAGGTGGATTTCTGAGTTCAAGGCCAGCCTGGTCTACAAAGTGAGTTCCAGGACAGCCAGGGCTATACAGAAAAACCCTGTCTCGAAAAAACAAAAAGATGCATGGATTGTGATTGATCTGGGGGGGGGGGGGGCGAAGGGGCACAAATAAGACGTTTTCACCCAGGGCTGGGAATGTGTGATGGTTTGTATATCCTTGGACCAGGGAGTGGTACCATCTGAAGGTGTGGCCTTGTTGGAATAGGTGTGACCTGGTTGGAATGGGTGTGTCACTGTGGGTGTGGGTATAAGATCCTCACCCTAGTTGCCTGGAAGTCAGTCTTCCACTAGCAGCCTTTGGATGAAGACATAGAACTCTCAGCTCCTCCTGAGTCATGCCTGCCTAGATACTGCCATACTCCCACCTTGATGATAATAGACTGAACCTCTGAACCTGTAAGCCAGCCCCAATTAAGTGTTGTTTTTTATAAGACTTGCCTTGGTCATGGTGTCTGTTCACAGCAGTAAAACCCTAACTAAGACAGAATGGATTACAGCTTAGTTGATTGAATACTTGACTAACATGCAGAGACCATGAATGTGTTCTCCAGCACTGTATAAGCACTGTGACAACTAAAGCTGTAATTCTAGGACTGGGAGGCAGAGGCAGGTGGATCGTCACAGTCTGAGGTAAGTGTACACAGTGAACAAACAAACAATATCATTTTACAGTTTAAATTTCTAAATATCAAGCTTTAACTATCCTCGATGATTCAGGTGCTGTCTCTTTGCTGTTACCTTTTTTGAGCCATACACGATGTGGCACAATATGCATTTTCGTTCTCGTACCATAGTGACCAGATCTGAAGCACTCAATGTCAACCTGCAAGAAGGACATAACATTTAGTAACCTTTCCAGATAGCACCTTTAATTCACTTTTCACTTTGCCCCTTCCTCAATCTTTCCATCTCAATAATGTAAATTCCAGCTTTATGAAAGTTTAAAAACAAAACAACAACAACAATAATCTTCTGAGTGTCAGCCCTGATGAACTCCCCTCTTATCCTATGCAACAAATCCTGTCATTTCTACCGAAATACATCCATCCAGCTCTCAACATCTCTCACCGCGGAGGCTCTTATCACAGCACAGCCTCCTGGTGTAGGCACCCACTTCCATTTTACTCTCAAAACCATAGCTGAAGATTCTCATAACAGGATTGGGAGAATGGTGGTGTTTCTTTGTTTAGGTCCTTGCCATGCCTACTGGTCTGTTTCTCCCCTCACCTAATATACCTCTAGGTCGCCTGTACTGAGTGACACTTCTGGAAGGGCCTCACATTGCACAGAGTAGGTCTCACTGAAAAGTAAAAAGGTATATGGCCTCTAGCTAAGGAAGTTTTTAGTATATACGGTGGCCCTACAGGGAGATGAGAGGCAGAAACAGGACAGTCTCATCTGTAGGCCAGATAGTCTGACTTATATAGCAAAGAGACCGTCTCAATCAGGGTAGAAAAACACGGAAAAGATGTCCTCTGATCTTCACATGAATGCACGCCCACAGCACTACTCATTACCAAGCACTCTGACATATACTCTTTGTGCAAAAAGAACATTAAAATCTTTAATGGGGGTCTGGAGAGATGACTCAGCGGTTAAGAGCACTGACTGCTCTTCCAGAGGTCCTGAGTTCAATTCCCAGCAACCACATGGTGGCTCCCAAACAACCATCAGTAATGGGATCCAATGCCCTCTTTTGTTGTGTCTGAAGACAGCGACAGTGTACTCACATACATGAAATAAATCTTTAAAAAAAAAAACTTTAATGAATGTTTATTTCTTCTTTTAATTTACTTTAATGTAACTTTAATTTAAAGTAAATTAAATTTACTTGTAATTTCTTGAAGCTGATAACATGTACAAATACATTTATGATTGTTTGCACCAATAATTGATCTTTTGAAAGGTTTTAATTATATGTGTTGAGTGTTTGCATGGCAGTATGTGCATGTGAGTGCAAATGTTGCTGGAGCCCAGAAGAGGTTGCCAGATTCTCTAGATACATACAATCAGTGAACCATTTGATGTGGGTACTGCAATCCAAATTTGGGTCCTATGCAAGAGCAGTAAGTGGTCTCCCACTCAACAATCTTTTGCAAACTGCTGGCCAATGTCAGTTCATCCACTCAAGATATGAAATGATAGTATCACTTTTAACTGACCAATCTCAGCCTAGGTATGGAATCGGGGTCTGCTGTGGATCTCAGGATCCAGGTTAGAACCTCGGGTTGGAATCTCATCCACAGACTTTTTTGTTTTTTTAAAGAGGGTCTCTATATATTCACAAAGCTGGCTGAGGGCTCTATGCAAACGGTCTCCTCCTTCTTTCATCTCCCGAATGCTGGGACTACAGGAATGCACCATCTCACTTGACTTTAGAAGTTTGTTTGTTTTTGTTTTTGTTTTTTTGTACTAGTTATAGTACCTAGGGATAATCTTTTTGTGTACTATGTAATACTGTCTTTGTGTCTGTATTATATAGATGCTGACTTCTGTGCTGGCAGAGAATACAGTGCAGACTGGACTTTGGTATTGTTACTTTGATTGAATCATCGCCTGCCGAGGTATTTTGTAAACACTCCTCCTCTCACTTTCTGAAGAGACTGAACTTTGAGAAGGAGTCAGAGGCAGGAACACTGGCAAGCCTGACACTGAAAGAAGTGGTACTAGAAACTGAGACAACAAGCCATGTGGCAGACACTGAATAATGGAAGTTGTAAGAGCTGGTCGGGAACCAGAGTAACCAAAGGCCTAAAGCTATTTTAAATAACTATGTCTCCGGGTCATTACCCAGAGCTGGGGAGGGCATAGAAAGTCTGTATGGGACATAGTACCCAGTGCCACACAAATGCCAGGCACTGCTCTGTCACTGAACTATATCTCCCCCAAAGATGTTCGACAATGTACAAATGTTGGTGGCTTTACTCTCTCATCACTGACCAAAAGCGCTCATCATGGTTGGAGACGGCACCTACTGCTCTTGCAGAGGACCCAAGTTCAATCCCTGTACATATGTCAAGCACCTCACAACTACCTGCAACTCCAGTTCCACAGGGTCCACACCTCTAGCCTCTACAAGCACCTGTTCATACATGCACATAACCACACTCAAACAAACACACACATATATAATCAAATAAGCTTAAAAAAAAAAAAAGGTTTCTAGGGCCAGTAGTTGAAGAGTTAGGTTAAAAGCACCAACTGTTCTTCCAGGGGACCTGGGTTCAACTCCCAGCACTCAGATTACAGCTCACAAATGGCTGCAACTCCAGTTCCAGGATTCGATGGGCTCTACTTGCCTCTGTAGATGCTGAGTGTGTATGTGGTGCACAGACATGCAAGAAGGCAAAATAAATTTAAAATTAAATCGCACGAAGGCAAAATAAATTTAAAATTAAATGATTTTTAAAAAGCTTCCAACATTTATATTTTCCATGGAGATGGAGCTGCTTTGGCAGATGTACTACACAGCCTACCCTTTGAGTTGAAAAAGGTGTCTTGCCGGGCATGGTGGCAAACGCCTTTAATCCCAGCACTTGGGAGGCAGAGGCAGGCGGATTTCTGAGTTCGAGGCCAGCATGGTCTACAGAGTAAGTTCCAGGACAGCCAAGGCTATACAGAAAAACCCTGTCTTGAAAAACCAAACCAAAAAAAAAAAAAGAAAGAAAAGGTGTCTTGATATATCTAATCGGGAACATTGCCCTTTTCCTCCTTCAAGCCTTTTGCATATTTTCCACAATGACCTCAGCTAATGGATGAACAGGGATCTTTGTATTCTTCACTTTATGAATGATGTTTTTGGGTTATAAAAAATAGTTTTGAGGTTATAAATTTAACTTATGTGAAGTGCTTGCTTGCCTATTATGAATCAGATTCTGGTTTTGATCCATAACACTGCAGAAATAAAATGTGGGTTGAGGAAGCAGCCTGGCAGTAAAGGCTTGCCTAGCTGGTAGGCCTACGGCTCTGTCCTAAGCACTGAACAGACCTTTTACCCAGTTTCACAAATATCTCCCTCCCCTGCACCTCATCCTTCTTAGAAAGAAATGAAAACTATACTCTTGCCTTAGTATTCTATAACTGCGAAGATACCAAGATATAGCAAGATATAAAAACTTATTTATGTGTATGATGCTCTATTTACATGTATGCCTTCACAGCAGAAGACGGCATCAGATTTCCATTATAGATGGTTGAGAGCCACCATCTGGGAATCTTTGGGAATTGAACTCAGGGCCTCTGGAAGTGCAGCCAGTGCTCTTAACTACTGAGACATCTCTATAGCCCCCAAGGCAAAGTATTTCATTGGAGGCTAGTTTACAATTTTAGAGGCTTATTATTAGTCCATTATCAAGGCAAGGAGCAAGGTGGCAGGTAGTTGTGGCGCTAGAGAAAAAGCTAAGAGCTAAAACTTGAACTGGAAGCAGAGGAGGGAGGGGGAAGAGGAAGAAGGTGGGAAGGGGCAGGGGAGGGAGACAGGGAGAGGGCCTTTTGAAACCTTTTGAAGCCCATCCCCAGTGACAAACTTCCTCTAACAAGGCCACACCTCCTAATCCTATCCTAAACTCCACTCCCTGAAGACTAGGTGACTAAGCATTCAAACAAATGAGCCTGTAGGGCACATTCAATCACAATTTCTTATTTGCATGTTAAAATTTAAAAGATAAACATAACGTGCTAATGAAAAAGAAAGCAGCCAGGCTTGGTGGTGCACGCCTTTAATCCCAGCACTTGGGAGGCAGAGGCAGGCGATTTCTGAGTTCGAGGCCAGCCTGGTCTACAAAGTGAGTTCCAGGACAGCCAGGGCTATACAGAAAAACCCTGTCTCGAAAAAACAAAAACAAAAAAAAAGAAGAAAAATAAAAAGAAAGCAGATGGATGCTCACAGTCATCTATAGGATGGAACACAGGGCCCCCAATGGAGGAGCTAGAGAAAGCACCCAAGGAGCTGGAGGGGTCTGCAACCCTATAGGTGGAACAACAATATGAACTAACCAGTACCCCCAGAGCTTGTGTCTCTAGCTGCATATGTAACAGAAGATGGCCTAGTTAAGCCATCATTGGGAAGAGAGGCCCCTAGGTCTTGCAAACTTTATATGCCCCAGTACGGGGGAACGCCAGGGCCAAGAAGTGGGAGTGGGTGGGTAGGGGAGCAGGGGAGGGGGGTGTGGGGGGGAGGGTATTGGGAACTTTTGGGATAGCATTTGAAATGTAAATTAAGAAAATATCTAATAAAATAAAATTAAGAAAAAAAAAAGAAAGAAAACAGAGTCAGGAGTGTTAGCACACTCCTTTAATTCCAGCACTTGGGGTTAGGGTTAGGCAGGTGAATCTCTGAGAGTTGAATACCCAGTCTGGTCTACAAAGAGTCCAGGACAGTCAGGGCTATTACACAGAGAAACATGGGGGGCGGGGTGGAGGACAAAAAACAAACAACCCCCAAACAAAACAGCAACAACAAAAAGCAAAGGGTCTGGAGAGATGGCTCATGAGTTAAGAACACTGACTGTTCTTCCAGAGGACCTGAGTTCAATTCCCAGCAAACATATGGTGGCTCACAAGCATCTGCAATGGAATCAGATGCCCTTCTTGTGCCTGAAGACAAATAAATCTTAAAACAAAACAAAAAAAAGGACAAGCTGGGCATGGTGGCGCACGACTTTAATCCCAGCACTGGGGGGGGGGGGGGGGGGGGAAGAGGCAGGTGGTTTTCTGAGTTCAAGGCCAGCCTGGTCTACAAAGTGAGTTCCAGGACAGCCAGGACTATACAGAGGAACCCTGTCTCGAAAAATCCAACCCCCCCCCCAAAAAAAAAGTATTTTACTATAAAATATGTGCTTCAATATATAAATGCTTGGGCATGACTTTATTAGAAATCATAAAATTATGAATGCAGCACCTAGAAAAACATACTGGTATTAAGACTTATCACTTGCTGAGTGTGATGGCATACACTTTTAATCCCAGCACTGGGGAGGCAGAAGCAGGCAGATCTCTGGGTTTGAGGCAAGCCTTGTCTCCAAGCAAGTACCAGCTTAAGGTGTCTGATCATCATAAAACAGGCATGGTAGCACACACTAGTAATTCTAGCACCAGAAAGGCTGATGCTAGACCCATGAAAGGGTCATGGATTTGAGCTAGCTATCTCCAGCTCTGTCTCCACAAACGAGCAACAGCAATAAGAAAGCACAAGTAAACTAGAATAAACTTCCCATTCATATTCTAGCACCAGGGAGGCTGTTTTTCAAAGCCAGATTGGTTCAGGCTAGCTGTGGCTACAGAGCAAAGAATTATTAAACAAACAAATGAAAAACAGTGAGAAACCACCATTGAGGCTAAATTTACCACTAAGCCCACTAGTCAATCTCAGTATCATTAAAAAATGGGAAACCTCAGCAGACAGCATCACAGACAGAGCATTTAGCAGGAATCCAATAAGCACTGTTCTCTAGCATCCAGTTGGTTGTAACAAGCTTAGTGATATGTATCACAAGCCTGAATCATCAGTTTTATCTACACAGGTGTCTTCAACAAATCAAGGTGAAAAAGCAAGAAATGAAACTTCTCTGTGTTAAAAGAGACCTCAAGATGTAGACTAACAAATGCAACAACATTGTAGCCTTTGAAGGTTCCTGATGGTAAGCCGTGCAGTCCCAGTTACTCATGAGGCACAGAACAGAAGCAAGTTCAAGACAGCCTGGGCAAGGTAGACAGACTGATCCATGTCTCAAAAAGAGGGAGGAAATGTCCAAAGTAGCTCAGTGAAACAAACAAACACAAACACACACACACACTTTTTAAAACAAAACAAAAAAGCTAGGCGTGATGGTGCTTATAATTTTAGCACTTGGGAAGTATGCAGACTTAAAGGTCAGCTTTAGCTTCATGAAACCCTATCAAAGAAAACAAACAATTTAGTATTGAATAATATAGATAGGGCTGGGCAGTGGTGGCACACACCTTTAATCCAAGCACTTGGGAGATAGAGGCAGGTGGATTTCTGAGTTCTAGACCAGCCTGGTCTACAGAGTGAGTTCCAGGACAGCCAGGGCTACACACAGAAACCCTGTCTCGAAAAACCAAAAAGTGTTTGTTTAGCTTGAAAAGAAAAAGAAAAAGAAAAAAAAAAAAAAAAAAAAGTCACAGACTGTGAAACTGAAACTCTGGAACCACTTCTATCCTTCATCCTTGACAAACATTTTCCACTTTCAGAAGTGGCTCAGTCTAACAAAAGCACAAATTTTACAAGTCCTCTGATACACACCTGGTAGCTCATACTTCTGGACAGCCCCTTTCAGACTACAACCACAGCAACAGAGTGTAAGCTGTTCATGGGCAACTTGCATCCTAGATGAGCAGTTAAGAGTAATGTAACCTTTAGTATAAAAATCCTCAACTTCCCTTTCCAGAACCCATTTACAAAACACAAACTATGTAGAGATCTCATCTTGGGTTTAAGAGCCAAGGCACTCAATGTTCCCTGCTTTTCTCAGAGACCAGCCTTGAATTTGTTCTAATCTGGATGTACAGTAAGGACATGGTTTTTCTGTTTAAAACACCTTCCTTGTGTCAAAGCCACTGGTTCTGCACCAGACTGATGAAATCCCTTCACACCTTTTCTTTCCTGACTGTTGAAGCTCTCTTCAAAAATCCATCTTGACCCTCTCTCCAGTTAAAATCTACGATGGGCTGTACGAAATTCCAGCACTGTGATTGAACTCAGGATCAAGTTTGAGGCCAGTCTGGGCTACATAAGCCAGATTCTCTCCAAAACTATGAATCAAAATAAACTCTACTATTTTCTGTATCTAGTAGTTCAGTCCGATCTCGAAGGAGTGCTTAGAATGTCTAATTTGGGGCTAGAGAGAGGCTTAGTGGTTAAGATCACCGACTGCTCTTCCGAAGGTCCTGAGTTCAAATCCCAGCAACCACATGGTGGCTCACAACCATCCGGAATGAGATCTGACGCCCTCTTCTGGTGCATCTGAGGACAGCTACTGTGTACTTAGATATAATAACAAATAAGTCTTTAAAAAAAAAAAAAAAAAGCCGGGCATGGTGACACACGCCTTTAATCCCAGCACTTGGGAGGCAGAGGCAGGCGGATTTCTGAGTTCGAGGCCAGCCTGGTCCACAAAGTGAGTTCCAGGACAGCCAGAGCTATACAGAGAAACCCTGTCTCAAAAAACAAAAATAAAAACAAAAACAAAAAAAGAATGTCTAATTGGGTGTATCAGAAAGAGATGAGCGTAGCCATCACCGGAGATGAAGTTCACTAACTCCACAACGTGAAAACTTCAACAAATCACTCTCAGTATCTCAGTACCTCATGTAAAAAGTACTACCCAAAAACATCTACTACAACAGCTTGTTAAATTCCCAAGACACACCTGAATGTACTTATCACACGCAAAGCAGATACTAAGTAACTCGTAGATGAATCTGATCATTCATTCTTTCGTTTTTTGGCGTTACACTTTTAAGATTCCCCCCTGTAGTTTTAGAACAGGATTTGGCTCTTAATCAGTCTGTGATTGGAATCACTTTAATATAAACCGATATGGTGGCTAGAACTGTAATCTGCTTCCAAGTTGGGGTAAAAAAACACACACACACACACAACACTGAAATCTGGAACTTCCCCAAAAAGATAGTTTACGTTACTTTCAAAGATGACTATACCTAACAGACTGAAACGGGAGGCGGTGCAATAATCTCCTCTCCACACTACGCACCAAAATCGTACTAAATATTAAATGGACACATACCGTTCCACTAGTTGCTACTACATTGCTAAGACGCATCCCACAAGTAGAGTCCTCAAAAGCAGGAAAAAGAGGCGACACTGTTAGTCTCGGAAGGCTAGAGATGGCCCTGGCCTGAAACCTACAGCTTTTAAACTAAGGCTGAGATTCCTCCTAGACTAGACCCCATGCCGACAGAGGTCAGGGCCTGCCCCAAAGGTCAAAAACCTGGAGCCACGCGTCCAGTCTGGGTTGCGAACAGAATCGGATTGCCCTTGCTGGAATCTGTGCCCAGAAGCCAGACGCACCGCTCGCCAATAAACCCTAAACCCACACAGGTCAGAAGGGGCATCGTAGCGTGGTCGCATGCAGGCGCAGCTCCACCACCTGTCCAGGGGGCAGACCCTCGGGCTCCGATACGCCCAACCAGGCCGCATCCTCCTTACTCACACTCACAGCCCGACCTTCCTACGCCATCTGGCCGCCGAGGACCCGGCGAGGGAGCTCCCAGACGCCCCCTTAGCCTCCGGTCCGGCGGCGGCCCGGGACCCGCTCCCCGCCGGGCACTGACGCCGCCGCCGCCGCCGCTACTACCACCATCGCGCAAGCGCGCAGGCGCACGCAACTCAGCACGCTCCCTCTCCCCTCCCACTCCATCCGCCCTTTTCAACCATCTAGCTTTATTTGAACATAAGAAGTGAACAACGGACACCAGACAAGTGGCCTTACTCAAAAAGGATGAAGAGCCCAGATAGGTCTTTTGCACAAACCAATTGGCTGCACCTTCTTTTTCTTGGTTTGTTTGTTTGTTTGTTTGTTTTCCCCATTTTCCAAGCTCTTTCTGGACTTCCCCTACTTTCTAAGCCCTCCACCATAAGCTGTGGCAGTGTCTTGACTACATTTCAAAACTATTCCTTCCTTGTGAAACTTTGGAACAGATAGATTCCAAGTTAGGCATGGTAGCTCACCTCTGCTTCTGGAGGTTGAGAGCAGAGTGTAACGGGAGTTCAAGGCTAGGCAAAGCTGTTACATAGTTCCTGGGCTACAATGTGATACTGTTTCAACAAAGGACAGAACTCAATTTAAATCTTAGCCTAGCCAGGCAGTGATGGCGCACACCTTTAACCCCAGCACTTGGGAGGCAGAGGCAGGCAGATTTCTGAGTTCTAGGCCAGCCTGGTCTACAGAATGAGTTCCAGGACAGCCAGGGCTACACAGAGAAACCCTTTGTCGAAAAACCTAAATAAATAAATAAATACGTTAAAGCCTCAAATCAAAATAAACAGCTACCTTCATTTATGTGTAAATCCAGATTCCTTCTAAAGGTTTAGGGAATTCTTCCAATTGTGTATTTGTGACATCACAAGTCCTTAAAGCATTTAAGGTCTGCTAGGCTGCTTTTTCTACTTCCCCTTTAAGGGAGATTACATACAGAAGTGCTTTGCTCTAAGTTCAGAGACATAGTTCAAGAAATGCCAATATAAGTGAGGACCAAAATAACCATAGACCAGGATTTCACAACATTGACAGGTTTTTGTTTTTGTTTTTGCTTTGCTTTGCTTTGTTTTGTTTGTTTGTTTGTTTGTTTGTTTGTTTTTCGAGACAGGGTTTCTCTGTGTAGCCCTGGCTATCCTGGATCTCACTTTGTAGACCAGGCTGGCCTTGAACTCAGAAATCCGCCTTCCTCTGCCTCCCAAGTGCTGGGATTAAAGGCACGCGCCACCATGCCAGGCAACATTTACAGTTTGAAGCAGATAACTGTTACCAGTTGCTGTCTAGTGCATTCTAAGATAATGTTCCCCCAACTCTCTAGACCCTGCCCAGTGTCCCCCTGGAGGGCAAAAAATGTCCCTAATTGAGAACTACAGTATTACATCCATAATTATCCCAATCCTTTTTTTTTCTTTCCATTTTTTATTAGGTATTTAGCTCATTTACATTTCCAATGCTATACCAAAAGTCCCCCATACCCACCCACCCCCATTCCCCTACCCGCCCACTCCCCCTTTTTGGCCCTGGCGTTCCCCTGTTCTGGGGCATATAAAGTTTGTGTGTCCAATGGGCCTCTCTTTCCAGTGATGGCCGACTAGGCCATCTTTTGATACATATGCAATTATCCCAATCCTAACTGTATTCAGCCATATATTTTCTCTCTCCCTGCCCTCAAGAAATGATTTAAGAAAGACTAACAAAACAAACTTCTGAGTTCATTGCTACAGGCCTTAATAGTGCTTATCTCTGTCTATCACATTCTACAACACCCCAACGCTTCTCAATTTCCTTAAAGTTGCAGCCACTTTTCTAATCAGCAAAGGGTCCGTTTCTGACTTCCCAGAAAAGTTAACTTCCTGTTTCTAAACATACAGGCTTACAAATAAATTTTGTCATTATCATTGAGAATACTCCTCCTTCCCCCAACTCTGTGAGGGTTAGTCTCTCTTCCATGAATGTTCCTTTCTGCTTAGTGTCTTGGGTTTTATATATATGTATATCTATGTATTTGTGTGTGTGTGTATGGCAACATGCTTCACCCAGTGCTCATATAGAGAAGTCAGAGGACCTGCAACTATATGGAATCAAAATTAGGGATCAAAATCAACGAGGCCCTTAGGCTTGAGAACTAGTGCTTTATTTGCTGAGCCTTCTTGGCAGCCTCAGCCCTCTCGGCTTTATTGTTTGAGGCAGGGTCTCTGGTTGCTAATGTTAACCTCAACATCACTATATTGTCATAGTCGGTGATGATTTTGTATTTCTAATCTGCCTCTCCACCTCCTGATGCTGAGATTATGGGTTTTAACCACTATCTAAACCTCCTATCAGTATTGATTTTTTTTATTATATTTTATTTGTATGGGTATTTAGCCTGCATGATTGTCTGTGTACCATCCTTGTATATGTGCCTGTGGAAGCCAGAGGAAGGTTTGGATCCCCTGGAACTGGAATTACAGATAGTCGTGAGCTACCTACCAGGTGGGTGTTGGAAACTGAGTTTATGTCCTGTGGAAGAACAGCTACCTTTCCAGCCCATAATTTTATTTATTTACTTTTGAGACAAAGAATTACTTTGTAAACTGGGCTGGCTTCAAACTCACAAAGATCCCCTTTGGTGCCAGGATTGTCGGTGTACACCACCAACTCTCATCTGAGGTTTGACTACTGAAGCTCTAACCCAATCACGATCTTTACTCAACCTCACCCTTGATTTTTTTTTTAATTCAACTGTTTCTCTCATCTGGGTTTTTTTTTTTCCTCCTGTCTTCATCCTAACAAAATAAAAACGAATAAGATACATTATTCTTCCTTTTCCTCTGACAAAAGCCAAAGTTTCCAAAAGCATTTTATAATGTCCCCATGTCTCTCTCTTCTCCAAACTATTGCAATGTCTGTCAACTATCACCAATCCCTTGGTATTAAATTCAAATGATATTTCTCAGACTTCTTCTATCTCTTAAGAAGAGGCTATTTCTATGAAATAGTTTTTATTCCCTATATTGCCAGCTTTTTATTTATTTATATATATTTTTATTTATATATTATTTATTTGTTTTGCTTTACTCTTAGAGATGCTTGGAAGAATTTTTGGGGCAAGTTGTTTAAAATCCTTCAGTAACTCAATGGGTATAAAACGAATCCTAGGTTTATTATTCCAAATTTTACAAGACCTTTAAAGATCTAGCTTGATCCTCAGCCCTGATGGCGGTGGTCTCGGGGCTAAAAGGGCTCTTCCATTCTCCCCCCCAACCCAGTGATAGACTGTACTCTGAAATAGGATCTCACTAAGTTATCAGTTTGGCTTTACATTCCAGAGGTCAAGTGATCCTCCAGCCTCAGTTTCTGATAGCCTGAGGATTACACAATGTGAGCTACCACGTCTTCACATTTTCTTTTGTCTCAGAAAGCGAACTCTTAAACTTCTAACAAGAAACTTCCAGAAGGCGCTGCGTTGTTGTTGTTGTTCCCACTGCCTGGAAAACTCTTTATCTCGTAGACTTCCGAAGTACTCCTACTTATCATATCCTTCGTGACTTTAAGAGTAACTTCCTGTGTCAATCCTTCAGACATTCCTCAAAATAAATGTTTTGTTCATTGTTGGCCAAAGCTGCTTCGGAATTCCTGTGACCGTATTCTGTTAACTGAAAGGTATTTACGCATCTATTTCCCTGGTTTAAACGGGCCAAAACACCCTGTAGACTTTGGCAGTCGCGAGTTTTTCCTAGTCTTTCAAACACTAAAGCGTCCCGTGCAAGGCTGCCTTCAGGGATGATAGTTGGAAGAACTCCTCCCGGGGAGAATCTGTAGGGTTAACGGGTGACTTCCCAGGATCTCCGCCTGCGTGGCAGGAGATTTAACACCCTCTCCGCGGCGATTGGCTCCAGTGGTAGAGGTGTGTCTGCCCCGCGGCGCCCTGCGACTGCGCAGGCGCACAAGTCCTCCGGGCGCATGCGCGCGAGGGAGCGCGCACCCTGTCCGATCTTCTAGAGTCCGAGAACTGTGGAGGCTGGAGAGGAGTGGCCGGAGCCGCCGGGTGAGGCTTCTGGAAAGTAGCTGAGGGAACTAGTCAGCGGGACAGGTAGGATGATATCCCAAGGAGAAAAAGGGTGGTGGTGGTGGTGGTCCAACGTTTTGGGGGTCGGACTTGAGGGGAGAAGAGAGCTCCGGCCAGTCCTTGGTGGATTGGGCCGAGAAGGAGATCGCCAGGCGTTGGCGACCAGCGCGAGCCCTCGCAGGAAGGGAGGCGCTATGGTGGTGCCCTGGACTTGGGTGGTTCGGCTCCTCGTCCCTCACCTTCAGCCTCACGATGTTTCTCGTTAGTATTAACAGACTGTCTGGCTGGTGGCCCTAATGAACACATAGTTCTGAAATGGTTGTTAGAAGAATGACCCCGAGGGTCCTGGCGTTGCAGGCTCCACTGTCTAGGAAATTCCCTGCTTATCTTGAGGCTTCCCCGTGGGAAAGCGCCAAGAATATGGTCAGTCAAAAGATGATTTTTTTTTTCCTCAATTCGGTTTGTGTGTGAGGAAAGTATTTTAAAGTACTGTTACACTTCTTTCCTTCGTCCTTAATCATTAGTCACTGCACTATTTGGAAAAGCAAACTGGCGGTAGAGGAAGCGAAAAACAACCGAGTTGAGGAAAAAGATCTTTCCTTTTTGCTGTTTGTCATTTGGGTAGGTTTGGGCTGGGGGCACGGATGGGATTGCAGAAGAGTTTAGAAACTGGCAGCTTTTGACAAGTGTTCTCAGAAAATAGTATAGTTTCTTACTTGAAGAAAATAAGTATCTTACTTGTGAAAATAGTATAGTTTCTTACTTGAAGATATTTTTTAAGGATCGAAATAACTTCATTTGCCCTGCTGCCTTTTAAGAGGGTTTTGAGATATCCTGGTAAAATGCTAGTAGTTCAGTCATAGCAAGGTAAAATAGATCCTTCTCACGTTCTTCTTTTTCTTGGAAAATACTATGCATAAATTCTGTGAGGCCCTGGGCAGTAGTGGTGCACACCTTTAGTCCCAGTACTTAGGAGACAGAGGCAGATGGATATCTGTGAGTTCGAGGTCAGTTTGGTCCAATGAGGCATTACTTGTTAAAGCATTTTTTTTTTAAAAGACATGATCTCACTATGTAGCTCAGGCTGGCCTGGAATTCAGAGATCTGCTTGCCTCAGTCTCTCAAGTGCTGAAATTAAAGGCATGCACACACACACACACACACACACACACACACACACACACACACACACACACACAAAGCTTAAGTCCTTTGAAGTTCAAATTTGTGAAAGCTGTTTCATGACAAAGTAAGAAAAGTTAGTATTTCTGTTACTGGCAAAGTTGATGCCCAAGGAATTCCCTGAGCACTTGTTATTTGTTCTTTTGGTGAGAGGTTATGCGAAAGAATACATTCAAGTAGATAATAGCAAATTGGAAACACTTTCTTACCATGCTTCTGGGACAGGCCATATTAAAGTAAGTTAAATGATTAAACTTTGCCTGTACCTTAAATAATTATCATTCTTAGCAGGACTTCTTGTTTCATTTTGCTTTTTAGGTGGCTTCTTGTTGGGGGTGGGGTCTCCTTTCTACATTGTAGCAACCATAAAACCAAGTGAGACTGGGCCAGAATTGGGAGTGGGTAGCTGGAGTCCCAGGTGAGTATCTAGTGACACCCTGTCCTCTGTCAACAGGCCCCAATCCTGAGAGTCTTTTGTGAGTAATTCCAGTTGTTCTGATTAAGATGGTAATGCTTATTTATGCTCTGAGGACAGTGCTCCATAATCACATATTTAATACTTCTGAGACGGGGTTATATAAGCCAGCCTCAGCAACCTCATGAAACCTCATCTCAAAACAACAATTAAACAATAGACCTATATTAAATATATGTCTCCCAGTTAGTTCTCTCAACCTGGTGGTTGAGAGATCTGAGCTCTCAGCTATTGCTCAAGCTCCCTCTGCTTGCTTCTGTGCTCCTTGGCCATGATGGTCGGATAAATGGTTTCTTGTGTAAGTTGCCATGTTCATGGTCCTTTGTTCCAGGAATAGTAAAAATGAACTAAGATAGAAGCTGGTGCCGGGCGGTGGTAACGCACGCCTTTAATCCCAGCACTCGGGAGGCAGAGGCTGGCAGATTTCTGAGTTCGAGGCCAGCCTGGTCTACAGGGTGAGTTCCA
Organism: Mus musculus; assembly: GCF_000001635.26. NCBI lineage: Eukaryota > Metazoa > Chordata > Mammalia > Rodentia > Muridae > Mus > Mus musculus. Next base: position 120,569,905 of record NC_000068.7, read on the forward strand.
GGACAGCCAGGACTACACAGAGAAACCCTGTCTCGAAAAAAAAAAAAAAAACAAACAAAAAAAGATAGAAGCTGGTACTGTTTAGACCAGGACAAAATGAATATATATATATATATATATATATATATATATATATACACACACACACACACACACACATACATACATACATACATACATACACATACATATAAACCATATTGAACACTGTTCTAGGCACTGTTTTGTTTTGGCATTTGGTACTTGAAGATTAAACCTAGGTTCCCTCCTGCATGCTACTTACGCTTTCCTCTGAGAGCTGCTCTCCTAGGGATAGGTGCTGTTATATTTTGCATGAATGAACCATGTAATATTTACTGGATTTAAGCATGATTACTCTTATTCAATTAAGAAACTAAAATATAGGGATCCATCCCATAATCAGCCACCAAACCCAGACACTATTGCATACGCTAGCAAGGTTTTGCTGAAAGGACTCTGATATAGCTGTCTCGTGTGAGGCTATGCCAGTGCCTGGCAAATACAGAAGTGGATGCTCACAGTCATCTATAGGATGGAACACAGGGCCCCCAATGGAGGAGCTAGAGAAAGCACCCAAGGAGCTGGAGGGGTCTGCAACCCTATAGGTGGAACAACAATATGAACTAACCAGTATCCCCAGAGCTTGTGTCTCTAGCTGCATATGTAGCAGATGGCGGCCTAGTTGGCCATCAGTGGGAAGAGAGGCCCCTTGGTCTTGTAAACTTTATATACCCTAGTACAGGGCAATGCCAGGGCCAAGAAGTGGGAGTGGGTGGATAGGGGAGCAGGGCGGGGAGAGGGTATAGGGAACTTTCCGGATAGCATTTGAAATGTAAATAAAGAAAATATCTAATTTAAAAAAGAGGCAAAAAAAAAAGAAAAGAAAAGAAAAAGAAACTAACATATAAAAGTTAAGTAAGCAATGGTCCAAATTTGAAAACATGTCAGCTTTTGCCTGTTATCCTAACATTTGGCAGCCAGAGGCAGGAGTATTGCTGGGTATTTGTTGTTGTTTGTTTTATATTTTAATTATCATTTTTGTGTGTAGGGGGGGAGGGTGTGCACACATATGGCTGTCAGGAGAGCTTGCAAGAGTCCTTTCTTTCATTCTATCGTGAGGATACCAGGGTTCAAATTCAGGCTTGGCTTCAGGCACTTTTTCCCTTGAGCCATTTTGAGGTCCCAGACTGATTTGAAACTATCATGGTCTAAATAGTAGAACTAAGACAGCTTCTGTCTTAGTTCATTTTTACTATTGCTGTGGCAAAAGACTTTGACTAAGGCAACTTACTGAAGAAAGCACTTATTCTGGCTTACAGTTTCACAGAGGGCTAAAGTCCATCACCATCACGTGAAGGAACATGGCAGCAGGCAGAGCGAGCTTAAGAATAGCTGGGAGCTCCGATCTTGAGACACCACCACCAGGCTGAGAGAACTGGGACTAGCATGGGCATTTCAAACCCCAAAGCCTGTCCCCAGTGACACAGTTCCTCCAACAAGGCCACACCCTCTAATCCTTCCTTCCCAAACCATTCTATCTACTGGGGATTAAGTATTCAATAGATGTGTCAGTTGGAGCCATTTTCATTCAAACCACCACAGCAAGTATACACACATGTCCCAGTCAGGGGACAGCTTGTAAGAGTCTTCTCTTTCTCTCCACCTTACGAATTCCTGGAATGGAACTCAGGTCATCAGGTGTGTGGACAAGCACTTTACCTACTAAGCAGCCTCACTGGCCCCAGGGACCTCCTTCTTCAATGTTCTTTGGAATTGTTCTTTTTAGAAACCTCAGTACTGATGCATAGGTATATACCTATTGCTCTTTTTAGGCTCTCTTGGAAATTCCTGAACACATCTAATACGATGCGTTTTTGAATCCACTAACCTGAGAGGGTTGGAGGGAGTTTTTCATGTAAGGTGAAGCGTTGTCATCTATCCTCACCTAAACTTGTTATCTAACATACTTAATCTGCCTTAGTCTGCCAGGTTGTCATCTTCCCTAGACCAGTGGCAGAGGAACTGCCTATGTCTTCGTGGCTTTTTCACCTTCCACATGTGCACTGTCAATGTCATTGATTATATCTCCCCAGGATTACACCCAAGTCGCTTAGGGTAGAATTGTGGAAATTCCAAAGCTGAAAGAGGCTTGAAGACACCAAACAATTAAAATATTCAAATCTGTAAAACTGAAGTGTAATTTTGGGGTTTTGTTTTGTCTTTTTTTGTTGTTTTGTTTTGTTTTTTAAGACAGGGTTTCTCTGTGTAGCCCTGGCTGTCCTGGAACTCACTTTTGTAGACCAGGCTGGCCTTGAACTCAGAAATCCACCTGCCTCTGCCTCCTGAGTGCTGGGATTAAAGGCGTGCGCCACCACGCTTGGCATTGTTTTGTCTTTTGGTTCCTGATTTCTAGTGGTTTCCTCTGACTTGCTTGATTTTTTTTTTCCACTGAGTCATGTGTTTCCCTATATTTTGAAACATAGATGTTTATAATAAATATGGTAATTCCTGTGGTAAACTTGTCTCATCATTTGCATACTTTGGGGACAGGGGCTTCACTTAAGAATGGCTAAAGTTATCCACTTAGAAGAAGGTACAAAAGAAAACTAGAAAGGAAATAAAGGGAAAACCTATTTCTTGAGCCAGGGTTGTGTGTATAGCCTAGGCTGACCGTGAGGTGGTGACCCTTCAGTCTTATCCTTCAGAAGTATTAGTATGGACCATCACATCTGGCTGTGGGAACTGTTCTTAACATAAACCATCTGATCTAAATGCCTTCAAGAATTGTTAAAGTTGGAACATTGTTTATTTCTTGGCCTAAAGTTCTCTTTCTCTTTGTCTGTCTGTCTGTCTGTCTCCGTGTCTCTGCTTGCCTGTATCTGTGCCTGTATCTTTTTTTTATATAAAAGTAGCTCAGGTTGACTTGAAAATTCCCTATATAGCCCAGGCTGGCCTTAAACTTGTAATCCTCCTGTAGAAATGAAATGTAGCTCCAGTGTGATGACGGTGCCAATGGCTCCAGCACTTAGAAGGTTGGGACAAGGGGATCACGAATTCAGCACCAACTTTTGCTACATAGGATTTTGAAGTGTGTTTTTATTACAAATATTTATTTGTAGGGAGGGGTGTGTCTTGGTATGGACTTGGAGGTTGAGGACAACTTTTTGGTGGATTGGTTCTCTCCTTCTACCATATGGTTCCTAGGGGATTGACCTAGGATCAGCAGGCTTGTATTGTTGGATGGTAAGCTCTTGTTTATCTGCTGAACCATCTACCAGCCCTATGCAGGGAGTTTGAGACCAGCCTGGACTACTTGAAACTCTCTCACTCCCCACCTCATAAAGAAATGGAATAATATACTAGTAAAATATAGTTCTGGAGAGAATCTAAATTATGTTATTTTGCCTGGTGACTTATGATCTATATCTGAAGTTCTGGCTTCTCTTTTTTTCAAAAAAAATTATTTTATGTATGAATGCTCTATCTGCATACTAGAAGAGAGCAGCAGATCCCAGTATAGATGGTTGTGAGCCACCATGTGGTTGCTAGGAATTCAATGCAGGACCTCTGGAAGTGCAGACAGTGCTCTTAACCTCTGAGCCACCTCTCCAGCCCCTGATTTATTTCTTGAATTCATTTCTTACCATTTCTCTTTGGATTCTAGAAGTTAAACAATGGGTAGCTATGTTGAACATATACTTGTACATTTAGAGCAGAGGTTCTCAACCTTAATGCTGTGACCCTTTCATACAGTTCCTTATGTTGTGATGACCTCCAACCATAAAATTATTTCATTGCTACTTCATAACTGTAACTTTGTTACTGTTATGAATTATAATGTAAATATCTGATATGCAGGATATCACACATGCAACCCCCAAGGGGTCTCAACCCATTAAGTTGAAAACCACTGCTCTAGAGCTTAGAATGAAGGCACTCATGGCATTGAATGTCTCATATGATTAAAGATGATTGACAAGGCTTCATCTTACCTAAACTGTATATACCCAAACTATCCAAGGTCTTAGCTGATTCCAAGTTAGTTTCCTGATTTTCCCTTCAAATGTTCGATACCAGGAGTCAGGGCCGAGGGTAAAGAACATGACTGAACATGAGTATCAGTGCTCTGGTGAGGCGTAGTAGTGTACACCTGTAATCACAGCACTCAGGAAGCTACGGCAGGAGGATTTGAAGTGCAGGGCTAGTCTGGACTACATAGCAAGACTGTCCCAAATCATCATCATCATCAAATAAATAATATTCACTTCATTGATAACTTGTACTTATGGCTGGCACCGTGCTAAGCACTTAATGTGCATTTGAGTTTAGAAACAATTCTGAGAAGAACTTTTAATAAATAAAATGAAATGTCACATAAACAGGCTAAGTAAATTGTGTGGCTGCTATAAGTGGGATAAGGTTCTTGTGCCGGTAGCGTGGTTAGGCTAGCTTGGATTGCCAGTTTAGAATAAATTTCTCTTGTTATGAGATAGGAAGCTTAACTTTTTCCCCATGCACTTATGTTGGTTCTTCAGATGGGTTTCACTCTAGTTTAGGCTGGAATTGAAGGCTTCTTTTACCCCACATTGACCTCAGCCTTGAAATCTTCCTGCCTCAGGTTCACAAGTGTCAGGTAAGCAACATCAGACTGGATCTTGTTCCTCCTGGAAAAACGAGTGAAGGGCACTTGATGTAGTGGGCCATACCTATAATCCTCCCACTTGATAGGCTGAGATAGGAGGATAGTTCACAAGGCTACTGTGAGTTTCAGAACAGCCTGTACTGCACAGTGAGGCCCTGCCTCAAAACAGAACAAATAGAGAAAAACAATGTTTTCAAATTCTGAGGAAGTCGGTATGAACCCATGCCGCTGAGGATCTGTCTGCCTCTGCCTCCCGAGCACTGGGACTAAAAGAGGGTACATCACCACATCTTGTTGAGATCTACCTATTTTTAAGATTTCATATAGATTTGTAAGGCATCATGGCACATGTGAGTTCAAGCCCAGCCTGGTTCACATATTGAGCTCTAGGCCAGCCAGGTCTGCATAGGGAGATCCTGTCTCAAAATAAAACATCTCATATAAATGATATTATATAATATATGGCCTTTTATGTTTGTTTTTATTTATTTAGTGTAATGCCTTCATTGCTAACACATACTGTAGACTGTAAATACTTCACTTCCTTTTTCGAAGTGAATAATCGCCCCTTATATGATCATTTGTCCCCTCCCACTACTTACCTGTTGTGAATGATGTATATACGTTTTACCTACATTAATGTAAATACATCTTGTGTTCAACATCCATGGAGAAGAGAATAGTGCACCAGATCCCTTGGAATTAGAATTAGAAACAGATGTGAGCCATTATGTGGGGGCTGAGAACCAAACTCAGGCAAAACTCCCCCTCTTAAATGTGGTTTCACTTTCTGCAGTGCCTGCAAAAGTAGCAAGTGATCTTCAGCACTAAGCCATCTATCTCCAGCTTCAGCCTCTTAAATGCTGGGATTTGTAGGCATAGACCACCACGGTCAGATTCTTGGCTTCTAAATTTTCAAAGTGGTAGTCAGAGGCTAATTAAAAGCCTCCTGGGGTATGTGTTTGTCTATGTATTTGTGTCTGTCTCTCTGTCTCTGTGTTGATGCTTGGGATCATATTAGGGGACGTGGACATGCTAGGCAAGCAACATCTTCAGCTCTTAGCTGCTGTCTTTGTGGGTTTTGGTTTGCTTTTGAGTCTCACTATGTAGACTATCTGCCTCTAACTAATGACTGATCCTCCTGCTTTAACTTTCAGAGTGCTTTGGCTACTCTTTAAAAACAAAATAAAACAAAACCTTTTTGGGGGCTGGAGAGATGGCTCAGTGGTTAAGGGCACTGACTGCTCTTCCAGAGGTCCTGAGTTCAATTCCTAGCAACCACATGATGGCTCATAACCATCTGTAATGTGATCCAATGCCCTCTTCTGGTAGGTCTGAAAGCAGCTACAGTGTACTCATATAAATGAATCTTTAAAAAAACAAAACCAAAAAAAAAAAATAACCTTGTTTTCCCCCCTAAGTTTAGAAAGCTTGAATGGTGCTGTTTATTTCTTCGCCTTGTATCACACAGTCATGTCTTGCCTAGCTTCGTTTCTTCTGTACCTCCACCCATTTCCTCACCTCTGAATTGTAAAGCAAATCCTAGAAACAACCATGTAAATGACATCTTCAAGGCTGAACATGGTAACTTATATCTTGAGTGCCAGCACTGGGAAGCAGGAAGACCACTGATTAGGAGTCCAGCCTGGGCCATATAAGACAGTTTCAGCAAAACTCCCCTCTTATCTGTGGTTTTACTTTCTGCAGTTCCTGTTACTTGTGGTCAGTTTTTGTCTGAAAGTATTAAATAGAATGCTTCAGAAATAAGCAATTTGTAATTTGTATTTATTTGAGACAGGATCATACTAGGTAGCCGGGCTAACCTTTCACTTGAAACCATGCCTCCTAAATACTGGGATCATGGGCATGTGCTGCCAAACTTGACTAATTTGTAAACTTTAAATTCTGTGCTGCTATGACTGTGGTGATCTAATCTCATGCCCCTGACCCATTCTGCCTGGGCTGGTCCACCCCTTGTCTAGCATCTTCACTTACCTGTAAGTCACTTCACGGGTATCTCTTTTATCAGGCTTGGGTATCTTAGTGTTTGTGTTCATTCAGATAACCCTTACTTAATAATAATAATGTAATAGGCTTGATAGTGGTGTTGAAACTCACATATGCCCACAGAGGCTGTATTCATCTTCATATGGAAAGATGAATCTTTGTCATAGTTATGTACAGACTAAAAAGAGAAGGTATGGATTTGTACTCTGTAATTTGAGACCTTCACTTGGGGGTATTGAAGTGTAAGACTGTTGCCATTTTGTGCTTTCTTCCTTACTGCTTCTTAGGTAAGGAGGTTGTTACAAATTCTCTTTTCCAGCTACACTCCCTGTTTTCTTTATGGGATTCTTAAATCCACTTACTCATTTGTGTCAAAAGATTATTAAGAACATGTGCAGGCACTGTTTGAACCTAGTATTGCTGCCTCATGTGAAATATTTTCCATCTAAGCCTCAGTAAAGCTTTCCCTCTAAACCCCTGTTGCTTAAAACAAATCTTATTTCTGTTCTCTTATGATTCAGAGGGACCAGTCATCTCCCAATGGATAAGGATGTTTCTAATAATTTAGATTTACTATATGACCAACTGGAAGATTTCCCTCTAGAGAACCAGGAATTGGTATTATACTTTGGAACCTAGGTCTAGAATTTATTCCTTAACTCTGTTTTATCAATTCTTTTTTGTTTGTTTTATTTTTATTTATTAATTTTATTTTTTAAGACAGGTTTCTCTGTGTAGCCCTGGCAGTCCAGGAAATAACTGTGGAGACCAGGCTGGCCTTGAATTTACAGCCTGCTTCTGCTTCCCAAGTGCTGGGATTAAAGGTGTGCTCCACTGCTTCCACCACCACTATGTAGCTTAGACTGCCCTGAAGTTCTGTGAACCAGACCAACCTCAAACTCACAGAGAGTTTTCCCTTCCCCCTCCCTTTTAAAATTATGTGCATATGTGTGTATGTGTGTGCGTATGTACATATGTTGTGGGTGCTTATAGAGGCCAGAAGTCAGAAGGAAAGAAAAAGCCATGTAAGGGGAATCTTATGTTTTTAGATTTGTAAAGAAATATGTTGTTTTGTAAACTACTTCAACCTTTGCAATAGTATTATGACCCATTCTGTTATTTAAAAATAACCAAAATTTTAACAAATTTTTAAGCGGTGCTTATTGATATAGGGCTGGAATACTAGCACATAGGAGATAGAAAATAAGGCAGTTAAAGCCCAGACTGCATGAGGTCCCGTCTCAGAAAACAGCGAAACGAGGGAGGTGGGGCATGAGTAACATTTATTGAATACCAGGCACATGCCAGTGAGTGTGCTAAGGACTCTCTTGTTTTTGTTTTTGAGACAGGGTCTCTATAGAGCCCTGGCTAACCTGGAACTCACTAATCCACCTCCTTCTACCTCTTGAGTGCTGGATTTAAAGACATGTGATGTCACCACACCTGGTGGCGCTAAGCATCACCCATCTATGTTTGTCTTGAGAATCTTTCTTTGTAAACTAGGCTGACCTTGAATTCCTGAGCTTTCTGCTTATGTGTTCAGAGAATGTAGGCTTGTACTGGTCCACCTGCCTGGATTTCTTTTTTAAGTGTTCACCAAAATTCAACAAAGTTTGTTACTGTCCCTATTTTACAATGAGGACTGAATCTTGTTTGCTTACTCTGTATGTACACACGTATACACACACACACACACACACACACACACACACACACACACACACACACACACAGAGGTCAAAGACCAACACCCTTTTCTGGCATCTGAGACCTCCTGCATGTATATGGTTTACATAAATGGACATATACACATTAACAAAAGTAAACCTTTAAAAGAATCTCAAGTAGACACCTGTTTCCTGACGTCAGTGCTCTAAGTGTATGAGGTCTTTGTTCCTTCCTGATTCTTATTCCGCTTAGAGAAGGGGGAAGTTTTAAGCAGAACTTGAGTTCACGGAAAGGGTGTGTTTCCAAGTGACCTCGTTGTCACCTGACTGATCTCCTTTCCAACTATATCTCTTGGTTTTTACAAGGCAGGATTTTTAGTCCTCAGTTTTGAAACAAGTCAACTATAGATTTAAGTCTTTCTTTGAACCCATTTGCGATTTTTGTTTTGTTTTGCTTTTACTAACAAGATAGTAAATGTTGACTTGTAGTTGGCAAGAATCATTGGTAGGGATAGAATTACAAAATTGTGTGTTTGAGAGATCTAACTTTCTTATCCCACAATGTTACTGTAGTGTATTGTCTGAAAACCTGATTGAAGTACTGTTTGCAGGGACTAATCGGTTTGTGTGTGTTATTTTTCTTGTCATCTGTCCCTCTGTTGGGCACTAAGAAGTTATTCATTGGAGCCATAGGTGACTTTGGAAGAGTGGGCTTTGATGGGCCTAGGAAGTGACTGAGAAGCAGAATCCGCCCGAGTAGACAAGAGCTGGACAAGCAGAGGCAGACAGGTGTTTGCATCTCTCTTCCCCCACACTGTCTCAGGACTGACTGCTTTCTAGTCCATCCTCAAACTTCTGAGCCTCCTGAGTTCTGGGACTGAGTGCATACCACCACACTTGACCAAACATATGATAGCATGAGACCTATATAAACTAAAGTTTCCTGAACAATTAAGAAATTAATAATACATATGATTTGATATTAATATCTAATGAGTGAGTAATTGCTAATTCAAGGAAGGCATTTATATTCTTTTTGTTGTTGTTGTTGTTGTTTTTTACAAGACAGGGTTTCCCTGTGTAGTCCTTGCTGTCCTGGAACTCACTCTGTAGATCAGGCTGTCCTTGAACTCAGAAATCCACCTGCCTTTCCCTCTAAGTACTGGGATTAAAGGCGTATGCCACCACTGCCCGGCCTGGCATTTATATTCTTTAAACTTAATTATTTTATGGGTTCAGGTGTTTTGCCTGCTTGCATGTTTGTCTACCGTATGTATGCCCGGTGATGGAGGTCAGAAGAGGGCCTAACATCCCCTAGAACTGGAGTTGCAGATGGATGTGAGCCACCATTTGATGCTGGGACCTGAACCCAGGTCCTCTGCAATCTGCAAGAGTAGCCAGTACTCTTGACCACTAAGCCATCTGTCCAACACCAGTATATCTTGCTTATATATCTTTTTTTTTTTTTTTAATTTTACTGTATGTGGCCTGAGCCTTCACCTTTTTTTTTTTTTAAGATTTATTTATTTATTATATGTAAGTACACCGTAGCTGTCTTCAGACACTCCAGAAGAGGGCGTCAGATCTTGTTACAGATGGTTGTGAGCCACCATGTGGTTGCTGGGATTTGAACTCTGGACCTTCGGAAGAGCAGTCGGGTGCTCTTACCCACTGAGCCATCTCACCAGCCCGCTTATATATCTTAATGTGTGAATATTTTGTCTGAACCACAGATATGAAAAATAGAAGTTATATTTTTAACTTCTGATGCTTCTAAAAATTTTATTTGTGTACATCTGTGCATGCATACATGCATATATATCTGACATAGCACACATGCGGAAGCTCAGAGGGCAACTTGGAGGAGTCACTTTCTTCTACTATGTAGGTGTAGGGGTGGAATTTATGCCCTTAGACTTGGATGAACACCTTTACCCATTGAGCCATCTCATCAACCTGAAATGTACTGTTTAATTGAGCTTTTAAGGCTCAAAAATCTTAATTACATATAGCACATTTAGCTACATACACACTCACACACATAACTTAAAGAGCTCATTTGCCTAGTATGTGTGAGGCCTGGATTCAATCACCAACACACATACAATGGGAAAATGTCTGATTATTCCATTACATGGAATTGAGCCTAAGTCCTTGTGCATGTGAAGTAAATGCTCTATCACTGAGATACACCCTCAGTTCCAGCTGAAGAAATTTGCCCATGACCAACTGGCTGCTTTATTCCATATGACACACTTGCAGCGGTGGATGATGGGGTGAGGTCTAGTGACTGTCTGCTTTTTGTTACTACCACATGCAGCTCTGTTTGAAAGAACTACATTCCTTTGAGAGTGTTCCCTGTTTTTCTTTTTTGTTTTTGTTTTGGTTTGGTTTGGTTTTTTCGAGACAGGGTTTCTCTGTGTAGCCCTGGCTGTCCTGGAACTCACTCTGTAGACCAGGCTGGCCTCCAACTCAGAAATCCGCCTGTCTCTGCCTCCCAAGTGCTGGGATTAAAGGCGTGTGCCACCACCGTCTGGCTGTTCCCTGTTTTTCTATGTACTTGTTCACTCATTAGGTACTTTCCAAGCACGTACTCTCAGAGCCTGTTAGGTGTTGACATAGATGAGAAAACCTGTCACCTTTAAGAGTGTAATCTAGTAACATATTTCTGGTTAACTTGATTCTCTGCTTGTCAGTGTAATTCATAGCAGAGTACCTGACCTCAACTTAACATTTGTGCCTGATCAGTCTTTGTTGATCATCTCTCAGAATGAGTGCTAGGAGTTTTAGTAGCTTCCCTGATCTTCTGCCCACTGACATCCCTATCCCCATGTTACTATAATTACAAGTTTCCAAAGGTTGAATATAGTGGCCCCCACCTCTAATCCCAGTATTTGGGAGATAGAGGCAGAGGGATAAGATATTCAAAGTATCTCTCAGTTACATAGCAGGTTTGAAACCAGCTTGAGCTACGTGAGACCCTTCTCAAAAACAATGAAAATGTTGCAAGACAGCAAACCTAAAATGTGAGCCAGGTATTATCTGTATTGTAGACAAAGAGCTTTGATAATTAGTTTTCAGAAATGTAATATAGGGCTATACGGTGGTTTAATCGATGAAGTGATAGTCACGCAGTCATAAGAACATGAATTCAAATGCCCAGAACTACTGTAAAGCCAGATGTAGTAGTATAATTCTAGCACCTTGGCTAAGTGGGAGGTGGAGACAGGAGAATTCCAGGACCAAGCAGCTTGGTGTATGCATCAGTGAACACAAAGAGATCCTATCTCTTTTGTGAAAGTCCAGCACTGATACCTGAAACTATCTTCTGACACAGGGGCAGTAGTGTGGTATCTATGCCATGATATACTTGTGCTCAGACTCATACATATATACTGAGGTACACATTATAAACATATGCACTCACATACAAAAGGTAACAAAACGCTAGCAAATGCAGTAAAGAGAACCTGTGTCAGTTTCATATGCTTATTGATGCACTTGATTTCTCACATTAGTGACACTGAATAGCACCTGCATTAAGGGAAATTTTATTTTGGTTCATGATCTTATGGGGCTCCGTCCATGATTGCTTGTCTCCATGCCCTTGGGTGGAACATCATGGCTGCAGGAGTGTGTGCATGCAGAGATGCTTTAAACAGCAGTGTAGCGGAGAACTTGGGACCAGGTCTGACCTTCAAAGGCACTCCTGCTTCACCTCTTCAAAGTTTCCAGAACCTGACAAAATAGTGCTACCAGCTGGGTCCCATACATCCAACACATGAGCCTGCGAGGAATATCACACCATGACACTTGTTTTATTTCCTTAAATTTTTACAAGATCTTTTACTATGTATTAGAAAATTATTGCTTAATTTCAGAGAGCCTTCAGTGAAACAACAGAGCATATAAATAGAGGAACACAATCTATCAAGAATGAAAATTGATCTTTTTTTGGAGCTCTTTGTATCAGATATTTTTTCTTTTTCTTTTATCTTTTGTATGTGTGTGTGTGTGTGTGTGAGAGAGAGAGAGAGAGAGAGAAATAGATGAGAGAGAAATAGATGAGAGAGAAAGAGAGAGAAGGAGAGAGGGGGGAGGAGAGGGAGAGAATGAAGAGAATGAAAATCCCTGAAGCTAAAGTTACCAGAGGTTTGTAAGCTGCTGGACATGAATGCTGGGAATTGAGCTCTGGTCTTCTTCAAGAGCAGTTTGTGCTCTCAACTGCTGAGCTGCCTTTCCAGCCACAGCAGTACTTAGTATTTCATATTCTCTAAGGAGTACCTTGAAAACTCATGTATTTTTTAGAAGTAATGTCCATATGTTCTTTATTTACATGACTTTTAAGTTATGATCATTTTTGTGGTGGTTTGATAGTAAACGGCCCCCATAGGTCCATAGGCAATGGCACTTTTAGGGGGTGTGGCTTTGCTGGAAGAGGTATGTCACTAGAGGGTCTTTGAAGTCTCCAAAGCTCAAGCCAGTCTCTCTTCTGCTGCCTGTGATTAAGGTTTGGAACTCCCAGCTTCTTTCCTAGCTCCATGCCTGCCTGCATGCCACCATGCTTCTTGTCTGATGATAATGGACTAAACCTTTGAATTGTCAGCTAGCCCTAGTGAAATGTTTTCCTTTATAAAAGTTGTTATGTGGCCGGGCGTGGTGGTGCACGCCTTTAATCCCAGCACTCGGGAGGCAGAGGCAGGCGGATTTCTGAGTTGGAGGCCAGCCTGGTCTACAGAGTGAGTTCCAGGACAGCCAAGGCTACACAGAAAAACCCTGTCTCGAAAAACCAAAAAAAAAAAAAATTGTTATGATCATGGTATCTCTACATAGCAATAAAACCCAAGCTAAGATAGTTCATTTACCTGAATGCCTTTTCTTTATTGCTTCACCATATTTAGCTAAGATTTAAAGAACATTGTTACAGGATTAAGGATGTGGTGCAATTGATACAGAGCCTGCCTAGCAGTCTCAAAGCCCTGGGTTCAATCTCCAGCACTACATAAACCAGACAGAGTGACACACACCATGGAGGGAACAAGATCAGAGATTCAGTCATCATTGGCTGTGTATCTCAGAAACACGAGACCCTGTCTCAACAACAATAATAAAAAACATTGCACAACCAAGAATTTGCTTTACAGTTTTTAAAAACATTTATTTACCCAGGTATGGTGATGCATTCCTCTAATGCTAGCACTAAGGATGCAGAGACAGGAGGATCTCTTGTGAATTTGAGGCCAGCTTAGTCTACAAACTGAGTTCTGACCACCTAGGGCTACATAGTGAGATGCTCTCCCCAAAAAGTAAAGGAAAAAAGAAAAAGAAAAATTTATTTCTGTATATGTGCATCTAAGATGTATGTTCCTAGAAGTATAGGTACACACATGCCGTAGCATGCATGTGGAGGGCAGAGGACAAGTTTAAAAAAGTTTATTGGTGTTTGGGGGATGGTCATGGAGATCAGAAGATAGCGTTGTAGACTCCTGGCAAGCTCCTTTACCTGTTAAGCCATTTCAGTGCTCATAGGTTGTCAGACTTGCATAGCAAGCATTTTAACTCTTTGAGCCATCTCATAGGCTCATTGATGCCTTGCTTTTTAAGGCCAAGGATCTTTCCCATTGGAAAGAATACTTCCCCTGGGCCTGGGGATGTAGAATAGTTGGTAGAGGGCTTGCCCTAGATTCAGGTTCCAGCAGCACATAAACCAGACATGTCTGTATCCCAGCACAGGATGTACAGGCTGAAAGATCAGAAGCTCAAGGTCATGGTTAGCACATAACAAGTTTGAGACCACTTAGGATATATGGCCCCTTGTCTTAGAAAGAGTGTTTCGCCTGTGTTGTAAGTTTACTTTTTGTGCTAATAGCATTAAATGTCCATGTTTACTCCTAGCCTGAGTTCCTGTCTCTGTAGTATAGGTGGGCAGGTAATGGGACCAGCCCTTTTATCCTACTTGTCTGGTAAGTATCTAAATCCCATTAATCTGATTTTTGCTCAGACTTTTGTGTGTCCTCATTCTTTTAGAGTATCCGTATTTCTGTGCCCAGCAGTGTGACGACTCACCATGGATAATCTGTCCCCAGAGGAAGTTCAGCTGCGGGCTCACCAGGTTACTGATGAGGTGAATGATCTGTTTTCACTTTAATTTTTTTATTACATTTTAATTAGCTTTTGTGGGGTTGTGGGTATGTTTGAGTATTGAGTGTCACATACATGTGGAAGTCAGAAGTCAACTTGCAGGAGTCAGAGTTCTCTCCTTCTTGCCTGTTCCTGGATTGAGCTCAGGTGGTCATCTTTATCTCCTGAGCCATTTGTAGGCCACTATTTCCATTTTCACAGTAGAAAAGTGAGTCACTTTTTTTTTTTAAAGATTTTTTTTATCTATTTTATGCATATGAGTACACCACCATTGCTCTCTTCAGACACACCAGAAGAGAGCACCAGATCCCATTATAGATGGTTATGAGCCACCATGTGGTTGCTGGGAATTGAACTCAGGACCTCTAGAAGATCAGTCAGTGCTCTTAACCACTGAGCCATCTTTCCAACCCAGAGAGACACTTTTTTATAGATCACTTTGGCGTCTTCTTGGTCCCTTGAGGTGGCTAGTATTTAACAGTTACCTGCAATTCTGGAAGGAATTCTGAACTGTAACGATTCCTTAGAATCTGTGTAGTAGGCATATTTCTGCCTTCCTTAATGAACTCCCTTGGCTCCACCATCTGAGGTCTCTCCTAAGAAGTACCTGGTAGGAAGAAAGTGAAAGTGGACCTGCTTTCTTTGCTTTCTTGTAAGGAGGGGGTGTGCTGGCAACTTGTAGCAAAGTAGCATCATAAATATAAGCCTGTGGTTGATTTGTTTCTCTGTATTTTTTTTGGAACGCTATAACTTTGTATTTCTTCCTAGTCTCTGGAAAGCACAAGGAGAATCCTGGGTTTAGCCATTGAGGTAAGAAATAGTCAATATTTGAGTATAGAAATATATGGGTGGGATACTAGCACTAGCTGCAGATGATGAGATTTGAAACCAGCAGTTGCTGAAGACCGCCCAGTAATGCATTAATAAGCCAGTTCTGTTTCTTATTGAAAATAGTGGGATATTGGTAGGAAAGGTGAATTTACCATATGCTTGTGACTTACTTTAGAGGTTAATATGTGTATTGGTGTGAGACATCTAGTTCTGTCAGTAACACTGATTCCTGAGTTGTTGTTTTTCGACATGATTCTTTCTTATCATTTGTCAGTCTTTGCAAGGTTCGCAGGTATTTTGGGTTGCTTTCTTGTACTTTCATCTCTCTTTTCCCCCTTTTAGTCTCAGGATGCAGGAATCAAGACCATCACTATGCTGGATGAGCAAGGGGGTGAGTTGAAGTCATTGAAGGAAACTCTAAATTTGACTTACAGTGCCAAAAATCCCTAAAAAATCTAGCCTTCTCTTTGTAAGATAAAGTAATATGTTTCCTCCATTTCTCTGACTCATATTATAGTATCATAGTCATTGCTGAACTGGGATGAGAGGCAACAGTACCCAACTGGATACAAGTCTGTTAGAGAAGCACAGCTTTTATGATATTCTCAGATCGTTTCCCAGATAGCAAGGTCTAAAGCAGGTCTAGATTCTGATGAGTTTAGAACATCCAGTTTTGTTGGCCTGAGTTCATCCCGTTTAAGCTTTCCTTAGTTTAATGCCTAAATGTTAGGAGTACTAGGCATCTGGCTGGAGTGATTCTAAGCAACCCTCACATGCTGCTGGAGAACAGATCTTTCTACAGCGAGGCTCCAGGAACCTTAGGCTCAGTATTGTTTTTAATACTCACTGGCAGGTGATAGGTAGCGTGGAGGTTGCAGCTTGCTGCTCTGTCACATTAGCATTTCACTGGACATCTGTGAATGTAACACCAAAACTTATTCTTAGAACAACTAAATCGCATAGAAGAAGGCATGGACCAAATAAATAAAGACATGAGAGAGGCAGAGAAGACTTTAACAGAACTCAACAAGTGTTGTGGCCTCTGCATCTGCCCTTGTAATAGGTAAGTTGATGAATCAAAGACCTTTTAAAAATAAATCAGTACATGAGAATATCCTTGCTTATCCCCCACCCAGAGATAAAGTCAGAAGTGTAACTGGATAACTGGGCCTAAATTAGCAACTTTGTTAAAAACAAACTGAAGATCAAGGTTTTATATAAGTGGGAAGGTTCATAGAAAATCGTGCCTAGATTGACCAACTCTTGTACCAAACATCAGTTTCAATCTGGATACAAAAAGACTGGGGAATGTGCGTTTGGATGATGTAGAACAGAATGTCATTTGTATCTAGACAGTCAAGGAGTAAAGAATGGTCTTCTTCATAGGACAGTGTGGTAGAGCTCATATTACATGGTGTGATATCTACCAAGGCTAAGGGTATGGTTAGATGTCTTCTTTTTAACAGAAGACATAGGGCATGAGTTGAGCTTGTCACTCAAAGGCTTTGGGTTAATGTGAAGGAAAGGGTCTGGGGGTGAGGCTAAATGGGAACCATAGCACCAGAAAACAAACAACAAACATAGAATATGGAAAGAATGGGAATTTAACTGAACTGTATGATTAAGGTGAGAAGTAGCCAGAGATGTAAGTAGCTGATAGAGGAACTTGGATGCCAGAGTTAGGGAGGAGATAGACTAGATTGACACTCGAGACTATACCAGGAGGCTAGTTAAGAGCAGTTATTATCTGGGTCTTTGAGGTTAGTCTTTATCACTAAGATTAAAGATGAAATTATATATAAATCAGTAGGATTCATTTTAAATCATTTGGTTGCATTTGAAGCATGAAAGGGGGAGAATCAAAGAAGACTGATGGATGGTATGTCCTAGTTTTCTTTATGTGAAAAAACAGCCTGAACAAAAGAACTTAGGGAAAGAAAGTTTATTTGGATTATGATTGCAGGTTGTAGTCTATCACTGAAGGGAGGTCAAGGCAGGAACTGGAAGCAGCTAGTCTCATCTCATCCAAGAACAGAGAGGAATGAGAGCTGCGTGCTGTGTGTTTGCTCTCACCTTGTCTTAGCGTTTCACTGCTGAGAACAGGCACTGTTACCAAGGCAAGTCTTATAAGGACAACATTTAAATGGGGCTGGCTTGCAGGTTCAGAGGTTCAGTCTATTATTATCAAGGCGGGAACATGGCAGCATCCAGTAAGGCATGGTGCAGGCAGAGCTGAGATTTCTACATCTTTATCTGAAGGCTGCTAGCAGAATACTAGCTTCCAGGCAGCTAGGGTGAGGGTCTTAAAGCCTACACCCACAGTGATAACTACTTTAACAGGGCCACACTTTCTTTTTTTTTTTTAATTAATTAGTTATTTATTTAATGTATATGAGTACACTGTTGCTGTCTTCAGACACACCAGAAGAGGGCATCGGATCCCATTACAGATGGTTGTGAGCCACCATGTGGTTGCCGAGATTTGAACTCAGGACCTTCGGAAGAGCAGTCAGTGTTCTTAACCGCTGAGCCAACCCTCCAGCCCTTTTTTTTTTTCAAAGATTTATTATGTTTATATGAATTACACTGTAGCTGTCTTCAGATGGGCCAGAAGAGGGCATAGGATCCCATTACAGATTGTTGTGAGCCACCATGTGGTTTCTGGGATTTGAACTCAGGACCTCTGGAAGAGTAGTCAGTGCTCTTAGCCACTGAGCCATCTCTCCAGCCCCAGGGCCACACTTTCTTCTTCTTCTTTTTTTTTTTTTTTCATTTTTTTTTAAACTTATTTATTTATTATTATATGTAAGTACACTGTAGCTGTCTTCAGACACACCAGAAGAGGGAGTCAGATGTCATTACGGATGGTTGTGAGCCACCATGTGGTTGCTGGGATTTGAACTCCGGACCTTTGGAAGAGCAGTCGGAGCTCTTAACCGCTGAGCCATCTCTCCAGCCCAGGGCCACACTTTCTAATAGTGCCATTCTCTGGGCTGAGCATATACACACCATCACACATACCTTGTCTTACACTGTTTAAGCTTCCCTACCTAGGGCATGGTACTGCCACCAGACATGGTCACAGACAAACCAGATCTAGTAGTATACTGTCTGAGATTGTGCTCGAGACAAAGGACTTCATCCATTTCCTTTTGTTTTTTGTTTCCTTGAGACAGGATCTCACTATATAGTCCTGGCTGGCCTGGAACTTTCTATGTAGACTAGACTGGCCTTGAACTCAGAAATCTGCCTGTTTCTGCCTCCCAAGTGCTGGGATTAAAGATGTATATTAAAGTGTATCACAATGCCCAGTCACTCACTTTATTCCATTGTGGAAATTTCTATTCTCCTCTTACTCTTGGATGAAGTAAACTCCATGATTTTTTTTTTACTAATAATAGGTATTCAGATAAGGTATATAGTTTGGACAGAGGCAGTTAACCATTAATCTTAAGTTAGGAGCTCCTCTTTGAACTTTATTCTTAGCCTAGATGAGTCTCTTGAGATTAAGTTGCAGAGTTTCATCAGCAGTTCGTCCAGCTAGTTGTCCCAGGTGCATAAATCCTAGTGAGTTAAGATTTTTGCACTTACATATTTTTTTAGGGGAGTATATTTTTTGTTATTTGCTTTGCCTTATTTCTAATGTGAGTCCCAGGGATTTGTACAGCAAACATCCTTTAACTGCTGAGCCATCTCCCCAGCTCTAAGATAAGTGTTTTTGTGTCATTATATAATAATTTTAATTAAAAAATTATGTGTATGGGTGTTTTGCCTACTTGGTGTCTGTACACCATATGCATGTCTGGTATCCACAGAGGCCAGAAAAAGGCATCAGATCCCCTGGAATTGGAGTTAGAGAAGATAGTGAGCTGCCACATCCATGTTGGAAGTTGCCGGGATCCTCCTGAAGAGCAGCCAGTGCTCTTGACCAGTGGGCTGTCTCTCCAGCCCCTTCTGTGCTGTTTTCATTAAATAAAAGGATTATGTTGCCTTTTGGTCAACTTTTGGTTTTGATTTGTCATAAGAAGTTAAAGATTTGACTGTTCTCAGATTTAATACAAGCCCATTGACCTGTTTTTACTTTGGTTGATTTTCTAAAAGTTTATAGTTCAACAGCTGTGACTGGAGCTGGGGATATAGCTCATTTGGTACGGTGTTTGCTCTGAGTTCGAATCCCAGTTTGGCATAAAGTTGGGAGTAGTAGTTTAAGCCTATAATCCTAGCTCTCAGGGTCCTACTCTACCTCAGCTACATACTGAGTTCAAACCCTCTCTCCAAAACAATAGCAACAAAAACTACAATGTGTTAACTAGGTTTAGCAGATTGAATTAAGCAGACATATTTCAAGTGCCTACATAATTTGATTCAAAGTCTTAGATATGTTTTACAAACTTCTGTTCCTGTCTCTTGTTTCATGTACCATCTTGGAAAATTGAGGAAGAGAGAATAGGTAAATTCCCTTGAACAAAAACTCCTCTTCAGTCTAGAAGATTGTTTCTAAGTTGTATGTTAATAAACAGAAGAGCAATGAATTCTAAAGGGTCAATGATAAGAGAACACGGAGGGTAGAGCAATGGGTGTATTAAAGTTTTTCTTTGTGTGTCCTGCTATATGTGGGCAAGCTTTTCTTGAACATGAGGAGAGAAAGTAGAACATGGCCCTGCCATAGGCTTTCCCCTGCAGCATTGGCAGAACTCTTTCTCAGTGGGTGGAGAGAAAGCATTCCTTAACAGATGGAGTCTGGGACTGCTGTGACAGAACAGCTGTTCCGTGAAAAGGGAGCAGAACCCACTTGAAAGATTCTAGAGGAGCTTTTCTTCTTCCAGCATCTTTATACTACTGAGACCTGGGCTGCTGTTAAGTCGCTTGTCCCCATTGTCTCGTTTTCCTCCATTGTCTAGATCTTTCTGATCTTACCTGATTGAAACCTTACCTGTTTCCGTCAGGGGCAGCACCTAGCCAGCTGTGGCATGCGCTCCTCAGACACATATACAGCTTCCTAGTCCTCCGAGTTCTGTGGGTGTCAAAATCTAGCAGTACTACAAGACGACGTGCATTCTTCCTTTCCTTCCTTCCCCATTCTCTCCCCTTTCCTTCCCCACCCCCCTATGATCCACAATTGTGTTCATTGAACCATTTAGAAATCGATAATACTCGGGAAGACGAGTTACATTTTGTTCACTTTGTTTCATAAAATGGTGGGATTGTTTGTGCTTTAAGTTGTAGTTTTTACATTAGTATACTCTTGTGATCATACTCAGGGCCTGGCACAGGACAAGCAAGCACTCGAACACCAAGGAGGGCTGAGGGACTTCAGTGCTGCCAGCCAGTACTTCCTGCCCAGCATAAGCTTTAACCTTTTAGTGAGGAGTATTAGCCCTTGGACATGCTCAGGAAAAATAAAGTATGCCATTATTTAAATTGTTTTCTGGTTTTTCTTTTTATCTAGATTCTCAGTTGGTGACTGTTTCTTTGAAACCAGGCAGGCATTTGAATGCATCGTGTGTTTAAAGCTCTAAATCTGCCCCTGCTCTGTTTGACTAACATGCACTGTCTGCTTCTTATTCTCTCACTTAATCTCTTCCTTTCTCGCTTACTAAAAATGAAGATCTAACATCCAAGCCGGGCTCAGTAGCTGATCAAAGGGATCTTTGAGATGCAGTGTTGAGGTGCAGGCTGAGCTGCTAACCTGCTGCCCAAGGTGATGTTTCAAATGGCTTTCCTGTGCATGTGCATGGATTCTGTGCGTGATGGAAGCAGTCCTAAAGCTCTGTTGTGTGTAATGTCAAGTGAATTTGTTCGTGATGGGTGCTAGCAAACAAAATATGGACTGAATAAAAGGATCTTCATTTGTTATAACTCCCTTAGTAATGCTCCAAAAGCTATGGTTTTATTTACTAAGTTAATATTAGCAAAATAAAAGCACCCCTGAGATTCAAGAAGCTTTAAATTGTTGATCTTAGCAGTCAGCACCTACAGTTGACTGCATCTCTCTGTTCCTCTCTTTAGATGTCCTCGTACCCTCTGGTTCCTGTAGAGTGCCTCTATTAAAATAGAGCTTCTCTGCATTTTACTTTCCCTTGATTTAGGCCTCTATCAAGTCAAGGAGTTGTCAGTCTAGTCATCATAAATCCTATCTAGAATAAAGAGGGATATCAGTTTTAAATGTGCCAGGCTTGGTGTTCCACACCTTCAATCCCAGCACTGGGGAGGCAGAGGCAGGTGGATCTCTGAGTTCAAGGTCAGCATGGCCTTTCAAGTTCCAGGACATTTAGAGCTATTTAAAAGCAATATAAAAGAACTAACTAGCTAAATAAATAAATAAATAAATAAATAAATAAATAAATAAATAATTTAAAAGCAATATAAAATAAATAAATAAATAAGAAAGAAAATAGAAAGAAAATTTAATATAGCATTTTTTAAAAGGTAAAATCTCATTAGACACTTTGGTTTTATTTTCATCTTTGAGACAGGATCAGTTTGCTAGCCCAGACTGGCCTTGCTCAGTCTCAAGAGTCCTGGGTTTGCAGACATGCCACTATGCCTGGATTTTACTAATTGCTTTTGAATTTGTCATTCTCACCCACCTGCTCTACAACCTAGCATCCTAATAGAAGCCCTATATATATTACCTCAATTAGCATCTCTGGCTGCTGTGCTGACAGTGGTTGGGTGCGAGGACTCGTGAGGCCCTGGGGTTATTCCCCACTACCACCAATGGACAAAAGCCCAGAAGCCACTCAGTCTTTAAGAAATATGAGAAATATTGGTTATTTTGCATATAATAAAATCTCTGCTTTAGATTTTTGCCTGGAACCTATATGTTAACAAAGTATACATGATGTATTAGCTCATTAATTTAACAGGTAATTATATGAAGATATTAATTTAAAAATTAGATATCTCACCTTGTTCCAGGAAAGATTTGACATGGCTGATTAATTGACTGAATGACAGAAATAGTAGTATACATATAAAAATAATTATGAGAACTTCGAATGGGACCAGGAGAGGTGCTTTAAGAATGAGCTTTTTGGTATTTATAAATTTCTCTTTTAAGAGCTTTTAAGGGCCTACAAGACAGTTCAGTAGGTAAAAGTACTTGCTACCCAATTCCCATCCCTGGAAGCAAGTGAAAGTTCAGTGTACTGGTGTATATCTGCAGTCTCAGCACAGATGGGGTGGGTGGAGAACTGCGCTGCAGTTTGTCAACCAGCAGGAGCAGCAGAAACAAAATTCTGCTTCAACAACCTTGGAACCATTTGTCCTCTGGCCTCTACCTGCATGCTGTGGTGCATGTGTACCTCAGTCAGTCCAGTCAATTTGTTGTTTGTTGTTTGTTTGTTTGTTTGTTTTTTAAAGATTTGCTTTATTTATTATATGTAAGTACACTGTAGCTGTCTAAAGACACCAGAAGAGGGAATTAGGTCTTGCTATAGATGGTTGTGAGCCACCATGTGGTTGCTGGAATTTGAACTCAGGACTTCCAGAAGAGCAGTCAGTGCTCTTAACTGCTGAGCCATCTCTCCAGCCCTGGAGTACCCTTTGTAAATAAATTAGTACACACACACACACCTTCACACTTGTGAAGTCAGAAAACAACTTGAGGAATTGTTCTTTTCATCCTTCCTCAGTGTAGATTCTGGGAACTAAACTGTGCTGTTAAGCTTGGCAGCAAGTACCTCTACTTACTGAGCTGCCCTAACAGACCTTCCTTTTTAGTTTTTAAGTTCTTACAACATAAGCCAAGCTGGCCTCAAACAAATGATTTGCTGTCTCAGCTGCTTGAGTGCTGGAATCATAGGCATATGCCACCTGCTAAGAGTGCCTTTCTTACAAGTAACAAAAAAAGTCCAGTTCTAATTTGCCCAGAATTTAATCTTTGTATGCTTATGAAAGAAAAAAAAAAACTTCTTTTTCATAGAATTTTTTTTCTGGTTTTTTTTTTTTTGCAATTATTGCAATTAAGAGACTGACTCAGATCTGGGATAAGTAAGACCTATATTATAGCAACATTGAGCTTAATCTTTGTTAGTACAAAAATAAAGCTGAAATGAAGTAAAATCTTGCTTGAAACAAAAAGTAATCAGTAAAGACAGTTTTGAAATAACCATTTAAAAGTCGAATGACAAAGTGAGGTGGTATAAACCTGTAATCCCAGCACTTAGGAAGTAGAAGCAAGCCATGTCAGAAGTTGCCCAGCCTAGGCTATATGATTAGGTCTTGTCTCTAAATGAGAAAAGAAAAGCACTTTCCTTGGCTTTTTTTTTCCTTTCCATTTTATAGTTTGTTTGTTTGTTTGTTTGTTTGTTTGTTTGTTTGTTTTTAAGATGGAGTTTCTCTATGCAACAGCCCTGTCTGCCCTGGAACTTGCTTTCTAGACCAGGTTGTCTTTGAACTCACAGAGATCTGACTGCCTCTGCTTCCTGAGCGCTGAGATTAAAGGTGTTTGTTACTATGCCTGGATCTGGGCTTCTTTTTCTTGCCTGTTGTATCAGTTGAGAACTATATTCTATGTTAAAATTCTGACTCTATTAGCTACACCTAAACCTTTTAGGTAAGTTTTATTTTGTTGTAAGACCTCACTGTATAGACCATGCTGGCATCTTTAATCTTTGTATGCTTATGAAAGCATCAGACTCAGAGAGGTCCAGTGGTCCAGCACACCCATGTCTACCTACCATGCCAGACTTTCCCTGGGTTCCAAGATTGAAATCAGCTTTGGGGCTTTTGCAGCAAGCTCATCTTTAGTTTTAAAAGACCTAGACTTGGGATTTGTCAGGGGATGGGGGTGGGTGGGGTGTTTGAGACACGGTTTCTCTGTCTAGCCCTGGCTATTCATCCTGCAGACCAGCTGGCCTCAAACTTGGAAATCCACCTGCCTCTGTCTCCTGAGTGCCAGGATTATATCAGTTTGTTGTCTAATTTAGAAATAATCCATGTTTTTCTTTCATGATATTTTGTTGTTTCTTAAAAGAAATTTAAAAAATAAATGTAATGCAAACTTTAAAACAGGGGTCTGAGGTGTTTTTGTTTAGTTGGTAGAATGCTTACCTAGCATTTGAAAAGCTCTGGGTTAGATCCCCAGAACCACATAAACCAGGAGTTCACGCTTACAATCTTTGTTGTTGTTGTTGTTTTCTTTTCTTGTAGAAGTTATAAGCTGAAAGACTTGACATATCTAGTTTCAGTTTACCACTTGCTAATGACTCAGCAAAGATTTGATAATAGTATTTGGACCTTTTAAAAATGCTTAAATAGTAGTTGTTCGTGCCTGTAATCCCAATACTCAGGAGGCAGAGGCAGGCTTCTATGAGTTCCAGGACAGCCTGGTCTACAAAAGCAAGTTCCAGGACAGCCAGAGCTACATAGTGAGATCTTGTCTCCTAAACAGACAAACAAATGATCCAGTGTTGGCAGAGGTTTGTCTGATTCACCCCTTCCCTCTTTTGACATTGGCCACAGTGCAGATAAAGTAGTTTTAGCAAGAAATGGTACAGTCATATGCAAGGTAATAAGTACTAAATAATTTTAACCCCTCCTTCCTGCTTTTCAATTTGTCTGTATCCCTGACATTAATATAGGACAAAGAACTTTGAGTCTGGAAAGAACTATAAGGCAACATGGGGAGATGGTGGCGACAACTCACCTAGCAATGTAGTATCTAAGCAACCGAGCCGGATTACAAATGGTCAGCCTCAGCAAACTACAGGAGCAGCCAGTGGTGGATACATTAAACGGTAAGTCAGCTCATCCTCATAGTTCTACATTTCCTAATTCATGGCTCATTTTAGAAATTGGGTGTAGCCAGCCATGATCCCTAACTCAACAAGTAACCTGTCAATCTCCCTCCCTTCCTTCTTCTTTCCTTTGAAAGAGATGGTTTATTTTGGCTTTCCATTCCAAAAGGTTCAGTTTATGGTTTCCTGGAAAGAAAATCCTGGCAGCAGGCTTATGGTGACAGCTATTTTCCACTTGTGGCAGGCAGTAGGCAGTGAGAAGGAAGGACAGGAAAGGCAGACCAAGGCATGCCCTCCATAGGGCTGCTGTCAAGCCCACACCCTGCCTCCTGGAACTGCCTTCTGGCCATAGTTCTCTAATTGACTTTAAAGTAGTAGTCCTGAGATTTGAGTGTGCATAGATCCATTTGAAAGTTTATTAAACCCAGATTCGGGGGTAGTCAGATGTCTCAACAGCTAAAGAAGCTTGCTGCCAAGCCTGCTGTCCTGAGTTAAATGCCCAGTTCTCATATGGTAAAAGGAGAGAACTGACTCATATAAATAATCTTCTGATCTCCAACACATGTGTTGTGACATGTGCAGGCAGTGGTGGTGCACACCTTTAATCCCAGTGCTTAGGAGGCAGAGGCAGGCACATCTCTGAGTTTGAGGCCAGCCTGGTCTACAGAGTGAGTTCCAGGACAGCCAGGGCTACACAGAGAAACCCTGTCTTGGAAGAAAACAAAACATAAAGATTCAGCTTGGCTTGAAGGCTGAAGATGGAGGATGCTTTAACCCAGAAGCTATAGGTCAGTCAAGGGGAGCCTCCATCTGGAGTGAAGGAAAATAACAACAAAACAAGCTGTTTTCCAGGTAATCCTAGCACTTCAGAAGGATGACGTGGGAGGACTGGCAAATTCAAAGGCAGTCTGAGAATTCTAGGCCATCCAGGACTATATACTTCCCTGATTGGGAAGATTTGGAGTGGAGTGTTAGAATTAATGTATTACCATAAACAAGTACCTCAACGGTGCTGGAAAATACTGTGTCTTAGGGTTGTATGTTAGTTGTCTTCTCTGTGGTACTCATAGTCTCCTTGATTGGCCTTTGCTGCTGTTGTTTTGAGACAAAGTCTATATAACCCAAGCTGTTCTCCAAGTTATGTTTCTCTTCCTGCCTGAGCCTTCTGAGTGCTATGATTACAGGTAAGTGCCACCATGCTTGGCTTTTAAGAATTTATTTTATTATTATATGTGTGTATATGTGAGCAGGAGTCCACATGAATTCTATAATATGTATGAGGAGGTCAGACGGCAGTATTGTAGAGGAGGTTCTCTCATACTTTGACATGGGTTCCATGAAATGAAATCATGTCATCCTTCGGGTGTGTGTAGCAAGCATTTTGACCTGTCGAGCCATCTTGCTAGTCTACCCACTACCTACTTGATTGCCTAGCTTTTCTTTGCTTTGCTCTTTTCTTTCCTTCTCTTTTCTTTTTTCTCTTCTCTTCTCTTGCTTTCTTTTCTTTTTTCTTTCCTTTTCTCTTTTGTTTTGTACCTTTCTTTCAGTATAGACTTTTTCTAGTACTCTACATTTCATTTACATGTTAAGCATCATTTTGATTGCTTACTTTTATAATAATTCTAGATTTAGTCCATTTGTAATTTAACAAAAAATTCTGATTTAACTTTCTCTTTTTTCTGATAGTATAACTAATGATGCCAGAGAAGATGAGATGGAAGAGAACCTGACTCAAGTGGGCAGCATCCTAGGCAACCTAAAGAACATGGCTCTGGATATGGGCAATGAAATTGATGCTCAAAACCAGCAAATACAGAAGATCACAGAAAAGGTAAAAAAAAAAAAAACCCACAGGAAAATGAAAGTCAACCCAGTGATCTTGAGTAATGTCTCCGAGAGATGCTTGTGAGAGAGAAAATGCAGTCTACTCAGAACAGTGCTGATGAGGTGGCAGTGCCAACATTTTAAAAGTGATCTTGCTATTTTGTTCATAGCAGTGGTTTATTGTAAAGGCACAGCTTGGAATGAAGTTTAGCTTAAAACTTTGTATGTACATGAAGCTAAGAATTTATTATGTAGAGCTTGAAAGGTGGCTCAAGGAGTAAAGATGCTTGCCACCAGGCCTGAGACCTGATTTTCATCCCTGGGATCCACATCTTAGGAAATAACCAATTCTTATAAATTGTCCTTTGACCTCTACACATATGTACATGCACACAATAAATAAATGTAATTTTTAAAGAAACTTAAGAATGTACTGAGTAGCCGGGCGTGGTGGCGCACGCCTTTAATCCCAGCACTCAGGAGGCAGAGGCAGGCAGATTTCTGAGTTCGAGGCCAGCCTGGTTTACAAAGTGAGATCCAGGACAGCCAGGGCTACACGGAGAAACCCTGTCTCGAAAAACAAAAAAAAAACAAAAAAATGTACTGAGTAACCTGAGTGTTATGGCACACACTAATAATCCCAGCAATGGGGAGGTAGAGGCAGATGGATCTCTCTAAGTTCAAGGCCAGCCTGCTCTACATAGAGAATCCCAGGACTTCCAGGGCTTCATAAAACCTCCCTATCTCAAAACCAACCAACCAACAAATCATGTACCGAGTAGATTCCTCCTAACGCTGTGTGTTGGCTTTTACTTTTGTTTTATTCACAGATAGCCTAGTAGTAAGATCCTATAGCTTCATTTCAGGAGTCAGCAGCAAAAATGAGTTCTGTAGACTTGTTCTTGTATGGTATAGATTACAAATAGGGTCATTTGTGGCTGGAAGGATGGTTCAGTGATTAAGAGCACTTACTGCTTTTACAGAGGATCTGGTTTATTCCCAGCAATCATGCCAGGTGGCTCACAACTGCCTATAACTCTAGCTTTAAGGAGTCTGAAACCCTCTGACCTCTTTTGGCACCTGGACTAGAGCCATTTGGTTCCTAAGTTGTTTATAATGTTGAACCCTGGGTTTAGGTATAGATTACACATCATTTTAATTTATATGCTTCTGTGGGTGGCAGTACATCTGTTCCAAAGATCTTTGGCAGAGTTATTTCAGTCTCTTTGGTCAGAGCTACAGTAGCTCCAAATGAGATTCCTGCACAGAGAGCATTCTTGCCATACTTTTTTGCATCGAAAATGGGCTGGACGTGGTGTTGATGCCTGTAATTCCAGCCACTCCAGAGGAGTGGGAAGATCACTTGAACTCATAAACTCAAGGCCAGCCCAGGTAATAAGATCTAGTCTCAAAAAATAACTAAGTAGAAAAGCTTGGGAGATGTCAGTTGGAAAGCACTTGCCATGCAAGCATGAGGACTTGCATTTGACCCTAAGTACTCACATACAAGCCTAGACATGGTGCTGTGTGTCTGCAACCCTGGGGTGTCAGGGGGCAGGGCAGCACTTGTTTTTCAAGAGTACTGGGAAACAATTCTCAGCACCCACATGGTGGCTTACTCCAGTTCCATCATCTTCTTTGTGGCTTCCATAGGCACATGGTACACAGACATGTATGCAGGCAAAATACCTATACACATTCATTACATTTTGTGATGTCTGGTGGCATATACTTTCAATCCCAGCACTCTTGACAAGTAGAGGCAGACAGATGACTGTGAGTTCCAGGTCAGCCAAGGTTACACAGAGAAACCATGTCTCAAAAAAATCAAATCAAATTTTACTATGTTTTTTATTGCACTGATGACTGAATATCGGACCTCGTGTGTGGCAGCCGAGTAATCTACCACTGAACTATATATATCCTCATCCTCTTTTCTGTTATTATTTTGAGACAATTTGACTATAACCCTGGCTGGTGTTGAACTCATGATATTCTTGCCATATCCTTTTGAGTGCTGCAATTACATGCCCATATCTAGGTCCCAAATATATAAAACTTTGTGTATTTGTGTGTGTGTGGGGGGGAGTGAATATATGTCCATAGAATTGCAAATCATATATTCTGCCCCTGAGCTATATCCTCAATTAAAATTAAATTTGTTGATTTTTTTTTCTTTTCTCCCCAGCCTCTATAAACTTGATTTTTGAAACAGAATTTCATGTAGCCTAGGCTGGCCTCAGATTCACTGTGTAGTTGAGGAAGACCCTGCTATTATGGTCCTTTTGCCTCTTCTTTCTAAGTGCTAGGATTATAGGCACAGGCCGTGATGCCACTTTTCATGCAGTGCTGTGAAATTGAACCCAGTGTCCAGTGCATGCTAGGTAGACACTCTTCCAACTGAGCTGCACCTGAATTCCCCCAGTTTAACTTGTGTTCAAAATGGGTTATTTTGTGAACAGAGGCTGATATTTATTTCTCTTTTTTTTTTTCAGGCTGACACCAACAAGAATCGTATTGACATTGCCAATACAAGAGCAAAGAAACTCATTGATAGTTAAAGCCCTGCTGTACTTCTTTACCTGTTAACTCAGTTCTCTAGCTCCGCTGAGTCATTTCTTATTCAGAGTTTGAAAGGCTGTGAGAAGGAGCAGAGGAGGAATGCCTCGCTACTTTCTTACTTTGTCTTTAGGGGGTAGGTTCTTGCTCAGGCTTCCTTACAGTCTTTCTCAGTCACTCTCATAGGCTTCTTTCCATACATCACCGTCTCTTCATCTCTTCATTTAGCTTCTTTTGCGTTCAAGATTTGGAAGCATTGCCAAAGAGCCATGAAAGAAGCAGCTGTATAAGTAGCTTTTGTCATTATTGGTATTGGTTGGTTGGTTTGGTTTTGGTTTTGTGGTAAAGAGCAAGAGGAAGGAATAGGAAATGAAGCTGACTCATTAAAGAAACTACAGGTCACAAAAACACAGACGAGTGCTTGGGGTGGGAGCTTTCACACATGTGTTTTGTTCTGCATCACTGTTTTTCAGCTTCTGCTCCAAAGGAGAATACAATGAGTTTTCTAGAAGTGAGCTTCACTTCTGAACCCATAGTGATTTGTACGTATATACATAGGTTCTTGGATCCAGTTTCATATTGCACATGCAGGAACATTATATAAATGAGTGCCTTTTATTCTCACACAATGAGTCATGGCATGGTCCCATTGTAGGCCTGTTAACTTCATGAAGTTGACGGTAGCCTTTAAAAGATACACACACACACACACACACACATGAAATAGGAGATTTCCTCAAAGTTTTGGGGAAACTTTTACAGTGTATCATGTGAATTCAGATTTACCTCAATACTAAGAATTATGTTTAGATATGAAAAAAACTTGTTTTGATCTCAGGTAGAAAAATAGATTGCTTTGAGTTTTGTGTAGTTTTAAACATTTAAAAAGTCATAATTTGTTACTAAAAGTTGTTTGGAAAATTATGCCTTTATATTAATTATTGATGACCGCACTGCCATTCTCTCTGCCTTATGCACAGAATCAAGTTTATGTAGATCCTGAAGTGTTAGGGAAGCTGAAATGGTATTTGTCACATTTGTTTAAAAATTAGCATCTGTACACTTTAGAGCTACTAAAGTAGACTGGTTTCACCAATAACCATTGCTTTATTCTTACAATTAAATTTTATAATTAATGATATTGTTCTTTCAAATAGGTAATGTTTCTATGACTTATTTGTGGGGGCAATCATTTTATCAGCTTCTGTTGACATTAAATAAAGCAAATGTCCATACATCAAGCACTCCAATAGAAAGCTGTATTAGCTCTCTTCTAATTTTTAGCAGAAGTGTTTACAGGAGTTTCTATGGTTTGCTATGAGTCCATTCTAGACATTATCTTAGTCATTTGTACTTAAATACACTACTGAGTATTTCTGAGTGAGAATTACAAGTCACTTATTGAAGAAGATAAATGTAGCCTACCAACATTCAGAGGGTGAAGAGGACAGTATTTAAAACAACAGAGAAATGCCTGGCATGGTGGCGCACACCTTTAATCCCAGCACTCGGGAGGCAGAGGCAGGCAGATTTCTGAGTTCGAGGCCAGCCTGGTCTACAGAGTGAGTTCCAGTTCAGCCAGGGCTATACAGAGAAACCCTGTCTCGAAAAACAAACAAAAAAATCAAAGAAGCACTCCATGTCAGAGTGGTTCATTTGTCAGGTAAAGATACTGAATTTAAGAGGTGTGGCTAAGTCCAAAACACTGAATTGTGCTGTACCTAAAAGTGCTTTCCTTAAAAACATGCTGATTTGTCTAAAGGAACGGTACCAAAAGGTGGCATCCAAGGTATATTTGGTTAGAATATGCACCAAAACCCCTTTGCTCTTGCTGGCTGGTGTGAATGTATGCTATTTCTTTGTCTTGGTTTCCATATCTGTAAATGGGGATTAATAAATCTTATTTTATAAACTTATTCACAGACCAGTAATGCCCAGAAATTTCTTAGAATATGCCAGGCTCAGAGTCCATACTGGTAATCCCAAAATTTGGGAACCTGAGGCACAATCTACCCAGTGAGTTGTGGGCCAGCCTAAATTGTGTCAAAAAACAGCACCCCCTCCCCCCAAAAAAAGAATCAACCAACAAAACTCTTAGAACAGTGCCTATAAGATGTAACTGTCATAAATGATAGCTATTTTCTCTAGACTGGAGGAAGCTCTTTTTGGTCAAAGATCTTAGGTTTCCCCTTCTCCAGAGAAAAAGCAAAGAAGCAGATACCAAGTGCCTTTGCCTGCTGAACCATCATGCGCACCACTTCCATTATTTTTGAGATACGATAGCAAGTAAATACAAGCTGGAGATTTATTTTTGGTCTGTTTTCTAGTATAGTGATCTTGAATACAATACCTGATTACAGATAAGAGCTAGTATCTTGTACCAAACTTTTTGTTTGTTGTTTTCGTTTGTTTTTCTTGACACAGGGTTTCTCTGTGTAGCCTTGGCTGTCCTAGAAATCACTGTGTAGACCAGGCTGGCCTCAAACTCAGAGATCTACCTGCCTCTGCCTCCCATGTGCTGGGATTAAAGGTGTGTGCCACCACCACCTGGCAACTTTTTATTTTTTTAAACTGGGTCTCACCATGTAAAGCTGGCTGACCTCAAACCCAGAGATCTACCAGTCGCTACTCCGCAGATACTGAAATCAAGTGTGCCACTACACCCAACTTCAAAATTTTACGTTTTAAAAAATTTTAAAGCCCAAATTTCATCTTAACTTATACGGCTGTACCTATTTCATCCCTTCTTCAGTTTTAATGTATTCTTTGGTCAATTCTTTTTTCTTTCTTTTTTATTTTTCTTTTTTCTTTTTTGGTTTTTCGAGACAGGGTTTCTCTGTACAGCCTTGGCTGTCCTGGAACTCACTCTGTAGACCAAGCTGGCCTTGAACTCAGAAATCCGCCGGCCTCTGCCTCCCAAGTGTTAGGATTAAAGGTGTGTGCCACCACTGCCCGGCCTTTTATTATTATTATTATTATTATTATTATTATTAGTAGTAGTAGTAGTAGTAGTAGTAGTAGTAGTACACTGAAACTGTCTTCAGACACATCAGAAGAGGGCGTCAGATCTCATTAAGGGTGGTTGTGAGCCACCATATGGTTGCTGGGATTTGAACTCAGGACCTTCAGAAGAGCAGCCAGTGCTCTTAACCTCTGAGCCATCTCTCCAGCCCTCTTCAGTCAATTCTTAATCTTTCCTTATCACATATGGATTCTGACTCTTCTATTAAGTTAAACATCTTATTATGAGCATATAAAGTTAAGTTTCTAGGACTGGGGATGTAGAACCGCTCAGTTCATGAAGTGCTTGCCTAGTATTCAAAAACTGGATTCAGCTCTGGACTACCGTGTAAGCCAGGTGTGGTGGTTGCCCTCCAAACGCAGCCCTGGGTAGGAGGATCAGGGGCTCAAGGTCATCCTCAGGCTCAGTTCCAGGACAACCTGGAATATGTGAAACACCACCCAAAAACCAAAATGGCCAATAATATGGCTTAGCAGGTAAGGCTGGCAACCCAAGTTTGAACTCCTCCGGGACCTAAATGGTAGAAGAAGCAAGCCAACTCCTAAAAGTATTCTTCTGACTTCCACATGTGCTGTAGTGGATGCAAGCTTGTGTACACATATACATAAAAAATGTAATGAAAATAAAAAGCAAAAGCTATTTGAATGCCATTTTCCTGGATGCTCTTAATTAAAATTCCAAGTTATCCTAATTAGGTTCCTAATTTATTTCTCATATTGATATTCAGGTTCCTTATCCTGAAGTCATTGATTGATCTTTTTTTTTTCCTCTATAGATAAGATAAATGGTTTGTTTGTTTCACTGAGTTCCTGCTGTGTCACTTTTATGTATCTTCTCTCTATAATACATACTTGAGAAGTGAGAGGTATTCCCTATATTTACAGATGAGAGTAAGTTGCCCAGGAAGCTATTAAGTAGCAAAGGATCTATATGTTGATTCCTCCAAGTACAATGCCTGTGATCTAACTCCATGTACTAGCTGACTCCAAACCAAACTAAAATTTAAGGCATATTGGGTAGGTTTGTTTTGTTTTTTAAAAAGATTTTGTTTATGAGTGTTAAGGTTGCATGTATGTATGTGTAGCACATGTATGCCTACTGCCCAGAGGCCAGAAGAGGGTGTTGGGACCTCCATGGAGGTGGAGGAACTGAATCTGGTCCTCTGTAAGGACGAGTACTTTTTATCTCTGAGTTCTCTCTCCAGTCCCTTTATATGGTTTTTTAACCTCAAGCACTTCAGATTAGCAAGAGAGATAAATATAGGATGTGGAAAGTATTCTATCAGCAAATGGGGGAGCAGCTAATTCGGATTAGATTAAGGGAAGGAGCTTAGATACGGGTCAGCACCATGTAAGTGAGATGGCATGTCTTGACTTACTAACAGGAAGGCATTCTGGAGCAGTATAATTTGGTATGGTTGGACATACAACTGAGACTAAAGAAAAAGGTGCTACTTGCTGATTCTTACAGACACATGTAAGTTATTTATAGTTTCAGATTTGTTAGTGAAAGGCACTGTTCAGACAGAAGACTTCAGAAAACAATCTCTATGATAGCTTCACGACGTTCTTACCAGTAACAATCTGAAATCCTGTCTCTGTACCTTCACATTCTCTTAAGCACAATTCCCAGTTCCTCAGAAATGTCTGCATGGCTGCAAAGGTGTTCATTGCCATAAAACCAAACAAGAGTGTGAAATATATCCCAATTTTCTCTTTCCTGTCTTTCTTTTTGGCTTTTTTGAGACAGGCTTCTTTTTTTTTTTTTTTTAATGGTACCCAGTTTACTTTCAGAGAGCAAAGAGAGAGGGTGTTGGGATCTCCATGGAGGTTAGGTTAAAAGTTCTTTAATTGATTAACATTACTTCCAGACAAAGTTCATTAAAAATATTTTATTTAGAATATTCTCTCATTCAGAGAGTAACTATGATAAACATAAGTTATTTTAAAATATTGTAGCAATGGTTTTCTTGAAGGTAATCTGATTAGTACAGTTATAAATACAAAAGGGGGAGGAGTTACCAGAAATAGCACATGATTTTTAACAAAGCTTCAGGAAAATCTTGATTATTAAAATTAATTTAAAATCCTACAAGTAGGCTGAGTGTAGCGCATGCCTACAATCCCAGCATGTGGGGGAGGGGAGAGGTGTGAGGTTGGGAGATTTTGAGTCTGAGGCCAGCCTGGGCTACATAGCAAAAACCTGTCTAAAAACAAAAATTTTGTATAATTTTTGCATATAGTTTTAGCTCTTTCAGAGCCTTCTACCAATAAGGCACCTGCAATAGTAAAAAAAAAAAAATTTGCTACTGCAGCCTTGGGGAACATTCTCGGTGGCTGTTGTGTTGGTGCTCCTTTGACAAAGGTCTCTTCAAGACAGCTACATATTTAGGTACATCCTAAGTTCCAAGTGTAAACACTGCTATTGAGTTAGTGTACAGGAACAAACACATTCATCCTTAGTCATACGTTTCCCACAAATTAGAATTTCATAAAAAATATGAAGTATTAACACAGAGGTGATGGGAAAGACTTTATGAAAGCTGACAGTTCGCAAACTCAAAGTCTCCAGCTATGGCAAGCAGCATTTCCTCCCTTCATGAACAGCAGGTTCCTTAGAGCCCAACTAATGATAGTTTTGAAGATCAACACTGGCCATGACCTACACGGCTCAAGATGAAGGGTTCTTCCTGTCTCCTACTCCTAAATCCCTTTCCTTCAGCTTATCTGACATAGTCCTAAAAAGGAAAAAGTCATTAAGTAAAATGTTCTCTGCAGTGTATCCAACATCAGGAGCCTTTGACTCAGTCAGATTTCAACAGAGGTTCCAAGTCTGTCCCATGATCCTGGAGAATATCATGCAAATTTCTTCTTGGTGGCTGTGAACCTCTCCATGTACTAAAAACATGAAAGAAAATTATACATATGGCATTTGGTGTAGACAAATATAAGAATCCTTTTTTTTTCAATGATTTATTTTTATTTTACGTAGTTTGGTGTTTTGACTGCATCTATATCTGTGTGAGGGTGTTGGATCCCCTGCAACAGGAGTTATGGATAGTTGGGAGCTGCCATGTGGGGGCTAGGAATTGAATCCTGGTCCTCTGAAAGAACAGTCAGTGCTCTTAACTCCTGAGCCATTTCTCCAGCCCCCCCTCCCCCAGGGATACTTTTTGACTTACGTTTTTATGTTTTTTTTTTCTTTTTAATTTGACTTGATTAATTTCATACAAAACTAACTCCTTTTCAAGGCAGAATCTCACTATGTAGCCCTGGGCTGGCCTTGGACTCAGATCTGCCTGCCTCTGCCTCCCAAGTGCTAGGATTAAAACCCTGCTCCAAACCTGGCAAAATCTACTTAAATTCATTAATTTTTGCCTCTTTTTTTTGGCTAGGAAACATCAAAAGATGCAGTGCGATAATCAATATGTGGAGAAAGTCACTTGGCACAATACAGTCTGGCCAAGTCTTAGAGCTACCTCCAAAACAAACTTGTCAAATGCTAACTGTAGACATCACTTAAGTTTAATCTCATTAGTTTTTTCTCTGGAGCAGGCACTAAAAATGTAAAAGATGTTAATACACACCTTATCATAACCCTCTAGTTCTCGAAGTTTCTTTATTTCAAAGAGATTGCCTTCCACAGCAAGCAGGCAGATTTGGGAGTCACTGAGGATGCTCTGTGGAAGCATGCTGAGCTCAAGGCAGTTCTCTTCCAGCCGGAGGACCTTGAGGCGAGGACAGCAGGATATCTTCACAGAGAGCTGAGAGATCTGTCAACAACCAAACAGTAAGAGGACAGAGAGCATAATGGCCACGTTACTACACTGAAACAGCTCTTGACTGTGTCCTAGTTTTTCTTTTACCGCCTCCGTTTTCTCACTACCTACTCGCACAGAAGCCTGTAACATACCTTCTGTTACTCCTCCACTTCCAAATTATTTGAAGGTTACCAGTAGCTTTTCAGAAATAAAAACCAATAATAAAAGCACTGTGTATTTATTGTAGGAAATAATGTAAGTTTAAGGGAAAAGCTTACCAGCAAGCTGCCACTCAGAAACAACCACATGAACATCTTGATACCTACCACTCTGCTGAAGCCAAAGTCATGCTTCCCACACTGCAGCATCTGCCTGGACTACCCATTTCTTGAGGCTCCCTCTAGTGCATGACTTCTGAATTTTTCCTGAAAATTTTTTGGGGGTGTCATTTTTTGTTGTTTGCTTTCTTTTTGTTTTTTTGAGACAGAATTTCTCTGAAGCACTGGCCTTGAACTTGCTCTGTAAACCAAGTTTGCCTCTAACTTAAGAGATCTCCCTGCCTCTGCCTCCTGAGTGTTGGGATGAAAGGCATGCATCACCACCACCCTTTTTATTTCTTTATAATTATATTCAAGCAGAAATAAATTCCTAATGCTTCCTATTTAACATTTAGAACCTTCTAGAAAACAATCATTCTTAAAACCATTTCACTTGTGACTTCAAAATCTGTATCAACAGTCCTGTGTACTAATCTCGAATACAGCTGTGTATCTACAGTTTTCACTAAAACTAAATTCTGGTCACTAAATTCTGTTGACTACCTGCATCTCAAACCATCACCTAGGAACTTACAGAAAATGCAGATTCTGCAGATTCTTAGACTTCTCACGTACTGAATCAAACACTTAGGTGACCTTAAGGTCCCCAGGTTATCCAAGTAAGGTCTGAGAAACTGGTCTAGTAGTAGGGAATGTGGAATTATTCAACGAATACCAATGACAGTTCTTTCCTAGAAATCTCAGGAAAAAGACAAAACCAACCTCAAAGGCTGAATATTATGCTAACTACAATTTAGCACAGTAATAACATGAACATAGTAGCTAATATACATGCATAATGTACATATACATAAATGCTAAAAACTCAAGGCTACCGAATCTCAAATGTTTCATCACTGTGCCTCATATCTGAAGCAGAGCACCATCTCCATACTAATGTTAACCAAGGAGCTTCAAAACATTTCACATGTAAAGTCGTCCAATTATAACGTAGCTCCAGAACAGCTATCACATGGATTTCTCAACAATTTCTAACGTCTGACTCTCAGATCCTATGGGTACAGGTCTCATTCCTACACTATATCACCCCTGACACGGCTCCTCACTAAATAATGGGTGTGAAAAGAAAATATCTGTAAAACCTTCGATAGGTTTAATTTTGTGTGTGTGTGTGTGTAATTATCTCACCCTGTTACTCCTTCCTCAAAACACTTTCAACACAATTACACAGCCACTATCAACCCACTCCATGATTCTGGGCATTGGAGTAAGTTCACCTTATATATCTTTTAGCTTCTAATTTCCAACTCCATGATTATCGTTTAAGGAACAAGAAATCAGAAGACCATAAATGCAAACATACACTGGGGAGAGGGGCAAAACAACACAAAGTATGGACCTGGTTCTGGTTGAGATTGAGTTCGATGGCCTGCAGCTCCCCAACTGTGTCAGGTATACTCCGAATCTGGTTTTTAGAGAGATCTACTACATCTAGATGTCTCAGGCAACAAAGCTGGGGGGGTAATGCTCCCAGCTGATTCCCAGAGAGGCTCAGCGTCTTCAGGGCAGACAACTGCCCAAAGGTAGATGGTAGCTCTCTCAGGTGATTGTTGTTGAGACTTAGTGTCTCTAGTTTTTTCAGATTGCATAATTCATCAGGTAGAACAGCTGGTGAAGAAGAAATTAAAAAACAAATCCGATAGAATTAATGACATTTATAAAAAGACAGTATGGTAGCCTGCTTCATCTTGTTTTTGAGACAGGATCTCATTAAGTTGTCTAGGATAGCCTTGAAATTAAGATCTTTCTGCCTCAACCTCTGAGTAGCTGGGGCTACTGTAGGTCTAAGTCACCAGGTCTGGCTTCTTACATAGAATTCTCACAGGTCATGTTTAGGTTTCACAAACTGTTTGGGAGGTTAAGAAGCCATCAAAATGCAGAAAATTGTGTATGTGTGTAAGGGGTTCCTTTTGCTTAGCTGTATTCTAAAAACGATCTGAGGGAGTTTAAAAGATCCTCCCATTCCACCCTGCCCCGAAATTAGATAACTGTTTATATCGATTCCCAAAGGTCTTCCAGGTCCAAATTAACCTAGTAATAATCATTATACCACCCAAAGAGGCTTTTATATTTAATTACAAGAGATTAAAGCTTCAATACTCTAACATTCTGCATCCCCTAAAATGATTTCATAACAAAAATCATCTAACAGGAAAAACACCCTTCATAACTGCTGATTACTAGCAAAAGCTGCCCAGACACAAATTCCATACTCAGTTTGTTGTTGTTGAGGGAGAGGCTCTTTAGCAGAGTGAACTTTCCTATTATCAGAGGCGGTAGGCTGTCAATCTTGTTGTTGGATAAATCGATGGTCCTAAGATTGCTTGTCAGCTTCTGCAACTCTGAGGGGAACTGGAGAAAGGAGCTCACAGTTTGGAAAAATCCTGCACCAATAGTCTTCGCCACCCCGCCAACCCTAGCCCTTTTAGTTTCTTGGTCCGGTCCCCTCAGGTCTCACCTCGGTCAGACCACGGTCTTTAAGCTGAAAGACACCAGTTTTCTGCGCTGTTTCCACATGAGCACGGAGAGCACTGTTACCCATCCTAGCGCCACGGCTCAGTTCCCTGCAGGAAAAGAAGCATAGCTGTCACCGCCTAGTCTAGACATACAGTCGTCGCTAAATCTCCCGTTTGGGTCTCCTGTCCCAATTGTCACCTTCTGCCTATCCCTACTTCCCTGGGGCCAGCCCAAGAGTGGCAAGGAGAAAACAGGCGAGCAGGCAGCGCTACCACAAGGTCCTGATGCTTTGGCAGCAGAGCTAAGGGCCAGGGAGCCTCCGATAGCTGCTGCCGGAACAGGGAGCTTGAGACTCGCCTCCTACCGCTCAGTGCAAAGAAGACTCCGCCAGGGAACACCGGGGACCCGCGCTCGCCTGAGACGCGCTCCCAGGGCTTCCGCCCGGGCAGGAACGCCCTGTGACATCATCAAACCGCGCGCCTGTTCGCGGTGTTGCCCCTCACTCCTCGCGCCAGTTCCAGAGGTGTGCGGAAGCCATGGCGGCCGCCAACCCGTGGGACCCAGCGTCCTCGCAGACTGCAGCTGGGTTACTGCTAAACCACTTGGTAGCTTCGGGCATAGTCACTAAGGTACGTGGGGGCGGCGATGGCGTCATCAAGGTGGCGACAGAATTCTGCTGTGAGGTGGTGGTCCTGGTTATGCGGGCGTGAGTGAGCCAGCTGAGGACTGTGACCATACTCCCGTGGGTTCTTCGAGTGTGAGGGACTGAGTGGCTGGTGCACTGAGTGACTGAGCACTCTGTTTTGAGTGCCTGCGGGTTATCCCAGGACGGTTTGTGGGAGATGGAACAGCGCTCCACTTTTTTTTTCTTCCAGTGACACTACCTCTAGAACAAGTGTTCCTAAGGCTGCGACCCTTTAATACAGTTCTTCTGTAGGACCCCCGATATGGGGACTCCTACTCTAGTCCAGGGATAGGGTGCACCCACGAACACACAAGAATCCTTCTTGTTGCAATACACACGAGGCTTTATTGGCAGAGCTCTGGGCCGACACGTACCTCACACAGGAGGCAGGGGAGTCGACCCCGAGTCTCCAGAGCTAGGGGTTTTTGTAAAAGAAAAAGGGATAGGGATGCGAGGAATTTTAACAAAGGTATGGGATTGGGTCATTCAAACATTAACAGTAAGATTACATGTCAGCCAAAGGGCATCCGGACCTTGTTCCTGTGGGCTGGGGGCTTAACTTTGTTCTCATAGCAACCAGGTGATGTATGAAGCAATGCTGGGCCTCCAAGAAAAGGCCAAAATCTTTCACAGCGTAATGCCATCACAGTTCACCCTTATTATTTTAGCACTATTTATTTAGAGACCGAGTCTTGCTGTGTAGCCCTAGATGGTCTGTAACTCACTATCCCTGGCATTACAGGTGTGTACCGCCATGCCTGGCTGTTAACTCACTTTATAAGATGATATGGCAAAGAGGAGAGGGTAATGGGATCTAATTCTTCCAGCTTGCTGAGAGATACTGGAAGATTTTTTAGTCTTTTTAGGTGTTTCCTTTTTTTTAATGGAGAGGTGTCCTCACTCTATCCTAGGCTAGCCTTGAACACTGAGCCATCTTCCTGCTTCCAGCTCCTAAGACTCCCAAGTCTCTCGTGTCAACCATATGGAGGGCTGAATTTAGATCCCTAACGCCCAAGTAAAAGCAGTATGTGATGGTGCGTGTCCTAGAGCTAGGGGCCAGATACAGGTGGGGCTTGCTGGCTAGCTAGTCTAACCCAATCTATGTTACTATTGGGGTCTGGGCTAGAAAGATTTAGGTTCCTGGCCTCTTATCTAAAGAATTGAAAACAGCTTTATTCTGAGGGAAGGAATAACACAGAATATAGAGAGATATAGCATCAAGATTGAAAGCAGAACACTACAAAGGTCCCAGGTTATAGCCTGAGCTCTAAAGGAAGGAATTGTTTACATACAGGCATGGTTTGAGTGGTTCTCTACTCTTTTTTTTTTTAAGATATATTTATTTTGTAAATGATTATTATATATATATGAATGTATGTGTATCATGTGCATGCCTGTTGCCCATGGAGGTCAGAAGAAAGCATTGGATCCCCATGGAACTGGAGTAAGCCCCCATGTGGTTGCTGGGAATTGAACCTGGGTCCTCTGCAAGAACAACAAATGCTCTTAAATGCCAAGCCAGCTTTCTTTCCAGTCCTGTTTCTCTACTTTGGTTGATAGATTAGGTCAAACATTCTTTTCTTCTAGTGTCCATGTTCCTTCCTATAGCATCTGATTTTAATCATATGTATACTGTAGTGCTTTGAGTGAAAATGGCCTCTATAGACTCATATATTTGAATACCTAGTACCCATTTGATGGAAGGATTTCACCTGTTTGGGAAATATTAGGAAATGTGGTCTTGGTGGAGGATGTTTGTCTTTGAGCGTGGGCTTGGAGGCTCTTTTGGCCTCATGCTTATCTCTCAACACGTAAGTTCTCAGCTTCTTCTCCCATGCTATTTCTGTCTGCAACCATGCTGTCTGTCAAGATAGTCATAGACTCATAGACTCTTAACTTATGGAAGCATGAGCCCAAAAATTAAATGCTTATGGAGGTCAGGTGATTAATGGAGTTTTGGCTGAAGTCCAACTCACTGTTAGGTCCATTGAGTTCCCAAACTTATCCTGTAGTTATTTCCCCAGTTCCAGAATGTATATTTGGGATAAATATACTTAGAAGTCGGCAGAATTCCCATATTGGTTTCCTGACTTGTGGAGTGAGGGCTATTATGTTTTGAAAGGCCAAATGGAAGACATCGAAGTTGCCTCTACCAGGAAAAATAGTGAATCAAAGACAGTATTACATCCTAGGAGGAATTGCAGAAATTAGCAACACAACCAAGGACCTAAAAGATGCAGGGGTGGTTGTTTACAACACATTTCCTTTTAACTATCCTATCTGGCCAGTACAGAGGACAGATGGATCATGGAGAGTGACACTATGACCATCAAAAATTTAATCCAGCTGGGCACTGGTGGGACATCCCTTTAATATCAGCACACAGATATGCAAAACATTCTCTCTCCCTCTCTCTCTCTCTCTGCATATGTGTGTATCTGTCTGTCTGTCTGTCTGTCTGTCTTGTGCACACACACACATACACACAAACATGGTGTTATGCTGTTCACTTAGAAAATAGAGGTGTGAAGGTTAGAAGTTGTAGGACATCCTTGGCTGTACAGCAAGCTCAAGGCTAGCTTGGGCTGCATGAGTCCTCATCAAAAATAAAAACAGATTTTAATATGTTCTTTATGTTAGCTGCAGCTGTGAACATACTATCGTTTTAGTCCCTTGTGTTGTATCTCGGTGTGCTAACTTTGAAACTTCTATGCTTTCCCTGATTATTT
The DNA here is from genome assembly GCF_000001635.26 of Mus musculus. Classification (NCBI taxonomy): domain Eukaryota; kingdom Metazoa; phylum Chordata; class Mammalia; order Rodentia; family Muridae; genus Mus; species Mus musculus. The sequence goes on from NC_000068.7 coordinate 120,612,331, forward strand.
ACCATAGGAGATGTTAGATGTATCTAAGAAAATGGCTCCTTGCTTTGTGAACTTTTCCAGATTACAACAGATCTCAGATATTCAAGCTGAAATCTACCAGGTAAATTATGAACTTTTCACTTCTACTTCTCCATTTAAAAAGTGTGGTGTATGCTGGGTTGTATTTTAGAGAAAATGTGGGTGCTTAGCTACAAGAGTCCTTGGGTTTGATGCCCGACTTTAAACTAAACCAAACAAAACACTTCTTAATTTTTTTTGAATAGTGTTCTTTTGCAATTAAAACAATGTTTAAGGCCGGGCGTGGTGGTGCACGCCTTTAATCCCAGCACTCGGGAGGCAGAGGCAGGCGGATTTCTGAGTTGGAGGCCAGCCTGGTCTACAAAGTGGGTTCCAGGACAGCCAGGGCTATACAGAGAAACCCTGTCTCGAAAAACCAAAAAAAAAAAAAAAAAAAAAAAAAAACAATGTTTAGTGCATGGCTGATAGGGACTTGTTCTATTAGTTAATTGTAGAACAGGAAGTCAAGATACCAAAATGAAAGCTCCAACGATTTTCCTGGCTATCATATAAAGCACCCTTCCATCCTTCCATCCCATTTAAGGAATATATTTATGTCTTGTACCATGTTTCTGTAGCTTGTCCATTTTTATCAGTGTTTTAAGATTCTAACTTCAGGACGTTTTCTGAGTGAGCTAAAGTTTACTTTTGTTCCTCATGTAGAACAATCTGGAACTTGAACTTTTGAAGCTAGAAAAGGATACAGCAGATCTTATTCATCCTTCCCATTTGAGTAAGTTTGCTTAAGAGAACAATCACTAGGATTTCAGCTTGCTCTTGAATTATACCAGCATATAAACACCACGCAGTAGAATTCTAATGTCATAATCTTTCCCAGGTATTGCCCCATAGACATGCCCTAACATGTTTTCAGGGTTATTGTTTCATTTTTTAGGCAGGGTCTTACTATGTACCTTTAGCTATGTAGTTCTAGCTATGAACCAGTCCAGTTGATTGACTAGTGGAAACAGTATACAGACATGGCCTGACTGACTTCTCTGCTAATCTGGAGCTTAATGATGTACAAGGAAAAAAAGATTTACTTCACTCATGGGTTTGGAGGGACACGGTAGCTCAGCTGTAGTGATGCCATTCTAGCACTGGAGGTCTTGACAAGAAGGGACATAATATTGCAGGACAAGAATTCAGAGAATCCAGGGATCAGTTTCACTCTTCTATAACATCGGTTCCAAGAGAACTAACCAGTAATCAGAAACTGGGCAGAACTAAGTTTTTGTTTATGTTTTTTGTTTTGTTTTGAAGCTCAAACAAGCAGAGTTTAAGAAGAAGAATATTGAGATGGCTCATTTGTTGAGATCACTGGCTCATACACATACTCATACACATACACATAAAAGCAACACTTTTCATTTTTAAAAAGTAGTAAAATAATAGCACTTTGCAGCAGGAAGGGTTTTGTTTATTTGTTTGTTGTGAGACAAGGTCTCACTATGAAGGCTAGACAAGGCTGGTCTTAAACCCCTGAGATCCACCTGCCTCTGCCTCCTTAATATTTTGACTAAAGTCATGTGCAGGTGGATCTGCATACCTAGCAGGAAGGGGTCTTGAAAATTAGTTGCGCTAAGTTCTTTACAAGGTTGTTGCCCTCACCGATATAATTGCTCCCTATTCCTATTGAAAGCTCAACCCTCATCCCAAACCCACCACACTGAAGACTAAGCTGTCAACACCTAAATGCTGTGGGACACACTCAAATGTTTCCAAACTATAGTAACTTCTCAAAAACAGAAGATCAGTGTTAAATTCTCTGAAAGTGCTGTATATATAGCTGAAATTGGTAGAGAACTTGTTTGGCATGTGTGAGGCTCTGGATTTAATTCCTAGCACTCCATATATAGTCTGGTGGCACATACCTTTAACCCCAGCACTAGGGAGGTGGAGGCAGTGAGAAGTTCAGGGTCACCCCCCCCCCCAAAAAAAAAGAAGAAGCAGAGATCCTTGCCACCAACCCTGAGGATCTAAGTTTAGTCCCCAGGATCTACATGGTACATGTGCTATAGCATGTGTGCATGTACCCACACACAAATAGTAAATGGAGCAAAACAAGTTGGGCCAGATAGATGGAGCAGTTTACCCTGTGGGTAAAAACATTTTCAACTAAGCCTGATAACCTGAGTTCAAATACTGGCACCCACAGAGTAAAAGGTAAAAGACAGCAGATGAAAATGTGTTCTCTGACTTCCATATGAGCACTGTGACACTTGCACACACATATACACAGAATTAACAAATATTGAGGGGAAAGGCTGGGGATGTAGTTTAATAATTGAGTATTTAGCATGTATTAGGCCCTGGTTCAGTTTCCAGAGATTTCAAAAGAAAGAAAGAAAGAAAGAGAGAGAGAGAGAGAGAGAGAGAGGGAGAGAGAGAGAAGGAAAGAGAGAGAGAGAGAAAGAGAGAAAGGAAGGTAGGATGGAAGAAAAAAAAGTTAAAAAGAATAAAATTCCTGAGGAAAAAAATCTGAATTTGGGAACATTCTGTAATTATGTAAGAGAATGTTCTTGGAATAAAGTTTTAAGACTCAAAGATGTATGCTATATAGCTAGCTAAGCAGGTAAAGGCATGTGCCATCAAGCCCAGTGCCTTAGTTAATCCCTAAGACCCACATGGAAGTAGAGAACCAACTTCTGAAAACTGTTCTTTGACCTTCACATTGGAGCCTTAACACACATGTGGGCACTCCTGCAAGCACACACCGTACACACATGCTGTAAATTTTTTTCTAAGGAATAAAGGCCATGCTGTCTACAATCTACTCTCAAATAGGTCCTTTTGAAAACAAAAGGGATGTGTGGATGGGGAGAAAGGAAACTAAATGTTAAAATTGATGATTTTTATATGGTTATTATACCACCATATAATAAGTACTGGATTTAAAAACCAAATAAAAAGTAGATTTGAAAAACACAGGAAGTGGGGCTGGAGAGATGGCTCAGTGGTTAAGAGCGCTGATTGCTCTTCCAGAGGTCCTGCTTTTGAGATAAGGATCTCTGTTGCCTAGAGTAGGTCTGACTCTGTCTTAGTTAGGGTTTTACTGCTATGAACAGACACCAGGACCAAGGCAAGTCTTACAAAGGACAGCATTTAATTGGGGTTGGCTTACAGGTTCAGAGGTTCCGTCCATTATCATCAAGGCGGGAACATGGCAGCATCCAGGCAGGCATGGTGCAGGAGGAGCTGAGAGTTCAACATCTTCATCTGAAGGCTGCTAGCAGAATACTGGCAGCTAGGATGAGGGTCTTAAAGCCCACACCCACAGTGACACACCTACTCTAACAGGGCCACACCTTCTAATAGTGCCATCCCCTGGGTGGGGGTCCTCTGGAAAGGCATCAAGTAGACTTAACCTCTGAGCCATCTCTGCAGTCTCCAAGAAGACATTTTTAACAGTTTTAAAACATACTTTTCCCGTTGCTCACTGTGATTGCTGTCTCTGGTTTATATAGTTGAGAAATGTGATGTTCTGCAAAGCATGAATAATCATCTGGAAGCAGTGCTAAAAGAGAAGCATGCCATCAGGCAAAGACTGCTGAGACCCATGTGCCAGGAGAACTTGCCATTGGAAGCTGTTTATCACAGGTTAGACCAAGAAGTGGAAATGGAGAACTATGCATGCCTTTTTTTTTTTAAAGATTTATTTATTATATGTTAGTACACTGTAGCTGTCTTCAGACACACCAAAAGAGGGCGTCAGATCTCATTACGGATGGTTGTGAGCCACCATGTGGTTGCTGGGATTTGAACTCATGACCTTCAGAAGAGCAGTTGGCGCTCTTAAGTGCTAAGCCATCTCTCCAGCCCTATGCATGCCCTTTTAAGTTAGCTTTTGTTTAGCCTGGCAGTTATGTTGTAGCATAAGTCACAAAACAATGTCTTATTGATTGTATTTATTAACATTACTAGTGTTGCTTCGTTAAATTGGAAATTGTCCTTTCTTTTTTAAATATAACTGGTAAAAAGAAAGGGCCAGCCTGGTTTACAGAGTGAGTTCCAGGACAGCCAAGGCTACACAGAGAAACCCTATCTCGAGAAAACCCAAGCCATAAGAGAATTACAAACTGAAGCTAGCCATGGTGACACACTCCCAGCACTGGAGTGGCAGAGGCTGGACCACTGTGAGTTTGAAGCCAGCCTGATCTACAGAGCTCGTTGCTAGTTTTAGTACAGCCAGCCAGGGCTACATATCAAGACCCTCTCTTAAAAAGATAGAGGGGATGGGGATCAGAGGGTTGCAAAACCTGGAAACAATTATTTTTGAAACAAGGTCTTATATAGGCTGTCTTCAAATCTGCTGTATAGTTGAAGCTGATAAAAACTGGACATTGGACTTTGCACTTACCTCTACAGTAATATATCTCAGTCTCCTGCAAGTGATTTAAAAATAGAACAAAGAACAACAACAAAAAGATGAGCTGAGTAATGACTTTGAAGATTTTATTAATGCAGATTCAGAAAAATTATGTGATATTTTCAATGTAATGTTTATCCCTGGTGTCTTGTCAGTTATCTGAACCAGTATAAGGTTGTGTTTAGGGAAGTCGCTTTATGTGAGATGGTTATTATCAACCACTGAAGGTTATCCTCCTCTTCCTCCCCTCCTCCTCCGTCCTTCTCCTTTTTCTTCCTTTTTTGAGATAGAGCTCAATATGTAGTGCTGACTGGCTTAAAACTCACTCTGTAGACCAGGCTGATCTCAAAGTCACAGAGAGCCTCCTGCCTCTGCCTCCCAAATGCTGGGAATCAAGATGTGCCATTGAGTTAGATTTTAGTTATCATAAATATGTGTCTTTCCATTTTTTTTTTCTTTAAGATCTTTTGGGTCTTTTGAGGCAGTGTTTTTCTATGTAGCCCTGGCTGTAGCCTAGGCTGGCCTTGGACTCACAGAGATCCACCTGCCTCTGACTCCTGATTGCTGGGATTAAAGATGAATACCATGATGCCTAACTTATTCCATTTTTCTGTTTGTGTGACAGCCTAGGTTTTGCCCTAAGTAAAAGGGAAGAACCTTTTTTACTACTGATAATTCCATTAAAAGGTTAATTATATTCATTAGATTTGCTTATTTCAAATTAACAGTCCTAATTAAAGGAAAAGAAATGAAACTACTAGAGAAGAAAAGTTACTATTTTTCTCCCTGTATTACTACTTTTCTGTCCCAGAATTCCTCACAGAAGCAACTTAGAAAGAGGTTTGAAATACATCGAACATGGTAGGGAAATCCCTGTGGCTGGGGCAATGGGGCAACTCCCATCTGTGGTGGCAACAACTTGCAGCATGGCTTCTTCACATCATAATGGATTAGGGATTGGAGAACACCTTCAAGGTCTGTCCCTAGTGATCTACATCTACCAGTGCCCCAAAACTCCAATAAGTACTCAAACAGCGTCACCCAATAGGGACCAAGTGTTCAAACACAGGAGCCTGTGGGATAAATTTACATTCAAAATATAACACTCTCTTTCAGATATGTGGTACATATGTTGGATCTGGCTGTGACTTTCATTGAGAAATTTGAAACCCATCTTGAAACAGTTAAAAATAGCCCTCATTTAGACGCAAACCTAAAGCAAATGGTGAGTATCATTAATATAGCTGCTCTCTGTTTTTTGTCTTGGTTTTATCTTTTAGATAGTCTCATGTAGCTCAGGCTAGCCTCAGGCTCCTAAGGAGAAATGTATTTCATCACGACACTGTCATATGAATATGTGATTAACCTTTGCTCTAGTGGGTTCTCCTCTGGGGCTGTCCTCTCTCATCTTCTCCATCCCGCTCTCCTAGCCCTCTCGCCTCCTCCAGATAAAGGCGCTTTTTGTTTGTATGTCACATGGACTGTTACTCTTTCACTCTCACCTCCAGCCCTTCATGTCTCTTCCTCTTCGCAGTCTCCTGCAGAAACACAGACCATTCAAATATAGAATATACATACAAGACAAGCCTTACCATGTTTGTCTTTCTTCACTTGGCTTATTTCACTTTGAGTTAGTCATTATTAAAATCATGAAACATAAAAAAAGACAAAGATTTTCTTAGCCATGGTGCCCTGTACCTATAATTGTTATTAATCGTAACAGCCAGGGCTGTTACACAGAGAAACCCCGTCTTTAAAAACCAAAATTTAAGAAAAAGATTTATTTATGTATGTATGTATTTATTTAGGCAGGTTCTTACTTTTTAGCATAGAGTGACCATGCATTCACTATATGATTCAGGCAGGCCTTGAGTTCAAAGTGCTCCTGGTTCAACCTCCAATAGACTGAGAACTTTAGACTTTACTCTCTGAATACTGGGGAGCCATTGCATTTTTTGTTGGTAGTGAAGGTTGTGGTTTTTACTTTTGTTTTTTATTTTAAAATGTGTGTATGTTTGTACACTCACATTGCAGGGAGGGAGGGAGGAGAGAGAATCACACCTAGGTGCTCCAGAAGAGCAGCAAGTATACTCTTACAGCCAAGCTGTCGCTCCAGCACTAAAGGACTAGAAAAAGATCCAATGCTAATTTTTGAAGTATTTATTTCTGTAATCAATGACAGGTTTTTTTCTATTTTTCTTTATTTCAAATGTTACAGAGCAAAGCTTTAGCCAAGATGGATATTTTGGTGAACAAGACAGAAGAACTGGCAGAGAATATACTCAAGTGGCGAGAACTACAAACAGAAATTTCCTTGTATATCCCCAAAATGCTAACTGAAGAACGCCATCTTCATGAACTTGACATAGTGCCTCCTTTACCTTTTTTTCCTAAGGCTCACACCGAAACCTCCAGGGCCAAGTGATGTCATCTTTACTTTGGATTAATTACATGTAGTCAAAGAAGTCCGTTTCTAGATTGTTGTGACAGGGATATTGATAGTTTTTCTTGCTAGCAATATTAATGGAATAGTGGAGCCAGAAAGATGTCTCAGTGGGAAAAAGCTCCTACTTCAAGCCTTCCAGCCTGAGTTCAGTCCCTGGGATCCACATTAGCAGAAGGGGATCACTGATTCCCACAGATACTCGATCCTATGGTGTCCACACTTGTGTCATCATATGTATGTGCCTGTACACACAAAAATAGAAAAATGAAAGTGTGTGTGTGTGTGTGTGTGTGTGTATGTATGTATGTATGTATGTGCACGCGCACATGAGAGAGCGAGCACATTGGAGTACATATGGCTTCACTTCTTTACATGTTTTCACTCTCTTTCTTCAGTGAAGCTTAAAAATGATAACTGTGGGGCTGGTGGGTTGGCTCAGGGGATAAGAGCACTGGCCACTCTACCACAGGTCCTGAGTTCAATTCCCAGCAACCACAAGGTTGCTCACCACCATCTATAAGGGGGTCTGATGCCCTCTTCTGGCCTGCAGATGTATGTGCAGCAGAGCACTCACATTGAATTAAAATTGTTTTACTAACAACAAAAAAGATTAACTATATGCATGATAGTTTATTATAAGTGAGTTGAACATTCTTCATACAGAAGATTGTGTGCTATGATTCTGCATTACATCTTTTAAAACCATTTCTGAATTGAATGTTCCTGAATCTGAAACTGTCGTGATTATTCCTGTGAGATTGTAGATTAGCTACATACCAGGACTGTAACCCTTTGAAGACTTCGTAAAGTGGTGGTTCCTTGGCTGACCCATCTAGAAACTTATGTAATAAGAGGCTGAGAAGGGCTCAGTTTGAACAGACTGTACAGTGTAGTTTGTGTGGGATACTTTCTTTCCTTCTGAGAGCCTAGGATGTTGGTCCGTACCAAGTAGAAAGTACCTTTGGTACTGGTCCCTGGCATTGCAGAGCACCTCGTCCCTAACAGTTTTGATGGTAGATAGCATTCAACAAATGTAACAAAGCCGGGTGTGGTGGCGCGAGCCTTTAATCCCAGCACTCTGGAGGCAGAGGCAGGCGGATTTCTGAGTTCGAGGCCAGCCTGGTCTACAAAGTGAGTTCCAGGACAGCCAGGGCTACACAGAGAAACACTGTCTCGAAAAAACAAAACAAAACAAAAAAAACCATGTAACAGCTGAGTTGCTGTACTGAGTCACTGCTGTGAGTGATGACACCAAGTCTCATAACTCCTCTTGGCAGATAGATCACTCACTGAACCTGGCTGTGTTAGGAAATAAACGCTGAGGACCAACAGAGAAGAAACGGAGTCTTCGTGTAAAAGTTTAGAATTCTTTGTTTTGGTACTTCCTATATGTAGCCAAGGCAGAACTTGAACTCACTATGTTTCCCAGGGTGGTCTCAAACACATGATTTTCCTTGCCTCTGCCGCCCTAGTGCTGGAATCACAGACATGTGGTATCATATCTGGCTAAAGTTTAGAGGTTTGTAATGGAAAATACTAATATATTTTACCTACTTAGGGTTATTTTTATTTTATTATTTTAGGGTTATTCTTAAGATGGAGGCAAGTATACTTAAAAGTAGAGATTGTAACAATTGTCTCAAGATTTTCTCACTCATCAGTCCTGTAAGTACTTCGCCTTATGTTTAAGCTAGGATCTGAGTTCCTTTCAAACGTGTGCATTAGGATTTCCTTACTGTTTTATTCTGCACTGTGGGAGTGTAGCAAACCTGCTCATCATGCTCTTAATACAAGACTTGGTGCATAGTAAAGTAGATGTTCACAAGGAAGCAGGGTCTTTACCCTACCCCCAACCTCCAAAAGGGCCCTGCTAAAACAATAGATTATTGTCTTGAAAGTCTCCCGCTTTTACAAATGTGCCATATAAGAGTGGTGTTAAAGTTGGGTGTGGTGACGCACGCCTTTAATCCCAGCACTTGGGTGGCAAAGGCAGGCAGATTTCTGAGTTCGAGGCCAGCCTGGTCTACAAAGTGAGTTCCAGGACAGCCAGGGCTATACAGAGAAACCCTGACTCCAAAACAAACAAACAAACAAAAAAACCAGAGAAACCCTGTCTTCAAAAACCAAAAAAAAAAAAAAGTGGTGTTAAGGTTTTGAACATCACCTAGCCAAGTTAGTAAAATCTTTATTTGTATTTCATCTCAATTTTTTTAACTATTCATTTTCCTTGTATGAATTCTTGTGTGTTTTATGTGTAAATATATTCATTATTTTGACACTATCAATATTCTTTGTGGTTTTGTAATTTTTACTTTTATTAATGACTCAAGCTGTAAAAATAAACTAATTTCAACTAAATGTGGCTCCAATATGAATCCCAAGCAACAGAAAAAAAAATACTCTTAGCTTAACACATACAACATAGAAGCATTCGAGCTGTCTGGCTCACAAAAGCTTAAGATAATTTAAACTTAAATTCTAACATAGAGAGAAAAGCTAATTTTATATCAGTGTGGTCAATAAGTAGTGAGTTTGTTTATAGAAGACAGTTACTCGGGATGGAGAGAGAATTGGATTCAACAATCCTCTGGCCTCTGCTCGCCAAATATTGAGAGTACAGGCATATGTCACTGTGTCTGGCTTGAACAAGTGTTTTTATTCTTGTGAAACTAGAGGGCAGTTCTAAGGACAGGCAAGCTACAGATATCTATAGTTTCATGGAAGAAGAAGATGGATAAGAAGAGAAAGCTGAGACTGGTGAGATGACTCAGCGAGTAAGAGCATTGACTGCTCTTCTGAAGGTCCTGAGTTCAAATCCCAGCAATCACTTGGTGGCTCACAACCATCTGTAATGAGATCTGACTCCCTCTTCTGGAGTGTCTGAGGACAGCTACAGTGTACTTACATGTAATAAATAAATCTTAAAAAAAAAAATAAGTCTTTGGGATGGAGCAATCAGGGACTGAGCGAGGGGGGTTGACCAGAGCAAACAGAAATCCTAAAAATTCAATTCCCAACAACCACATGAAGGCTCACTACCATCTGTACAGCTACAGTGTGCTCACATCCATAGATAAATCTTTTTTTTTCTTAAAGATTTATTTATTGGTTATATGTAAGTACACTGTAGCTGTCTTCAGACACTCCAGAAGAGGGAGTCAGATCTCGTTACGGATGGTTGTGAGCCACCATGTGGTTGCTGGGATTTCAACTCCGGACCTTCGGAAGAGCAGTCGGGTGCTTTTACCCACTGAGCCATCTCACTAGCCCAAATCTTTTTTTTTAATTTTTTTAAAAGATTTATTTATTATTATAAATACACTGGGGCTGGTGAGATGGCTCAGTGGGTAAGAGCACCCGACAGTTCTTCCGAAGGTCCAGAGTTCAAATCCCAGCAACCACATGGTGGCTCACAACCATCTGTAACGAGATCTGACGCCCTCTTCTGGAGTATCTGAAGACAGCTACAGTGTACTTACATATAATAAATAAATAAATCTTTGAAAAAAAAATACACTGTAGTTGTCTTCAGGCACACCAGAAAAGGGGTCAGATCTCATTACAGATGGTTGTGAGTCACCATGTGGTTGCTGGGATTTGAACTCAGGACCTCTGGAAGAGCAGTCAGTGCTCTTAACCACTGAGCCATCTTTCCAGCCTCATAGATAAATCTTAAAAAAAAAAAAAAAGAAGCTACGAGTTAGCAAGAACACACAGGCAGGAGCTGAGGAGAAAGCTCAGTGGGCAAAAGTTCACAAGCAAGGGTAAGGACTTGAGTTCAAATCCCCAGAAGCCACATAAATGGGAGGCAAAAGAAAGGCCAGCTAGTTCCTATACAAAGCTGCAGACAAGAGATCCTGTTAGAGGTGAGAACTAACACCCAAATTTGCCCTCTGACCTCCTCACTTGACCACAGTCCTATACATACAGAAATAAATGAGGAAGCAGGTCCAGCAGGGGAAGTCTTTTGAGTGGCTTCTGGGCTTGGAGGTGGGAATGTCAGGCTTAGCCATGAGGGTTTGATCAAACTTTTTTTTTCTTTCTGAGACAATTTCTCTGTGTAACAGCCCTGCCTAAAACTTGCTTTGTAGACCAGGCTGGCCTCAAACTCAGAGATCCACCACCTGCCTCTGCCTCCCAAGTGCTGCAATTAAAGACATGTGCCACCACCACTTGGCCTTGATCAAATTATAAAGTTTGATTTCTACATGTAGATAATAAAAAAAAATCAGGAATGTATTTTCTACTTATATTAGAAGAGGTATGTGAGATTTGTAAATGTGATTCCAGAATAACTATGCCAATTTGTAGACTATTTGGGATCACTCTTCTTGTCTTTTGTGGCTCTTTACTTATTTTTCTGGCCTGTGACTTCAGCCCTCAGCTCTCATTTGTCCTTTTGGAGTTTCAGTGAAATCAGGAGGTTTGAGGAACAAGAGAATCTTAAGAAAAATTTTGATTTAAATCATATGGGGAGATGGTGGGGAAGAAGCCATTATATAGTTGATTTTGTAATGACTCAGAGAAGTCAATACATGTGAGATTTTCTCAGATGTTTGTAAAACAAATGAATTTATATAAAAGATGCTACAGAGATGGCTGAGCAGTTAAGAGCACTGGCTGCTCTTCCAGAAGATCCAAGTTTGAATCCCAGGTTCAGTCCCAGGGGAATCCATTGGCCTACTGACAAGGTGTACAGACCTTCCTTACATTAAGGCAAAAACATTCGTCCACATAAAGAAAATGAAAGGAAAAAGTTTATGAGGCCCAGGATGGTGGCACACACCTTTAATTGTAGCAGAGGCTACAATTAATGAAGCAGGCAGGTGGATGTCTTGTGAGTTTGAGGCTCCATAGTCCACATACCAAGTTTCAGTTTCAGCACAGTCAGGGTTGTATAGAGGATTCTATCTCAAAAACAAAGTTTTAAATGGGATTTGGGGAGATGATTCTTGTCAGTAAAGTGCTTGCCACAAAAGCATGAGGGCTTGAAATCAGATTTTTCAGCCAGGCACACACCTGTAATTCTAGTGTTAGGGAAGCAGACCCAGGAGGAGCTCTGAGACTGGCTGGCCAGCCTGCCTAGCCAACTGGTGAGCTTCAGATATAGTGAGAGGGTTTGTCTCAAAAAATACAGTGATGAGCAACTAAGGAAGATACTCCGTGTCTTGTGCCTACCTCTGGTCGCCATGTCCTGAGCTCACATGCACAAACATGAATACGTGCATGTACACAAATGTAAAAAAAAAAAAAAAGGTTCACTCTTAAACTCTTACCTCTCTTATTCTCATCTCTAGCTCTCCTTCCCCTCCCTTCGCCCCTCTCTCCACATGGCCATGGCAAAAACCTACTTCTCTGCCCTTTGTTTTCTATAATAAAGCTTTAAAAAAAAAAAAAAAAGGTCTCAGGTTAGTGGGAGGGTATGATTTGCAGGGCTGAGGAGCCCAGAGCCTAGATTCCCAGAGGCTTGAGTTGGCAAGACAGATCACAAGTGTGAGTCCCAGGCCAGCCTGAGCTACACAGCAAGATGCTCTCTCCAAAAATTATTAATAAAAATCTCTATTCCTCTTACCTGTAAGAAAAATTGGGGCTTATTCAGAGAAGGTTTTAACAGATTAAATCATGGGTGTGAAGACGAGTAGAAACCTAGACTTTGAAATTTTGATGCCCGTAATGAATCCATGTATTTGATTATTATAATGGTATTGTAGTTATGTCAAAAAATGCATACTAAAATATTTATGAGTTAAGTGGGCTTTTTTGTTTGTTTTTGTTTGGGAGGTTTTTGTTGTATTGTTTTGGTGTTTGTTTGTTTGTTTGTTTTTAAGACAAGGCAAGATCTCATATAGCCCAGGCTGGCCTGGGATTTGCTGACTCTTACTAATGCCAGGATAACAAGTGTGTGCTACTGCACCCAGTTCCTGTCACCCTGGGACTTTGTGAGTGCTAGGCATACATTTGACCAATTGAGCTACATCTCTAGCCTCGAGTGAAATAATTTAAAAAATTTAAATGTTCCAATTATGTCATGCTGACAATAGAAATATTATTTCAGCAGCAGTTTTCATTGCAAATCAGCATGAATAGAGAACCTATCCAGGAGCCTGGGGCTCCAAATGAGTCTAAATTGTAAACCAACTATCTAGTACACCATTCTATTGGTGCTTTCAAATGGATAAGAAAAAGGAGCCCAGCTGGGCAGTGGTGGCACACGCCTTTAATCCTAGCACTCGGGAGGCAGAGGCAGGCAGATTTCTGAGTTCGAGGCCAGCCTGGTCTACAAAGTGAGTTCCAGGACAGCCAGGGCTATACAGAGAAACCCTGTCTTGAAAAAAATAAAATAAAATAAAATAAAAAGGAAGAAAAAGAAAAAGAAAGAGAAAAAGTAAAAGTAAAAGGAGCCTACATGACTCAACGCTCTGGTTCTGCCACCAGAGAGCTAAAGCAGCCTCCTGACTGGGCTCTGGGCTCTACAGGCCTCACTTCTCAGACTAGTCTTCACACCAGGCGGAGTAATCCTTTAAAGGTAGAAATCAGGGTCCTGCTCCGCCCGTGAAGAATCATGCAAACCTGCAAGACTGAGTTTGATACCAGATACCCACATGACTGCCAAGTTGTCTTTTGTTGCTAAAATTCCTTCTCAGAGAATGACATAAGCAATAAGCAATATCTATTCTTCTTCCTAAGGTTCCAACAATAAACAGAGTGTGGGTTCGCTCTGGGGGTGCTTATAAGTTTATTGGGCTTCCTTACAGAACATGGGTAAGGGGTTACTTATGGGATTGTGGGTGCTCTTCTCCCCAAAAGGCAGTCTTTGCCAGCAGGGATGAAGGCTTTCCCATAGCTGCACAGATAGAAGGCAGCCCTCTTTCCCATAGCTGCACAGATAGAAGGCAGTCCTCTTTCCCATAGCTGCACAGATAGAAGGCAGCCCTCTTTCCCATAGCTGCACAGATAGAAGGCAGCCCTCTTTCTCCCTTCCCCTGGTCTATGTGCTCTAACTCCTCCCGCGTTAAGTGCTATTAGGGCAGAATTACATGCGAGATGTGGTTTAGAATGGCTGAATACCCAGCTGCTGATCCCACGAACTCCCCTGCCTTCCATAAGGGGATGCAAATAGTCAAGTCCAGCTGGAATGATCTGAACTCCCAAAGATGGTGACCCCCCACACACACACACCATTTTGAAAATTAGAACATGCAAGTCAAATAATTTTACTTTCTCCAAAACTTTCCTATGTTTCCCAATCCACTGAATAAAACCAAGAAGCCACTGTGGCTTCATATTAACTCCATGATCCTGGCTCTGCACCTCGGTCTACCCCTACGAAGACTGTCTTACAAGCATGGGGTCTTACACTGACCTGCTCCCTGTGTCTGTCCTTTCACACACAGCATGGCTTTTGTTTTGTTGTTTGTTTGTTTTGTTTTGTTTTGTTTTGTTTTGATACCAGGTCTTGATATGTGGTCCAGGTTAGCATGGAACTCAAAATTCTCCTGCCTCAACTGAAGCAGGACTCTGATTATACACAGGACTCTGATTACACAGCCCTCCAATCTCGGGCTCCATGATTCTGTTCTCTTTACAACTAGTTTTGTTCTTTTTTAAAGATTTGTTTATTTATTTTATGTATGTGAGTACATTGTTATGAACCATCATGTGGTTGCTGAGCATTGAACTCAGGCCCTCTGCTCTCTCCGGCCCAAAGATTTATTATTATTATATGCTAGTACATTGTAGCTATCTTTAGACACACCAGAAGAGGGTGTCAGATCTCATTTCGGATGGTTGTGAGTCACCATGTGGTTGCTGGGATTTAAACTCAGCACCTTCCGAAGAGCAGTCAGTGCCCTTACCTGCTGAGTCATCTCACCAGCCCCGTTCTTGCTTTTTAAAACATACTTTTAAATTTTAATTTGCTGCATGGCTAAACATTTTTTAAAACTGTTTTTACCTGTTAGTCTACTCCCAGTTCTATGAGGTCAGAGGTTTCACCAGACAGGTGTGTTCTGATTGCTTAGAACAGTGTCTGCCTTAATAGAGGCTGACGTAGGAAATTCTATGAACTAATAGTCTCTGAAAAACTTCCCAGCCTTACTTTCCTCAAATATAGTGGGGTGTCACTGGTATCAGTGAGGACTTCCTTTAAGAGTCTATATAAAGTAGTGACTTTCTTAACTTTCTCTTTAACCACCTAACACTGTTACTCTCTTTTATTCCCTTTTATTTTTCTTTGCATTTTGTGTCTGGCACAATGTTATACACATTTAGATAGTTATTTCCTTTTCCATAAGATCCTAATTCTCATGAAGGAAGTGACTTGGGGTTTTTTGTTTTTTGGTCTGTGTGTTTCTTGTTTGTCTTGGTTTTGTGTGAGTCTCTCTCTCTCTCTCTCTCTCTCTCTCTCCCTCCCTCCCTCCCTCCCTCCCTCCCTCCCTCCCTCCCTCCCTCCCTCCCTCCCTTCCTTCCTTCCTTCCTTCCTCTCTTTCTTTCTTTCCTTCCTTCCTCTCTTTCTTTCTTTGAGACAGGGTTTCTCTGTGTAGCCCTGGCTGTCCTGGAACTCACTCTGTAGACCAGTCTGGCCTTGAACTCACAGAGATCCACCCGCCTCTGCCTCCCAATTGCTAAGATTAAATAAAGGCTTGCAGAACCACTCTCCAGCTTATATAAACTCTAACCCTAATATTAATAATACAATGGCTAACCCTACCCCACCTCTCTCTAATCATGATGTTTGACGATTTAGTAGTCTTCAGTGGACACAAATTTGTCACCATCAGAAACGGACCCTTGTTTCTGTTTTTGCTGTTGTGAGACATGGGAGCTTCCTGTGTGGAGGTCTTGGAACTCCCCAGTGTTGGAATTGTTAAGTGTTCATCAGCACCCCAGGTCTCAGAGCTGGGCTTCAGGCTTTACAGCTATAAATAGCTATTTCTTATTTGAATAAACCAGCTCTGATCAGACAGCATTTGCTCTGTATGTACTATAAATACTGCTTAGGGTGGTAGTGAAGTTACAGGGCAACCGAGAGAAATTTGTCAGTAAGTTAGGAAAAAAAAAAAAGAAAGAAAGAAGAAAAAAAAAGCCTCTTCATTTTTTTTTTTTTTTTTTTTTAGGCTGGGCATGACAGCCCACACCTTTTTTTTTTTTTTTTTTAAGATTTATTTATTTATTATATGTAAGTACACTGTAGCTGTCTTCAGACACTCCAGAAGAAGGAGTCAGATCTTGTTACGGATGGTTGTGAGCCACCATGTAGTTGCTGGGATTTGAACTCCAGACCTTCGAAAGAGCAGTCGGGTGCTCTTACTCACTGAGCCATCTCACCAGCCCCAAGCCTCTTCATTTAAACGCACCTTAGAATTACAAAATCATTTGTTTTTCTCATTTCATTGTTGTTGTTTTGAGACGGGACTTCACGCTGAACTCCAGGCTGACTTCAACTCACCATGTAGGCTAACCTTGAATTCAAAATATTCTTGCCTCAGCCTCTACGATAGGCTCCACTTTATTTTTGACCTTAAAATTTAGCCGCAGTTTTGACATAGCAGACCAATAGGGTAAAAAATAAAATTACTAATTTCCTTCATGAACTTTCAAGTATTAACCAGAAATTCAGTCACCAGATTTTAGAACAAAAGAGATACTACAGCTTGCGTAGGACAGTCAGCGGTGCGAGGGGTAGAACGAGACCAGGTTGCTCAGCCCACCTGCCTCAGGATTGGCTAAGGCTCCGCAGGCCCCGCCCCTGTCTGGCGTTTCCTTGCACTCGGGCGGGAGCGTCCAGAGAAGTGAGAGGGTGGAGCAAGGCAAGGAGGCCCACCCCCATCTGTCTCAGGATTGGTTGATACCTAGTGGGCCCCGCCCCCTAGGGCGAGGCTTGGGCTGCGGTCGGGAGGCGCGTGGGACGGGCGGGGCAGTCTGTGGCTCTTGCAGTGCCTGTGGCTGGGTCTGTTCGCTGGACGCCGGCCAGGGATGCTTCCGCCGGACCGCTGTGTGGGTCTTGGGTTGTGGCGGAGGGATGGCGAATGTGCAGGTGGCCGTGAGGGTCCGGCCTCTCAGCAAGCGGTGAGTCTGTCAGGAGGGGGCGCCTGAGGGGTCAAGTGAGCTGAGAGGAGTGCGAGGTCCCTGCCTTCCTCAGGGTGGACTGGCGTGGAGAAAAAAAAAAAATCAGACACAGATTGTCATGGAGGCTCAGGGTCCAGAAGGCCTGGAGGGACAGGGCTTCGCGTCCTAGGAGATAGCAGTTCTTGTGTGGCTCCAGGAGTCGCTGCCCTGTGTGCATGTCCTTGGTGACCTGCCAACTAGTTTCTAGGGACCCTGGCTTGGGTCTTGGTGCACGTAGTAGGGCCTTTCTCACGGAGCATGACGTGAGGAAGTACAAAAGGATGGGCAGACTCCACTACTTTTGGTGTTCTGGGAGTACCCAAGTGAGGACTGGAGGCTGTTGTGTCCGTATATACACATGGGATTGCTCCAAGAGGACATAGGAAAAAGAATTATCAGGATATGGAAGGAAAATAAAGGCCCAGAGAAAGTACACTCTCAACCTGTGCTCAGTAGTTGGTGTGATTTAAAGACTGAACTGTGACATAGGGGAAGTTTCTCCAGACATCTCTTCTTGGTGTCCTCCATGCTAGCTAGTTCCTTGTGTAGGAGCCTGATTCTGCACCCCTCAGCCCTTGAGGCATCCAGTGTGAAGCTGCACACTTCATCCTCTTTTCCTCTCACTTGGGAAGTCAGAGAATGCTTTGCACAAAAGTTGGTGTCAAAGAGCTGTTGTGAATGATCTTTGAGTTTTCTGACAAGTAAGGAGAAGAAGTGCAGAGTCCTCCAAGAACAGGAAGAAAGAGCAAATCTCTGCTCTTAGGGTGTAGATGGAAGCCTTGGACACCTGCTTGGGTTGAAGCGGAAGAGTGATGGGTGATAAAACTGGCAGAGTGTGGGTCTAGACCAGATGACATGTATTGGAATTAGCAGGTTTTTTTTAACTGTCCAGTACACAAGATACCTTGGTAAATGGGAACAGAGGTCAAAAAGGGCATTGTCTCCTATGACGAAAATGGTTCTGTATGGGTTAGGTTTGTCCTTTTAGAGGCCATCTGCTTTTAAAAGTTTAGACCGAATGAGAGCAGTGAGATAGGAGGAACACAAAAGAGTGTACCCCAAATTGCTGTGTTTTGATTGGTAAATGACTTTTTAAACATCTGGCTTTATATCACTGCCTGTGGTGACTCAGGGCTGGGGGCCTCCTGGGAGTAGCTGCTGTCTAGGAGGAGGTCCTTTCCAAACTGTCTTTTAGGATTTGTAGGATAGCAACATTGACCACTTACTCTTAACTGTTTAGTTCCTTGGAAACCAGCAATTTCAAATAGCATGGATTAGATTAGGAAAATGCTGTTGATATTTGCAGTCACTGCTAAGAATAATGTATCTCATCCAACAACAATGAAAAACAACCAGGAAACTTACTTTCAGCACCAGTGTGGGGCCTTGAGAGTAAGTGGTAGACTGTCAAGCCCACTGATCTCCAGGAGTGAGCAGAGTTTAGCAGGCTCCCGGTTCACAAGGACCATAGATTCAGAGGTAGTTATGTAAGCACTCAGTGCAATCTCAGCCAAGAAGTCAGAGCAGACCATTCTTCAATTCCCACAGAAGTCTGCAGAGATAGTGGTAGTACCCGCTGCTCATTGAGGTTGTTTTGCATGTGTGGAATCTGCTGATTATGTAGTCTGTGCTAATATTCAAATAAGTCATCAGCACTGATAACTGTATGTGTGAAGGAACCATTAAAGTCACCTAGCCAAAGCTAACATTATTTTTTCCAAATGAGAACATTGTCTTGTTTAAGTTCTAAAAAGCAGGATTTGACTCGCCGCACCATCCTGCTCCTTTCTGAGATGCTCAAAATTACTCCTTTGTTCTATAGGGCTAGAGATGACCTTGAATAAAATAACAGCACAGAAGTGGTTTTGAAGCCCTAGCCTTGACCTCAGCTGTCTGTCACTGTGAGATGCTGTCCTTGTCTATCCAGACTCACTCACTGCTGAAGAGCACCTGCCTGGTCTGTGCTCTGCCCCCACTCTCCTGTGCCTTTCACACCATGCATTCATTTCCCCCACTTTTTTTTAGGGTTCTTAGGATATGTGAGAATCAGTCTCAGAAAACAAAACAAAAAGGGTTTTTTTTTTCTCATTTAAATTCTGTTCTTATTTCTTAGGGAGACCAAAGAAGGGGGAAGAATTATTGTGGAAGTTGATGACAAAGTGGCAAAAATCAGGAATGTAAAGGTAAGCCTGAAATATCTGTTTTTTTTTTAAATTAAGAACTATTATAATTAGGTGGCCTCTTGGGGTGAATATGTCTAGTATATGAAAGAGCAGGAGATGGAAGAGGCTTGTAGAGGAATCGTGGACCAATCATAAAGCAAATAAACAAGAAGAGAATTGTGCGTAGACTCCAGAAGATGTGGTGGTTTGGTCAATGGTCTGCTAACTGGAATAGTGCAGCTGTTTTGTAAACTGATAAGCAGCTGCTTTGAAACTAACCCCAGGGATGTGATAAGGGCCATGATCAGCTTAACTCTTGCCAGGGGCAATTTGTGTGTCTATGTAACTCACCTGGTCACCAGTTAGACTTTATCCTGAGCCCCACAACTGATAATACTTTATCCATGGCATCCTTAGGAATTTTACCAGATAATATAGGGTTTGTGTTGGCCATAATGTGGTCCAGACATCAGACATCAGCCTTCAGATCCCAAAAGGCCACTAACCTGAGTCTTGTTGCAGATTTTCTTTTACCACCCTATTTAATTTTGGAGCACAATTGGACAGGCACAGGGAACTTCCTTCCCTCCCCCCATCTCCTAGTGTCAACTTCCTCCACCCTTCCTGATGTGGAAGATGAATGCGTTCTCCTTTTGTGGAGCTTAAACAGTGGAAAGAAGCCAAGGAGGTGACCACATGACGGCTGCTGTAGTTAGCTTGTGGTATAAGCCGCCATTGCCAAGAAATGAGGAAGCTGAGGCAGAGTGGAGGTTATAGACCTCAGCCTCAGAGCTATGCCCTCTCTTCTGTGATGTGATTTGTTTCCTCTTGACATTCGCTCTTGTTAAAAGGGAATGGGCTCTGCCAAAGTTTCAGCAGGAGCTCCAGGAAGACAAGGGACCGTTCATCCCCTGCCTCCTCTTACTTATCTCTCTTGCTAATCACTTCAGGGTACTTTTGGGTCTAGAGAATAAGCTTGGCCAAGAACAAACTTTAAAAAAATATATTTATTTATTATTTTATGTGTATGGGTGTTGTGCCTACATGTATGGCTGCACCCCACGTGTATACCTTGTGTTCTAGGAGGCCAGAAGAGGGCATCAGATCTCTTCTCTGGGCCTGGAGTTACAGATGGTTATGAGCCACCACATGGGTGCAGGAATCAAACCTGGGTCCTCTGGAAGAGCAGCCAGACTCTGAGCCATCTCTCCAGCCCTGAAGAACAAAGTTAGGTTTTCCGTCTACACACCTTGGCTATTGACTTCCCTAAAGTCGTTATCTATGAACAGGCACTTACTCATGACAGCCAGGTTCTTCTGTAGTTTCTGAATGGCTAATGTCAGAGTTGCCTTTCCCTTTTCAAACTTTACTCTTCTATAAAACTAAAGTTCTCCTCTAAAAGTAAAGTACTCTTCTAAAAAGATATGAGTATCTGTCCCCTTAATCTTTCCCTGGGCACTCTTAGTGCTGCGTTCTCAAGGAGCAGCCCTCGGTAAGTCTTGCTTTCCCTCCTGGATCCAGGCTGGCAGAGGACAATGGAGCAGCCAGCACACAAAGCATGCCTACAGGCTATGGTGACTTTGTAGTATCTTCCCTTTTTACATCTGTGAAGTAGGAATTAGGGGGTGTCCATTGTTGAGTTTTTTTCTACTCTCTGGAGAGGATAAAGGAGATCTCGTAGGGAGACCATTGTCACCTGAAAGCCAGAGTTTACATTTAAATATTAAGACTAGGCATTTATGTGAAGAGTGCCATTCTCCCCAGTACAGAGGACTCAGTGCAGTTCCAAGTTTTGGCCCTACCCTCCTCTGCCTTTGGCCACTGGATTATTCCTGGTTGTTCTGTCTTGTTTTGTTTTGTTTTTCAAGACAGGGTTTCTCTGTATAGCCCTGGCTGTCCTGGAACTCACTTTGTAAAGATTTTTTTTTTTTTTCCGAGACAGGGTTTCTCTGTGTAGTCCTGGCTGTCCTGGAAATCACTCTGTAGACCAGGCTGGCCTCTGCCTCCCGAGTGCTGGGATTAAAGGCGTGCGCCACCACGACTGGCGTTGTTCTGTCTAATACTATATCCAAGACACTGAGGGTAGATTCCTACAGGAGCTGCCAATGAAAGCTCCAGATTGGTGAAAACTCTTGGACCCAGGGACTGTCTACTCAGAGGATGCCGTCAGTATCCTCTGCAGAAATCCTTAGGGAAGAAGTGAGTGTGGAAGATATATATCCCTTACAGGCTTTCTCTGCTGAGCTGTTCTATACCTCATGTGTTTGTAAACAGGAGACATGTTAGTGTCGTAGGCATATTTAGTTCTCTGGGTCTCTATTTGTTTCTAGTGAGGTGGAAACAATTTTTCTCTCTCTTCTTTTTTTTTAATATTATTTATTTATTTTTATTTATATGAGTACACTGTAACTGTCTTTAGACATATACCAGAAGAGGGCACCAGATCCCATTACAGGTGGTTGTGAGCCACCATGTGGTTGCTGGGAATTGAACCCAGGACCTCTGGAAGAGCAGTCAGTGCTCTTAACTGCTGAGCCATCTCTCCAGCCACCACCCCCCCCCTTTCTTTCTTCCTTTGTGGCTGTTGTAAACAGTCCAGTAGTTAGTCCAAGTCTCTGTAATTACAGGAGAACATCAAGAGCTCCTGTCCAGATTCCAGAGTTACGACAAGGAAAACACTGGATTCTGTGCTTAATTTTAGGTGGACAGTCGACCAGAGAGCTTTGGAGACACCCGGGAGAAGGTTGTGGCATTTGGCTTTGATTACTGCTATTGGTCAGTCAACCCAGAGGACCCTCACTATGCATCTCAGGAAGTGGTAATGTCATTTTCCCTCCATTCTCCTTTTTACAAATGTTTGCTGTAAACTTACTTTTCAAGTTTATTATGGCAGTTGCAGGCTGGAAGTACTCTAATTAGTACTTTTACATTTGGAAAATCTCCATGCAAACTGCTTTTCCAGAGGAAAACTAATACATTGTGGACTGTTTAAAGTTATCTCCATGATAGCACTGTCTCCTCAGTTTTTATAACTGTAAACTTAGGTAAATTAGCATAGAATCTGAGTGATGGCTGTTATTTGTTTATTTATTTATTTAGAAAATTTTATTTTATTTTATTTATTTGATAAATATGATGAGAATTCTGTAGCTGTCCTCAGACACACCAGAAGAGGCCATCAGATCCCATTACAGATGTTTGTGAGCCACCATGTGGTTGCCTGGAATTGAACTCAGGACCTCTGGAAGAGCAGTCACTGCTCTTAACCGCTGAGCCACCTCTCCAGCCCAGTGACTGTTATTTATGATCTATAGAGATGGTAGTGAGTGGCATCATTTTTTTGAAAAATGATTCAAAAAGGTGGGAAAAGACTGCTTGGTCAAGGAGTAGGAGCTTCGGTAATGTCCATTTCCAATTTGGGCCTCAGTGTGCTTCACGTGGGGTGCAATGCAGTTAGTCTTCTGCTGCACGGCCTTGAACTGTGTGCAGCAGGACTGGAGAATCCTAGAGGCTAATCTGTCCTTATGACCTTAAGTGTGTACTTGTGCTCCTACACAGATTCTGAAAGGGATAGATAGGTAGGCTGTAAGACTGCAAGAGTGTATAGGAGGTCAGTTCCAAAGTTCTGATGGCTGAGCATTGAGAGGAAAAGGCTTTGCTGGCTGAGCTGAAGGCGTTGCTGGTCATCTTCTTGATGCCTTGTAGTTTTTGTCTATCTCTTTCTCCAGTTGCCAAGGCATCTAGAGGTCTGGCCAGTGCATCTTTAGGGCATCTTTGTTTCTGAGAATCAGTACCAATGTATTGTATTGCATTGGTTGAGCACTGTAGAAGGTTATGATTTCAGTCCTCATAATGGCAGCAAGCCTTGCTAGCCCACAGAAAATCATCCTCATACTGGCAGACATTAGGGTACTTTGGGACAGTCTAACCCTAAAATTGAGAAAAAAAAATATAGCAGGCATGGTAGCACGTGCCTGTGCAAAGTTGTATGGTGAACCTGTGAGTATAAATTACCCATTTCTACATTAGACCTTATTTTTATTTTTAATTATGTGTGTGTCTATCTGTCTGTCTGTGCACATGAGTACAGTGCCCTGGGCTTGTGAGCAGCTGAATATAGATGCTGGAAATCAAGCTCAAGTCCTCTGTAAGAACAGTATGCATTCTTTTTTTTTTTCAGGGGGGGTTCCAGACAGGGTTTCTCTGTATAGCCCTGGCTGACCTGGAACTCACTCTGTAGACCAGGCTGGCCTCAGAAATCCGCCTGCCTTTGCCTCCCAAGTGCTGGAATTAAAGGTGTGCGCCACCATGCCCAGCGCAATATGCATTCTTAACCTCTGAGCATCTTTCTTACACGCGTTCTCGACCGGCCAGGAAAGACGCAGCAAACCAGAATCTTCTGCGGCAAAACTTTATTGCTTACATCTTCAGGAGCAAGAGTGCAAGAGAGCAAGAGCTCTATTGCTTACATCTTTAGGAGCAAGAAGCAAGAGCCAGAGCAAGAGCTCTATTGCTTACATCTTTAGGAGCAAGAGTGCAAGACCCCAAAACCAAAAACGAAAGCGAAACCCCGTCCCTCTTAAGGAGAGTTATCCTTCGCCTAGGACGTATTACTCCCTGATTGGCTGCAGCCCATCGGCCGAGTTGTCGTCACGGGGAAGGCAGAGCACATGTAGTGGAAAACTACCCTTGGCACATGCGCAGATTATTTGTTTACCACTTAGAACACAGGATGTCAGCGCCATCTTGTAACGGCGAATGTGAGGGCGGCTCCCCACAGATCCCCCTTTTCTTTTAATAAGAGCAATAGGCCACCCATATTAATGAGAGTGGAGATAGAGGTCAAATCCCCAGTGTGCAGGTAAAGGAGCCGTACACATAACCTCCTCCCAGGTTTATCACCCAGAGGGGTCCTGGTCTGGTCCCGTGTCGTTTTACCTGGGGAGAAGGACACTTGGACACTCAACCTTCTTGAAAGATGACCTGTCTCCCTAGAATAGGCTCATATATGCTGCAGAGCCCTTCTACTGCAGTGCTTAGCCGTGCAACTCTCTCGGGCTGCTGAAGCACACTCACTCTATCCCATGCAATGAGACTAGCCTCGTGGGGTGCAAGAGCTGAATGGCCAGCGACCTATTGCTTAAGCATAGATATATCAGGGGAAGCACCATGTTCTAGAGCTGCAAGTGCCTGGGCAATAACCACCTTGTCTCTCCTAGTTTGGGCCTTAAGCTTACAGACCAACCAAAGAAGCAACACTAATCCACAGCAAAGTGTATCTCCAAATAATCCCACCCATACCCATTCTTTAAAGAAGGAAAATGCTGAGGAGATCCAATTGGGTAATCTTTTGGTCAGGGACAGGTCCAAGCGCGTGGAGTTGATCTGAAGTCTCATTCCCGAAGGGTCTGTTCAAATTCAGCCATCCAATTCTGTAACATATACTGAGAAAGACTTTTTGACAAATTAGCTGCCCTAGTAAATTTCTCATACTGAATGGAAGTAACGGACAATCCCGGAAACTTTTGTTCACATCCCAGCTGAGCTATTTGCCATAATACATTTAGTTGTTCCTGGACAAGATCTATGCGTTGATTAATTTCTGCCCATGGAGCATTTTTGGGATCGGAGGATGGCGGCCGCTAAGCCTGCATTGGTGAGAGGTCCCCCGAGCTCCCGACAAATCCTGAGCCAGTCTTGTAAACCTTTGTTCTTTCTTGGGGCTATGGCCGCTCTGCATTCCTGCGTGGCTTGCTCATAAATAAGCTATTCTACCAGAGGTGCGGCTTGCTCTGAATCTCCAAAAATACGCTCTGCTGCCTCTGTCATTCTGGCCACAAAATCTGAAAAGGACTCCTGAGGTCCCTGGACGATCTTTGTTAGTTGTCCAGTGGCTTCACCTGCTCGGGAGAGCGCCTTCCAGGCCCTAATAGCCGTGGAGGAAATTTGGGCATAAGCTCCCCAATGGTAGTTTGTTTGATCAGCAGAATAAGCTCCCTGACCCGTTAACAAGTCAAAAGTCCAATCTCTCTGTTCTGGAGTCAAAGCAGCTGTGTTTGCTCGGGCCTGCACTTGTGCAGCCTCTTGCCATAGAGCTCTCCATTCCATATATTTGCCCATACTAGGGAGAGCGGCTTTTACAATCATTTGCCAGTCGGCAGGAGTTAGTGCCATGCCGGCAAGCCTGTCTAACTGCACCAAGGTAAAATTAGCATTGGTTCCATATTTACGGACCGACTCGGCAAGCTCTTTAATCTGCACATATTCTACCGGAGCGTGGACACGCCCACCCTCGGCTCCTTCAAAGACCGGAAATGCCTGTTGTATTTTCCTTTGTTCCTCTCTGGGAATGAATGAGTCTGCGCATTGCCTCTCTGCGCATTGTCTCTCTGCGCAGGGCTGACGCACTACGCAGGGCGGGGGCTCCGCATAGGGCGGAAGTGCACCTTGAAGCCGACTGCCCGGAGGCCAAGCAGCAAACTGGCCTTTGCCAGCCGCTTTTGGCTTTTTCCTTAACTGATTAGCTAGCACTTTATCTGGCTGGTACCCTTTTCTCTCATAATGAGCTGCTTCTTCCTCCCAGTCTGTTTCTTCAGAGGAGAATTCTTCATCTGCTTCAGAGCTACTAAGAGCTGGCTCCTTGAGCTCATCTAGTGATGAGTATAGGCTCCTTCTCCTAGAGACCTCCGCTAATTGATCTTTTTTCTTTTCTTTTTTCTTTTCCTTCCTTCTAATCTCTCCCCAGGTATTCTTACCTGACCTAAACTTTTCCTCGGGTTCAAGACCCGTGGAAAGGCCTGTATACTTATTTTGTGAACCATATTTCCTCTTTGCTCCTACTCTCTCTCCCCGCTTTACTTCTGATAGATTGCCCTGAATTTCATCCAGAATTTTCAGCCCTGCCTTAACCGCTTGATAACATGTGAAAAGGAACAAAAGGGCTCCTAACACTAGAAAAAGTTCAAGGCCAAACATACCTTGTAAAGCTATTTCCCACTTTACTTCTGATAGACTGTCTTGAATTTCGTTAGAAAGTTCAAGACCAGACTTACCTTGTAAAGCTATACTTACGGGTACCCTGTTCCCCAGCTGAAGAGTTCTGAATTCACGCAGTTGAATCCTTCTCAACAGTCTGTTTTACGGGAACACTTCATTACCACCGTTCCCCAGCTGAAGAGTTCTGAATTCACGCAGTTGAATCCTTCTCAACAGTCTGTTTTACGGGAACACTTCATTACCGTGACCCGCAGTTCTGGTTCCGGAATGAAGAATCTTCCTTGCGCCGGTGATGGTTAACTCCCGTCCCGAGTTTTCTTGTCCCGGGTTTTTTAGTCCCGGGTTCTTTCTTCCCGGATTTCGGCACCAACTCTTACACGCTTTCTCGCGACCGGCCAGGAAAGACGCAGCAAACCAGAATCTTCTGCGGCAAAACTTTATTGCTTACATCTTCAGGAGCAAGAGTGCAAGAGAGCAAGAGCTCTATTGCTTACATCTTTAGGAGCAAGAAGCAAGAGCCAGAGCAAGAGCTCTATTGCTTACATCTTTAGGAGCAAGAGTGCAAGACCCCAAAACCAAAAACGAAAGCGAAACCCCGTCCCTCTTAAGGAGAGTTATCCTTCGCCTAGGACGTATTACTCCCTGATTGGCTGCAGCCCATCGGCCGAGTTGTCGTCACGGGGAAGGCAGAGCACATGTAGTGGAAAACTACCCTTGGCACATGCGCAGATTATTTGTTTACCACTTAGAACACAGGATGTCAGCGCCATCTTGTAACGGCGAATGTGAGGGCGGCTCCCCACACATCTTCCCAACCCCATGGGTCTTTTTAAAAAATTCTTACATGCAATATATGTAAGGCATCTGCCTCCTGGTATTAGTGACACTTCCACTGAGATCTGCAAAGATTCAGGAAAGGCACTGCTGGAGAGAAGTCATTGGTCTTTTCATTAACAGAACATATGAACATTCTAAGAGCTTTTCAGACTAAGAGGATGGTACATGTGTCTGGAATGTGTGTGTGTGTGTGTGTGTGTGTGTGTGTGTGCATTACTACCATTTTTGTTGTAGCATATAGATCAGAGTTATCATATGATGAAGGACTCATTAAAGTAATTATGTTAAATGCCCACCTCGTAGGTAGATATGTGAGTTTCTATGTGCGGTGGCTCAAATCCCCAAACAACTGTTCTCTTACAGCACATGGGAGCAAGTGTATACTTTTTTCTACCCCTTCTTTCTCCTGGGACCACCATGCTCAACTTGGGAACCTAATCTTACTTCCTCCTGTTGGGGTGGGAGTTCTCTGCTCACACACAGTGCATTTGCCCTATTGTATATTTGTAAAACTTCCCACAAGGAATTTTAACTCCGCTCTACCCACCAAGAACAGCAATGGCTGTTCACAACAAACCAGACTGAGTCAAAAAACCAAAACAACCCTGCCCTTTGCAAAGCAATCGCCTCCACTCTCCTGGAAATCTTCATCTTAAAATAGTTTGTTGTTTGGCTAAAACACATTTCCCAAACCTTTGTAACTTTCAAGATTAAAAATTGTGTGGGTGATGAGCTTTTTCTCTCTACAACCACTGAATCTAAAACTAAAATTACAGTAGTGAAATGATGTGGTTGCTGGTGTTTTTATAGTTCTTTGGTTTTCATAGTACATTGAATCCCAAACACCACACAACACTCTAAGCCTTTGAAGAGGAGAGAGATTGGAAAGAAAACAGAGGGAAGGGAGAAGAAGTGGGAAGGGGAGGAGAAAGGGAGGGAGAGAAAAGAGATAATAGATTCCTTCTGCTTTGGAACTTTACTCTGAGAATGTCAGAAAGCTGGAGAAGCCTGGGAGAGGAACCATACTTCCGTAGAACATGATTGTATCCGAAGGATGCAGTAGGGAAACCACCAGAATGGCTGCTCCATGGTTAAGGTGTATTTTTATTATTATTATTGTGGATAAGAAAGAGACCATCCAGAGGCATCTGGAAGGGCCCAGAGCAGAGAGAATGTGATAACATTGCACAGGAGATGAGAAGGGCCAGGACCCCATCATGTGGGCTTTGAAATGGGTTTGTGACTAGGGACTGAAGGAGCCTGGAAGCCAGCATGGGTTCTAATAGGCAACTGTAGGAATATGTCAATGGAGAGCCATATGTCTTTTCTGCCAGAGGTGGGGGAAATAACTCCTTTTGGTGTAAGGAACTGTTTTTTGTTTGTTTGTTTTTGTTTTTGTTTTTTAAAGCCTACAGCACCCAGTATTCCCGGGTGGTCTCCCATTCAAGTACTAACCAGGCCCAACCCTGCTTAGCTTCCGAGATCAGACGAGTGGAAGGAACTGTTGCACAAGATCCTGAGGAATGCAGGCTTTTATTCTAACCATCACTAATGCTTCTATCACTCAGGTTGTGCTAAACCAAGACTCATTTCTGGACACACGCACAGTCTTAAGACCTAACAATGGTTAAAGGACTGCACTGCAGGGACCAAGAGGAAAGCTGCCGTTAGTACAGCACAAGCACACCTCATGTGCATTTGTATGCGATTGTGTAATGACAGAATATTGACGCAAGCATGCAAAGATGGTCGATAATGCTGAGTACAGAACGTGATAAGTAAACAGTTTACAGAGCATAGGAAGTAGCTGGTCTTCATGTCCATTAGAGTAGAACAGATTTCAATTAATTTGCAGAGAATTATGCGTTGTTAAGATGTAAAGAATAATTTATGGAGAGGCTTTGAATCCTGATATGTGTGGTCGCTAAGTGGGTTTCCAGAGTATTGAGTTGGGTGCTCACTTATGCATACCAGTAATGCCAGGAGCCTGGGAGGGAGTCTCAGACCAGCATGGGCAGCACAGAGACCTCGCTCAAAAAAAAAAAAAGTAAATAGAGGGCCAGTGTATTAATACTAGAAAAAGTACTGGACACCACTCAAGGTATTTTCTGTGTGTGTGCTCTAGCGCATGTGCCCAAGGTTGACTTCAGAGCTTTCTTCCATCATTATGTTTCACCTTTATTTATTTATTTATTTTACTATTTTAAAAATGTTTTATTTTCTTTATTATCACGTGTAGGTGGGTATAAATAAAGAGGTGAGAGGACAGCTTTGTCGAGTCTAGTCTCTCCCTCCATCTTAACCTGGGTTCCAGGTCATCAGTCTTGCAAGGCAAGCACTTTTCCACAGTGAGCCATTTCACCAGCCCTCCACCTTTATCTTCTGAGATATGCTTTCCAGAACATGAAGCTCATTGATTTGGCTAGGCTGGCTAGCCCGTGAGCTTTAGCTTGTCTCTGCAGGGGCTGGTTACAGGCATGTCTGCTGGACTTTTTAACAAGGCTTCTAGAGATCTGAACTCAGGTCCACCTGCTTGTCTGGCAGACACTTTGCTGGCTGAGCATCAACCCAGCCCAAGACTTTTTTTTTTTTTTTTTTTTTTTTTTTTTAGAAATTTTGAGACAGGATCTCAAGCATTTCAGGTTGGCCCTTGGCTTCAATCTGCATGCCTTTGGGGTTGACCTGACTGGGTGATTAGGAAATGAAGAAAGGACAGACACGGGGTGCAGGAAAGCTAGGATTGCAGGATCATGTGTTCTAATGGAATTGCACCAGCAGCAGCCTGAAGTCTCACCAAGTTTATTTTATCCATCTGAACCAAGGAAGTGGGTTATTATACACAACTGAACCAGGAGGCAGGTTTAGCCAAACTTAGTAAGAGGTTTCAATGGAGAAGCAATTCCAGGCTGTAGTCATCCAGAAGGAGGGAGCTTTGATGGAGTTTCTGCATACACTGTTTTTAGCTGAAGACAGTCAATTTTAACATCCATACTTGGACCAGATGACGGCTTTGCCATTCCCATAGGTCTGACATTGGGGTCCTTGACATGGCTGTGTTCCTGTCAAAATACACATTCACTCAGGACCTTACCCACTCCTCAGAGGTCCTGAACCTGCTTTGTAACTGAGGTGACCTTGAATTTCTGGTCTTCTTGCTTTCGCTAGGATTACAAGCAGGCACCACCAAGCCTGCTTTTAAACAGAGATGGGGATCAAACCCAGAGCTCCATGTATGCTAGGCAAATTAATGTATAATATGTATTCCTAGAAACTTATTTCAAAAATGAAGGCTAGACACAAATCATTAAGTCAGTCCCTCTCACACACATGCATGCCCACATGCAATTTTTGCAAATACAGAATTGTCCTTAAATTGTCAGGAAGGGCTGGTGAGATGGCTCAGTGGGTAAGAGCACTGACTGCTCTTCCAAAGGTCCAGAGTTCAAATCCCAGCAACCACATGGTGGCTCACAACCATCCGTAACAAGATCTGACACCCACTGAACTTGGAGAGTGAATGAAAGCTTTGGGAAAAGAATAATAAAGAAAGTGGGAAAGTGGCAGAAACCAAAAAGGGATTTTGGAGGTACATCAGGAGCAGAAATATAAAGGACAAAAATGGAGTAGAAACGGAGCAGCAGGCACTGTTAGAATTATTTCCATTGCAGAGTGGTTATATCTCCATTTAAGGGTAGCTTTAGGCTCTTGAGAGAGTGAGCAGCTTCTTAAGGTCTCACAACTGAGCGAAGCACCAACAATCAAATCCTTGACTGGTGACAGCAGAGTCTGGACCTGTGCACGCGGCATCCTTCACAGTTTGTTCCTATCTTTCTAGTGCTACATGTCCTAAATGACCTAGTAATGACTATAAATTAATTGTTCAATTAACAATTCGGTGGGTGACAGAGACAGTTTTGTTTTTATTTTTAATGACGGGTTTGTGTGTGAGCATATATGAAGAGGGTGTTGGATCCCCTGGAGTTGAGGTTCCACATGGAGAGGGTGCTGGACCCCCTGGAGTTGAGGTTCCACGTGGTTTTGAGCAGCATGATGTGGATGCTGGCAACTGAACTTGTGTCTAAGGCTGGAGGAATGGGTCATCCGTTAAGAGCACTTGTTGCTCCAGCCAGAGGGCCTAGGTTCGATTCCTAGTGCCCACATGGTAGCTCATAACCATCTGTAACTCTAGTTCTAGGAGATCCAAAGACGTCTTCTTTCTGGCATCTGAGAGTACTGTGCACAGACAGACATGCATGCAAGTAAAACACTCATATACATAAAAATAATAAAATGTAAAAACAAACAAAAGCAGACCCTAATCTTTTTTTTTTCTTTTTTGTAGCATTCAGAATTGATCCTAGTACTTTTTTTTTTAATGTGCCAGGCACACAATTCTGCCCAGAGCTACATTCCTAGGCTCACCTTCGTGAACCTTGTTGCCCATTATAAGGCAGCATCCCAGTTGCTTTGGTTATAACACAGATGTCAGAGTTTCTCTGCCTTTTCCTAGGCTCATGCATGGGCTGGGGGAGCTCAGCCACATGTGGGTGTCAGAGAATTTTCTCATGAATATTTGCAGAGCTATGTACATTCCATCCCTAGTGTTGTTTCTTTCCATTCAAGATGGCGTCAGAAGTAAAAGGGAGAGACGTTTATAAGAAAAAGCCCTTTTGTACAGCAACTGGATGGGGCTTGGCAGGCCTGCGAGGGGTAGGGAGAGAGGCGTGAGCCATTCACTGCAGTTTGCAGCCTCTGCCAGCAGCGCAGCTGCTCGGCTCCCTAAGCGTGGCCCTGTGCTGGACTTGGAAGGAATAAGATCATTCTTTTGGCATTGTCTGACTTGTTTTTCCCCCTTCCCTTAAACTTCACTGTGACTCTTAGAAGATTAGCTTCTAGATTCATAGAAACATCTGAGGAACAGAGTTCCCTGACACTGGAGGTTGCTGCTGGGGCCAAATTCCTATACAAAAATAGGCAGGAAGCCTGGAGAATTGTTTTAAAATGCGAAACATAGTTTGAAGTGGTTGTTTGTTTGTTTGTTTGTGTGTTTTGTTTTGTTTTCCCCTGAGTGAGTCAAGGGTAATAGGAATTTCTGGGATATCTGGAGCCTTGCGGGTCTAGGCTGAGAAGAGGTTGTCTGTGAGGGAGGAACACTTGATAGACAGTTTCTGAGACAGTTGTCCTTGATGTTACCCAGTGTCTGTGAGAGAGGAACACTTGATAGACAGTTTCTGAGACAGTTGTCCTTGATGTTACCCAGTGTCTGTGAGAGAGGAACACTTGATAGACAGTTTCTGAGACAGTTGTCCTTGATGTTACCCAGTGTCTGTGAGAGAGGAACACTTGATAGACAGTTTCTGAGACAGTTGTCCTTGATGTTACCCAGTGTCTGTGAGAGAGGAACACTTGATAGACAGTTTCTGAGACAGTTGTCCTTGATGTTACCCAGTGTCTGTGAGAGAGGAACACTTGATAGACAGTTTCTGAGACAGTTGTCCTTGATGTTACCCAGTGTCTGTGAGAGAGGAACACTTGATAGACAGTTTCTGAGACAGTTGTCCTTGATGTTACCCAGTGTCTGTGAGAGAGGAACACTTGATAGACAGTTTCTGAGACAGTTGTCCTTGATGTTACCCAGTGTCTGTGAGAGAGGAACACTTGATAGACAGTTTCTGAGACGGTTGTCCTTGATGTTACCCAGGTGGTCTCGCTTGCATCTGCAATGCTGAGAACTGGTCTTAGGCTCTCATCCGGCTCTTCACACTTGGGCTTGTTCTGAGGTCCATTGGGGTCGTCAACTGATTAAAGAAGAAGCACCTGCCAATGGCGATGACTGCTCTGAAGAGTCTGTGGGAAAGTGATTTGGAAAATCTTCTAAGCAAGAGGAGAAAGTAGCCCTTTAAAAGACCCAAACTCTCTTTTATTTACACATGCATGCCACTGAGTTCGTGTGGAGGTCAGAGGACAGCTTTGGAGAGTCAGTTTTCTCCTTCTGCCCTTTGGAGGGTCCTGTGCATTGAACTCAAGTGCCGAGGCTGGCTTGGCAAGAGCTTCTTCATCTTGCTGGCTCCAAAGGTAGCCTTTTAAACAAAGTGTCTATATATCTGTCACAGTAGATAGTTGTGTCCAGCCTGGCTGACAGCTACTGGTTTCCCCAGAGGAAGCCTCTTTCTTGCTCAGCCTCCCCAGGTGCTAAATCTTCCCCCTTTACGCTCTGGAGCAAGTCCGGTCCAAGTCAGCACTGTCTCAGTAGTCTTTGGTTTAGAGAGCCAGCACAGCTGATCAACAAAAGGCCACTTCTGTGGGGGAATGGAGTTGGGAGAGATGGTGTCATTATGTAGCATAGGCTGGCCTTGAACTTTCAGTCTTCTTGCCTCGATGCTGGGATTATAGGCATACGCCAGCACACCTAGCACACAGTGCTCCTGAGTGCATTGTTCAGAGAAGCATGAAGAAGTGTGGGGCTGATGTTTCTCTCTTTTGTGACCAGCAACAAGAAAAACAGCATGAAGAACAGGAAGGTGGGAAAGGCACATACATGCCCAAGGGCCTTGAGCATGATAGGGTTTTGTGTGTGGTGGATATTATCATGATACATTGTCAAACAGTAAGTAAAAAAGATTATAAATCAAAACAAAAGAAAGCAAAATTATTTGGAGGAGGAGGAAGAGGAGGAGAAGATGATTCTGCCATAGTCTAGCTGTGTTTGTAGGCTTTTCTCAATTGTTCTCCACTTTTTTTTTTTCTTTTGAGGTAGGGTCTCTTCTGAACCCAGGCTCACCAAATCTAGCTGCCCTACCTACCTAGCTGTAGGGACTCCCCCATTCCTGATTCCTAAATGCTGGGAGTACGGGTGGTTACTATACCAACCTAGATTTTTTATTTAAAAAAATTATTATTTTTAAGACAGAGATGCTGGAGCTATGAGTGCTCTATCTATTGAGCTATCCTCCTCAGTTCCATAATGTGGAAAATAACACACATTTTAAGCAAGTATTTGATGAAATTTCAAGGGAGGCGTATACCAGGTGTGGTAGCATCTCCCTTTAATCCCAGCGTTTGGGAGGCAGAGGTGAGTGGATCTCTGTAAGGCCAGCCTGGTCTATGTAAACATAGTTATTTCCAGGACATCCAGAGCCTGTCTCAAAAAACCAAAGGGCATTGGGGGGGGGGCAGATAATTTTTATTCTCAGTGATGGGAAGAAAGAGTGTTATGATGGTTTGAATATGCTTGGTCCAGGGAGTGGTATATTAGGAGGTGTGGCCTTGTTGGAGGAAGTGTGTCACTGTGAGGGTGGGCTTTGAGATCCTCCTCCTAGCCATGTGGGAGTCAGTCTTTTGTTTGCCGTCAGAACAAGGTGTAGAACTCTCAGCTCCTCTAGTGCCATGCCTGTCTAGATGCTGCCATGCTTTCTGCCTTGATGATAATGAACTGAACCTCTGAAACTGTGAGCCAGCCCCAATTAAATGTTCTTTAAAGAGTTGCCTTGGTCATGGTGTCTCTTCACAACAATGGAAACCCTAACTAAGACAAGTCTCAAAAACTCTAGTTCGTTCATATTAGAGAAGATGGGGAGGAAAGAGTAAGAGCTGGAGAAAGATAAAGGGTGTGAGGTGCTGACTTCCAGCTGCGACGTGGTTGCTGCACTCTAACTCAAAGCAGCTGTGATGACTTGCATACAAGCTGGATTACATTGAGCCTGCCAGAAGGGCTGTAGGGCTCCACCCTTGCTTGAGGATTTTTTAGCAGTTAACAATGGT
Organism: Mus musculus; assembly: GCF_000001635.26. Classification (NCBI taxonomy): domain Eukaryota; kingdom Metazoa; phylum Chordata; class Mammalia; order Rodentia; family Muridae; genus Mus; species Mus musculus. Next base: position 120,647,066 of record NC_000068.7, read on the forward strand.
AGGAGAGAGAGACATTGTCTTCAGTGGAGTGGCCACGGATAAAGTGCACATTTCTGTAATTCCTTGAAAAATAAAAGAGCAGAGGAAGAGACATGAAAGTAAAAAGGGAGGAGTTAGGAAGAGGAAGTGAGAGGGATTTAGTATGAGGGAAGAAGAAAGGGAGATTAGCTGGGTGAGTATAATTGAAATATAGTATGTAAGATTCATAATGGGACCCATTATGTATAGTTAATATATGCTAATACAAACATTTTAAACATTTGAGTCACAGTATGATTGCTCTCTTTGTAATGAGGTAGATCCTAAATTTATTGATTATCTTCCAAAAGTGAGAGAGACATTCTTGCCTAAGACTTGAAAGTAAGTACACACACACACACACACACACACACACACACACACACACACACACACACACACACACACACGTGTGCATGCACACATGTTTAATCTCAGCTCCTTGGTTTTTCAAAAGAATCAGTGACTTCTCAGAGCATCATGTGAGTCACTAATTTAACTTGGAGTTTACTTTTTGGTTTCATTCTGTCGCTTTTAGCCACATAGGGCCTGTGATAGCTATGAATGCAGCTCAACGCAAACATGTCACCTTAATTACTGTGAGGTAGTTTTATTTTTGTGTATGTGACTAGTTTTTGTAACTCAGTTGTGTAAGTTTTTGGATGTGTGCTTTGTAGATGACAGCATCATGTCAATAATGTCAAGAAGTAGTCATTGTTTATCTTGCAGCCCTATAATCAATAGGTATATGGGTCATCTGCCTGAGACTGGCCTCAGTATATTATGTATGGGCTTTATGGAGGGCCCTGGTCCAGTTGTTTAAACTGTCTATAGAAATCTCTCCTCTTTTTGCAAGAGAGGCACAGTAGACAGTATTTTCAACTCTGGAGCAGGGGAATATGGGCTATTTGTATTCCCCTTCCCTCAAGTCTGAACACAATAAAAGCCTGAACTCCAATAGTGACTGTATATTCAGGCATCATCCGTCTGGATTTTTTTTTCTCAAGGGCTGGGAAGGGGGACAGGGTGGGCAATGACAGGGTCTCACTATGTTGCCCTTGCTGGCCTGGAACTCAACATGTAGACTAGCCTGGCCTTGAACCTCTTAGAGATCCACCTGCCTCTGCTTCCCCACAGCTGCGATTAAAGGCCTGGGCTACCACACCCAGCATGGCTTTTGTTTTTTTTTTTTTGTTGTTGTTGTTTTTGTTGTTTTTTTTCCATTTTTTATTAGGTATTTAGCTCATTTACATTTCCAATGCTATACCAAAAGTCCCCATACCCACCCACCCCCACTCCCCTACCCACCCACTCCCCCTTTTTGGCCCTGGTGTTCCCCTGTACTGGGGCATATAAAGTTTGCGTGTCCAATGGGCCTCTCTTTCCAGTGATGGCCGAGTAGGCCATCTTTTGATACATATGCAGCTAGAGTCAAGAGCTCAGGGGTACTGGTTAGTTCATAATGTTGTCCCACCTATAGGGTTGCAGATCCCTTTAGCTCCTTGGGTACTTTCTCTAGCTCCTCCATTGGGGGCCCTGTGATCCATCCAATAGCTGACTGTGAGCATCCACTTCTGTGTTTGCTAGGCCCCGACATAGTCTCACAAGAGACAGCTACATCTGGATCCTTTCGATAAAATCTTGCTAGTGTATGCAATGGTGTCAGCGTTTGGATGCTGATTATGGGTTGGATCCCTGGATATGGCAGTCTCTACATGGTCCATCCTTTCATCTCAGCTCCAAACTTTGTCTCTGTAACTCCTTCCATGGGTGTTTTGTTCCCACTTCTAAGGAGGGGCATAGTGTCCACACTTCAGTCTTCATTTTTCTTGAGTTTCATGTGTTTAGCAAATTGTATCTTATATCTTGGGTATCCTAAGTTTCTGGGCTAATATCCACTTATCAGTGAGTACATATTGTGAGAGTTCCTTTGTGAATGTGTTACCTCACTCAGGATGATGCCCTCCAGGTCCATCCATTTGCCTAGGAATTTCATAAATTCATTCTTTTTAATAGCTGAGTAGTACTCCATTGTGTGAATGTACCACATTTTCTGTATCCATTCCTCTGTTGAGGAGCATCTGGGTTCTTTCCAGCTTCTGGCTATTATAAATAAGGCTGCTATGAACATAGTGGAGCATGTGTCCTTCTTACCGGTTGGGGCATCTTCTGGATATATGCCCAGAAGAGGTATTGCTGGATCTTCCGGTAGTACTATGTCCAATTTTCTGAGGAACTGCCAGACTAATTTCCAGAGTGGTTGTACAAGCTCGCAATCCCACCAACAATGGAGGAGCATTCTTCTTTCTCCACATCCTCGCCAGCATCTGCTGTCACCTGAATTTTTCATCTTAGCCATTCTGACTGGTGTGAGGTGGAATCTCAGGGTTGTTTTGATTTGCATTTCCCTGATGATTAAGGATGTTGAACATTTTTTCAGGTGCTTCTCTGCCATTCGGTATTCCTCGGGTGAGAAATCTTTGTTCAGTTCTGAGCCCCATTTTCTAATGGGGTTATTTGATTTTATGGAGTCTACCTTCTTGAGTTCTTTACATATATTGGATATTAGTCCCCTGTCCGATTTGGGATAGGTAAAGATCCTTTCCCAATCTGTTGGTGGTCTTTTTGTCTTATTGACGGTGTCTTTTGCCTTGCAGAAGCTTTGCAATTTTATGAGGTCCCATTTATCGATTCTCGATCTTACAGCACAAGCCATTGCTGTTCTATTCAGGAATTTTTCCCCTGTACCCATATCTTCGAGGCTTTTCCCTACTTTCTCCTCTATAAGTTTCAGTGTCTCTGGTTTTATGTGGAGTTCCTTAATCCACTTAGATTTGACCTTAGTACAAGGAGATAGTAATGGATCAATTCGCAATATTCTACATGATAACAGCCAGTTGTGCCAGCACCATTTGTTGAAAATGCTGTCTTTTTTCCACTGGATGGTTTTAGCTCCCTTGTCAAAGATCAAGTGACCATAGGTGTGTGGGTTCATTTCTGGGTCTTCAATTCTATTCCATTGGTCTACTTGTCTGTCAGTATACCAGTACCATGCAGTTTTCATCACAATTGCTCTGTAGTACAGCTGTAGGTCAGGCATGGTGATTCCACCAGAGGTTCTTTTATCCTTGAGAAGACTTTTTTGCTTTTGAAGCTGCAAAAGGCAGAGCCCCGTGAGTTGATCTAGGCAGATGTAGTGTGCCCTAAAATTCTCAGTTTATGCAGTCTCTTTAGTAGCCGTTGCTCAGAGGTGGAAGAAGCAAGCAGAAGAGCATGCTCAGAGGTGTTATCCTGGGCATTTCCTAGAAGTAGTCGATTATTTATCACTCATTTCATCCGGTGACTATTTCCGAAGTCAGGCATTTAGGCACAAGACAGGTGCTTTCTAGGGATACTCACCAAGTTGATATAGGAGGAAGATTAATACAGCTTCCGTGGAGTTGGGAGAGTCAGCAGTTCTATTGAGATGGAATTTGACAAGAATAGAAACCCTTACTTACTCTCTCTGTTAAACAGATTCCATCTTATTTGTAGTGGTGTTGTGGTGATGTTAAATACAGACATGTCATGGTCTCAGGCTGGTATGGTTTTTCCTTCTGTCCCACATAAGAGATTTTAAGGAAGTTAATAACTTCTTCCTCCTCTTAAGCACCTGGAAACACTCCATGGAGTTTAGTGAGTCCCTTTGAGAGTTTGGAAAGGTCAGAGTTGAGTTTGGAAATGTTTTTGTGACGAACTTGCTTCCACTGAGAGAAAATGTCACTTTTTTTGCTTTGTTTGTTTGAAACTAGAGTCTCATGTAGTTACACTGACCTCCAATTTGTTGATCCTCCTACCTTCCAAGTGCTAGGATTACAAGCTTGTGCCATCATGCGTGGCTTCTTCTTCTTCTTCTTCTTCTTCTTCTTCTTCTTCTTCTTCTTCTTCTTCTTCTTCTTCTTCTTCTTCTTCTTCTTCTTTCTTCTTCTTCTTCTTCTTTCTTCTTCTTCTTCTTCTTCTTCTTCTTTTGACTTACTTATTTTATGTATGTGAGTATATTGTTGCTGTCTTCAGACACACCAGAAGAGGGCATCGGATCCCATTACAGATGGTTGTGAGCCACCATGTGGTTGCTGGGAACTGAACTCAGGACCTCTGGAAGAGCAGTCAGTGCTCTTAACCGCTGAGCCATCTCTCCAGCCCCAAGATGCCTTATTCCAAATTACCTGACTACTTTTGTGGACTTGAGTACTCTGTGAGATACAGGCAATAGCTTATACTTTGGGATCAGATGTTGAACTGTATATAGCTGGAGGTGCTCCCTTGGGGCTAGGATCTGCACACCAGCCCTATAGTTAGTGTGCTGTGAAACTCATTATGTAACTATGATAAATTTTCAATTTGTTGTCCTCCTGCCTCAGCCTCCTCTGAGATTACAGAGCTACACTAGCTCATGGTGCTCTTTTTCTTCCCAGGATATCTCAGCATTCCTGGCACCCCTTTTTCTAAGTAGGTTCTCTTTTATCTGTGCTGTTCCTTGGGGTGTCAGTTTCAAATCAGAGGGGAGTGAAGACTCCAGAAGGCTTCATACGTGCTGCTTTGTTTTTCTTTGTTTGGAGACAGAGAATTAAGATCCTCCTGCTTCTTTGTTGCAGGAATATTTGTAAAGCTGGAGTTAGCTTTGTGTAGTTTGAAATTGACTTGAAGTCTGAGGGCTGAAGGGGAAGAAGTGGCTTGACATCAGTGTGTTTTGAGGTCTTGTGACTAACACGCAGCCTGTCCCTTCTGCAAAGGCTTTGGGACAGGAGGAGGGGAATATGGCTTTAGGCAGGAGGTGTACTGCCAGTGGGGCTGTCTAAGGCAGATGCATCACAAAATCTGTTAAACCAAACCTTAAAGTGAGATGGGCTTCAACTGGCCTTGCTAGAGTATGCACCAACACTGACCTGGAGAGACCCTTCAGACTCAACAAGATTAAAAACAGGAAATAAGCTTCTAGCAGCATAATTGTCGGAAAAGTTTTTCCACATAGGCACAATCGTTTGGGCTTGTTTTCCTTCCCCCATATTTGTGTATGTGTGGTGTGGAGGCATGTATGAAGGTTCTTGTATGTGCAAACAAGTGCGTGCGTGCGTGCGTGCGTGCGTGCGTGCGTGTGTAGGCCCAAGGTTGATGCCCCGTGTCTTCCTCAGTCACTCTGAGTTAAGTGCTGAGGCAGCTCTATCACTGGATTCAACTTTTTGCCTAATTTAGCTGGGATTCCCTGCCTTCCTCTCCTGCATGCTAGGATGATGGGTGAGGTGCCACACCCACCCAGCTCTTCTGTTCTCAGAACCCAAACACTAGTTTTCACATCTGTCTTGTCTGGTGAGCTCCCTGCCCACTGAGCCACATCTCCAGCGTCCTGCTTCCTTCTGTATAAGGATTTGCAGCGCAAACAATGCAAAGCAGGTTGGTCCTTCTTGACTACCTCTTAGTGCTGCTGGAGCAGACCCCTTAGAAACAATGCTGAGGAGCTCTGTGAGCACACTGAAAAGACAGCGCCGTGTGCAACACTGACCTGGTGATGAGCTGCTGAATGAAGATAACACGTGTGGAGAGTAATTCAGGCGGGATTTAGAGGAAAGCTACAGAACAGCCATAATGTAATTTTCCTCCACATGTCTTTTGTGAGTGTACTGGAGTCAGTCCAGAGTTATATATTCATTACTCATTCTTTCCATGACTGTGAATTCACTGTGTTACAGTGGGTGCCATGTCTGAGCCTCAGCCTTAAATGAGTTCCCTTCTGTCCAGTAAGCACTTCAGGGACTTGCCTAGGTTTTCTTGTGATAGTGAAGCCAAGGCAGCGCTAGACACAGGGTCCAGCTCCCGGGACTGCTGATCTTTTACATGCTATCCTCGTGAGAGCAGTGTGCGTAGAGACGGTGATATTTGAGGAAAAGGGAAGGAACGATGAGTCTAAAGGCTAGGAAGGAAGTGCTCATTTGTTTTTGTTTTGCTTTTCCTTTCTCCACAGATGTGGTATTGTGTTTAAGTAAACACTGTGTTGAGGAAGGTTTTGGAAGCATTGAGACTATGATGCAGATTCTGTGTAGCCCTGCCTTTGCTCACAACCCTCATCTGGCTCAAGTGATGTATTATGAACTGTGTGGTCAAAAGGAGCATTGCCATCTGCTGTGGTGTAACTCCATTTAAACTGTATATGCACGCACGTGTGCACGCGCACATACACACACACACTACATCAGTATTTTAAAATAACCTTATAAAATAATGTGTTTCTTTATGACTTTTTCAGGCATACTTATGTATACTTATGTATCTCTCCTTCCTCCCTCTCCCTGTGTTACCAACATTCTTTTAATATTGTCTGGGTACTTGAGATGCATGCTAAAATCTGAGAACGGAGTAGGGGGGTATTGTTTTTCATTGTTTTGTTTTGGAGACAGGGTTTCTCTATTTTAACAGCCCTGGCTATTCTGGAACTTTCTTTGTAGACCAGGCTGGCCTTGAATTCATAGAGATCTGCCTTTTTCTGGCTCTCGAGTACTGGAATTGAAAGTGTATGTCACTACAGCCAGCCAAGAACTAGTGTTTTATAAATTTTCTATTCATTGGCAAATGGGAATGTTATACTTACAGACTGGAGGAAATGTGCTAAGCTGAAAAATAGCTGTTCTATGAGTTAGTTTCTTCATAGTCTAGTTTAAAAAGTACTTTCAGCTAGGTGTGGTAGTGCACGCCTTTAATCCTAGCACTTGGGAGGCAGAGGCAGGCGGGTTTCTGAGTTCGAGGCCAGCCAGGGGTACACAGGGAAACCCTGTCTTGAAAAACCAAAACAAAACAAAACAAAAACAAACAAACAAAAAAAACCAAAACAAACCAAAACAAAAAAAAACCCAAAAACCAACCAACCAAACAACCAACCAAAAAAACCCAAAAACCTTTACATATGCTGCCATACCTGGTGTAGTTGGTTATCACAAAATGGTTATGACAGTTAACCATTAGCCCCCCCTAATGAGCTACTAGGATTCTACTGAGGATTAAACAGAGGGATCTGTCTGAGCATGCCAAGCAGAAGCTATACCATTGAGCTATACATTATAGGAGGGCTGGTAGATGCAACCTTTCTTTTATTTAAGACTACCTCTTTAAATTATAGAGTTGAGGCTGGGTGATATAGGTTTTTTTTTTTTTTTTTTTTTTTTTTTTCTCGAGACAGGGTTTCTCTGTGTAGCCCTGGCTGTCCTGGAACTCACTCTGTAGACCAGGCTGGCCTCTAACTCAGAAATCCGCCTTCGTCTGCCTCCCAAGTGCTGGAATTAAAGGTGTGCGCCATCACACCCGGCTATAATGTAGTAGGTAAAGGTGCTTGCCACTGAGCCTCATGACTTGAATTCAGTCCCCAAGACCCTCATGGTAGAAGAAGAGAACCAACTTCTGCAATGTGCCCTCTGACCTCTGACAGGTACACCTACAGGAAGGATGGATTGATGGATAGATAGGTAGACAGAGAGATAGACAGAAAAGTTGTAGGGCTGAGCCTGCCATTTGGAGTGACAGACAGACAGACAGGTGAGCTGTAGAGCTGAGGCTATTTAGAGTCATCTGTGTCTGAATCCTGGGCTTGTTTTTACAGTGACACATAGCCTTTTTATTTAAACGTGGGCCCATAATTTTTTCAGTGGTTTCTGTGCTAGCAGACCCTGCTACTGGGAAAGCAGTTTTCTAGAAATATTGCCAGGTGGAATGAAGGAGTGGGAGGCCCAGCCAGGAAGGGAGCTGAGCAAGTGTCACTCAGGGTTGGGGTCAGAGCAGTCTTAACAAGCTAGGCTCCACCAGGTGTCCTCAGTAGGTCAGTTAGAGAATAACCATGTAATGGTGAGAAGCAGAAAGGGGAGATTGAGTCAATGTGGCCACATTGGGAAGAGGAACAAGGAGGTCCAATGATCCCCCACCTCCAAAATGACCTTGCGGATCCTGACCTGAGGTTCAGGTTTACATAGAAGGGCAAGTCAGACTTAAATAGCAAATCCGGGGTAGTCAGATGTGGTCCCCTCCACCGCATTGTCTAAGCTCTTTTCTCTCTTAGAAGGTGACCTAACAACCTGTATGAACCAGGCTTCAGCCTTTTCTTTCTCCCAGATTGGGAGTTCTCAAAAAGTTCTAATTTCTTGGAGCCTATTGTCTCAGTCAGAGAGCCAAAGGTAGCCACCAGAATCTCTTTAGAATATCTTCATACCTACAGGGTAGCTAGCTACACAAGGGACACTTAGAAGGTCTAATTCTACTAGGCTGTATTTTATACACAGTGGATTTTCCTTGTCAGTAATTGTTTCCTTTAGATTTTTCTCACCTGGACTATTGCTTGAAATTGCCATATAGAACCTCTGGCTGGTAAACAGAGTTCCCATAACCTGAGTACAGCCCTTAGACAGGTGTACCACCTTTTAAGAGTGAAACCTACTTACTAGTAGGCTGGCATTCTTAGGAATAGTGAAGGGATCCAGGTGTGTGTGTGTGGCTAGGGCACTGATAGTATCTGCTGCAGCATCAAATCTGATCTATAAGATGCAGCAGGGGAGCTGGGCGGTGGTGGTGCATGCCTTTAATCCCAGCACTTGGGAGGCAGATGCAGGCGGATTTCTGAGTTAGAGGCCAGCCTGGTCTACAGTGTGAATTCCAGGACAACCAGAGCTATACAGAGAAACCCTGTCTCAAAAAACAAAAACAAACAAACAAAAAGATGCAGCAGGGACCTAAGGAGTTTTGAAATGCATGCTGATCCAAAAGTGGGATATAGGGAAACTATTGTGTATTTCCTGGTTGTAGCCCTTGGTTGTGGGGCAGTGGACTGTGCTAGGAAATTTGATAAGGTTAAATGGGTTCAGAGACCCTGGAATTCCTCTGAGGATGGTAGGTGTTTCCCTGCACCCTACCAGATTCTTGGCTCAGAACACTTGACCACACACTCCCCACAAAGGGATGTGACCTGTGGTCGCTTAGGTCAGAACAGAGTTCCTCATGATAATGAGGTATCTAGATGGACCATAAGGGTTTAGTCAATAAGCTTCCTTCCTGGACATTCCTTTCTACAAAATGCCCACCCTGAGGAAGTTGTATGCACGCATTTCCCAAGATATACAATCAATAAACAGTTTAGAACCAAGGACTTGCTCATCAAGAATTGCTGTAGGAATGCTGGGCGTGGTGGCGCACGCCTTTAATCCCAGCACTCGGGAGGCAGAGGCAGGCGGATTTCTGAGTTCGAGGACAGCCAGGACTATACAGAGAAACCCTGTCTTGAAAAACCAAAAAAAAAAAAAAAATTGCTGTAGGAGCAGGGAGAAAGCCTTCATCTTCAGAGCGGCACCATATAACCTGAGTCTCCTGCATAAGGTCCCTTTGTGATCTCAGACTCACCACTGCTGAGCTAAGCTGAGGTTCTCCATTCTCCAGCCTGGGCTCATTGTATTCAGCCTGTGAGACCCCCTCATTCCCAACTCCCCGTGATTTCCAGTGACATCTAGATGTTCAGGAGTTTGGGAAACCCTGGTCCTGGGCTCCTCCTCGTGGGCCACCGAGTCTAGTCTCCACTGGAAACCGTGTAGAGTCAGGTATGGAGGTAGCCTTTGCTTCAGCCTCAGCCTATGTCATTTCTCACTCAGGCTAAGGGCCCCATTCTGGCTGTATTCTCTTACCTCCTGAACCATGCATTGGCGCTTCCCACAAACCTAACACTGGATGGTGGCCTACGATAATGCAGTCTAATGCCAAAAAAAAAAAAAAAAGATTTTGTATCTTACTCCAAAGGCAGCAGAAGGAGACTAGGGCTAACTTAAACAGATATGAAACCTCAAAGTTTGCCTACACAGTGACACTGCTACTCCAACAAGGCCACACCCACTCCAACAAGGCCACACTTCCTAATAGAGCCACTCCTTGTGGACCAAGCATTCAACTGGAGTCTGAGGTCCATTCCTAATCAAACCACCACAACACTTATCTCTGGGTGAAAGGATACATATTAAATAGTTAAGAATTGTTGGTTTGGGGCTAGAGAGATGGCTCAGCAGTTAAGAGCATTGACTGAGTTCAATTCCTAGCACCACATGGTGGCTCACAACCATCTATAATGGGATCTAAGGATCTAACGCCCTCTTCTGGTGTGTCTGAAGACAGGGACAGTGTACTCACAAACATAAAATAAATAAATTAATCTTTTAAAAAAATTGTTGATTTAGTAAAGTGGTAGTTGTAGGTTATCCCCCAAGATCCATGACTTCACTAGCCCTGAAGAGTTGGTTAGGTTTCCAATACAAAGTATATTTTCCCTCCTTTTGTTTTTGTTTTTGTTTTTGTTTTTGTTTTTGTTTTGAGACAGGGTTTCTCTGTGTAGCCCTGGCTGTCCTGGAACTCGCTCTGTAGACCAGGCTGGCCTCGAACTCAGAAATCCACCTGCCATGCATTCTTAACAGCTGATCAATCTCTCCCTAGCCCCTAAGGTCCAATTTTTGGTGTGCGTGTTTTTGTGATTTTTTTTCCTAGTCTTGGGACCTGAACCCACGTCACTATGTGCTAGGTGAAATGGGGGAATACCTCAAACGGAATTTTTAAATCCCCCCTTTATAAAACAGGATAAATGTATCCTGGGGGTCACTCTCTAAGCTATCCCTGTGTATTCACACGTTTCCCCACCTTAGCTCCTTGAGAGTTTTCTGTTTCCCAGACATCATGAATACAGGATTGGCACATTTTCTTTTCTCTGGCTGGTGAGATGGCCATCATGTTAAGGCACTTGCCACCAAGCCTGACAACCTGAAATGGATTCCCCAGGACCTAGGGAAAGGCAGAAAGAGCAAACTGACTCTCACAAGTTTTAAGGGGTAGCTTTTGCTTTTGTTATTCTGTTTCATTTTTTTTTCCCCTGGGCCTGGTAATGCATGCATTTAATCCCAGCACTGGGGAGACAGAGGCTGGTGGGTCTCTGTGAATTTGAGGCCAGCCTGAACTACATTCTGAGACCTTGTCTCAAAAAGAAAAAAACAGAAGAATTTCTCCACTTACTAACCTTGAGTCCTATTCAAGGTCTGTCCGTGTTGTTGCACAGACAAAAGTTTGCTTTATTTCCCAAAATTTTCCTTCTGTGGAGGTAAAAGTTTATCTACTAGTTAAATTCTACTTATCTCCCTCCCCCCATTTCCCATAATTTTGTAGAAAGATTATAGGTTAAAATACATGTAAAATGTTCTTTGTTATTAGAGTATACAAAGCTATACTTTACTGTGGTCAGTGTTTGCTGTATTTTACTGTTAAGTTGTTATTTCCATTGCATTTTGGGTGACTCATAATTTCAGTTTTTATTTTTCTGTGATTGAAGGGTTATCTATCGGCGATTCATTTCTGCCCTGTTTAGTGTCTTATATTACTGATGGTTTTGTGGCTGAACTGTGGTTGCCTTGTCATGGAGAGGACATGGTACACTTAGTGGAAGAAAAGAAGCATGCTTCTTAGCTTGCACTGACATTTGAGTCCTGTTTCCTGCTGCGTTTGTTTGTTCCAAGTCCATTCAGTTAGTCTCTCACAGTGTGACACCGTTGTTCATACAGCTTAGATGGGCCCTGTTCAGGTTTCCCCTGAGTCATCTTCCCATTGCTGTGGCGAGTACCCGAGATGACAGCTTTGACAAGAAGGGATGTACACTCATTCAGTCCTGTTGCTTGAAGACCTGTGGTGAGCGTGAGGCAGAGCAGAATTGCTGGAAAGCAAAGAGAGAGAATAAGATGTTTGTTGCTAAGGTCAGAAGAAGAGAGGATGAAGAAGGGGCCAGAGTCCCTAGTCTCCTTATAGGGCACTAGTCTGCCTCATACAGCCCCTCAGGGAGCCAAGCCAGTCAAATACTGGCTCTTGGGAAATTTATATTCATTCATTCATATATATATATATATATATCCCTTGCCATATTCTTTTTTTTTTTTTTTTTTTTTTTTGGTTTTTTGAGACAGGGTTTCTCTATGCAGCCCTGGCTGTCCTGGAACTCACTCTGTAGACCAGGCTGGCCTCGAACTCAGAAATCCGCCTGCCTCTGCCTCCCGAGTGCTGGGATTAAAGGCGTGCGCCACCACGCCCGGCTCCTTGCCATATTCTTGGTTCTTCAGGCAGTCTTCTCTGTTATGTTGAGTTACTTCATTTTGCTCCTCCATGTCAACTCTTCACTCTTTCCCACCTTACTCTGTGCCCCAAAGGGTGGCCCAGCCCATCAGCCTGATCAATGGGTTCCTTTCCCCTCTGGCTTGATGTTGGGATCAAATGAATGAGATCCCTGGCAGGAGATGGGGGAGACAGTTTCCTGCTATAGGATTGACCCACTCTGGCAACCTTTTTTTTTTTTTCTTTCATACATTACAACTCCAGTTTCCTCTATCTCCACAACTGTGACAAGTTACAATAAGATTAGGCACAAACTCTCATATCAAGGCTGACTGAGGCAACCCAGTAGGAGGAGAGCAGGCAAAAGTCCCACAAGAACAGCAAGCTACAGAGCCATCATATACATGCAGAGGACCTAGCACAGACCATGCAGGTTCTGTTTTCCAATCTGGCAATCTTTAAGTCAGTATTTGCCTCCTTTCTCTCAGGTCTTGGTGATCTTTCTCTCTTGTCTCTGAGCTCTCTCTCATGAGCTGAGGGTAGTCAGTTTCCCCTGCTACTGGTCCAAGTTGCTGTGCTATCTATCCCCTGTGGTTTCCCCTCCTTTTCTAAGTAGTGTTAGTATTGAAGTTCTAGTGACTGATTCTAGCTTGAGAGTCACTGGTCTAGCTCACTCCCGGCTGATGCAGTGATTGCCCCAGTAATATTACACCTGAGAGATGAAAGGAAACAAGACCAGAGCAGGAAAGAGGGAGGCAGGTCCAGGTTCAGATCCAGATAGACAAACACAGGCAAATGGGTGAATGAGCAGGCCTTTGAGTAGGCTGTATCAGCAGTGCGGCACCAAGCTGAGGTGGGGCTTCTCAGTCCATGACACACATACCAGGTAGCAGAAGATAGGTTGGTACGGAGCCATGCCATTGTAGTGTTAGATATCCATCACTCTGTGGGGCACAAGAGAATCCTCCTCTTTCCTTAGTCTTGTGTGTCTAGTAAGTTCTTAGATTCATCCCCTGCCCCCTTTGTAAGACAGGGGTTCTCTGTATATTCTTGGCTGTCCTGGAATTCTCTCTATAGGCTAGGCTGATCTTGAACTCAGAGATCACCCGCCTGCCTCTGCTTCTCAGGGGCTGGATTAAGGGCATGCCCACCCTTATGCCCTTATTAAGGGCAACCCTTATGTGGTTGTAAAATTCCGATGTGCTCTCACAGTTTCAGTTTCCCCAGTAAATGTACTGAATGGCTCCCCATGTATTCCTAGGGATACCATTCATCAGTGCATGTTGGAGTAGTGGTGGTGACAGTGGTATCAATGGCTGTTATCCCTCATATTCAAAACAGAGTAAAACACTACTTGTAGAGTCTCCTAGGGCGGTGAAAATCCACTGTTGTGTGGAGTGACTTAGCATAGGGCGTCGCATGATCTCAACACCAGACAAACAGGAAATCTTTATTCATCTGCCAAAGTCAGATAGAGGCTGATGCTTCTTTCAGGGAGGATCTGCTCTAGAGGAACAGAGATAATGTTTGATCTGTACTTGGCCCAGGCTGAAATAATGTCTGTTAACCCTGTGTTAGGCGTGATTATAATTTTTTGTGGTTTTGGAGTTTGATAGGCAAGGCATTCTAACACTGAGCTGGAACCATTATCTTCATTTCACAGATAAGGAAACTGAGTTCAAGTTATTTGGCCAGAGATCCATTTTTTTACCACAGAAATCTCAAAGTCTGTGTTTTTGTTTTGCCTATTAAACTTTCAGTGCATCTCTTTAGAGGAATAGTTAGGTTGTTCTTTTGCCAACTGAAGCCGCACTGAGTTATAGATCCTACATGAATATTCTTTCTACAAATAAGGAACTCCGAACTCTGCTTTTTATTGCACAATGAAGTTTCATGGTGGGTCAGTGTATACATATGTCCAGTCATCCTCACCTCACTATCTCTGTGATGGGCAGGGTACAGTTCTGGGACCCTTAAGGTCTCTCTACGTGATTAATGGTGTAATTGAAGTCATATGATTGAGTAAGTGACAGCGGTTGTTTAGATCACGTTCTGAATTAAAGGTTCTTGGTACCAAATAGAGTTAAGTTTTAAATAAAAAGATTCCCATCAAAACCCAAGTCTTTTCAGACTTAAAACGTCCCACTTAGTTCTTCACTAGAAAGTTTCTGGTAGCAACATTTGAAGTTGAAGTTAGTATTTGATACTTAGTTTTAATACTTTCTCATTCTATATTGGAATTGTCTCCGAGTTTCTATTGCTTTGATAAACACTATTGACAGAAGTCAACCGGAGGAAGAAAGGATTGATTTCATCTTATACTTCCAGGTAATAGTTCATCTCTGAGGCAAGTCAGGCAGGGCAGGAACCTGGAGGCAGAAGTCTTGGTATTGACTTGCTCCTCATGGCTTACCCAGTCTGCTTTCTTACAGCACCCAGGACCACCAGCTCAGTATGGCACCACCCACCGTGGGCTGAACCCTCTCATATCAATCAGTAATTGGGGAAATGCTCTATAGACTTGCCTACAGGCAAGTTGTTTGTTTGGTTTTTTTTTTTTCTTTTTTCAAGATATAGTTTTCTGTATAACAGCCCTGGCTGTCCTGGAACTCACTTTGTGGACCAGGCTAGCCTCAGCTCACAGAGATCTGCAGGCCTCTGCCTCTCAGAGGCACACAGTGGATTGAAGGTAGCCTACAGGCGATTCTGATGGAGACATTGTTTTCAGTTAAGAGTTCCTCTTTCCAAATGACTCCAGCTTGTGTTAACATGATATAAAACTAGCCAGTCAGGAACCATGTGTGTTTTTTAAAGTTAATTTTGGTATGAGTCCTACTTGAGATAGAGAACATAATTCTAACAGAACAAAAATCTATCCAGACCAAAGAAACTTACCAGTGGCAAGTTCCTTTAGTAATATATAGGTCATCCCTATGTTTGGATCTTAAGCGATTGTCATGGAATTGTTAACAGTGTTGGTGATTCTAGTTGGGTTTGAGAAAGGCATATAGGCATGTCTCAGCCAAGTCTGGTGGTGTACCCATTTAATCTCGACAGTCAGGAGGCAAGAGGCCCATGGATCTCTCTGAGTTTGAGGCCAGCCTGGTCTACAAAACTAGTTCTAGGACAGCCAGAGTTGCACAGAGAAACCTTGTCTCAAAAAACCAAACCAAACAAACAAACAAAGAAAACAAAAGGTTGTGGTTAGTCTGTATTATATACTTTCTACTACTTGAACTGTTAAAGGTAGATAGATAGATAGATAGATAGATAGATAGATAGATAGATAGATAGATAGATAGATAGATAGATGAAGTTGCCTATCTCTCCTGAATGGGAGCCTGCAGCACACAGCAGTTCACTGTCTTACTTTAACTTTTAGGTTGTCATAGTGAGCTGCTTACATCTGCTTCGTTGTGTTAACCTGGGTAGAGTGGGACACAGGTTCTTTGCCCATTTTCCTCTTTCTAAGGTGGTAGGTTTTCCGGGATTGGATGTGCTAAGTCTAACAGCTGTATCTTAACAGGCTCTGTCATTTTTGGATAAAGCTCAGATGCTTGTTGACATCTTTTATCATTAGGCAAAGTGCTTTCTTCAAAGATGCTTTTAGAAAACATATAGGCAGTTATTTGCATTTGGATAAAAATATAGACAAAGAGGACATAGGCCCACCACACATATGTAGCAGATGTGCACCTGGTCTTCATGTGGGTCCCTCCACAGCTGGAGCAGGAGCTGTCCCAGCCTCTGTTGGCTGCCTGTAGACCAATTCCTCAACTGGGCCACCTTGTCTGGCTTCAGTAGAAGATGATGCACTTAGTCCTGTATTGACTTGGTGTGCCAGGGTAGGGTGATACCCAAGAGGAGAAGGGGGTGGGGTGGGGGTAGGTAGGGGCTGGGTGAAGTGGGGACCAGGAGGTGAGTGGGGGCTTTGATTGGGATATAAAACAAATAAATTAATTATGGGAAAAATATGGACAAAATTTTTTGTTTGTTTTTCACTCTCTCTTTTCTCTGCTCAGCTGATCATAAACTGTGGGCAGAAAAAAAAACCCGTTTATATTTAGATACGGTTCTTTGCTGTCTCCACCTCCCTTCCCAGCTCTTGTCCTAGGAAGTTGTTCTGTGGAAGATTTTCCAAATAATTAGTGGATGGTAATTAACTCATTTAATCTAATGCAGCAAATACTAATACTTCTTCACACTCAAGAATTTCACCTTCTCTGGCTTTAGGAGGCAAACAAGACCTCACCTGATCTTTAACTTTGCTAACATGGAGTTAGTGTGACTAGAGAGATCTGCAAGAGAGATCATGGGAGCTTCAGTCTTTTACTGCATGCTGGCTTCCTATGGCCTTTTGCCCAGATAATGGAAGCATTAAAAAGCAAACAAAAACAAATAGTTCTCTGCCAAGAAGCATAGCTGCAGCTGCTAAAATACAGAGCTGTGCAGTCCTGATTTAGCTGCTGTCTATTTCTGGTTGCCCCTGGTTTTATGTGTGACATCAGTCTGTGTGATACTGATCTATCTTACAGCTAGAGAAACTGAAGCTTACAAAACTTGCCCAGGATCACCCTGCTTTGAAGTATATGACCCACACTACAATTTGGTACCATAGCAGATGAGTCAGAATTCAAAGGGAAGTTGAAAAAAAAATAAAGATCAGGAACACAGTGGTACCCCCTAGGCATCAGGGATCCAATCACAGCACAGAACAGGCAGCAGAGCGCCATCTACCACACTTCTGCCTCTGTGATTGCTCCTCTGGGAGAGTTTGTCAACTGCTGTCTGCTTTTGTCCCTCTTTGGAAAGTCTCCCTGGTTGGTAGCCTCCTCTCAGATGTCACTGTTCCAGCAGTCAGTAAGTGAAGAGGGCGCTGAGGTGGAGAACTGGGTTCTGCTTTCCACCAAGACCAGCATCCGTGGCCACAAGTGCTCAGTGCTGCCTAGCAGAGTTCGGTTGAGGTTTCGGGAAACCTAGGAACTTAAAGCCCAGTTTCCACAGGAGGACTTCTGGAGGCTTCTGAATTTGTCACAGAACCTGATCTCAGCTGAAGTGACTGTCTAGCAGAACCTGCCAGCTCTCAGGGGCAGTCAGAAGACGGACCCTCAGGGACAACTTTCCCTAACTTTTGAGCTAAACTGGTCCTGTGGGGTCTTCAGGCCTTGAGTTTATCTTTCTGGGTTGAGTTTCACTATCACCATACCCTTAGCCAAGTAAGCATTTCCCTATGAGGAGGAAATGTATAGTTTTGCTTTTTTATCTTTGTCCTGCCTTAGATTCTTTTTGTTAGACTAAGGAACACCAGGGCTGAGATACAGCTCAGTCCCTTAAGAATACTCACTGGTCTTTCAGAGGACCCAGTTCAGTTCCTAGTACTCAGATAGCTCACAACTGTCTGTAACTTCAATCCTATGGGATTGTGTGTAATACTCTACATGCATATATACAGAAATAATTAAAAATAAATCTTTAGAAAGTACTAGAAAATATGCACCTTTAAAAATTTTTTCCGTTACAATCTTTTTCCTGAAGTTGAATTGATTCTTATGAAATGATTGAGTTTAGATTCAATATCTTATATTTTTTAGATTAAAAATATTTCTAAATGTGCTCTGGGAAAATGGGCCAATGACAAGCTGTCTGCTTTTGTTGTTACAGGTGTTCCGGGACTTGGGAACTGAAGTACTGTCTGGAGCAGCCAAAGGCTACAACATATGTCTCTTTGCCTATGGGCAGACAGGCTCTGGGAAGACATATACCATGCTGGGGACTCCAGTGAGTATTGGCACTGAAGTGAACTTTTTTTTTTTTTTTTTTTTTTGTTTTTTCGGACAGAGTTTCTCTGTGTAGCCCTGGCTGTCCTGGAACTCACTCTATAGACCATGCTGGCCTCGAACTCAGAAATTCGCCTGCCTCTGCCTCCCAAGTGCTGGGATTAAAGGCATGTGCCACCATGTCAACTACACTCACGGTAGCTGTTTTCAGACACCAGAAGAGGGCATCAGATTTCATTACAGATGGTTGTGAGCCACCATGTGGTTGCTGGGACTTGAACTCAGGATCTCTGGAAGAGCAGTCAGTGCTCTTAACCACTGAGCCATCTCTCTAGCCCAAGGATAGCATTCTTAATAATACCTTTTCTGATGTTAGGTGTGGTAGTGCACACCTTTAATCCTGGCAGAGGCAGGAGGATCTCTGTGAGTTCAAGACCAGCTTGGACTATAAAATAAATCCAGGACAGCCAGAACTGTTATACAGAGAAATCCTGCCTTGCAAAACAAACAAACAAACAAACAAACAAGTCTATCCTTTGTTTTAGATTTAGAAGTATGCCAATGAGATGACTTGGGCAGTGGTTGACAGATAACCTTGCATAGGGACAGTCTGAAATAGCCACTTCTCTGTGAAGTGTTTCCTCATTGTTTCCTTTGTCCATGAGTAGTGTGGTTTCAGATATTTGAAATTAAAAGAAGAAATTGGGGGCTGGTGAGATGGCTCAGTGGGTAAGAGCACCCGACTGCTCTTCCAAAGGTCGGAAGTTCAAATCCCAGCAACCACATGGTGGCTCACAACCATCCGTAACAAGATCTGACTCCCTCTTCTGGAGTGTCTGAAGACAGCTACAGTGTACTTACATATAATAACTTACATATAATAAATAAATAAATAAATAAATCTTTAAAAAAAAAAGAAGAAGAAGAAATTGCCCAATGAACCAAGGAGAATAAAACTTTAAACCTCTGGATATGAGGTAGAGGAAATAGCAGCTTCTTTGAATTTCTGCACAGTTTTGCAGAGGGTGTTCGTTCATGTGTCCAGTGTCTAGGGGTAGCAGTAGGGATCTAGAAGGGACCACATTAGTAGTGTGAACTCATCTAAGCACGATGAAGTTCACTGCAGGAAAGCATATGCCTAGGTTTCCTGCTTCTCTTATTTGTCTTATGGTGATAATCTGCCCCTCGTCTGTATGTCCGTCCCTTTTGTTAGTCTCTCCTGAAAGTGCCAGCAAGTAGTCTTCTATACACTGCTGTATAGGCTAGCTCGCACACACAGCCACCCTGTGTGCTCAGGGACTCCAGGTGCTTTGTGGTAAGATGAGGGCATGTGGGCAGTGTGGGTCAACAGTAATGCTTTCCTTTTCTTGTCACCAGGCCTCTGTTGGGCTGACTCCGAGGATATGTGAGGTATAGATTCTCTTTGGGTCACGTCCTCCCCCCGTGGGCTTCCTATGTCAGCTTCCTTCAGTAAAGCCTAACGCTCTGGTCTGTGCAGGGTCTCTTCATCAGGGAGGATGACTGTGCCTCTCAGCCTTGTTCCCGTAGCATAAAAGTAAGGTAAGAGCTCAAGCCCCAGACCCCAGATGTCCCATTTCCATCCCCAGCTCCTTTCACGTCAGGGTCAGCAGAGGGGTGGAGAAAATCCGCAGAGGACACATCATGCAGTATAGGAAATGGGACACATACTAAGCCTTTGGGTTGCCCCGGACTAGCCCATCAGGTTCCTCCTGTGCCTCTGTTCCCCTCACTTCCTGTTGTCTCACTCTTGCTTTTGGGATTCCCCTCCTAACCCTTGTTGGCTCATTCTGGAGATTTCAGACCGACTTTCCAGACTAGTGCTAGGTACAAGGTTTTGTTTTGTTTTGTTTTGTCAGACAGCATCATGCTATGTAACCTAGGCTGGCCTCAGACCCTTTATCCTGCTGTTTTACCCTCCCAAGTGTTGTAGTTATAAGCATGATCCTCTATGGCCTAGCAAAACAAAGTTTTACCAAGCTGCATTGAGAAAAATATTGATATATGATTACTAGGTTTTCTTTTCTTTTCTTTCTTCCTTTCTTTCTATCTTCCTTTTTTAATAATTTTATTTGTATGAGTACACTGTCGCTGTCTTCAGACACACCAGAAGAGGGCATCAGATTCCATTACAGATGGTTGTGAGCCACCATGTGGTTGCTGGAAATGGAACTCAGGACCTCTGGAAGAGCAGTCAGTGCATCTCTCTAGCCCTCTTTTTTCCCCCCTCTCTTCCTCCTTCCTACCATCTTTCCTTCCTTCCTTTTTTTCTTTCTTTTCTGAGACAGTTTCTCTGCATATCCCGACTGTCATAGGACTAACTCTGTAGACCAGGCTAGCCTCAAACTCACAGACATCAGCACACTTTCTGCCTCCTGAGTACTGGGATTCAAGGTGTGCACCACCACTGCCTGACTTTATTAGTTTTTCTTTAAACCTTGTATTCTCCTTCCTTTCTCACCTCCTCTCTTCCCTTCCTGTTATATGTAATCATTATTGGTTTAGTTAAAAATGAAATAGATCTCTAGACAGTATAACATCTTGTTCACAGTCTTGATGTGTAGAACAGATTAGAGTTGTCCAGCTGACAGCAAGGCCAAGGGTGGGACCTTCACATTTAATTTCCTCTGTTGGCTTAGTAGTGGACCTTGAGATGAGGCGTTTAAGTTATGAGCCTGTGGTGTATGGGAACCATTCTCATTCAAAGCACCACAACCTCCCTCACCTCCCCCAAATAGTGCCTAGTTGGTGAATTAGGGGCCAAGCATTTAAATGCCTGAGACTGTAAGCATTTCTCATTCAAATTACCACAAGCACATATACCGCTTTTGCAAAGGGTTGTTTTATTTCCAGCATTCATGACTGATGCCCTGGCTTGGTTGAAGTCTTAAGGTTATCAGAGCCAGAACAGGAAACCTTGTGGTTCTCAGTTTAGTATTTTTCCTTTTTCTACAGAATCTAATGGCCATGCCTTTTTTTGTGTCTTTAGCTTCCTAGAAATCTACAACGAACGGGTGAGAGATCTTTTGAAACAATCCAATCAAAATAAGTCCTATACCTTAAGGGTCAGGGAGCACCCAGAGATGGGACCCTACGTCCAAGGTGAGCTTCTGTGATCGTGGGAATTGGAGAGCCCCCTGAAGTTTAGGAAGTTCTCCTAATGTTTGATAACTTTCTCAGCATGTGAAGTGAAGGTTTTCTGTGTGCTGGCTACTGTGCTGGACATTGCTGACATGACATGGCAAGCTTCACAGGCAAGCTTAAATTCTGCTGAAAGTGTCATGAGGCAAACAATTGCACGTTGTGACAAAGGTTTATAAAGTAGCTAGATACAGCTATTGAGAAGACCCCTGAAGCCAGGCATGGTGGTATATAACCTTTAGTCCCAGCACTTGGGAGGCAGAGGCAGGTGAAGCCAATCTGCTCAATAGAGCAAGTTCCAGGAGAGCGGAGACAACCGGGTTACACAGAGAAACCCTTGTCTCAAAACACCAAAAAGAGGAAGAGGAGGAGGAGGAGGAGGAGGAGGAGGAAAGACCCCTGTAATCTTAGCAGGTGGATTTCTGTGAGTTCGAGGTCAGCCAGTCTACAGAGTAAGTTCTAGGACATCTACATAGAGAAATCGTGTATTAAAAAACCAAAAAGAATAAACTGTAAAAAAAAAAAAAAAGACTCCTGGGACATGTAGGCAACTGAACCTCTGTGTGTGGTCAAGAGAAGCTCTTCTGACAGATCTGACAGGTAACAATTGATGCTGACTAAGCAAAGATTTAATTATTATGTATGTAGTGCTCTGTCTGCATGTATGTGAGCTGTCACATTGTTGCTGGGAATTGAACTCAGGATGTCTAGAGGAGCAGCCAGTGCTCTTAATCTCTGAACCATCTCTCCAGCTGTCAGGGTGAGCTTTTAAGCACAGAAAGACAAACAAACAAACAAAGCCTCCACATCTTGGTTTAACACACCTTAGCAAGAACAGTCAGCCAAGAAGAGGAACTCCAGAAGCCAAAACAGAAGGATAGTATGTTTAGTGACTTTCTTGGAACTCTGGACTTGCGTGGATTAGGCCTTTGTTCTCGTTTTGGCAGGTGTTAAGGTCTACACGCTAGGCTCTTAGTCCGAGCGGTGCCTCTGTACTTCTAGCATGGTGTCAGTTATGCTAAGGTCTGGGGCCTGTAACTCATTCCTCACAGTGTCTGCTAACTTAAATCCTGATGAGGAGAGACATAAGAACTCTCCTGAACAGGCATGGCTGATAGATGGTCAGCGGCATTCTCTGACTCTGCTACCAAGTGTTTCTTCCCCCCGGCAGCCTGGACTCATAAAAATGCCCCTTTTAATTTTATTTTCCATGTAAAACAATACTGTCAAATAGATACATCAGTGCTCAGACTCCACATTTCAAACCATTCCCTGCTGCTCGCTCTCTCTCCTTTTCTTCCTGTTTCTCTCTGCCCTCCCTCCTCTTCAGACACAGCCAGGAGACCTCAGCCTACCTCCACTTGACTTTCCAGTTTCCACTGGCATTTTGCTGTCTTGTCTGATAAGTCCTTGAAAATACCAGCCAGCATGGCTTTAAAATCTGCCTGGTAATTCCAGTGCCCTCATCTTCCTTGGGGATCTTTCATTTATATTCCCAGGTTTACATGTATGTTTGAATTGCTAGTGAGTTTTGTGGCAGTCAGTATTTGTAAAGCTGCTCTTAGGAATTGGTCTTCCTTTCTTCTTCTAAGTCCCTTTGAGCACTAGGGTCTAAGAAGTAAGTTAGGACCCAGTAGAAGGCACGAGAAGCTCAGTGGCAGACTTTGGGAAGGCTTATTTACTTCTACCCCAACTCCCTCTTGTCTTGTAGTCCTTTGGGTTTCTTTCTATAAGGACTGATGTCTAAGCAGGCATTATATATAATCTCTGCACTCAGGAGGCTGGGGGAAAGGGATTTTCTTGAGTCCAAGGGCATCCTGGGCTAGAGTTGAGACCCTATTTCAAAAAATAAAACAAACAAAAATTGAGGGGGTGGGCAATTTGGGTTTGCTGTGAACTGTAACCCTTGTCCCTTGATTTCTGGAAAATTGCTCAGAAAATTGATTGCAGCTACTACCTGCAGTTTAGTCACTATTCAGGTCTGTTTGTCAGGTTTTACTATACATTTATTTAGCAGTAGACCTATGGCACTGTCTTGTCCCTGGGGCTCTGATGCTCAGCAGAGGTTCTCTAGCACTGGTAAGTGCTGTAGGTGGCTTTGCCATAAGGATTTTCTTTGTGTCAGTAGGCTCACTTCCACCTGTCTGAAGCCTTCTCATTCTGTAGTGGCTTGTCGTAGCCTTGCTTCACCCACAGAGCCCACCCTGACCACTGCTCTGATTTGCTTGGCATGTTTGTAGCAACATTTCTATTTCTGTAGCGTTTGTCTATAATGTGTCATATCATGCAATTTTATGTTGTAAACTGTGAAAGAAGAGAAACATATTTACTATGTATTTTGTATGCTAAGCTGAGTCTGCCACCTTGTGGGTAAAATACCACTTTCCTATCAGGAATTTTGTGAGGCCCAACAATAATATGAGAATGAGATTTCTTCTAACTTCTGTAGTAAAGCTGTAAGGAGTTTTTTGTTGTTGTTGTAAGCATGGCCACTGCATGAATTCTAAACTATAATCTTTGTGGAAATACGCCGGTCACTTGATGAGAGGTTTCCATACATATTTATTAATTTTTACCTGAGTAATCTTAGTCAGGATTCCTCATTCTAGCTTATCAAGTGATATGATATAAGAATGATAAGTAAATTAAAAATTAAAAAATAATTAGAGCTGGAAAGATGGCTCATTGGGTCTAGAGGCTTTTGCCCTCAAACCTGATGACCTAAGTTCCATGCCTAGATCCTCCCTGTGGAGGGAGAAAAATGACTCCTGTAATTGTCCTCTGACTGCACATGTGCAATATGGTGGGCCTGCATTTAAACTCATATAGGAAATAATAGGTAAGTGTTGTAAGAAGAATGTCAGAAGCCACAGGAAAAGTTAGTTTACCAGAAGTTTCATGTGATTTCTTTTCTCCCTCCACAAGGTCTGTCTCAGCATGTTGTTACCAACTATCAGCAGGTTATCCAGCTCCTGGAGGCAGGGATAGCAAACAGGTAAGACGTTTGTTGGGTGGGGTGTTTCTGCAGCCTGCTTTTGCAATCCTGTGTTTTCCTGTCCTTTGGAAAGCATGGCCAAAGGAGAGTTCGGGGGCCACCTTTGTAGTGATCTCTCTGCACTTCTCTGCAGTGTACAGCCAGGTCTTCTCAGATCAAGAACATGGTTAAGTTACTGCTCTTCGCACTACAAAGGAAATAGAGTTTGTTCTGGACATGATAATATTGGGTAGAACTGTCTTCTCAGCTTGGCAAAAATGAATATAGGATAAAATGATTCATAAAACCATTTTTTCTTGTAGTTTTCCAAACTTGTGAGGTTATAGGCACATGAAACTAAGAGATTAACTTACATGCTCCTAACACTACTCTGCAGTGTGATAGCATCTCATGTTTTCAACTACTGTGAGGACTTAAAATATTACTAATAAGTGCCATCTAGGGAAGCTGTTTTCCCTGGGAAGAGATGTTTATCCTGTTATTTATCCTGTTACTACTAGGCCCTTTAGCTGAAAGACAAAGGAAATAACTTAAATTTAACATTCTAGTCCCAGAATTTCATGGAACTTTCTTAGAAGAAAGTTTTGCCTGGTCTTCAGGATAAGCTGAGCTCTTGAATTATTAAGAGTTATGATTCAAGCTGGTTGTGTTGGTACATACCAGGTGGACCTTTGTGAGTTTGAGGTCAGCCTGGTCTACATAGCTAGTTCCAGGGCAGCCAAGGCTATACAGAGACACCTTGGAGGTTGAGGACCTAGCTCAGTGGGAGAGCACTTGGGTTTAGTACTCAGTTCCAGGGGAGGGGGAAGAGGAGGAGGAGGAGGAGGAGGAGGAGGAGAGGAAGAAGAAGATGATGATAATAGAGTCCTGCTCTCAAAAAAACAAAACAAAAATTAAAAAACAAAACAACAAGAGTTAAGATGCAGGTGGGCATGATGATACATACATGCCTGTGATGCCAACAGTGGGAGAGGCTGAAGCAGGATGATTCAGTTTGAGACCTGCCTAGGTTGCATAATATGTTTAAGGACCAAGGTTCAATTTTCAGCACCCAGTGAAGGCTAACAGCAGTCTGTACCTTCCACTTCCAGGGCAGCATATGAAACCTCTTTTGATCTTTTCAGGTACTAAGTATGTATGTATATATATATTTATATATACATATATACATATATACATTTAGCCCTCTGCATATATATATGGTACATATATACATGCATTCATACATGTAAAATAGACAAATCTAAATCTAAAAAAATTTTTTTTGAAAAAATAAAAAGGAGTGTGAGGAGCTGGTGTGTAGTTCAGTATGAGTCCAGCACTGTGGAAAACAGATGTGATGATTCACAGCTGTAATCCAGCATTCAGAGATGGAAATAAGAAGTTCAAAGCCCATCTCAGCCACATACTTGAGGCTACCCTGGGCTACGTGAGGGAACGGGAACTGGAATGTGACTCAGTGGTAGCATGGCTGCCTAGCATGCGCCCTCGGTTAATCCGAAGTGCCAACAAATGAACAAACGGGATAAATATAAGAGTTAGGTTCATTTAGCCCTCTGCATCCTTGAGTATAGGAACACCTCATAGACTTTTAGCCTTTTCTGTCCTCTAAATCCTTAGAAGTCAGTGAAATATAGTCTGAGATAGTTTTAACTAGAGGAATCATTGATCTAGATTTAGGTAAGGAGAGACTCGGTAGCTTTAGGGTTTAACACTGGAATGGATTTCTAAGATCCGCTGTGAGTTCCACATTTAAACATGGCTTCAGTGTAATTCAAGATCCAAATTCAAAAGGCTTTCTGACACTGTTGGGTGAATTCTCTGCTTTATAGCTTAGCTGTCTGCGAGGCTTCTGCAGCGTACTTACTACGCACACTTGTTTTTTTCTATATGTGTGCTGGTGTTGGTTTTTTAAAATAGTTATTTACTTCTTTGTGTATTTGTGTGTGTGTGTATATAGACTCAATGTCAAGTGTCTTTCTCTATTGCCTCCCACCTTACTTTTGAGGCAGGGTCTCTTACTGAATTTGGAGCTCACTGATTGGCTAGACCAGAGCTGCTTAGTAAGCCCCTCTGAGATCCTCCTGCCTCTACCTCCCAGCATTGGGGTCACAGACCTGTGCCACTATGCCTAGCTTTTTACATCGATGCTGGGCTGGCTTCTGCCTTCTTTGGACCACTTTTTTGAAATTTATTTTTATATGTATGATTGTCTTGCCTGAATGTATGTGTACCACGTGTGTGCTATGCCCACAGAAGCCAGAAGTAGATGTCAGTTCCCTGGAGCTGGAGTTACAGATGGTTGTGAGCTGCCATGTGGTTGCTGGGGGTTGAATTCAGATTGTCAGGCCTGGCAGCGGGGACCTTCACTCACTAAACCATCTCACTGACCACAGTCCCACCATGGTGACTTACATGGTCCTTGCAGTAACTGTCTTGCCTTGTGTCTCCAGGATCACAGCAGCCACCCATGTTCACGAGGCCAGCAGCAGATCCCATGCCATCTTCACTATCCACTGCACACAGGTTGGTTGCTCCTCCCTACTGGAGGGTTTCTTTCTCTTCTTGTGCCTTGTGGTTCCTTTCTCGCATACCTTTTGCCTTGTTTCCCTCCTCCCTTTATCCTTACACATTCTCTAATACCATTGGCTTCTTTAATATCTTCTGCTTATCTTCTGCTCAGGACAGTTCAGAATATTTCCACACTTATTAGATCAGTATGGGCTTGTCTAAAATGAAAGTCAAGGTTGAAATGAAAGCACATATTAAAATGAAGAAAGCATAAATTTCACTTCCCATATGATGGAGTGAGAAGATTGACAGGTGCAGCTTCCAAAGACAAGTGTAAAACAGGAGAAAACTATTTCTGAATTCCGAGAGACTAGAGGCATACGGCAAAGTACACACCCAGGATGTACAGGATGGCGAGGAAAAACAGCACAGATATATGGTATTCTTGACTTGGCTTCTCCCATGCCCAAGCTCATCTCTGGATGCTCCAGTGAGGAAGTTCATTGTAGAAGGTAAGGCCTGAGGGTTAGCAATAGCCATTGCAGCCTTCAGAGTGGCTCACTTGATTTTGTGAGGTTAGTTATAATGAGTACCTTGCGGGAGCCAGGGACAAGCAGATCGGTGATTTCCTTAGCTTTCAATGTGGATCCTTTTCATTTAAGTCATGAACTGCCAGACTGGGGACTTAACAGGGAATTCTGAGAGGTGATACAGGTGTAGTAGGTTTAATAATAACTCTGCTCCCATTGTTCATGTCAGACAGCTCACAACCACATGCAATTTCAGGGGGTCCAGCTTCCTCCTTGGGCACTAGCACTAATGTGAGCATACCCCCTCCACACAAATTAAAAATAAAAAAATCTTTAAAAAAATAAGACTAAATAGATCAAAATCACTCACATAGTCCTGATTTGACTGAGCCTGTACATATTTATAGAGGAAGCACAAATGAGCACTGTGGCTAGTGAATACTGAAGTATCCTGATCTTTTAATGCATTTCCCTGCTGACATGAAGTTCAGTCAGCAGAGACTAGAAGTCTAATTGAATCAAAACATGGAAGTACTTGGGAAGTACAAGCAGGAAGATCAGGAATTCAAAATCAGTCTGGGCTATAACAAGTTCAAGGCCACCGGGCAAGTTGGCACACACCTTTAATCCAGCATTTAGGAGGGAGAGACAGGTGGATCTCTGTAAATTTGAGCCCTGGTCTACAAAGCTAGTCCAGGACAGCCAGGGCTATACAGAGAAACCCTGCCCCCCAAAACAAACAAACAAACAAACAAACAAACAACAAAAACCAAATTCAAGGCCAGCCTGGGCTAAGGTCTGTATCTAAACAATTAAAACAGAAAAACAAAATAATGAGATTGTAGCCTTTGCTTATTATCTCAGGACTTGAGAGGCACAGGGAAGAAGTTCAGAAATTCAAGGTCAGCCTGGGCTACATGAAATTTTGTTTCAAGGAAACCGACCCCATTGTGGTGCTGGACTTTAATTCTAGCACTTGGGAAGCTGAGGCAGAAAAATTGCAAGCTTGATACTATTCTGTGATAGAGAGAGTGAGCAGTTAAGTACTTGAGAAAAATGTTCAACATCACTAGTAATTAAAGAAAAACAAGTTAAAACCTACCTTTGACCATGAATAATGTTTTGTTATTTTTTGTTTGGGTATTTTGAGACAGTTCCCTGGCTGTCCTGGAACTCACTCTGTAGACCAGGCTGGCCTTGAATTTAGAGATCTGCCTGCCTCTGCTCTTGCTTATTGAGTGCTGGGATTAAAGGCTTGCTCCACCATTGTATGACTACCATGGATAAAATTTTAAAGAGTTTTTACATTACATATTGACAAGGCTAGAGTTCTATAATCCTGTACTATATGTATAAAATGGCACAACTTTAGAAAAGACCAGTAGTTTCTTTAAACGTTAGATAATACCTAATCATATGACCCAGGCAACTTTTCCTCCTAGGTATCTGTGGTGGTTTGTATATGCTTGGCCCAGGAGTGGCACTGCCAGAGAGTGTGTCTTTGTTGGAGTAGGTGTGTCACTGTGGGTGACCCTCATTATAGGTGCCTGAAACTTGCTCTGTAGATTGACCTTGAACTCAGAGATCTTCTTGCCTCAGTCTCCTGGGATTAAAGGCATGTACTACCTTGCCTGGGCCTAAGCTTTTCATGGCCTCTGTGCCTCAAGATCCAGGTCAGAAACTTGTGTCTTCTAGCCTCAAGATCTGGATCACAGGTGAGCCCTCCAATTCTGGATTGTAGTTCATTCCAGATATAGTCAAGGTAACAGTCAGGAATAGCCACTACAGTATCTAACCAACAGACCAGAGATCATATCCATAAAAGACCTATATACAAATATTATAAAAGCTTTATTTGTCACTGCTGGAAACTGTGACTGCCCAATGTCTTTTGAGAAATAAATAATAGATAACCATGACACATATATCTATACATTGGAATACTGAATAAACACAAACTGACTGACACATGCTTGTGGTGGTTTGAATAGGTATGGCCCACATACACTCATTTGTTTGAATGGTTGTCCCTATATAGGGAGTGGCACAATTAGGAGATGTGACCTTGTTGGAAGAAGTGTTTCACTGTGGGGGCAAGCTTTTAGATCTCCTATGCCAAAGCTGAGCCCAGTGTGGCACACAGTCCCCTTCTGCCATCTATGAATAAAGAACTCTCAACTCCTTTTCTAGCACCATGTTTGCCTGTACACTGCCATGCTTCCAGCCATGATGATAATAGACTAAACCTCTGAACTATAATATAAGCTAGCCTTAATTAAATGTTTTCCCTGGTCATGGTGTCACTTCACAGTGATAAAACCCTAAGACAATGCTTCAACAAATGTGTCTCAAAATTATGCCCAGCCAGAAGAAACCCAGATATTGTATGATTCTAGTTTATGAACTATCCCAAAAGGCAGATTTGTATAAAGCATTGATTAGTGATTACTTGAGCTGGAGATGGGAGCAGAGATTAATTACAAACACAGTTGGAAGAAATTGGGAGTCATTGGAAATGTTCTAAAAGTTAATTTTGATGATGAAGGCACAGCACTGAAGTTTTATAAGAAGGGTCTGGAAAAATGGCTCAGCAGTGAAGAGTGTGCAAAGGATCTGATTCTGGCCCCAGCACCAAGCTCAGGCCTCTCCCAGCTTCCTGGATCTGGAGGTGCTGGGGAATCTGACGTGTCCAGACCCCATGGTACCTATACTCACATGCATGCACCCACATAGAGACAAATACACACACAAACAATTAAAAACTAAAATAAGCCTTTCAAAAGATTACAAAACAAACCAGGCATAGTGGTAAATGCCTTTAATCCCAGCATACAGGAGGCAAATCTCTTGAGTTCAAAGCCAGACTGATCTACAGAGTGAGTTCCAGGCCAGCCAGGGAAAGCCTGTCTGGAAACAACAACAACAAAACTATAGAACCAACCCACACTGAGTTAGGGGAAGAGAAAACAGAGAACCAGTTTGTTAGAGGTGGCTAAGTGTTCTCAAATGGAACATGTTAAAATCTTGCCATAGAAAGTTAACATGCTGTGATTGACAGAATAACAGACCTGATCAAGAGTTATCACATCTTCTGTGGTTCTTTGCTGGTGAAAGTCAGAGCCCCCCATTGGCTTGCTTGATGAATTGTACTAACATCCCTACTGTCCCCCAAAACTCTGCAGAGGCCAATCTGGAGATTCGCCCTGCTCAGTATAAGTTGTGCCGATGATTTTATTTTATTTATTTATTTATTTATTTTTTGGTTTTTTGAGACAGGGTTTCTCTGTATAGCCCTGGCTGTCCTGGAGCTCACTTTGTAGACCAGGCTGGCCTCGAACTCAGAAATCCGCCTGCCTCTGCCTCCCGAGTGCTGGGATTAAAGGCGTGCGCCACCACGCCCAGCTTGTGCCGATGATTTTAAAAGTCATGCTGATCAGATAGTGAGTGTTCATCTGATTTAGAACAAGTCACCTTGCCGGACGGTGGTGGCACACGCCTTTAATCCCAGCACTCAGGAGGTAGAGGCAGGCAGATTTCTGAGTTTGAGGCCAGCCTGGTCTACAGAGTGAGTTCCAGGACAGCCAGGGCTACACAGAGAAACCCTGTCTCAAAAAACAACAAACAAACAAACAAACAAAAAGAACAAGTCACCTTGGTTAGGACTTTACCTATGGGGGAATGCCATTCATTCTGAATGATAGCTTTAAATGGTCTTTGTCCTTAGGCAATCCTACAGAACAACCTCCCCTCAGAGACGGCCAGCAAGATCAATCTTGTGGACCTAGCAGGCAGGTAACTGGGATTTCAAAGTTAAGAATTATTGCTCTCTTAACAGTGACTTGTAGCTTGCCCACTTTACATGGGATAAGCTGCCTTTTGCCCTGTTTAATCATCCTGAGATTACAAAGAAGGAACTCTTGAATGCCAGCTTGAAGGTTACAGTCAGGAGCTGGGAAACTTCCATAGTCTGGGTTTTTAGTCTGAACTGTCTGTTGGAATCCTTAAAACCTTCAGAGCATACCTTAGAGGCTGCAGGATCTCTGAATTTGAGGCTAGCCTGGTCTACAGAGTGAGTTCCAGGACTGCCAGGGCTACACAGAGAAACCCTATCTCAAAAAAACAAAAACAAAAACAAAACAAAACAAACAAAAAACAAAAGAGAGAGAGAAACACAGAAAGCCTCAGGTAAGAGAGAGGTGATTGTGTGGGTGAGGCAGAAGTGAATATCAATTTTATGTAGCTGTTCCTACCTTAAATGTGTTTAAAGATACCATGCTTGTTGTTAGAAGGATTCATACTGTATTCATATTGGAACCGAATGTGTGTCCAGAAAAGAAACATTTGAGGATTTTATAAGTAGGTATATGATAGCATAAGATAAATTTTCTCACTTTGGAATTTAAAGGAAAACCAGTGTGATGAGGAGCTGGGGACTTTGTGAGCCCTGGGCTTAGTCCCAGACAGCAGTGGGATGAGGGTGGGCAGAGCTAGGGCCTGTTTGAAAGCATCTTTTACCACTTGCCATTACTCTAAAAAGGGAGTTTGAGGTGGACATAATAGTTACCTACCTGTAATCTCAGTACCCAGGAGGCAAAGGCAGGCTGATCTCTATGAGTTCCAGGACAGTTTGGGTCACATAATGAGACCCTATCTTTAAAAAAAGGGGGCGGGGGAGGTAGAATTTTGAGACACATGAAAGTTAATGACACAGATACAGTAAATCATTAAACTGTCAAAATATTAATTTAAAGCAAGTCCTTCCCTGTGAAAGGCTGCTACCATCACTACTGTAGATAAGCATTGTTTGGCTTAGAATGCTCTGGCAGCTCCTTTTGGCCCCCCACACCCCACTCACTAGCAAGATTTACAAGGGGACCTGTGTGGAGGCAGTCCTGCAGTCTTAACATCCCATACTGGCTGGGACTCTGCAGACCTGAAGCTGAAGGAGAGCCTTGGAGGCAACTCCAAACCATCATGGTTGCCAGTAAGCGGGATGCTGGATCTGCTTCTGTTTGTATCCAGAAAGAGGAAAAATGTTGATGATGGTACAGGAGAGGGTAACACAAGAGAAACTGATTCTGTGGAAGTGCTATAACAGGGCAGGTCCAGCAGCACTGAGGAGCTTTGTGAGCTTTGTGTTTATTCTTATTGGTCTGTTTCAGTGAGAGAGCTGATCCCAGTTACTGTAAGGACCGGATTACGGAAGGTGCCAATATCAACAAGTCCCTTGTGACCCTGGGAATTGTAATCTCCACTTTAGGTATCTTGGTAATAGACTCAGGGTGAATGGCATTGGGAGGGAGACCTGGGAAAATAACTCATACTACTTTTATTTTGTCAAAATGTGGTAGATGCTTACAAAGTTATTTTTTGATAAGGTTACATTTTGGTTTGAGCATGAAAATCTGTTGTTTTTAGCATATGAGTGACCATCATTCCAGAATAATGTTAAAATACTCCATATCGTAGTTCAATGTCTAAACTTAAAGCCTATGCAGGAAAGGAGTATGGCACTCAGTTTGTGTTATGTAACCATTGTTTTAGAGTATTTGCTTCATAACGCCTTCAGTATTCTACTTTTGATTTGCTTTTCTACTTTTGTTTTTTATCTATCAAGCCCAGAACTCACAAGTGTTCAGCAGCTGCCAGAGCCTCAGTAGTGCAGCCAGCAGTGGGGGTGACAGTGGGGTTCCCAGCACCACATCTGGGGCCAGCAGTGGAGGGGGGCCTGCGAGGAGGCAGTCGTACATCCCATACCGGGACTCTGTGCTCACCTGGCTGCTGAAGGAGAGCCTTGGAGGCAACTCCAAAACCATCATGGTTGCCAGTAAGTGGAGTGCTTCCGTTTGGAGCTGGTATTGTGTCTAGAGAGTGCACTAGCCATTTATGCTCCTCAATCCTGCAAGAGTGCATTCGCTGCAAGACTAGTAAGAGGGAGGGGCCCAGAGTATTGCTCATCTTTATCCTTCCACCTCAGCTGTGTCCCCTGCACATACCAGCTACAGTGAGACCATGAGTACAATGAGATACGCATCCAACGCCAAAAACATCATCAACAAGCCACGGGTGAACGAGGTAAGACCTTCCTTGGAAGACTTGGTCTGACATCTTTGAAGTCTCCTTCTTGTTTTCTGGGTTTTTTTCTTTATTCCTGTCATAGCCATGTCTCTGTTGTGGTGACTAAACATTGACGAGAAGCAACTTGGGAAGAAAAGCTGCATCTGTCATTTTTCTGTTGCTGTGATAAAATACCATAACCAAGCCAACTTATAGAAGAAAGAGTTTATTTGGGGCTATGGTCCTAGAGAGTTAGAGTCCATGATGGTGGAGTAACAGAGCAGGTGGAAGGTACCCAGAGCAGCAGCTGAGAGCTTACATCTGAACTGCATGCAGGAGGCAGTGAGAACTAGCTAGAGGTGGCTTTGAAACCCATCCATAGTGACTTACTTCCTCTAGCAAGGCCACACCTCATAATCCTCCCCAAACAGCCACCAGCTGGAGACCAAGTATTCAAATGTCTAAGATTTATGGGGGATGTCTCATTCAAAACACTATCACTTATACAGATTGCAGTCCACAATTGAGGGAAGCTGAGGCAGGAACCTGGAGTAACTCAGTTTGCTGGATTGCCCTCCATGGCTTGCTCAGCTTGTTTTTTTTTATACAGTATAGACCACCTACCCAGAAGTTGCACTGTCCACAGTCAGCTGGACCCTCCCCATCAACCAATAACCAAGAAAATGCCCCATGGGGTTGCCTACGGTTTAGTCTGAGAGACATTTTCTGTTGGGGTTCCAGTTTTCCAGATGACTTTAGCTTCTGTTGAAAGGACCTAGTGGGGAACCCCCCACTCAATTCCCGATTTGGCATGCACCCAAGAATCACGAACAGTACAGAACGCCTTGATGTAAAAACACGAGGTAGTTTAATGGTGGAGTTCTGGGTCGAAACGTATCTCACTCAGGAGACAGTGGTTTCGACCCTGAGGCTTGTAAGCTGGGGTTTTTATAGAAAAGGGGTGGGGCTGGGGGGAGGAATTGGCGCGGTTTCACATGATTGGTTCATTTAAACATCAGCAGGGAAGAATTGGCGCGATTTCACATGATTGGTCCATCTAAACATTAGCAGACTGTCAGAAGGGCGGGAGATAGGGAGGCTCCAGGCCAGTCCGGCATGTCATTCTTTATCTTTAGGGATAAGCAGCCTCAGGAATGTCTCAAGACAGGCCTGCCCAGGCATGTTCTGTCTGGCCTGTTCTGCTATGTTCTCAGCCTGAGGTTTCAAAGCTCACAAACAACTCTTTGGGCTATTTGACATAAATTACATGAATCACAGGTCTCAAGTTTTATTTTCTTTCACTGTCAAGTTGACAAAAATCTAAAGAGCACAATTTTCATCCCACCTTGCCTGTTGTAAATGATTTACTTTCTCCCAATGAAATGGCCTGCCTTTCTCTGATCTCTCAGCAGATCATTTTATGAACAGTTTCCTTTAGGCATTTGTTTTTTTCTTTTTTTTAAAGATTTATTTATCATATGTAAGTACACTGTAGCTGTCTCCAGACACACCAGAAGAGGGCGTCAGATCTCATTACGAACGGTTGTGAGCCACCATGTGGTTGCTGGGATTTGAACTCAGGACCTTTGGAAGAGCAGTCAGTGCTCTTAACCTCTGAGCCAAGGCATTCGTTTCTTTAAGGCCATTCATCATAAGATCCCTAGTGTACAATTGCCCCTCGAAGAAAGGTCATTTGGAACCTTAGGTTTGATGCTTTCATTTTTAATTGACACTGATTTGTGTCTAGGTTTTGGATTAAAACAGGAGTATAAGGAACTTGTGGCTTTGAAAGCTGAGTGATCCCAAGAACGTTGCTAGTGTTCCTTATCTCTTGGAGATTCTGTGAACTTTCAGAGCATGGGTCCCAGCTGGTGGACAGACATACCTAGGGGCTGTTTTCAAAGGCAGTGTGATTAGACGTGTATCAGATTAAGTCATCATACAGGAGGATTAACGTTTGTGAGCTGCCCTGCCCTGCTCTAAGGTGGTGATTTTCTTTTTTTTTTTTTTTTTTTTTTTTTTTTTTTAAGATTTATTTATTATTATATGTAAGTACACTGTAGCTGTCTTCAGACACACCAGAAGAGGGAGTCAGATCTTGTTACGGATGGTTGTGAGCCACCATGTGGTTGCTGGGATTTGAACTCTGGACCTTCGGAAGAGCAGTCGGGTGCTCTTACCCACTGAGCCATCTCACCAGCCCAAGGTGGTGATTTTCAAAGTCCATATATAGAAGGATTATCTGAAGAGTTTGTTAAACATAACTGAGCCCCAACCCCCAAGAATGTTTTCCTTGGGTAGGTCTGTAATTTGCATTTGTCACAAGTTCTTGGATGAGGCTGATACTGCTGTAGGTCCTAGGATTCTGCTTTGATAAGTCACTCTCTCGAAGAATAACACCTTTCTCCAGATAAGCACTCCATAGCAGTCTGGGGCCTGCTGGGAGCCAGTGGTGACTGCGCTCTCTGTGTTTCAGGACGCGAATGTGAAGCTCATCCGAGAACTCAGGGAAGAGATTGAGAGGTTGAAAGCCGTGTTGCTGAACTTTGAACTGGTATGATGGCAGTCAGTAGTCTTCTATATTGCAATGATGGTCTTGTATCTGGAACACTGGGGCCTGCCATACTCTATGTTTTCAAGTTTTATATTATTATTGTGTATTTGCGTGAACATGGGTGTATACATGCACGTAGAGGTCAGAGGACACCCTTTGGAGTGGTTCTCTCCTTCCACCTTGGGCTCTGGGGCGAGAACTCAGGTTGCCAGGTATGCATAGAAGGAGCCTCTGCCTGCCGAGCATCTGGCTGGCCTTGTTCTTTATATTTTCAGTTGTCAGTGATGGAGCAGAAGCAGAAGGCCCCCCCCCTTCTCTGTGTGGCTTCAGATGAGCTGGATGGCCTTTCCTTGTGTCATCTTTTGTCTAGAGGACACTTGCCTTGCTGGCCCTTGCTCTCTGTAGAATTGGGTCCTAGAGAAGAATTTATTTCATTTCTCCTCCATTGTATTCATATGAACCCAAATACCAAATGCCCCTGACTTACATCTTACTTCAGTGGTGAAGTCTTTGCTTTATCCATACTTTAATTTATCCTTAGATGCAATGATGGGACCTACTTGTAGGTCATAGCAAGAAAACATCAGAACTTGTTCTCTCTCTCTCTCTTTTTCTCTCTCTCTCTCATCTCCCCCTCCCCTCTCCTCTCTTCCCCTCCCCTCTCCCCTCTCCTCTCCCTCTCTCTCTCCTCTCCTCTCCCTCTCCTCCTCTCTCCTCCCCTCCTCCTCCTCTCTCCTCCTCTCCTCTCCTCTCCCCTCCCCTCCCCTCCCCTTCTCTCTCTCTCTCTCTCTGTCTCTGTCTCTCTCTGTCTCTGTCTCTCTCTCTGTCTCTCTCTCTGTCTGTCTGTCTGTCTGTCTGTCTGTCTCTGCAGAGGAACTTCAGCTCACTGAATGATGATCTGGATGAGAGCCTGCAGGAGCTAGTCTTCCAGAGTGATTTGAAGGTGGGTGTGTTGAGTGGACCCAGTAGAACTTTCCAGTACCCTGCAATTAAGTTTGATCTCCATTTGTCCTTCCTCATCTAGGTCTGCTCCCTCAGTGGGGCAAAGAGCAGCTGTCCAGTTTAGAAATCATTTTTATTTACATTGAGCCTTGAGTAGAGAAGGTGTTTGCCTTAGCTGATAGTAAATGGATTTTTTTTTGTATGTTTGTATTTTACTTTCTTAGGCACATGGTAGCTTTTTTGGATAGTATGAGTAGCCTAGAAAAATGATTTTCTAGTCAGTAATCAGGCAGCCAGCGTGTATTCATGGACTGAGCGCTCAGTTTGAAGCTTCCAGGGCTAGAGGAGTCCCTCCCTCCCTCTGATGGCACAGACCACTTGGATACACAGGCTGGTGTTTCATGACATGTCTGATAAGGAAGAAATCATCATGCCCTATAATTTTTGGAACAGTTGTCATATGCTGGAAGGCAGAGAACTGGTTTTGAACTAGACCTTGAGGGGTTGATAGAGTTGATAGAGAGGGAGAAGGGCACTTTGTATGAGGGAGAGATGACATCAGCAAAGCCACAGAACTGGGAGAGTGACCTGGGACAGTAACAGTATGGAAACATGTACAGATTACCTGGTGCAGGGAGCATAATGGAACAAAGATAGTCATGTCACAGCAGCGGGGACATGGGAAGGGAGGCAGGAAGGAGCCAGGGACATGGTACTTCTCTGATTAGGCCCTACCTTCTAAAGTTTCCATCACTTTCCAAAGCACTGCCACCAGCTGGGCACCAAGTCTTTAACACAGGAGCCTCTGAGGTATTTCATATTCAAACCACGGCACATTTTTTTTCTAGTTAAAAGAACAATGTACGCTCACTTGAAGAAAAATTTAAGCATTTATTGAAGGAGCTGCTGTTTCTGAAAGTAACACTTGCTTATTAAAGAACACTTAAAACACACGAAGCACTCACAGATAAAAAGGTACAAGGACCTCTGTGAGGTTCCAAATAGTGACATCTGGGATCGTGAGGGAGGAGGTAAAACATGGAGGCAATAGGTGAGAGTGGACCTCAGTCTCTTCCCCACACAGGGAGCCTGTCATCTCTTGTACTCTGCAGATAGACACGCTGACTCAACACTGGACTGAGAAGCGGAATGACCGGCAGGCGCTCATGGAGCATTATGGTGTGGACATCAACAGGAAGAGGGCCAGGGTGGTTATTGACTCCAGCCTGCCACACCTGATGGCCTTGGAGGATGATGTGCTCAGCACAGGGGTTGTGCTTTATCACCTCAAGGTGAGGAGGCTGGCTCACCACCTTCCTCCCCGGCCACTGGCCTCAGAAAGTAGCTCACAGCTGCGTTCTTAGGGATCCAGACCAAGGCCTCAGAGAGCTGCCTCGGGGATCTGATCCAGCCGCAGTTGGGATTTTGTTTGGGTTTTGTGTAAATGGCTGGAGGACGCTGGAAATCAACATGATGATTGGTTTTCAGCTGCTAACTAGTGCTTTCCTGTAACTGGCTCATTATTTCTGTGCCTTAATTTCTTCACATTAAGGTAAGAATGGCACCTCTTCCATTGCTTTTCTGATTTCCTAAAGCACAGGGGTGCAGTTACGAAGAGCAAAATCCTAACCTCAAAAATACAATCAGTATAAGTTGAGAAAAATGCCCTGTGCCTACAGTCCCAGCTGCTCAGAAAGGTGATACAGAAATGTCCTTGAGCTCAGGAGTTGGAGGCCAGCTTGTTTAAGAAGATGATAATCATCAGAGCTTCTAAACTACAAATTCAGGTTGCTCAAACATGGGCAAATTCAAGAGTCTAGAAAGTTTTCTTCTCACACTTTCATTGAGCCTACAAACCAACAAAGACAGATGCTTGCCCTCCACCCAACCCCTGAAGAGAGACCATGGGCAGGCGACTTACAAAAAGAAAGCATGCCGGGCGGTGGTGGCGCATGCCTTTAATCCCAGCACTTGGGAGGCAGAGGCAGGCGGATTTCTGAGTTCGAGGCCAGCCTGGTCTATAAAGTGAGTTCCAAGACAGCCAGGGCTATATAGAGAAACCCTGTTCAAAAAACCAAGAAAAAAAAAAGCATTTCATTAAGAGCTTCCTTATAGTTTCAGAGGGTTACTCCATGCCCATCATGGCAGGAAGCAGGCAGGCAGGCAGGCATGTCACTGGGGCAATAACTGAGAGCTCACATCTGATCTAAAAGTTGCAGGCTGAGAGAGAGCAAGACTGGGCCTGGTGTGGACTTTTGAAACCTCAAAGCC
Organism: Mus musculus; assembly: GCF_000001635.26. Lineage (NCBI taxonomy): Eukaryota > Metazoa > Chordata > Mammalia > Rodentia > Muridae > Mus > Mus musculus. Next base: position 120,686,015 of record NC_000068.7, read on the forward strand.
TGGTGACATACTTCCTCTAACAAGGCCACACTTCCTAATCCTCCCCTAACAGTTCCACTAACTGGGGACCCTGCATTCAAACATGATCCTATAGAGACCATTCTATATCAAACCACCACAGAATGGATTTTCTCACCTCAAATGAGAAAAGTGAGAAAAAGCCCTCCTTGACTGGATCCTAAAACCCTGTACCCAACTGCTGGGGTTTTGGTTGATTCCAGATACAGTCAAGTTGACAACCAAGACCAGTCATCACGCTTCTCCCTTGGCACTGTTGATAGAAGTTGGCAACCATTGACTTATATGCAGGGAGGAGTGGTAGAGGGGCATGGGGCAAGACTAAAACTTCATTGCTTCCAGGATTCTTCTTTTACACTGTCTTGGGAAAGCTACAAGGTCTCCCTGTTGCTGCTAATAGTGTGACCTAGTGATTTTAGTCACCTTGGAAATCTCTCATTGGAGAGGTGTTAGGATAAGGCTGAGAAAAACATGGGTAGTGGATTCAGAGACCTGAATTGAAGCCACAGCTTTCCTACTTAGCAAATGGGTTTCTTAGGCAATTTGTCTTCTATGAGCTTCAGATTTCTGGCCTATAAGAAGGTTACAGTAGCACCAACGTTTGAGGTTGTTAATGGATTAAACAAAGCCAAGTACAATTATAAATGCCACTGATCCCAACACTTGGGAGACTGAGGCAAGATGTTGAGAGTTCAAGACCAGCTTAGGCTACAAAGTGGGTTACTGGCTTATAAAGCAAACAAAAAGAAGATAATGTCTACAAAACGTTTAGCATAATACTTGGGACATAGCAAATGGTTACTTAAGAAACATATACCCAGGCTGGAGAGATGGCTCAGCGGTTAAGAGCACTGGCTGCTCTTCCAAAGGTCCTGAGTACAAATCCCAGCAACCACATGGTGGCTCACAACCATCCGTAATGAGATCTGATGCCCTCTTCTGGTGTGTCTGAAGACAGCTACAGTGTACTTACATATAATACATAAATAAAAATCTTAAAAGAAAAGAAAGAAACAAACAAGTCAGCATCTTTGTTACCATGTTGCTACCTTCTAACAGCTGTGTGGTCTGCAGTGGGTTTGTCATAACCAAGAGCCCAAAGCCTAGTGTTGTACTAATTCAGTGCTTTGCTTGTGTTAACACCAGTTGCTGTGCTCTCTTCTACTCTCTTCCAGTTCCTTTCGCTTCTCGAGACACCTTCCCCCTGTTTGTGCTAACCCTTCATAGAACTTGGCATCTGTTATGCTTTCTCTGTGGAGCAAGAAGGTAACAATCCATAAATCTTTACAAAAAGGTCTTTGAGTCTCCTGCATCAAACATGGGCCACACTCACCTTAGTTGCTTTGAGAATGGAGTATATGTAGTATATGTGTGCCCCCCTTCCTTCTACTGAAGAATTTCTAACCTGCAGCTATGCCTTGACCTCAGGCCACAGGGCAGAAAGGAGTTTGTCAGCACTTGTTGGGCTTTTCAAATAGACAAGTGGTGTGTATTACTGCTAGTGTCCCCCTGGACTGCAGAGCGAGCGGCTGGGAGGCCAGAAGAGCCTCCTGAGGTTGGGAAATGGTTCTGAGAATGCTGAGCTAGGCTTGGGGAGACACAGATGACACACAGATGTGAACTCTGCTTTGAGGCTGTGTCTCTCTTGATTCTTATTAAAATGGCTTCCTTCTTTCCTCCCCATAGGAAGGGACAACAAAAATCGGAAGGATTGATTCAGACCAGGAGCAGGATATCGGTAGGTGACCACACATTTGAGTCTGACACACAGGCAACTATTTGTGTCTGAATAGAGGAAGCTGATGACCGTGATGTGGAAAGGTGTCTGAAGGGTTCTGGGTCTGCTTTTCTTTCTGCTGCTGCTTTTGAGTTGAAACTTGGAAGGAGGAGGTTTATATGGGGAGGCTTTCACCTCTTGATGGTTTCAGGTGGTGGGAGTTCTTTTTTGTTGGGCTGGGAAATAATCCAGGTGTTGGGTTGGAACTTGTTAAAACCGGAAGAGGCATTCTCCTGAATGATTTCTGAACTCAAGTTGCCCCCTTCTCTTCAGTCCTTCAGGGCCAGTGGATTGAGAGAGACCACTGCACGATCACTAGCACTTGTGGGGTGGTCATCCTCCGGCCTACCCAAGGGGCACGCTGTACGGTCAATGGCCGTGAGGTCACTGCTTCCTGCCGTCTGACACAAGGTAAGGCTGTCTACCCCCCAGGGTATATCTGGATGAGTGATGAACATCTTCAGTCTCATAGGTCCAGAGTGAAGCAAGACTCAATCATGTGTTACTCAGCCAGGAACCTGAAGATTTTCTAATATAATCCTCCTCATTCTAGGACCCAAGAGTAGAGATGACTCATGGAAATTTGTGCTTGTCTATCTGAACCTCAGTTTCTCCATCTGTGATAATGGGAGCATAGGGCAGGATTGAATGAAGCCTGTCTTTTTGCAGTTCTTGGTAGTTTGCTGTAAAGACTTTGTGTCAGTGTGCCACTAGTCTATTTAAGTCCCATTCTCTGAAGCTCAGAGCCTTCCTCTTCATGAACTTTCTCGACTATACTACCTGGAATTTTTCCTGCTATTTATTTGATTATAACTGTGAGATATATCATTAATAGATATCAACTTAGCTTGTTGCAGGCATGAGTTATCTCACAGTATCACAGTTTGTCTCAGGGCGTGATTATGGACTGAACTCTGGTTGGTGTGTCACAGGAGCTGTCATAACCCTGGGGAAAGCACAGAAGTTCCGATTTAACCACCCAGCCGAGGCCGCTGTGCTGCGGCACCAAAGGCTCAAGGTAGGCATGGCTGTGATGTCTGAGCGGCTGCTTGGGAAGCCTCGGCACTACCCTGTGGGAATAACTGCTCATTTCCATGTCTCAGGTTGGAGAGGCTCTTGGCAGTAGTGGCTCTTTGGAATGGCTGGACTTGGATGGAGATGTCAGTGCCTCAAGACTGGGTCTCTGCCCTGTGCTCAGGAAGGAGAGGTGAGAATCTGCTGATTGTAGCAATGGAGTCTCCTACGTTTACTTCTTAGTCTGGAACAGACTGGAAATGGGAGAGTGTTGTATAACATCTAAGGTCTGAACAAATTAGGTCCAGATTGACCTGGACAAGTGTTGTGGCTTGAAAATAAAATGTTCTCCATAGGCTTGGGCATTGAAGAGCAATCTCCATCTTGTGGCATAACCTATGAGGTTCTGGAACCTTTAGGAGGTATGATGGAGTGCAAAGAAGTAGGTCACTGGAGGCGTGTTTTTGGGATGTATCTTATTCTGCTTCCCTCTGTCCCCGCTCCACTTCCTATTACCATGAGGTGAGCCACTTTGTACCACCACGTGTGCCCCTAGCCTTGCTCATGCCCAAACCGCAGGATAGTCTCCCATAGACTAGGACTTCTGAACTGGTAGTGAATCCTTTCCTCAAGTCGTTTCCCTCAAGTGTTTGATACAGCAATGAAAAACTATGAGTAATCTGAAAATTGGGAACTGGCTGCTGAGTTTGTAGCCAACAGGGACATAGCCATGGCCCTCATTTTCTTCCTGCTTGGTATCTTGTCTCTCTTCTCACTGGAAGGCATGCATCTCTCCTGTCGGCAAGATTTATCTAGGAAGTGTCAGCAGACATCTTTGGTCCTGCTTCTGTAAGTCTCAGTGCACATGTGTGTGAGCTCATAGTATGCATATCTGTTAGCCTAAATTATATTTGACTTCCTCTGGATCTTTAAAATGTATTTCTTTTATTCTCTCAACCAACAATGCAGAGCTATGCACATGAGAGATCAGGACCTATGGGCACAATGAGAAAACACGTTGGGAGTCTGCTATCCCTCCTGTTTCACCTGCTTTGGGACAAACGTTGACGTCTTGAGTTAATTTATATGTAATTGACAGCAGCTGGTTTTCCACTTCATCCTTGTCCTTTCTATACAGTATCCTTTCCTCGACTGGACACCTGGTGGGTTTGTCCCTGGAAGCTCCTTTGTTCCTTTAGCCAAAATGGCCTGTGTGTCAGGTCTAACTGTAGGAAAGTCATCAGGGACTCAGTACCAGTGAGATCACTAGCAGGACTATCAAGCACTTCCAAGGACTCTCAGCAGGTTCTTGTGACCTGTGGCCTCTTTGGAGGGATCCGGCTCACTCTTCTGGCCTGGAGCATTTGATGGAAGATGAAGATAGTCTCTCTGACACTGATAGCAGGAGATGATGTGGATGGGGAGCTGGGTGAGCAGCAGAGCATCTTCACAGAGCTGCTCACATGATGAACAATGCTACAGCAGAGGTTTAGGGACGGCTGGTCCCAGGGTCAAGGTCTTAGGGAAGATGGAGAGTATCAAAGCCCAGGAGAATTTGGGATTGAGGCTGAAGTTCTTGTTTTCTCAGAAAGAACCCTTATTTTGTAGGGAAGCCGTGAAGAAGAATTTGTTTTGGATAAGGTTTCATTGGGAAGGCAGATTGAAGATCTGGTTTATCTCAGAGTGCAGAGTTCACAGGGAACAACACTGCAATTTGAAGAGCTATGGATATAGAATGGTGCATTGGAGTTGGGTGAACAGACTCACCTGTGGCCCTACCACAGAAGAGCTGTGTGATCTTAGACCGCTCCCTTACTCTTTGAGCCTCTTTCCTCACCTCTAAAGGAAGGGTGCTTATCCACTTCCCAGGGATCCTGTGATGAGGACTGGTGGAGCTGAACGGGCATAATCCTCACATGGCCCTAATGGCCCTAGGAAAGCTGTTTTCCTTTCTTGTCCTCTTGTGTAAGCCAGCTCACCATTCTCCCCCGAGAGCACTGTAGGCTCATCCTTCCTTTTCTCATCTCCAGGACTCTGTAGCCCATGACCTTTCATCAACACCAAGAATGCGCTCATTTATCCATCCAGCTGTCAAGGCCTCTCTCATGGACTGCCCCCGCCATTCACCACCAGCTTGAGGGGCCTGTAGGCTGGGCTGGGCCTATCCATCTGCTGTAGCCAGCATCTGGTGCCAGCCCTTGGTCAGGTGGTGTGGCCCTCAAGCTAGTGACTGTGCAAAGGGGCCAGGGAGTGGAACAGACAGAAGAAAGTACATGGCCAGGTCTGGATTTGTGGGTTGTCTCTCCTACTCTTAACCTGGGCTTGGCATCAGTGCTGCCCTCATCCTAGGCTGCTATCCCTCATTTATCTCTGGAGGAGCATTTGAGAGGGCCAGAGCTTTTTCTAAGCCATTTTTGTTTTCTTGTAGTAGTGATTTGGACCAGGAAAAAATTTTGTCCCTGAGTCTGTTGGCTATGTTATTCTAATTCTCTTGTTTGGAGTTGGTGGGGCCGGGCTTACCTTAAATGTCTGGAACCCAGAAGAGGCTCTCACTGCTGCTGCAGTAGTAAGTAGCCACCACTAGATTCTGCTGCAGACCCGGCGAGACCCCAAGGCAGCAGAGAACAACTGTGAATTTTTGTAGAAACCCTTTTTAATTCTTTCATTTTTAAAGGAATAGCTCCTCTGTATGTGAATACTTGCATATATACTTGACTTGGGGTATGTGTGTGCGTGCATATGAGAGAGAGAGAGACTAAAGTTGATATCAGTGTCTCTCAATGGCTCCACTCTATTAAGGCATGGTCTCTCTCTGACCCCAGAGCTTGCCAGTTATAAACTAGCCAACTTGTCGTAGGTATCCCCTGCCTCTGCTGTCTAAGGACTGGGATTACAGGTAGCTATCATACTTGCTTGGCTTTTATGTGTATTCTGGGGATCCAAACCCTTGCCCTCACAGTCAAGTGGCAAATGCTCTATCCACTGAGCCATCTCCCAAGCCTGGACAAGATGCTTGATTTAGCTAAAGTATTATTTTTTATCTTTTATTTTACTTTTTTATTTTATTTATTTATTTATTTATTTATTTATTTATTTATTTATTTATTTATTTATTTATTTATTTAGGTTTTTCGACACAGGGTTTCTCTGTATAGCCCTGGCTGTCCTGAAACTCACTTTGTAGACCAGGCTTGCCTCGCACTCAGAAATCCACCTGCCTCTGCCTCCCGAGAGGCGTGCACCACCACACCCGGCTTTACTTTTTATTTTTAAGACAGGAAAACTAGCCTCAAACTCATAATCCTCCTTCTTCTGCCTCCAAAGTATTAGGGTTGAAGGACACTCAGCTTTTTGTACTTTTAATATTTGTTTTACCCTTATGATTTCCTTATGAGCCAGGTGTGGTGGCACATGCCTTTAATTTCAGCACTAGGAAGGCAGAAGTAGGTGGAGCTCTGTGAGTTCAAGGCCAGCCTGGTCTACATAGTTCCTAGATAGTCAGGGCTGCATAGAAAGACCTTGTCTCAAAAACAAAACAAAACAAAACACCAAAGCAAATAAAAATAAGCAGCAACAAAAATATCTGTTTTACTGTTATGATTTCCTTATGAGAGTAAACTTGGGTTTCTGCTAAACCCACAGTTCTAAGAATATGATAGTCTAATGTCTATTCTCTGCTCCTGTACTGTGATGTCATGAGCTGCCTATGACAACACACCTATATTTGTTCCAAGCTTCCAGATGTCTGAAGCCCCTTCTACCTTGTTGAATTCTATCCCTCTCAGAGGGATAGAAGTCTCCCATCCATTTGTCCTGAGTTTGGTTTGCTTGGGTGACTCTGAGCTTTTTGTCACAGGAGAGTGCTGGAAGAGCAGTGTGACAGGGACCAGCAGCCATCAAGACATAGCGAGATCCCTTACAGAGCCCAGCCTGAGCAACAGCAGTGCCATGTGGAGGCTCTGAAGCAGCAAGCCAAAGAAGGACAGAGTAGAGTCCAGAAGGAGCTAGAACTGGACCACACACATATCAGCCAGCAGATAAAAGACAGTAGGTGCCCTCCTCTAAGGTGTGCTTCGTCTGCCTTTCCCAGCTTCATGCTGCCAAGCTTCTGCATTCTGACCTTTGTTGTCTTTGTGATATGATGGAATCTTTTGTCCTGGGCATTCTCTTCCTTCTTTTAGAGACCTGAAGCTCACACAAGGGGGCTGGAAATAAGCAAGTGGACTTCTCTATGGCCCCTCAGAATGAGGCATCTTCTGCTGACTCCCTCCAATGGCGCACTTGTCTGTGCATTTCCACCCGCCCCACTTGTCCACTGTTACATTGAGGCCTACACGTCTTCCTTTCCTTTCCCTGCAGTGAGGAGGCCCTGTAGCTTCCTCTTGCCACGCCGCTCTATCCAACCCTCTTCACTCCTTACAGCTCTAGCCATGGCTGGAGATGTCTGAGTCCAGACAGCCATAGGCAGGAAGCGCTGACTTTCTCTCTGGGTGTGTTTGCTTCCCAGACCAGCAGTGGCTACTCACAGAAGAGACCTGGCTAGCCAGCTTACGAGAGACACAGCAAGAAGGCAACTGTGGAGAAGAGAAAGAACTTGAGGCCTCTGTGGCACCTGATGCTTGGCTTCCAACAGTTCCTCAGACTCCACCATCCCCACTGGTCCAAAGCCAGAAGAGGGTGGTGCAGCCCCAGTGCTCACCGAGACATACTACTCGGGCTACCGTTTGGAACATCAGGCAGAAAAAGGTATCATTCCAGCTGGAAAGAATTATTAAGAAGCGGAGGCTGCTGGAGGCCCAGAGGAGACTGGAGCAGCTCAGTACCTTCTTCTGGATCCAGGACGATGGTGCTTCCAGGGCCCCAAGTTGGGCCTCTAGCTCTAACACCTCAGGCCCAGGTTCTCAGCGGAGAAGCAGATGGACAACTTGCAGTTCTCTGAGTCTCCAAAGGCTCGGCTGCCGACGCCTGCCCCAGCTACACAGGTACCAGTGATGCCACTAGGAGCCATGGCTGGAGTTAACCCAACTTTCCGGGCAGGGCAGTGCTCCTGCTGCTTGGTCTGTGAGGAGGCTAGGTGTTTATTGGGCTTCTCTTTGTTTGCTTTTTTTTTTTTTTTTTGGTTTTTCGAGACAAGGTTTCTCTGTGTAGCCCTGGCTATCCTGGAACTCACTTTGTAGACCAGGCTGGCCTTGAACTCAGAAATCCGCCTGCCTCTTCCTCCTGCGTGCTGGGATTAAAGGCATGCACCATCACACCCAGCTTGCTTTTTTTTTTTTTAAAGAGATTTACTTATTTAATGTATATGAATACACTGTAGTTGTACAGATGGTTGTGAGCCTTCATGTGGTTGTTGGGAATTGAATTTAGGCCCTCTGCTTGCTCCGGTTGGTCCCACTCACTCAGGCCCAAAGATTTATTTATTATTATAAATAAGTACACTGCTGCTGTCTTCAGACAAACCAGAAGAGGGCATCATTGTGTAGTTGCTGGGATTTGAACTCAGAACCTTCAGAAGAGCAGTCAGTGCTCTTAACTGCTGAGCCATCTTGCTAGCCCTTGTTTGCATATCTTTTTTTTTTTTTTTTAAAGATTTATTTATTATATGTAAGTACACTGTAGCTGTCTTCAGACACTCCAGAAGAGGGAGTCAGATCTCATTACGGATGGTTGTGAGCCACCATGTGGTTGCTGGGATTTGAACTCTGCACCTTCGGAAGAGCAGTCGGGTGCTCTTACCCACTGAGCCATCTCACCAGCCCTTGTTTGCATATCTTAAGAATCAGGCAGCTTCTTATACTTTCAGAGCTGCTGTTGCTTCCAGCTCTCTGCTTCTTTTCAAGGAACTCGAATCATTTGCATGTGTCCAGATGCAGTTTCTTATGTATCCTGCCTTCACCCTCATCTCACCTCCAACCAGTCTTCCTTGATCCCACAGGCAGCCTCCACCCTGACCTGACTCCCTCGTACATGTTTGGATCTGACTGTTGGCTTTTTCACTCCCAGTCTGCTGTTGTAGGGTGGGGAGTATATTATCTCCCAGATTCCTTGGAGTGGAGGCCTGCATCCTGTTCTGTGTGTCCTTGGCCTTGCACAGTAGAGTCACACAAAGTCTGTTGCTGTCATGTTTTCTCACCACTTTGTCCTTCAAATAATTGGGCACGCAAGCCAACTTTTTTACTATGGAAAACATTCAAGCATGCAAAAAGTTGAGAGACGTATGGAGTACCTATTTTGAGCAACTATAAAGATGTACTGCACTTACTTTAGAGTCCCACCACCCTATCTTCCAAAGGATTTAGAATAATATCACCCCCGTATCTTTACGTATTATCTCTAAAAATAAACAACTGTTCTGTCATACCTACAAAATCATACCTGCCAAGATTAGGTTATAGCTTGATAGACACGAACACCTGGGTCACACTCAGTTTTCTCAAGTTACTTGAAGGGTGCCTTGATTTTCCATATCAAGATCTAATTGGATTTATAAACTACATGTCACTATTAAGTCTGAAGTTCCTAAAGTCATTCTTTCCTATTTCTTCTTATCAGTATGCAAAATGGGTCAGCTCTGTAGATGATACCACACCACAGATCATCTGCTTGATTCTTTATAGAATTAAAATTGTTCCCATTTTCCTCACATAGCCAATTTCTTGAAATGTAGGTCAGTTAAACTTTTCCCTAAGATAAAGCAGTTGGGGGCGGGGATTGAGTAACATGTATCTGAGACCTCTGAAAGCCAGGGCTCTGTTGTCAACAGTCTGCTTTTGTGTGTTATTGATCTGAGGAGTGCAGGATACAGTGAGTGGGCAGCTTGCTTTCCAACCTCTTTCAGAGTAACTAAGTAGAATGCCACATTCCTCCTGTATTGACACAGGAACATTACTATTCTAAGATGGCTTTCCTTATCTTCACAGTGATTTCATGAACTGGGATCCTTCTGCCATGTCACCACCTGTGCCTGAGCTGACTCACCAAATGCCAGAAAAAACCTTGTCAACAGATTGCATTCCTCCAAAGGCAGGTCGCCTGGGCAGGAACAGCTTCCATTCATCTCGGTGGAGGAAGTTCTCTCCAGCCAGGAGAGCCTCTACCCAAGGCACCCATCTCACTGTGAGCCACAAGTCTGTCAGTAGTCAAGAAATTGAGTCGCTGGGTAAGCAACCCTGTCAGATGTCATCCCAGGGCCAATCAACTAAGAAACAAAAAGCAAGAGATGGTTCAAGGACCTTCATCCCTGCTGCCCAGACCAGATGGGCCTCTGTCAACACAAAAACTGGATGGCAAAAAGAAGGGACCTGTGGGACCTACAAGGATCCCAAGGAAACTACTTCCCAATCTACGGATCTCAGTGGATTGGAGCCAGCAGCTGGGCATAGAAAAGTCGTCAAGACTTTTCAGGCAGAATCCAAACCATCTCCTTCAAGCAGGGCATCAAAAAAGCATCAGCGGGTGCTGGCAGCTAGGGCCAGAGACATTGTCAAAACGTTCTCTCGTTTGCCTCATGGCGGTCCTTTAAAAAACCAACCTCGTGCAGGGGATCCAGGCACACCAGCCTCCTTCACAGATTCTAGACCTATAAAGGACCCTGTAAGGGAAGAGGACAGAGATTTATCTGACACTGAAAGCAGTTACTCAGTGGATTCTCTTTCTTATATCTATGCCAAAGTTCCAAAGAAACTACTGAAACCAGAGGACCTTCAGGGAAAATGGAATCTCCCGGATTCAGAGAACTCTGAAAGTGACAACAGTCAAATATCTGAGGATTCACTTGCTGGGAAGGGACACAAAAGCCTCCCAGAAAACTCTAGAGGTGAATATTCCATGAAGGACCATGGGCATTCAAGGGCCAGAACTTCAGCCTCTGTGCGGGGTCTCCCCATGCCTTCAGACAGTAGCTTATGTACTCAAAAATACAGGAGCTTTTCTTTGGACAGCCTGATTGATCCTGAAAATAGGCAAGGGGAGCCTTTTCTTGGTTCTGCTGATGAGATGCCTACAGAGACTTTTTGGCATCTGCAGAATGCCACCCCGTCTTCAGTAGACCAGGAGGCAATGGATAGGCCTAGCCCTACCAACCATAGAATGGGAGTTGGGGTAAATGTTCTCTTGCCAAAAAGCAATTCATTTTACCTTGATCCTCAGTTCCAGCCCCCTTGTGAGCAGCTTGAGTCAGAAATGGAAGCAAGCTATTCTGAACACACCAACCCTCTCCGAGGCCTTCAACTTGCAAGAGAGAGCCCCCTGTTATCTGTGGATTCATGGTTTTCTTGTGACTCTAAGGTCAGTCCCAGCAGTCCCTCAGGGGACATACATTCTTTATGTCCAAGCCCTGACATACATGAAATTCAGCCCCATGATGAGAAGCCCAAACACTGGCTAAGCATTGAAGAACCAAAGCCACCAGGTACCTGCAAACTTCCCCAAAGCAGTACTGAGCCACCCTGCAGTTCAGATTTGTATGCAACCTCTGCTTCTGATACATCCAAGCCCTCAGTTTGTGAAAGCCAAGGACTCCTTCAGCCAGGAGATGGTGGATTCTTTCAGGGCAGAGAAATGCCTGACATGACCAACCAGGGTATCTCTGAAGAGTCCCACAATTCTGACATGTCAAGCGTGCTGGCTCCCTCTGCCACCTCGTTCACTCAAGTATGTAGTGTTAATAAGGACTGGGCTGCCCTTCATCAAGAATATCTCCTTGAGCTCTCTGATTCTGGTTTTGAGGCTGTGGGAGAGCCCAGGCCAGCTTTCCCCTTCCTGGAGGAAGACTCCAGTTCCCTGGCTGAAGCTTCTGATAAAGTAGACACTCAGTTGCCAACTGGCCCCGGGTTACCTAGAAATTTAGATTTCAGCTCCTTTCCAGTCCACATATCCAAAATCGGGCACTTAAGAGCAGAGAAAGACCATGACAGCCTGAGTGCCAAGGTAGAAAGTGCTTCTGATCTCCTCAGTACTGTTGAGAGGATGAGTTCTAATGGGACATACCCAGCAGACATCGAGTCACTGACTTCTGGATCTATAAATGCACAGCCCTATACAGCAGGAAATGTGATACCAAGTTCCATGACCGAAGCATGGGAAGTCCATCGTGCCAGCTTAGAAGGATGCCTTCAGGGTGACAGACATTCTGTACTGATAACTTCCTCTGGGCAGAAGAGGGCTTATCATAATGATGACACCTTAGCCACTGAAGGAGACTGCTTACCTCAAGATGGGGCTCTTCTCGGGAAAAATACTAAGGTTCAACCAGGACTATTAAGTCACAACAGCTACCAGCAACCCCTGCTGGAAGAGAAGGCAGCTTCCCAGCAGTGCACCGATGGGGAAGTAGCTGGAACACGCATAGATGCCTGTTGTGCTTTCCCTTCAGGTCCTGAGTTGTTCCTGCACTCTACCCCCTGGAGCTCTTCCCCATCCTCCCTGCAGCCGCCTCCCCTGGAAACGTTCTATGTAACCAAAAGCAGGGATGCCCTGACAGAAACTGCCTTAGAGATTCCAGCCTGCAGAGAAGCCTGGGTGCCATCCCCGCCCCCTAGGGAAGCCTGGGGCTTTGATCATAGCCATCAAGTCTCCCAGAAGGCTCACTGGAAAAATAATTTGCCCAAGTTGTCCCAAAGTCAGAATTCTAAGATTGATTCACCTCAGCAGACAACAACAAAAAGGCCAACAGATCTGGACACAGGCGAAGGCACTGAAGAACTGGGGAAACACTCTAGAAATATGAGAGAGGAAGAAAACCATGATTCTGCTTACTCTTTTGTTGCTCAGAACAGACAGCATCTCCCTTCTACCAGACTCAAAGTTTGTGAGTGTGGGAATCAACTTGGAATTTTAAATAAGGAGTACAGCCTCTCAGTCCACCAGGACGAAGAAGGGGCCTCTGCGTGGCATCACGGCAGTGTTGCCTTCAATGGCTCTGAGCCAAAGACTTTGCTCTTCATTTGTGATTCCAAGGCAAGTGGGGAAGAACAGAGTCTACTCCTGCCACAGATACAGTCCTGTGGTATGCACAGTCAGTCTCCTGGAGCCAGGTCTGATTTCATTGGCAAAATCGCCAATTTAGACCCGGAGAAGGTCATACCAGAGGAAGCTGCTGTCTCTTTGAAATCAAGATCACTCCACTGTCTAAGCAGCCCTGTGATCGTGGCCGGAGGGAGAAGTCCAACCCGCAGGCGGGAGGGGAGGAATGAAACTGGGCTTCTCAGAGAAGTGATTTCCAAAGACATCCAGGAAGAGTTTAGTCTTCCAGGGACCCAGTATATCTGTGAAAGATGCCATCTACTTCTGTGCTCTCGGGAAAGAAAGCCCACTGAATGCAAGGCCCATGGGCAGTCACAAGAAGTACAGTCCAAAGAAGAGCCTTTGGAAGAGAAACAGAATAAAAGAGTTAATAATATCGACGAAATGGCTAGGCTGATGAGGAGTGTGATGCAGCTGGAAACGGGCATCTTAGAAATTGAATCCAAGCACAATAAGCATCTTCATGCTTCCCACATGCCAAGTACAGAGCTGATGCTCCAGGACTTAGAGGACCAGGAGAAGGCGGACCATGTCCCTACGCCAGAAAGTTCTGGAGAACATTTATGCTTTGAGGATCAGCCATCTTTCCCAATACAGATAAAGGATGATATCTTTGAAGATAGCAAAGCTAGAGAAATAGAGGTTACCAATGCAACTAGTAATAATAATACCCAGATTCAGAAACTCACAGGAAGCCCCTTCAGATCAAGGGAATATGTACAAACGAGGGAGTCTGAGAGCGAGCACTCATACCCGCCACCTGGAGCAGACAGACTTGCTAGGGACACATGCGATTCTTTGGGGAAAGGCACAGCTCTTAGAAAGCCTAGCAACATTTCCCTTCACTCTAGGACAATGAGAGGATTAGCTAGAGCTCTGCCACTGCAGCCCAGCATAGAGAGACCCAAGAAGGACAATGAGCTTCTAAAAGCATCAGCAAAATTCCAAGGCCAGACTTGGGCCTTGGAAAGTCTTGAGGAACTGGAGAGTATGGAACGTTTTCAGGAAAGCCAAATTGTTGTAGTTCCGAGTGGTTCAGAATTGGAGGATGCAAAAACTCAAGGAGGAGTTGAAGAAATGACCGTGGACCGGAGAGGGAGCCTACAGGAAAAAGAGGATATGGTCTCATCGACTCAGAAAGTTCCTACTCCCAGCCAGCACTGGAAGGGCACATTTTTCAGCCAGGAGGCTGTTTCCCCATTCTATTACCAGACAGGCTTCTCTGCAGCTCTTCCTCATGGAGAGCTGAGTGGTACCCAACCTGTGCATTCTCTAAGCTTCCCCAGAAGCGGTTTGCATGGCTCTGATACCAAAGGCGTCTCTTCATTTGAGTACATATTAGAACCTGTGATGTTGAAAACTAATAGAAATTCTTTGGCAACTGGAGTAGGGGATCAGGATCACAGTGGAGAGACCAGAAGCAGCAGCCCACAGGAACGTGCTTCGGGGGATGTCTCCACCACACACACTCCCTTGGGTGGATCTGTAATGCCCGTGGTCGTGAGAGCTAGTGGTCAGGCTGTTACATCAGACAGCACTCTCCTAAATACAGAGGACTGGATAACAGTAAGCACTAGCTCCCAAGAAGACCAGGAAGGGGACTTCAGAGATACCTCCACAGGCTCAACTACCCAGGAAGCTTTGGGTTCTGAGGCTGAGGCAACTGTACAAAAAGAAAGAAAAAACAGTTCCTTGGACAGGATCTCAAGGCAGGCTGAAAAGAGAGTCAGTTTTCTCTTACAAGAAGATAGTAACCAGGGTGAAGAGGAAAGGCAGAAGGCAGAGGAGACGTCAGAAGACCAACAGCTTCCTAACTCTGCTTACTTAACACCCATATCTGAACTGAAGGGACCTGATGCAGAGCCTCTGTTGCTACCGGACTCCTCTATCAATGCATCCATATGCCTGGGTATCCTAGCAGAGATCAGACAGGCAAAAACACAGAGGAAGCAGCTTACTGACTTAGTGGCTGAGGGGACAGTCCTTCCGTATGAGACTTTACAAGAAGCTGAATGGTTTTCAGAGGCTGCTGGTAAGCCTCAGACACAGAAGGTTAAGTTAGGGTGGGGTAGCACCAGGAATGACGCTAAAGCACAAAGACTGCATGAGGCATCTCCATCTGCTGTGTCTGCAGACCTCTTGGCTGATGAGAGGAAAGCCCAGGTCAGTGCAGGGAGCTTTCATCATCTGCCCAATCCTGAAACTGACAGAGGACCACAGCATCATTTGCTGGCTTCCCCTCACATTGTTTCAGAGCTAGAAAAAAGATACTGCACTGGTAAACCAAGGCAATTTTGTGGAGCAAGTGGACGGTCTGATTCTTCTGAAGTCATAGAGAAAAGGAAAGAAGCATCCAGAACAAAGTCATCTGTTGATCCTTTGCCCTCAGACAGGCTTCTTTCTATACCAGCTGTCGAGCAGGATGGCGGGCTGGGATCAGAGAAAGTGTCTGTCTTACCTTCTCAAACTTCTTATGCTCCTGGCAGGATTCTGCATGGGCAAGGTCAGTTGACTGCTCGGGAGACTGTAAAGGGTTTATCCTTTGGTGGGAAGGACAGTATCCTGGGTCATCAGGAACCTCGAAGTCTAGATAGCACACATGGAGGAGGCTCAGAGAAGATCTCAGTGACCACACAGAAAGAAAACGCGGTCTTTTCTGAGTGTCCGTCTGTGATCTGTACTGTTGATAATGCTGTAGACCTTTCTCAGTCTAAGCAAGACCATGTTCAGGGCTTGGATGCTTCTACTGGCTTAGAAGAAACGAAGGCAAGTCCAAAGTCAGGTGCTGTTCACCCTGAAGCTCCAGGAAATGTTGGAGCAGAAGCTAACATACGGCATCCTGTTAAGTGGAAAAATGTTGACTCTGGTCTGGCATGTGGGGGTGACAGCAAAAATCCATGGTCAACTCCATTTCTAGATCAGAGACCAAGCCTTCATCCCAGTGGAGTTAGAGAAGAGGCTCCAGGTCCATGCCCAAAAGAGTGCCTTGTCTTTGAGAGGAACACTGGAGGCAGCAGGCCACTTGGCTCTTCTTATGAGGAGGCAGAGAACAGAACTATTCCTTGCCCTCACTTAAGTGGTTCTCAACCTACTACTGCTGTTCACGCCTGCTGCTCTCATTCCTCTACTCTGCTATGCTGTAGAGATGGTGTCCTTAGGAAGGGAACCCCCTGGGCTGCTGCTCCTCCTGACCATTCACTTTGCATAGTACCATCTACGGTCTGTGAAGTGGATGGAACAGGAGAGTGCCTTTCTCGAGTGTCTTTGGCACATGACCTCAAGCACAAATGTGGGCCAGTAGACAACAGCATTCCCAACCCACCTACTACAACTCCTGTCTCCTCTCCAGCTCAAAATTGCAGCTGCCTTTCCACCTCAGAAATGAGGGCACGTTGCCTCACCCACACATTTGCTAGGGGAAGGTCAGTGGAAGGTTCTGGGGAAGAGACTACAGGGAAGAAGGTCACCACTGCCCCTGAGGATACTTTTCCATCCAGTCCTGCAGGCATGAGCTCTGAGCCACTGAGAACTTTGAAGAATAACTCTGTAGATGAGAATGGACAAGCATCCCAAACCATGCCAGAACCTCCTGCGGTGACTCAGGGACCAGGTACCCTAAATTCAAATGAATGTGTGGACAGTAAGCTGGTGATAGCAGCTCAGTTTGGACATTTAGAAAACACTAAATGCTGTTCAGAAAAGATGCAACCATCCACTAAGGTCAGGGGTCACAGTTGCTTGGCTCCCCAAGCCAGATTTGTAGACATGTTGAAACCTACCTGCCACCCTAAGATTGAGACTTCATGGGAAGAGGAAGAACAACAGAGAGACCAGGTCTCAGGAGATGGCAAAGACCATGCCCAGGTCAGAAATCTAGTACCTTCTAACGTTGGTGGCTTTGATGGCTATCAGACTAGAGATGGTGAAACCAAGTCTTCTGTGCCCCAGACTTTCTTTTCAGACTTTGAAGCCCAAACGGAACCATCACAGCCTGCTGCCCAGACTCATAGCCAGCACTGCTCTGATAGGGAGCAGCTGCCACGCAGCCACAGGCACTTGCTTCCTGTGATTGCAATCTTCTCTGGCCCCAAGCATGCCAGGTATTCCCCTAGACCACAGTTTACTGTGGTCAGCTCATCTCGGTCTCTTCAAGAACTAAATTTGAGTGTGGAACCTCCATCCCCAACAGATGAAGATGCACAGAGGCCAGATAGCTCGTGGAGACCACATCTCAGGGGTTATTCCTCTGAAAAGCCAATATCAACATCTCTGAAGACTCAGGATTGCAGTCAGAAAGCTTTGTGTAACTTGAACAATAGCTCCTCTAATCACAGGCCCTTGAACCCTGTCATTCCTCCTTACCCAACGTCTTCCACTGTGTCATGTATGCCAACCCCTGAGTTCATGACCACCTGGATGCCTGGTGCTTTGGAACAGGCCCATCAAGGAAAGACAGATAAACTGAGTGTCCAGGGTATGCCAGAGAATTGGCATTCTCAGACGGACGAAGAAATGCTGCACTTTGGTTCTAGTGAATTAAGTCCCTCTGTCCTGTCCTCGTGTCCACAGGGACTTGTGCATATTGGTTGGAAGCAATATGTATTTGGAAGTGCAGTTGATGTCTCTTGTAGCCAGAAACCCCAATGCCTGATACAATCAAATATGGCTCAGTGTTCTAGCATAGACAATGTCCTAGAAGACAAGAAATCTCCATTTCACTCTCATCCCAAGACTGACGCCCAAACCCAGGATTTGCCAAACATACACAGTGACGTTGAGAATGACCAAAGTTCAAATGAGCTGCCTCTGGTTGGAGGGAGTGCCACCGCTCAGGTAGATGAGATTTTACTTCTCTGCCCACCAGAGATGGGCTGTGCTGGGGGGGAAGCCAGTGTGAATACCTTTGAGCAGGGAACACAGGCCCTGGGCAGCAGGCGCCACTGGTGTTGCACTGATGTCTCTCTTCAGCCTGAAGCCAGGACAATGTCAGACTCTGAGCTGGCCTCCTGGACCAGCATGCACAACCTGTCTGTCCACCTTTCACAGCTTCTGCACAGTACTTCAGAGCTGCTTGGGAGTCTCTCACATCCAGGTGTAGTCATTAAGGAACAGAATGTCAAGCGTGACTCCCTAGACGAGGCCCAACAGGCCCTCAGGATGGATGGTTCTGCTTCGACCACCGTGGATGAGGGCATCCAGACAGACCTGGCCTTACCTCCTCTGGCCTTCCAGGGCCCAGAGGTCAAGTCTGAGGAAGTCAGTGTGATCCTTGACATGATGGACTCAGGTATCACCACTGTGGCTCAAGAAAAGGGAGACGTCCCAGTGGTGTTTCAGAAAAGAGAGGCAGAGGGAGCAGCAGAAACCCCAGGTCTCCATGAAGAAAGCACCCACAATAAGCTGCAGAGCCCTCCTCTGCCCTCACCGCACTTGAGGGTCCAGAAAGCTGATCTTGGGCAGAACTTTACTTTCATGAGCCCCCCAGCTTCTCCCGATGGTTCCCCACCTCCCAGTCTGAGGCCAGAGGAATCTTGCATGGTGGTCAACATGCCCAGATTCTCCCCCCACTCAGGGCTCTCCCTTGGTGCTTTCGAGTCCACCCAGGAGCCTAGAACCCAGAAAAGGTTGTGTGGCTCGCGTGCTGTGCTAGTGGATAGGGCTTCCTCTCCGATCCTTACATTTAGTGCCAGCATCCAGGAGCTGAGCAACCCGTTAGCCTGTGTGACTCTATCAGCTCCCTCAGTTCATCCTCTTGAAGACTTCCAGAAGCTTGATGACATCAATTCAGACCTCGCTGTTGGTGACCCAAGACCTCCAGTGGACAATTCTCAAGCCACTGATGAGTCTGGTGATTCTCAGAGAGCTGAGTCTCTGGATAGAGAAGGCAAGAGCCCCTTAGGAAAAAGCTCTGAGAGATTACTTCTTGATAACAGCTCCTCGTGCAGCCCACAGCAGAGTTCTAGTCTCCAAGTTAGTTTCTTAGGAATAGCCCCTCAGCAGCTTCAGCCCAAGACCACCACTGGAGACCAAAGCAAACTGCCATCACCACCACCAAGGCACAAGAACCCAAAGCTAGATGACAGCTGTGTGTCTGAGAAGGTGACTTCTGTAGAGCATGGTCCACTAAGGCCCAGTCAGTGGCAGGGCAGGACAACAAATAAGGATTGGGGCTCAGAGTTTATGGTGGAGCCACAACCCAATCTGGATCAACCTTCTTCACGGAGAGGTCTTCAGCCCCTTAGCCCTTGTCAGATCTCTGATACTACAGGGCTTCAAAGTCCTGCGGTAGACCCACCTCAGGCCTGCCACCCCGTGGGGCTGCTCTGTTCTGGTTCACATATGCATGTGGCCCCTGGTCCCCAGCATTACAACCTCAGGGATCTCCCAGTTCATAACAATTTTAATAACTTGTATGGAGTTCAGGGTGGACCTGGCAGAGGTCTGCATGAAGGTGAAAGTTTAGGGGTCAGATGTGACTCCAGTTCTGTAGGGACACACAGGCCACCGCAACTTTCTGACAAGTATAGCCAGAACTTGGAGTGGCTTCGGTTGGAGCACATCCCCTTACAAGCTGGAGTTCAGAAGCTCGCTCTCAGTGTGGAACTCACAGAAGCAAAACTACACCATGGTTTTGGGGAGACAGATGCCCTGCTCAAGGTGCTGCAGAGTGGGACAGGGGAGGTGCTTGCTCCTCAAGAGCCTGCTGTGCCCTCCAGTGAGGAGTTCTACACTAGGTAAGGGCCCTGGACCTGAAGGGCAAAGGGTGGGCAAGGTGAACTTTGGGGTGAAGGCCATGTAGGAATCAATCACATTTTGTTTCAGGCAGAAAAAGACTATTGAGACCCTCAGGAGGCAGAGGGCTGAGCGGCTTCATAACTTTCGTCGCACGCGAAGCCTCAGTCCTCAGAAACAACTGGGCCTCCTGCCCAGCAAGGATCTCCCCACCTGGGAACTCGACTTGCCCAGCAGACGCCAAGAATACCTGCAGCAGCTGAGGAAGCACATCGTGGACACCACTAGGTAAGGGAGAACCCGGAGCCTGAGGAAGCAGGCTCTGTGGGAGCTGGCTGGAAGTTGACCATCCAGAGGCCCTTCCATGCCTCTGGAAAAACTGAGGTAGATGAGTCTGGGGCAATGGAAATGGGATGTATAGGAAGGAATGGGGTACAGAGTGCAGAAGGAGATGGGCAGAGAGAAGTCATTGGAAAATATTGGCAGAGAGACTCTTGTATGTCACGCATTCTGTGTGCTGGGGCCTTAGAATGGCTTGCTCCTCCTTAGAAACCTCTCCTAAGAATGTAATATGATGACCCTGTAGGCAACAGGAGATTGTGCTGAGCCAGAAGGGGTGGGCAGGGCCATCTTTCTATGTGCTTGCCATGTTAGAAGGTGTCTTTTCACCCTGTGGACTTCTCTAGAATCCCAGAACCAGCACCAGGACTAGCTCGCCCTCCCTCGGACATTGAGCTCATGCTTCAAGAGTATCGCCGGGCCCGTGAGGAGGCCAAGGTGGAGATTGCCCAGGCTCGAGATCGGCTCAAGGAACGGACTGAACAAGAAAAGATGAGAATCCGACAGCAGATCATCTCCCAGCTGCTGAAGGTGGGGAATGAGGCAGTCCTCTGCCTTAGGACAGGCCTGGAACCTGGGCCAGGCCTTAGACTCTGGTAGCCTTCACTCTGCATGTTTGTGAGT
The DNA here is from genome assembly GCF_000001635.26 of Mus musculus. NCBI lineage: Eukaryota > Metazoa > Chordata > Mammalia > Rodentia > Muridae > Mus > Mus musculus. The sequence continues at coordinate 120,706,542 of NC_000068.7, forward strand.
CTGGTGATATGCTTGAAGTGTAGGGTTCTGCTTCCAGCCCAAAGCTGGGCTCCCATTCCCTTTACACTCATGGGGCACTGCTGCCCCGGGCCAGAGTGTGAGAGGAAGAGGCTTCAGTGTGCCGTCAGGGGTGTGGGGGAGAAAGCGTGGAGAGTCGTGGCTTCTGGAAAGTAGGTGGGAGGCTACAGCAGGAGGCTCTGGGAGGTAAGTGGTGACAGGGAAGGGAGAGGACGTGGTGGTGCCGTATCATCAGAAGCTAGTTCATCTGTCTTCCAGGAAGAGGAGAAACTCCAGACTCTAGCCAACTTCAGCTCCCTGTACACCAGCTCCAATGGAAGCATATCTTCTGGTGTCACATCTGGTTACAACAGCAGCCCAGCCTTCTCAGGCCACCTCCAGTCCCTAGAGGTTTCGGTAAGTGGGCAGACATCAGAGCTTCTGAGATGGAATGTATAGGACCAGCTCTCTCAAGGGCTCGGCTGCTGTGAGCCCTTCCTGTGTGGTGTGCTTTAGATTTCCCTTCCTCTCCCTTTATTCTTGCAGTTCTGTGGACTGCTTTTTTTTTTTTTTAAAGTTTTGTTTTGTTTTGAATTATTGTGTGTGTGTGTTTGTTTCTGTGTAGGTACATGTGTGTGAGCACTGGTGCCCACAGAGGCCACAGGCCTCAGGTCTCCCTGCAGCTGGAGTTACAGGTGGTTGTGAGCTTTCTAATGTGGGTGCTGGAAATGGAACCTGTGTCTTCTACAAGAGTAGTACACAGCTGGGCATGTGGTACAAGCTTTTAATCTTAGCACTCAGGAGGTAGAGGCAGAGGCAGATGGATGTTTGTAAGTTTAAGGCCAGATGGCTCTTCATCCAGGACAGCCAGAGAGCTACAGACTGAGACCCTGTCTCAAAACAAAAAAACAAAAGTAAACAAAAACCAACAACCAACAAACAGTACATGATAAGTTTTGTTTTTAGTTTTTTGTTTCATTGGTTTTTGTCCTTTAAAAAAATAAAAAAAGGTTTATTGGTTTGGTTTGATTATAAGTTTTTTTATTTTGCATTTGTTTGTTTGTTTGTTTGTTTGTTTGTTTTGAGTTTGGGGCTCACTGTATATAGCCCTAGCTGGCTTGGAAATTCACTATGTAGATCAGGTTGGCTTTGAACTCAAGAGAAATTCACCTGTCATTGCCTCTGCCTCTTGAGTGCTGGAATTAAAGGCATGTGCCATCATGCCCAGCAAGATTTATTTTTCTTTTTTGTATGGGTGTTGCCTGCAGATATGCCTATGTACCACAAGAGAGCCCGGTGCCTATGGAGATCAGAGGAGGGCATCAGATCCCCTGGGACTGGAATTACACATAGTTGTGACCACCACGTGGGTTCTGGGTATCAAACCCAGATGTTCTGACAAAGCAGGCCCTGCTCTTCCTCTCTCCTCCCCACTGCCTCTCCCTAAGACCTCCCCTCTCCCTCAGATCCAACCCCCATCCTCTCAGAAAAGAGTAGGCCTCTCAGGGACATCAGCTAAACATGGCATAACAAACTATAATAAGACCAGCATATACCACCACATCGAAGCTGGACAAGGTAACTCAAGCTAGGGAAGAGGTTCCACAGGCAGGCAAAAGAGTCGGGGTCAGCCCCTGCCCCCACAATTAGGATTCCCAAAAGAACCCCAAGCTACTCAGCCATAACATATGCAAAGGACCTTGGTCGGACCTCTACAGGCTCCCTGGTCTCTGTGAGTCCCCACGTGTCCTAGTCAGTTCTCATGGTGTCTCCCTGACCCCTCTGGTTTCTTTGATCCTGTCCCTACCCCTTCCAGGACTCCCAGAGCGCCACCAATGTTTGGCTGAAGTACTCTGCATTGGCTCCCAGTTGCTGAATGAAGTCTCTCTGGTCTCTGATGACAGTTCTGCTAGGCTCTGGTCCCAGAACACTGCAGGCAGGACAAACTGTGGGTCGAAGGTGTCGAAGGTTCTGTGGCTGGGTTAGCATTCCAGTGCTGCTCTTAACACTGAGCCTTCTCTCCAGCCCCAACTTAAGCTTTTATTTTATCCAAATAGTAGATGCTATAAGGTAGTAAGTAAAATGGTGTTGCCTTTAGACTGTTTAAAGACTTAAGATTGTTAGAGATAAAAATATTAAGCAGCTTATTTTATGTTCACTGCTGTTGTCCTAAGCTAACTGCAGGTTTGCTAAGCCAGCATAATCTGTGGTTTGTCCAAATCTACAAGGTCAAGGACACCCTGAAGAGACTGTTGGAACTGAGACTGGAGGGTTGAGATTCAGAAGAGCCCAGTAGTGCTAGTGTTGGGAGGGAGGCAGCTCTTGAGGTGCTCTTGAGGTGCAGTTCATGAGGTGGCTTCTCTTGCTGCACCGTGGAATGTCTGTGGGGGCCCCAGTTGATGGGGTCAGGGCTCTCTCATTCCCAGAGCAGTAGGTCCATTATCAAATGGCTTCTGTCGGCAGCACCCTGTGGGATGACTAGGACTTAAACCCTTTTCCAAAGCCAGGCTGTGAAGATCTCAGGTTCCTTATCTATCTAGGCTATAAGCCTGTGAGTGTTATGGGTCTTCCCAGTAGCCAGGCTTGTCCCATTTCCACTGATGGGTTTTCCTGGACTCTTTACTCTTCACCCCTGCAGAAGGGAAGCATCTTCCTGGGCAATAGATCTAGGGCAAGTGCTGGGATATTTTGTTCTCCTTCTGTGGTCCTGCCTCAGGTCTTTGGAAGTTATAGGTTTCCTTTTGCCACTGTGAGGAAAGCCAGTGTTCTTTGGTAGTTGCTCCTGGAAATATGAAGTTACAGTCTGCTTCTTTGTATTTGTGGAGGAACAGGTGACCAACACCAGGTCCAAAATGTTTGTTCTCAGGTCACGTGTGCCACACTGCACACAGTCAGCAAACATTGAGGCATATTGGATAGTCCCCTATGTTTCTTTAGGACTATTGGCATGTCATTGTCAAATCCTAGATATCTCACCATCCCCTCACTGTGTTACTATGTGCTCCTGCCCTGTAGCAGCATTAGCTAGATCTTACCTTTTCCCAGACATTAGTGAGATACATCTAGTATTTTACCTCCTAAGTTTCATACTAGATTTTAAACTGAGACAAATTTTACAGTAGGGGCTGATGAGATGGCTCAGCGGTTAAGAGCACTGACTGCTCTTCCGAAGGTCCTGAGTTCAAATCCCAGCAACCACATGGTGGCTCATAACCATCCATAAAGAGATCTTACACTCTCTTCTGGAGTGTCTGAAGACAGTTACAGTGTACTTACATATAATAAATAAATAAATCTTTAAAAAAGAAAATTAAATTTTACAGTAAGGGAACATAAGATTTTCTAGAGCATTACTTTTTGGTCTTTGGAGAATGCCATCTTGCTCCTTTATTTATTTGTTCCCATTGGCTAATATGAAGCTATTCTTTCATCCTTGGGATGCTGAATCCTTATGCACATGATGTATTTTTAACATTTTTCATATTTTATTTTTTCTACAATTTTTGTTAGCAAATATATATATATGAAATGCTTAATTTGCATACTAACCAGTATTTTCTTGCTTTGGACTTTTAAATTTTTTCTTTAACAATGCTACAATATTGTCTTTGACCCACAAAGTATAAAGAATTTATTTGGTCTGATCTATAAAATAGGCCTCTGATATAATCCCTCTTCCCAATGCTTACCTAGTTTTTGACTCACTATTAATTCATGATTATAGCTGGAAATCATCACCGAGGGCCTTGAACCTCACGATGTCAGTTTGTGGTTGAGGAGCACAGAGAAGTGGGGAGCCTGGGGAACGGGAGACAGATCTTGCTTGATAAGGCCTGTGACAGCTGCAGAGATGGGGCTGGCAAGCATCTTAGTGCCCTTCAGCACTGTGGTTTTTGGAGGAGTGGTGAGGTGAGGGCTGTGCAGGTGAGAGGTAGGAGGTGACAGATGGAACACTGGCTTCAGGAAGCTCAATGCTGAGGAGACATCTTTGTGTTTAAATGCTAATAATATCTAGTGACAAGGGCGAGGTGGGGACAAGTGGAGAGAAGTGATTAGGTAATAGTGCTCCTAAGGGTTACAGGTCTAAGAAACAATTCAAAACTACTGCAGCAGGAGGGATGAGGAAGGAAGGTGGTAGAACTGTTTACTTAGCGTGTGTATATGTATGCACATACCGTGTCACACATTAGGAGGTCGGAAAACAGCATCCAGCCAGGCGTGGTGGCGCACGCCTTTAATCCCAGCTCTCGGGAGGCAGAGGCAGGTGGATTTCTGAATTCGAGGCCAGCCTGGTCTACGGAGTGAGTTCCAGGACAGCCAGGGCTACACAGAGAAACCCTGTCTCGAACCCCATCCCCCCACCCCCAAAAAAGAAAACAGCATCCAGTATTAGTTTTGTACCAGGGACTCTGATTCTCTAGCTTGGTGGCAGGCACCTTTACTTGGTGAATCATCTCACTGGCCCATGTTTTTGTCCTACCAAGGAGGTGGCTGACACAGTGTACTAACCAAGGACAGCAGAGACCCAGAGCTCTGGTCCTAGAGTAGGGCTTCTGGCTCAGTATGGCACCTAGCCAGGGCCAGAGTCTGCTGTTCAGAGCTCATTGCTTCTTCCTTATCTCCCCTTCACTTTGACTTTATTATCTACACTAAACTCCTTGTATCAGTCAGGGTTCTCGAGTCACAGAACTTACGGGCAGTCTCTGTATAGTAAGGAAATCTGTTGATTACTTACAGTTGTAGTTCAACTCCCTTACAATGGTCAGCAGCAGCTTTGAATGGAAGTCTAAGGATCTAGCGGTTGCTCAGTTCCACAAAGAAAACAGGCAAAGAGAGCAAATCTTCCATCTTCCAATGTCCTTATGTAGGTGTGGCTCGGATTAAAGGTGTGTGCCTGGATCTGGGACTTGCTTTGTCCCAGATGACCTTGAACTCAGAGATCTACCTGCCTTAATCTGGGATTCATAGCCACTATGCCTCAAGATCTCATGCCAAGGTCCAGGTCAGATACTTGTATCTCCCAGCCTCCAGATTAGGATCACTGGAGTGCCTCCAATTCTAGATTGTAGTTCATTCTACATATAGTCAAGTTGACAACCAGGAGTAGCCACTACACCCCTCCAGTGATGGTCTCCTTCCTGCTGCCACCATGGTACAGGTGTCTTCTCACATACTGACCCTGGGGTTTACCCATTTTTTAGAGGGCCTGTATAAGTTATTTCTCTGCTGGAGAAATGAGCCAATTTTAGGTTAGGCAGATTAGAGTATATATAAAGGCAGGTTTATTGGGAAACTACTCTTTGGCACACGCTTGCTGAGAAAGAAGAGAGAAGGGTAGGTGGGAGAGACCAAAATGTCTAGACTGACTATATAGGGAAGAACTTCTGAGAGAAGGGCAGCCCAGCCCCTGGGCTTGAAAGTTCAGAGTAGAGGGTAGGGTATGCCAGGTAAGAAGTGAGGGATGCTGGGAGAACCTGGAGGCCAGGTCTGCTTTAGTGTGTAAAATATGTACCTCAGCCCCTTGTCCCAGGTCTGAAACCCAACAGGCCCCATGCCCAGGTACTGGCTATCCTCACTGCTGTGGCCTCTGATCTGCAGTGAAGGTTTTCTAGCTGCTATCTATTGCTGTAACCTCTTGACTTTTAGTTACCGTTCTGTTGCTATGAAGAGAGACACCATGACCAAGGCAACTCTTACAAGAGCAAGCATTTAATTGTGAGGGTTTTCTTACAGTTTCAGGAGCTAAGTCCATTATCATCATGGCAGAGAGCATGGCAGCAGGCCAACATGGTGCTGGAAAAGTAACTGGGAACTATAGTTTGATCTGAAAAGAGTAACACTGGACCTGGCATCAAGCCCATCCCCAGTGGCATACTTCCTGCAACAGGGCCACACCTCCTAATTCTTTCAAATACTGTCACTCCATGGTGACCAGCAGTATCACCCTGGATGAGCCTAAAGGCTTGAAGGCGCTGGGGGCCATACTTATTCAAACCATCATAGTATCCAACATCCTGAAGTGGAATTGCAATTTGGAATAGTGGAAAGCATTCTGGGTCCTGCTCTGAGTATCCTCTGTTCTGCAGGGGGACTCTCAAGTGCCAGATTCCCAAGACACTTGGATAGGGGACTGGCAGGACCAGTCCACAGTGAGGAACAGTTACCTCTATCTGACTGGGTCTTCTTGGAAGAGCTTAGCCCACAGTGAGTATAAAGCTCAGGGAATGATGTCTGCAGGATTTACTGGCCCTGTATCACTGTCCCACCACCCTGGCGTTCAGGTCATTGCAGAACCTTCATCTCTGTTGTAGGCCGCAGAGCCTCGATGGGCAGTGGCTGCTGCTCTGCCTCCAGCCTATCCAGCTTAGGGGCCTGCTTCTCCTTCCCCTACCAGGACTTGGCCAAACACATTGTCAGCACATCAATGGCTGATGTGAGTCTCTGGATCTATTCATTCCTCCCTCCTCCTGTTGCTATAGCTGGACTTACATTGGTTGGGGAGGGAGACAAAAGGAGTTGGGCAGATTAGGGCCACCAAGGCACTGAGGCTTCAGGAACTCTTTGACAAGTGGGCATTTAGTAAATGTTAGCCATACTGATGAACCTAGAGGCCTCGCGTCTACCCTCTGCCCCCAGGTAATGGCTGCTTGTTCGGATAATCTCCACAACCTCTTCATCCGCCAGGCGACAGATGGCTGGAAGTAAGTTATTTTGCCGCCATGCTTTGGTCCTTCTGCATTATTCCCCTCCTCTCTGCTCGGCTCCCTGGCACACCCCATGCTAGCAAATTCTTTTCTGACTGTTTCTTGCCTCTGGTGTCCCCAAGCTATCAGGGTGAGGAGCAAGAGGTACAGCTTTACTACAAGGAATTCTCTTCCACTCGACATGGGTTCTTGGGTGCAAGTGTGGTGTCCCAGCCACTCTCTCAAGTCTGGGCAGCTGTGAGTGATCCCACTTTGTGGCCTCTGTATCACAAGCCCATCCAGACAGCAAGGCTACATCAGCGGGTGACCAACAGCATCAGCCTGGGTGAGTCTAAGGGCTTGAAAGCTTCCAAAGGCCTGGCAGGGAGTCAAGAGGTAGAAGGTCAAAGCAGCACTGTTGGGAACTCTAGACTTCTCAGCAAGACCACTAGGGATCCAGTTATGGAGTAAAGCAGGGGCTTCTTAACACTGAAGAACTAGGATTCAATCTGTCTGTCTTTCTAGTGTACTTGGTGTGCAATACCACACTGTGTGAGCTGAAGCAACTGCGAGATTTCTGCTGTGTCTGCGTGGAAGCCAAAGAGGTGCCCATGTTGGGGTGGTAAAATGTTATGGGATGAACTTAGGCTAAAGTGCTGTGAGGTGCAATTAGTGGGGTGGCTTGAGTGCTGAAGGTATTACCTCTGATCACCCTAACTATACTCAAACCTGTCCGTGTTTTGTCATTACACAGGCAGGACTCACATGTATCTCTGTCCCTAGGGGTGCCTATCAATCATGGCAGCTCAGTCTGTGTATGATGCATCCATGCCAAGACCTAGCAGAAAAATGGTCCGAGGAGAGATCCTGCCCAGTGCTTGGGTCCTGCAGCCTGTCATCATAGAGGGGAAAGAAATAACCAGAGTCATCTCCCTTGTCCAGGTGACACAGCACTACATCGTCTCATGGCACACCTTGGGATATTTCTCTCCAGTTGCATAGAATCCAAGAATCCACAGTTGTCATGCCATTTGGTCAGAGTGGGCTAATAGTAAGGGGAATCAGAGAGGGAGGAATAAGCAAGTTGAGTCTTTGTGAAGCTCCCAGCACCAGAGATTGACCGACTTATATCCTGTGGCGAGCCACAGTGTCCTTAGGAAATAGATGGACTATTGAAGCTGAAAGCAGCAGCAGACCAGAATCCTCACTTACCTTCTTGTATGGCTCTCCATTCTCAGGCCAACTCCAACTTCATCACCGGGAGGGGAAAGCTAGTACTCAGATCTAAATGCTCAGGCTGCTCCAGGCTTGTTTGTATCTTCAGTTCTTCCTTCTGCTTTCAGGTGGAGCTGGGTGCACCAGGCTTCCCTCCCCATCTTCTCAACTCCTGTATCAAACAGCAGCCATTGGTTGTGGCCAAGCTGGCATCTTTCCTTCGTAGTTAGCATTGGGCCACGGAGACAGCAATGCTGAGATGTAGGCCCAGGACAACTGAGACTCTACAGCTGCTTCTAGACCCTGAGGCAAGAAGAGTCCAGGCTGCCTGCTATACAGATGGTATAGCCAACTATACAGATGGCACCAGCCCAGGGTTGCCAGTAAAACCAGTACTTAGTTACCTCTGAAGAGTGAACAACCTGAAGCTCCTGTCCAAAGCATGAAATCAACTCACCCTCAGGATTTCTCACCGTCATTTCCTGCCTCTGGGACTCAATGGCACACCACGTGTTCAAAGACTAGAAGAAGCACGGTCTGGAGAGCTGGAGACTACAGTGCTTTGGCAAGGTGCCTCCTTTGCAGGCAGGCACTGGCCAAGGGTGCTCTGGATCTGCCTCCAAAATTTAGCTCCATTGTGTGATGGAGTGGCAGAAAGGACCAAAGCATATAGTTTAAAGAGTCATCTATCTGTACCAACCAGATTCTGACTCCGAATTCTCTCTCATTGAACATTTACAAACATTTTCTCTTCACATTACTCTCCCCACTCTGTGTGTCACTGTGTAGGCAGTACAGTGGGAGACAACTGAAGAAACAGACAGGGTGTGGGGCCTGAAGACCAATAGGTAGGGACAGCCACATGCTGCTTGCAAACAAGGTAAGAGGGATTTCAAGTCTTAGAGAGGATTAAGTTTAGCACAGGCCTTGACCTTGTACTAACATACCTCAGGTTCCCAAATGCTGGGATTATAGACCTCCCACACCCAGTACCTACTTCTTTGTATATTAGTAGGGTGTTGTGGCACATAGCTCTGGTAGTAGAAGCAGGAAGACCAGAAGATCATCCACAGATGGCCAGCCTGACACATTAGACCCTGTCTTAATGTCTTAAGCTCAGTACTTTGAAAGATGCTCAATAGTTATTTTTGTTACTTAACTGTTTTAATATGATAGAAAAAGGGTGGTTTTTTGTTTTGTTGTTGTTGTTTTGTTTGTTTGTTTTTTGTTTTTGTTTTGGATCTTGGCCTGGTTGAACACTCTGAAGATTTTCCATGTTGATTCAGAAATGGTAGGGATAAGAAATTCCCTTTTTTCCTGTCACTCCAAATCTTTGATGGAAGAAGGTTCTTTTAGGATTTAAGACTGGTTAAAGAGTAAATTTCTTTAGATTTTCTATTCTTTTCTATTGCAAATTGAATGTTTTAAAATTTGCTTTGGATTTATCTTTATGGTAGTTTTTGGCAATATTTGATAATGCAGTGTTACACATATGCCTACCAATTTCCTCCCTGCCCCCTTCCTTTTTGTGTGTTTTTTGAGTCAGGATCTCACTCTGTAGCTTTCCAAGTCCTACACTAAGGCCAGGAGCTACCATGCCCAGTTTCTACCTCTTTTCATTAAGTGCTTTACTGAGACTATTAGCCAAAAAAAAAAAAAAAAAAAAAAAGTCAAAATATTACTCGTAAAAAATAAAAAAGCCAGGTAGTGGTGGGGCACACACACATTTAATCGGCACTCAGGAGGCAGAGGCAGGCAGATTTCTAAGTTTGAGGCCAACCAGGTCTACACAGTGAGTTCCTAGGTAGCCAGGGCAACACGGAGAAACCTGTCTCGAAAAACAGTAAACAAATAGAATGTGCCATTGAAGGTGATAATGGCAGTGTTTACAGTTCAGGGTTGAGATTCTACATTCATCGGCTAGTGTATGAGCTCAGCTACTGTAGGAATCTGACAGCACAGGGTGAACGGCCCCTCCTGAGACCCGAGTCAGCAATCTGAAGCACACAGTCAACTCTCTAGAGCTTCATCTTCCACATCTGTACATTTAACCATAGATCAAAAGATATTCAAGCAAAGTTTCTTGTCATAATTATTTACATATAGTTACATTAATTAAATCATTTCTGGATAACATATTAAAGGATACAGAAGGGGAAAAAAGGAAAACCCAAGAATGTGTATAAAAGGATAAATGTAGTTATAACACTATGCCATTATATATTAAGATGGTTGACCACCATGCATTTCCATATTTGTGGGCCTGCACTGATCCTAGAGAGTATAGGTATCACCGAGGCTGGGTCTGTTCCTGTCCAGGCATGGAGAGCTCTGTAGAAAGTCCCAGGTGCCTCGAGGCCAGTGGTCCGCAAAACACACAATACAAATACCACTATTACCCAGAGGCTGCTTTTGGTAAGAAAGAAGTTCTGAGGTAAATCAATCAGCCATTCCAGTCCCTACAATACAAATATTATTAAAAAAAAAAAAAAAAAAAAAAAGAGTACTTGGTACAGAATGGAGAATAACTAGTTCTCTACTTGAGTTACCTGCCTGCCTTTACAATCAGTTGTTGGAGCAAGCTGTTCTAAGTGCACCTTAAGACAGGCTCGCTTCATGGCTGAGTCCTTCAGTCAGAACAGTTTTCTGAGCTTCAGGCTTTTGGCCTGCTGCTCACCTTTACCAGGACTCAGCTTTCTGATACTTCTAGGCAAAGAAAGAGAAAAACCATGACTATCCACTGTGCTTGGAGCACTTGCCTCACATGTGAGGCCCTACCTAGGTTTGATAACCAGTACTGACAGAAACCAGCAGTTTGCCATTAACATGTGTGAGGCCCTATCCTAGACTTGGAAAAGGAGTTAAGGAAGAAGAGGCACACACCAGAGGGTTAGTAGCACTGGGGTGTAAGTTTAGAGAAGCTTAACTTAGGTCAAAACCCTTTTTGCCAGCTGCAAAGTTTTCCCCTAAGATTTTGCAGTTGACTTCGAGTTACCATTGAGCACCTCTGATACTTCCACTAAAGTCTGAGTCTTACCTCCAAAACAAACAACAGTTGTCAGGGATAAAGCACATTATCAAAATACTATCTTTGGGCACATGGTGGCACATGCCTTTAACCCCAGAACTTGGGAGGTAGAGGCAGGCAGATCTCTATGAGTCTAAGGCAATCCTGGTCTACAGAGTGAGTTCTAGGACAGCCAGAGCTACAAAGAGAAACCATGTCTTGAAAAGGAAAACAAAAACCCTTAAAATCAGCTGGTTACAGGGGCTGTCAAAATAGCTTAGGGCTAAGCCCAAATGACCTGAATTTGAGCCCTGGGATCCACATGGTGAAAGAACTGACTCCCAACAAGTTGTTCTTCAACTTCCAGAAGTGTGCTATAGCACTTGAGTGCAGTCACACTGAGTATAATAAAAAATTTAAAAATCACCTCATTTATAGAAATGAGGTCTTGCTAACTATAACCCAGAAGGCTGCTTTTGGTCAGAAGGAAGTTCTGAGGTAAATCAGACATCCCAGGGCCTACAATACAAATACCACCACAGCCACCTGCCATGTGGGTCAGCATAGACAGCAGGGAGTACATGGATAGTGGATGATGCTAGTTCATAGCAGACTGTGTCTCTAAGACTGGCTCTCAGCGTGACAGACGCAAACATCATGAAGAAGCAAAGCAGCTCGCTTACTGCAGTGCACAAAGCCCACTTTCAGAAAGGGGATGAAAGCAGGGAGAACAGCCATCACAACCTTGTTAAAAGTTTTATTTTAAAAAAGCCCAAGCCCCTTAGATTTTCTACATCAGGCTTGGTCTGACTAGTTCCCTGCAAAGAGGTGACGGTCCATAGAAGACCAAGTTTCACTTAGGCGAGTCCTACCTTATTGGCTGTCAATATTTGGGGATAAGGGTGATAGTCCAGCTTCTGGACACAAGAAAAGGTAGACTTCCAAATCCATGTTTGTCAACTTTCTCACAAGCAGAAGTTCTTTGCCTATTAAGATTTCTCAGAACCACAGTTTTAAGAGATGCTGGGATAGCAACTTGAGGCTCGAAATACATTGATCAGCACACGCATTTCTTTTAGCTGGATTAAAAACGCCAGCCCTTCTGTTCCAAGATCGGAGTCTCTGGGCTTTTCCACTGTGACTCTGAATCAGGTTCTCCTTCCTCTAGATCTCAGGTGTTGAGGCGGGCCGGTGTCTGGATGCTTGAAGCAACACACTTCCTTCACTTAGGAGCAGCAAGCCCGGTTACACACCTGGACACTCTTGCCCCAACAAGGCGTGCAGTGGGGTCTTGAGGCTCCTCCTGAGGCACAGGAGGCAGGTTCTGGTGACATGCCCAAGAGGGCTGCTTCCTAGCCCTAGCTTTGGGCCAGTACTGTCCCTCGGTTTGGTTGCATAAGTTCACAAGCTCTTAGCTGGGGTTCTAGCAGATGGGGCTCAGCTAGGAACAAGCGAAACAGTGTTGACAATTCTTCTGAGAAGTCCTGAAGTAAGTAGAAAGGTTAAGAGAAAAAGTAATTCTGGATGTTCTGTCCTTTCCAAGGTCAATCCTAAATAAGCACTCACAGCCAGGAAGACACTGATAACCCAGCGGTTTCATCTAATGTCTTCTATGCAAAAGCAGATACAAATCTCCATGACTGGTAAACTAAGGTTTATTAATGTATGACAAAGCAATTAACATTAAGACTCCTTACCCCTGGCCACTGGGCCTCATTAAGGCGGCCTAAGCAGGCTTCTATCTCCAGATGTCCCATGAGATCCTTTTCTACCAGCTCCCGGAGTAAGAACAACAGCAGATCCCACTGTAAAACACCACGGAGAAAGTCAAAAGTTGTCAGGATCATTGAGTAGTCCTAACAGTAGAGACTGAAGACTGGATAGCAGTCCCAAGAGTAGACATCTGAAAGGATGGAGCTGGGGTTGGAGATAAAGCTTAACATGCTGTTAAGAGCAATTCCAACACTCAGGAGGCAGAGGCAGAGGTAAGAAGATCTCGAGTTTGAGGCCAGCCTGATCTACAGAGTGAGTTCCAGCTATACAGTGAGTTCCGGCTACACAGAGAAACAATATCTTGAACCACCTCCCACCCCAAAATAAATAATAAAAAAGTAAATAAAATAAATGCAAATAAACACAGAAAAGAAAGGAAAAGGAAAAGGTGCCCCAAGGAGGAAATTGAGACAAAAGGTGCATGTTTTAGCAAGGATGAGGAAGAGAATAAAAGAAGCAGCTGTTATAAAATCCGGGGTGGGCACTGGATAATGTTAATAACATGACTTGCAGGGAATGAAGGGGTTGACTGCTCAGCAAAGTTCTGATGTGCAAACATGATGGCCTGTGTCATGGGAGACTAGAAGCATGGGTCAGCTTTCCTATGTTCATATCTACAGGGCTGGCTCTCCCACAACTCTTGCGATGTGTAAGGCTGCTTTCTGGAGTACTGTAGGTGGTTAGGGTAAGGGTCAGCTCTCTTACTCTCACCCCCAGGGCCAGCTCTTCCTTGGATCCATGTAGTACAAGTATCTACCTGTAACCTTAGTGCAGGTGGGGCTAGATAGGAAACCCTGTAAGCCAACTGGTTTAGCCAATCGGTGAGTCTCAGGTTCAGTAAGAACAATGCTCACTGACAAGTACACACTACCTCCCACTATGGCTGCAGGAGCTGGGCATGATGGCTCATATTTGTAATCCACACTTGGGGAGGCAGAGGCAGGAAGAAATCTGTGAATTTAAGACCAACATGGACTACAGATTGAGATCCTATTTGAAAATCCACATGTATGTGTCTAGAGTGATGGCTCAGAGGTTGAGAGTTGCTTGTTGCTCTGCAAATCAATTCTCAGTACTGACATGGTAGCTCATAGCCACCCTTGTTCTAGGGGATCCAACATGGTGCACATTCATGCAGAAAAAAACATTTATATACATAAATCTAACTACTCACCCACCCACCCACCAGCAAAAACTACTGGCTTACCTCTCTTGGCCTAGTATCTGCCAGAAGCCCTACATTTCTTGGGCTAAGTAGAAGCTGTAATGGAACTGGCCCCTGGAAGTCATCCTTCCACAAGGAAAGCAGCATATGTAGAAGCCTCCGAGCGTGTCCTCGCTCCAGCCTGTGCTGTGTTGGGGGCCCTAAGATGGGGATCTGGTCTGCAACTACAGGGAAGAGAAGTTTTAAATGGAGGCAGAAGAGCACATCCTATGCTCCTAACCCTGCTTGTACGCAACCTTGGGGTTTGGGGAATGTAGCATGAGGGACCTGGTGGAAGAGGAACCATACATACCTAGAAGGGAAGCCAACTCTACAGAGCACTTGGCCAGATGCTGCTCAGCAGTTGGGCACAGGAACTATGGGGGGAAAGGAGACATGGGCGTCATTCTTACTGCTCTGAGGATTGGTCCTGAGCCAATGTGGCTCTTCCCACATCTCACCTGGCGGCATCGCAGTGACTGGCCCATCTGGTTTAGAAGCTGTTCCAGATGCTCTGGGGAAACTCCCTCCTCAGGGTCCCGAGGCCCGGCCGCCAGGGAGAGCACATCCTGTAGAGAGCAGTGATGAAACTTCATGCCAGAATGCCAGAAACTTGGTTTGGGATGGGAACCAGCCAATGGAGAGAGGCAGAAGGAAAACAGAGCCCAAGGGGGTGAAGCAACTGGGTCAAGGTGTTCTTATGGCTGAGGCTCAGGCAGTAACAGCACAGCTAAGATAAGCAATTATATGGACAATCCAGAGGGAAGTAGATGTAGTGGTAAGGCTGTAGACTGTGTGCTGCCACAGAGCTCAAAAGATGAAACTCACTGAGATAAAACTACATAACCAATTCCCAGATGGTGTCTTAAAATACTAAGGGAAAATGTCCTATCTAGAGTCTGAATACTCCTCTTTGATGCTCCTCTGAGACCTCAAACTAGAAATCCTCTGCATATTGAGAAGCAGTCTAGCTTGATACCTTTTTCCCTCCTTCCTATAGTCCCCACCTATGGGCATTGTTTTCTAGTCTCTATTTCTTTATTATAAGACCACTACTTTGTTTGGAGCAGGGCCAGATACTATTTTAGCTCTTGGGAGTCACAAGGCCTAAATATTGCTCCAACTATTCATCCCTGCTTTGGTAGCACAAAAACAGCCACAGATGATTATAAATAAATGGATCAATAAAACTTCATGTATAGGGGCTGGTGAGATGGCTCAACAGGTAAGAGCACCCGACTGCTCTTCCAAAGGTCCTGAGTTCAAATCCCAGCAACCACATGGTGGCTCACAACCATCCGTAATGAGATCTGACTCCCTCTTCTGGTGTGTCTGAAAACAGCTACAGTGTACTTACATATAATAAATAAATAAAACTTTAAAAAAAATTAAAAAAAAAAAACTTCATGTATAAAAACAAACAGCAGCCTCATTTTGGAACATGGCTGTTTGCTGACTCCTGTTCTATAAAATTAGTCTCTTTCTCTCTCTAGATACCAAGTGCTAATATGTAGAGTTCACACTATCTACTTTTATAAATTATTTTAAGAAAGTCTGGTTTAAGTTGCTCAGACTGGCCTGTGATCCTCCTGCCTCAGCCTCCAGAATAACTGGGAATCCAGGCCAGCACCCAATCGAGGCCCAGCTTTTATTTATTTTTAATCACATTAGAACTTATGGTCTGTGCTCATGACATGGACAAATAGTACAGAAATCATGTCCAGACACTGACTGCCCGTCAAAAACTTTCCCACTATGCAGCTATTTAGTCACTACCATGTGTATAAGATGCATTTAGTCAAAAACTTTATCTCTGGCCTATTGTGGTAACATATACCTTTACCTAGTTCTTGGGAGGCAAAGGCTGGTGGATCTCTGTGAATCTGAGGTCAGCCTGGTATACATAGTTCTAGGCCAGCCAGACCTATATAATGGGACCCTGCCTCAAAATAAACAAACAAACAAAACCCCCCAACCCTTTAGATATAACTTTCTGGATGATTCTAGAACAAAGTACTTAGGAAACCATTCAGTTCAGCTCTGTTCTGTATGATCCCATTCAGTAAGGAAAGAAACAAACCAGCCAGACAACACACAAAGCTTCTATACAAATCCTGAAGCCAATGTGAAAAGAAGCAAGCAGCAGGGAGAGGGAGTGGGAAAGCCAAGGGAGTAGGGTAGCTGTGTACTTTTATCTCGGAGATGAGGTGGGAGGGGAGGGGAGCATGGTGCTCACAGGCTCGGGAGCAGCCCCTCCGCTCCACCCGGGCAGTTGGCTCAGGACCCTGGGCTCGTAGCATGCGACTCACGGCTGCTTTCACTTCCCTTCTAATCAGCGCTGCCAGGCAGAGGGAAAACAAGATTGGAGTCACTGGAATGTCTCCCTGCAAGGGCTAGTCATGACAACCCACACCTTTCACTGGTTTTAAACAGCTCACCTAATCTCCCACAAACTGTTCAATACCCTGCCTGTCCACCTTTAAAAACTTGGTTCAGTCACTCCTTTCCTAGACCTCACCTGTGATGTTGGCTGACAACCAAGAGCAGGCTTTCTCTGTCGCAAGCCCCACAGCAATGTTCTCTGCACTGCTTAGAACCTGTGGCACACAAGGACTGCTGAGTCAGGGACTTGGGAAGGCAGGTAGTACAGCATTGGATTCTACAGTCCAGAACCCACCCTACAACAGCCTCACACAGGTGCATGTGTACACATATGTGTACATGCCTGCCTGCCTACTGGCCTGCTAGCTGCAGGCTTCCTTCCTACGTACAGCAGCTGGGGTCTCCTCTGGTAACAGTGCTCGCACAGCGGTGGGGCTCTTCCTTTGGCAGAACCTAAGAAAGGAGAGGAGGAGGGTCAATGTCCGGATAGTGTAGACTGACTCACAAAAGTAAATTCTCAAGTGCAGCAGGCCTATGAATGGAAACTCTAACTCAGAAGGAAGGACTGTCCATTCTCCTGCCCCAGCACATATGCTGTAGGAAGGAGAAACCCACCCATTAGCCTTACATTACAGACTTCCAATTCCATATCTAGACTCCATGCCCAAAGACATAATCCTTCAGAAAGGGGGAATAGGGCAAAACAGGGGAGGAAGGAACAGAAACGGAGCAAATGGAATGTGAAAGAGGCAAAAAAAAAAAAAAAAGATAGGAAAAATAAATCAAAAGGAAGCTGTGTGTGCTGGCTCATGCCTGTCACCTCAGCACTTGGAGATTTGAGGTCAGCATAGACTACAGAGTGGGACCCAGTCTTAACAAAAAATTGACAAAACCAAGAGGAGACTTCAGGAAATGAGAAGGCTCAAATAGATTAACAGTTCTTACTCCCGCCCCTGGGTCAATGCTTGGGCCCCATGGGGGCAGAGTTGAGAACACAAGGATTCCAAAAGCTGTGCTGGATCTCCCCCTTCCTGTCCCCGTGCCACCAGCTGCTCCTGAAGAAGTGACTCTGCTTGATGCACCAAATCTGCTACCAGTGTCGCCCTGTAGCAGGGAGAACAAGGTTTGGGGTGGTTAGGAGAGTTACGAGGAAAGGGCTGCAAATGGAAGGACATTTGGTCAGAATGTCCTTCAAAGGATAGAAGAAATTTCAGCCTCCCTGCCCCCCACCCACTCCCTCTAGGTGACTTTGCTTAGTTTGGCAACAGGTTAAAGTTTAAAGGGAAAAAAATGAAGGGGGCTGAGACTAGGGTTCTTACTCCACTCTTACTTGATGTGTTTGACACAGTTTGATCCAATTCTTTCTGCCACAAATTCTACAGTCCTGCGCAGGGAGGGTGGCTGGTTGTGGAAAAAGGCCTCAGCAAGTTGAGCCTGGCAGGAGGTGGAGGCAGGTGTAGTCGTACCATGAGGGCTTCCTTCTGCCTCCCTCCCGAGCTGCCCCCCTGTTTCCTGGTCCTTTGCCCTCACCTGCAGCCCCTGGCTGGTCTGGAGAGGCAGGGCTCCCAGGCTGCTGGTGGTAGTGGGAGTGATTTTCCTCACAAAGCCTCCACTCCGCCCACTGCTTCCTGAAACCCAGGAAGCAAGCAGTTTCCGGAGCTCTCCTGTAGAGGAGTTGAAGTTCTTAATTCCAAAATTATCTCCCCTTCCTCCCCCAAACATCATGGCCTTTGTGGGGCAAAGACGATGAAGTAACCAGAGAGCCTAAAGACAGAACAGTATGCTGAGGAGTGAGGTCCTTTTGGGTATCCATGACAGGCCAGGCCATGGACCAGGCCATGGGCCATAAGGGGAGAAAGAGATGCTTACCAATGTAGGGGCAACAGGTATATAACAGCTGCTGGTCCACAACAGGTACACTGTCCTGGGGGAGAACAGACCAATGCTGGATGGGGAAGGCAGGCAGTCTCCCTTCCCTCCCGAATGTGCAGAAATAGAAGTCTAGAAGATGGACCGTCTTAAGTCTTCCCTAGCTGGTCTCTTGCTGGGTCCTTATCTATTCAGCTCATTTATCTGGTGTGACACTCACCAAACCATGCTCTGAAGCAGTTGTAGTCACCTCAAAGGCATCTACCTGACCATCTTCTAGAAAGAATAAGTCCTCAGGAACTGTAGGTATCTGGTAAGAGAGGAAGGTAGTGAGAACACTACTGGCACTCTAAGATTTGCCATGGTTTCTAAATCTGTTAGGGTCCCGGGTCAAGCAAGTTTCTTCTGAAGCCATAGCAATACCCATCCCTCTCAGAACCTCCCTCTTCTGTTCTCAGACTCTAAAGCTCTGTAGTCTGCCATGGCAGCCATCCATCCTCCTACCTGGAAAAGCCAGCCCAGGACAGCAAGCAGCAGCAGCTTATTCAGGAAGCACATCTCTCCTTCATTCTCCTTTGATAAGACCAAACTCCTAAAAGGTAAACGGAGGCCGTGAGCAGACTTTGTCTACCAAGGACAGAAGGCAGTAAATAAAAGCTATTACTAGGAAGGGAGTTCTCAAAAGCAGACCTAAATCACACTACTGTTGAGAAGACCAACAGGATCCTAGTGAGACTTGCACTTTATATTCTTCTTGACTAGACCATAAGATAAATGGGAGGATGGATCATGGGAATGAAAGACAATTGTCACAATTCTGCCTCTCCTGAGGCTGCCATAGCTGTGGAACCACACAGAAGCACAGACTTCTAGGCCCACTTTATAAATAGCAAGGCTATGCAAATAAGTCAAGTTCTACTCACCGATGTAAGCGCAGCAGGAGAGTAAAGACACTCCGGTAATAGTCCAGCAAGGGGACAATGTGGTCAGCAAAAGAGAGGAATTCTACCAGCCAGGGCACAGTGAGCACTGCCCGACGGGCCCACAATCCCTGCTGCAGCAAAGCCCGTATATCCAGAACAGGAGGGACCTGGGAAAGCCAGGATTCTGTCAGTGAGCAGGCTCTTAAAAGAGGCTGGCTAACACCCTCTGACCTGCCAGGGTACTAGACTAGCCAAGGAAACCAGCCATCCTCCACATTTCTCTGGTCTACACGGCTCTTCCTTACCCAGATCTTCCACATGCTCACCTGGCTCCTGAGGGCCAGAATAGAGTCCTGAAGCTCACGGGTCGGGGGTGGTTCATGTCCCCGGTATGGCAGGAAAGCCACAAAGCCCAGAAATTTAGCCAAAAGTCTAAGACTAAGAAGCACTACAGCAAATTGCCTCCGTTCACCCTGCATGAGGAATCAAGGGAAACAATGTTCTTTGCATAAGTCTTCTGGAACACACACATCCTTTCCCTCCTACATCAGACCCCATTACCCACTCATTCTGTTTTCTGACCTGCCAGTCCATGTCTGACTCCCCATCTTCATCACCAGGCTCGTGCTGAGGCAGGCGAAGGCCATTGAGCTCCCGAATCTTTAAACTTAAACTATCCATGAGGTGCTGATTAAAATGGAAGCTTGAGTGGAAAAAAGCAAAAGACAAAACAAAAAAGGCACTGAAATTGGTAAAAAAAAGAACCAGCGTTTAGAGGAGATGCCCCATATAACGATTCCTAAGAAGGATGAAGCTAAAGGACGATGACATTACCTATGTGGGCAAAAGAATGAGACAAAAGAGGAACTCTAAATGGGAGGAACCAGACATATCCAAACCTGAGGCTCAGGCAAAAGAAAATGGCTTGCCCATTGGGGAGAGCAAATCTTTCTTGGCCTCTGTCTCTCTCCCTGTGAGATACAGGAGTTCCTTACCTGCTGGCACTCATGATGAAATCCCTGAAGAAGCCTTGACAGCCTGGGAATGTGGGGGGTGGGCAGGGCCCTCCACTGCTCTGAGGGGCTATCAGCCGTTCTTGGAGCTGCCGCAACCGTCCTAGTTTGTCAGCTCCTAGCATATTCAATACATCTGGAGCTTCACCCAGAACAGATCCCCCAGCACCGCCAGGGCTCTGACACATCTGAGATGTCCGAAGGGAGGAGAGAGATGAAAAACCCGTAAGAGAAAAACTAACAAAATACTGAGAAAGTAGGCTTGGGATATATAGCTTGGTGGAGAACACCTGCCCAGTATGAGCAAGACCCTGGGTCTGAAAAAAAGCAATGAGCACTCCAGAGGGTTTGTCTTCTAATTTGGCAGATGAGGAGATAAAAACTGCAAGGCAAGCACTGTTTGCCTCAGGTCACTAGAACAAGGGTTTGAGGATACCCTGACTACTAAGCTCTCTTTGTACCGTAGCCAAGTCAAGGAAGGGATGGTGGTGAGAGGCTACAGAAGGGTATGGAGTCCAGGGCAGGCCAGAGAAGTCAGAGAACACATGCCCGCCAAATTTGAACTATCTCCCAAAGAGAAGGCGTTCTTTTAAATTTTGTAGCCAGAATCAACTAGGTTGTCTATCTGATCCAGAGTGCCAACCTTTATTTATCTGCCCACATCTTTTGGCTACCACTGCAGTTCTTACCTGGAGAAGCTGTTTTTGGAAAAGGCGGACAAAGTGGCTGTGGCTGCAGGCTGCTGAAAGTTGACCCATCATGGCTCTGAGGAGAAAGAGACACAGTGTAGAAAGGAGACAAGGGATGCATTCCGGCTATTTACCAAAGAGGTGAACAAACTCTTTGCCAGAAAGCCCACCCAGGAGAAGGTAAGAAACATTCATTTCCTTCACCACCAAGATTTCTCCAGACTAGATAGACAGACTTAACCCACCCAGAAATGCCCTCTCAGATCTTCAGGCCATGCTCATTGTCAGTGAACGTCATTATCAACGTAAGGGAGTAAGGACAGGATACTTGTTTCATCTATGAGCTCTGTCCTTTCCCAAGCTTCTGCCTTTACAGAACAAGTGCATGGCATCCCTGGGATTGAGAAGCTAGAAAGGAAATCCCTTTTGTTCTAGGTAGGTCGAGTTACCAATAACTAGAGACGGAGGAAGAGATGGGTGAAGGAGGGAAACCCTTGCCAACCAACACCCTAAATATTCCTGGGTTGCTGCTTACTGTCAGAGCAAGGACGGAGCACCCACCTGATCCTGCTACCCAAGCCCTTCTCAAAATCCCAGCTGGGTTCCTCGTGATGATCTTCCCACTCTCGAAGTACCTCATAGAACACATCCCTGGAAGATATGGAAGCTTCATCAGTTGCCTCCCAGTTGCTTACATCCACTTCCCAGAGCACTTTCCCTTGCTTGGAAGGTTTAAGATAAGCCTGCCCACAGTGCCAGTCTTTAACCCCATAGCTCTCTACACGATGGTAATGTTACAGACCCAGCAGCAGCACATCACAGGCATCTGTGGACAGGGAAAGCTGACCCTAAGATGGTCGGCTAAGCTCAGGGATTCAGGTCTGTGGACATGAAACAGAATGAAGCCAACAGGCTTTATGATGACTGCCAGCAAAGGGTCTGAAGAGCAGTCACCCACCCCTTTCAGTGCCTAGCTGCTAATTCGAGGAAAGGAGAGATTGTTTATGCCCTCCTCATCAGGGCCCTTTTCTTTTCACCTCTGTTTTTTAAAAGTATGAAAGGCTCGATCACTGGAGAAGTTGGCACGATTGTCAGTTTCTGGCTGGAAGGAGACAGCCTGAGCAGAGGGTGGTATCACGAGGGAGACCTAAAACATGGCAACAACATTAGGAAACAAGACCTGTTGGATCACGTTTACAAGACTTTACTCCTTATTCCTGCCCAGAGTCTGCCCACCTGACAGCACCATGGAAACTGTCTGAATCTGCAGACCATCTAGGCTACTCAGTGAGGCTACCTAGCGAGGGTAACTACCTTGGCAACACTGCCTTCATAAGCAGCCCGAAGGCGGCCCTGCAGAGCAGGTGAGAAGCACAGCAGCCGCTCATTCTCAGCCAGCAGCTTTAAGGTCCCTTTATCCAGGTAGGAGAGAACCCTGCAAAGAGAGGGCACACATGACTGAGACCGGCACACAGGCTGCAGATAGAAAGTACATCTGAGGCATTAGACAGGTGTTTAAGCCTAGGTATGTATGGCAAGGCCATGGCTAACAATCAAGACGATGAAGGTAAAAGGTGAAGGAAGACATGAGACTTCATGAAGCTGAGAGCAAGACAGTAGGATAGAATATTAGCCATGAACATTAAGGTCAGCTGCCATGTGTTTGTTGTCCCTATTTTTTTTTCTTGTGGCATACAGGGCTCTCTATATTATGAGCAAGCACTCCAGTGATCTATATACTTAGACTCTTTTGTATATATTATTTGGGACTACAGCTTAATATTTTTCAAAGGCTGGCCTTCAATTTTCTGCAGCCTGGGCAGGTCTTTAAACTTGCAATCCTTGCTTAGCACCAAACCCAGCTATTTATTTTTTTAGAGGATAAACTCAGCCTTGATACAAAATCAAATGATACAGATGGGCCAGGAGTTGTAGTGCATGCCCTCATTTCCAGAACTTGAGACGCACAGGCTGGAAAATCTATGCAGGTTTAAGGCCAGCTTGTTCTGCTTAGGGGATTCAAGGCCAGCAAGGGCTACATAGTATCACCCTGACTCAAAAACTAAACCAAACAAAACAAAACAAAAAAACCAAACCAACCACAATCTCCTCCCCCTCAACAAAAGGTTACAGGTAAGGTCTAGGGCAACTGTATCTATTAAGCAAAGGCATGCACATCCCACACGGCTAGAAACAGACATATAAGACTCAAATGTCACAGCTAGAAAACTCACTGAAACTGATGCTCCAAAACTTGCACTGCAAAGAAGACGCAATCATGGATGCTACGAAACAGGGGAGTGTCCAGGGAATCTAGGTCAACAACAAACCGTTAGTTAAGAACTGTCCCACCTGCAAACATCATTTCTCAAAGTGAGACTTGCTTACTGACCTAGGGCACCCTGACTTGATTCCAGGTCACTGTCCTTGGTGGCCACCATTCTCCGAGCAGTAAGGAGCTGAAGGACGAAGAAAAGCTCCAAGAAAAGGTTTGGTACTAGGTTCTCTGTTTATAAAGAGAAATGCCATACCATCGTACCACTGACAAGCAGGCCAAGGCTCTGCGCCTCCTCTACTCTCTTACTCTGTAGTTTGCAAGCATATCCACCGCAGCCCCCTTTGCGCTCACTCACCAGCAATGCAGGAGGAGTAGATAAGGGCTACCAGCTCCAGGCGCTGTCGAGAAGACACTCTGGCCGGGTCGGCAGGCTCTGCGGTGAGGTTTCCTGTCCTGCTGGGAACCGGAGACCCCGATTCTGGGATGGGAGAGGCTGGGGTAGGTGACTGCTGGAGTTGCTTGGTGCTATGTGAACAGGAGGAGATGTCATGATTAATCAGCCTGGCTTTACCAGCGACATTCACATTCAGGTTCTGCCAGAGAAGACATCAACAGCCCAAGAAGCAAACCCAGAATCCCGAAGGGAGAAATCAAGTTCAGGAAAAATCCCTGCAAGTCCCGCATAAGGAGGAAGTTGACATCCCAGGTGGCGGCAAAGCCATACCGCGCCTTCCTGAGCATCTCCCGCTCCTCTTGCAGACTTCTGCACCCTGGGGGAAGGCCAAGGCCCCAAGGGCTAGTGTCCAGGGTTGAGGGTTGGGAACTGGGGACACAGCTGATTGGGGGTGAGGTGAAGCAGGTCTTGGGCTTGGACAGTGACCGCTCTTCGCTCACCGGAGTTGGGTTGATCCTTCGAGAAGGCTTCGTTCTGCTGAGAGTAGTCACAGTTTTTTGTTTTTTTCCAATTTTCTATCTTCAAGCATCATTCCATCCATAACAGTTGGGCCCCTTTTAAACCCTCCCCCATTGTGGTTTCTTCACCCTCAACCTTCTAACCATCGCGCACTCTACTGTGGGGCACCAAGCTCGGCTTTAGCGAACATCTTGCAATAAGGACCGATTCTCACCCTGCAGAGCCCGGAGGAACGGTGCCTACGGGAGGGAACTCCTCCAAGTTGCTGAGGTTTGGCGGATCAGAGAGCGACAGTCTGGGGCTGCCAGGGCTGCCTGAGCCCTTAGGCTTCCGGCCTCCGGCCCAAGGCGGGCTCTCGCCACTCGCCCCCTCCTCCGCGGCCCCGGAGCCCCGACCGCCTCGTTCGCGGGACGGCCCCGGTCCCGGACCCCGCCTGCGGCCCGCACGGCGGGCCAGAGGTGCCTCGGCGGCGGCGCTGAGGGGCTCGGCTGCAGGGAAAAGCTGGCTGCGCGCCCCACGGCCACCCCGTGCCGGGGCCCCCTGCCTCGCTGGCAAGGCTGCCGAGGCGACTGGGGTCTTGGCGGGGGTTGAGGGGCCCTGCGGGAGGACCCGGCTGCTCTGCTCCCTCAGGAAGTTCAGCAGGAACGGCACGAATTCCTTCCGCAGAGGCCGAAGTGCGCTCAGAGCGGCCACCTCGGAGCTATCCTGAGGAAGAAGCAGAGGTCGCGGGGCGAGAGCGTCAGCTGACAGCGCGGGCCGTCAGCGGCTGAGGCCGCAGGGTGGGCGGCCCGGCAGCGGCGCGCAGAGGAGCGAGCGCCCTTGGCGCGGGCCGTCAGGCAGGGCAGGCTGGGAGAAGGGACTGAAGCATCATCCCCCGCGGGAAGCACATTCCAGGCAGGCTTGAGGGCGTGTCCGCACTGTTACCTCCGAACTCGGGGTGCTGCGCGCGATCCACCGCACGGCGGCTGCGACCGGCACCTCTTCGCGCAGCAGCGACTCTAAAACGGCCGCCATCCCTGTGCAGGCGCTCTGAGGCTACTGAGCAGGCGCACTCGCGCCACGGGCAGCCGGGAGGGGCGGAGCCGGCGACCGGGATCGACCGTTGGACGACGGGGCGGGTCCTTGAGGGGTGGGGCTCTGGCGGCCCGGGAAGATCTGCCCAGCCAGCCAGGCCTGCAGGGCGGCGAGGCGCCTTTCTCTGATTTCCTGGCCCCTGGAGCAATGTGATAAGATGAACTGCCTGAGGAGACCCGGGTCTGAAAGAGGGACCAGACAGGAAAAGTGACCAACTCTAAGAGACCAGCCTATGAGACCAGACACCTGTCATAAGCACAGCCTTAGACCATGACTGTAGAGCTTTTTGAGTCACTCCCTCCTCAACCAAAATAAAGTGAGTAACCTTGTGTTTTGACCTTTTTGTTTTTTCTGAGACATGATTTCTCTGTATAGCCTGGCCACTCTGTAGACCAGGCTGACTTCGACCTCATAGATTATCTTGCCTTTGCTTCCGGAGTGCTGGGATTAAAGGGGTGCGCCCGGCCTACTTAGCTCCCCACCCCTTCCCCTCTTTTACTCAAAAGGCTGACTCTTTACCATTGGCCAACTTTTTCATCAACTGACAATTGAGGACAGAGTTCATGCTGAGGCATGTTATAAAATCATCAAATGTCCATCAGACTTGTATTGAATCCCTTACGTATTGTATTAAAGAGTTTACAGCAGGGGAATATCTCAACTTCTTTTACTTGAGAGGTCAGGATTCATGATTAGCTTCTGGAAGAGTATGGCATTCCTAGACACACTCCCCCGACCCTCCTCCACACACACTGGCTGGTTAACCCTCTGGCTACACTTCCTGTCAGGTCCCTTATTTTGAAAAATATAATAGGCTTTCGGATGATACTCCTTAGTAAAAGGAAAGAAAAAAAAATCAAGATATAGGATCTATAGTTTCCTCCAAAACAAAGTAGCAGTGTATTGGCCCTGTGTTCCTCTCATTCAAAGGAAGACCACTTGGTGATAGGCAGTAGATGGAGCAGGAATCCCTCTAGCATACTGCCAAGGAGAAGAAAAGGGAGTTTTGAAAACTTAATTCTGTGCTGGATTTAGTGGATGCTTGCAATCCCAGTGCTTGGCAGGCAGAGACAGAAGAATATCAAAGTCAGCTTGAACACGCACGTCAGACCCCTGAACCCTGGTGTTCACCTAGCGTCTAAGTTAGCCAAAATGGCCTTCTCTTGGTTGTCTGTCACTTCTGTAACACTTTAGTAGTTTAGGAAATAGTTTTCACTTTTTGAAATCCAAACCATCACACAAATAGCACTAAAGTTTGCATGCGGACTGAATGTTTTATTACTAGATTATAAAAATAAAATACAAAATAATTTTAAAACAGAACTTAAAACACTGTACAAAGCTTTAATATGGTACAAATGAGAAAATTAAATAAATAATTACACTTTTATGTACAGATGGCCTATACAAAAGCACTGCATGTTTTTCAATACTCTATGCCCATGGTTGCCTGAGCAAAAACACATAAAGGGAAGATGCTTGAAGGAGAAAGGATACAATGTAACACATTGAAAAGAACTTCAAAGAGCAATTTCGCATCTCATTAAGAGGAGGACAGCAGAACATTGACTTATTTCTCTTGTTCAGTAAGAGAATTCGGGTTATGACTAAGTTTGATAACATTTGCCAGTAATAATTTATGAACTCATTATATCTAATACAAAATGAGATGTGCCTCCTTTTCTGAAAAACTTGGAATCTGTAAATAAATGATCTGATTAAATAGATGCCATTTAGGAAAGGTGTCAAAGGAGAATGAGAACTGTGCATCAGGGAACAGCAAAGTGGCTCGAGCCCAGGCCATCAGATCTGTCTACTCATCCAATCCAACAATCCAATCTCTCTTACCTAAGATTTTGTTTCTGCCTTTCCCCTCCCCCCTATTTTGAGACAGGGTCTCATAGAGCCTAAGTTAGCTTCGAACTCATTATTCAGCTCATTATGTATGACCTTCAACTCCTGTTCCTGCCCTTACCTCTTCAATGTTGAGATTATAGGCATATACCACCAAAATCTAGGAAATCCAATCCAATTTCAAAGTCCTGAGTGGCCCAGTGCTACATTTCCTTTGTCTTAAAAAGAAGATCTATTTCCTATATTTTAATTTCTTAATTATCTTAGAGAACTAATTTCATTGATTTATAGTTTAATAAAACTGTTTTTAGCCAGGCATGGTGGCTCACACCTTTTTATCTCAGCACTCTGGAGGCAGAGGTAGGTAGGTCTGGAGTTTAAGGCCAGCCTAATCTACAGAGCAAGTTCCAGCTCAGGGCTACACTGAAAAAACCCCCATCTCAAAAAATCAAACCAAACCAAACTGTTTTGAATAAAGTCTTAAGGTTTCTTCTCAGCAAACTCCCTAAAATAATAAATCACAGCCCAAACTCTGTATAGCCTTGTTTACTACTGTAAGTGAGCAAAAAACACCTGGCACATTCCAACTTTGATACAAGTGAATTTTTGATGTTTTCAATTATGTTTTATGGGAGTTTTAAAAAGTATCATATGGCAAGAATAGTCTACATAAAAACTTGGTTTAGGTGAATAATCATGTATACAGTACAAAATAATTTTAAATTATCAAGAGATAAATCCCACTGTTAATGTAAAATAACGTTATTAGCAAATTCTGTAATTCTATTAGTCTCAGAGATCTGCGTCATTCATACTGTTGTTGGTCTAGAAATTCTAGTTGAAGGTACCAGGAGATGTGGTCAGCATCACCTTGAGCCTACAGTGTAGATACTATCACCTCCAATTAGAGAAGGCAGAAACTTGTTACATTTTAAGGGCAATGAAAGGACTTTTGTTAAGGGCTCCTTAAAACCAAGGATTGAGCCCAGTATAGGAAATCATCTCATCACCTTGAACTTGCCTTAGCTGTCATGTTTATTAGTACTTATATAGGAGCAAATACTGAAATCATGACTCAGTAAATCTTTGCTATTTAGCATCTTGAGATATTGTGAAACCAAGAGATGAATTTGTCACTAATTTTCTGATGCAAATCCTCTCCCAAGAGGAAGAACTTACCTGAAAACATATATATTTTACCCATATTTTCCTCTAAGTGAATAGGGGTTCTTTTTGTTCCATACTTGGGAGTTACCTAGGAATTTCCCACTTCCTGCAGTTATGGAAAGCAATGCTGCATAACAAGATCCTTAAGGCTCCAAGATTGTGTAAAATTTCTGGAGAAATGGCCAAAATAAGGCAAATACCCAATAATATGAGGACTTTCTACTTTACTTACACATTCTCAGAGTGCACACTCGAGTTTTGTAAAGTTTTGGTGAGGATAGGAAGTGGGGCATGTTTACCAGACACCTCCCACTGACTGGGTTGTGGAACTGCCTCTAGTTTTCTTCTATGAGTTAAGGTCTAATATGCATCACTGTGGCTTCTGAGTTGGGACTCTAAGTGTTGTTGGCATGTAAGGACCATCAGAGTCGTCACATGCTGTAATCTTATAATGCATTTGGATTAAAACATAAAAAGCTATTCTGCAAATATGTTGTCTATAGAACCAAATTCAAGAAATTTAAGCAGTACAGTTGGTTACAAATGTCCTATTACCTCAGTGACAGAGGTGTTGGTTACAAATGTCCTATTACGTCAGTGACAGAGGTGCTAGATGACCTCCCCCCAGAAACAACATTCCAAAGCCATAAATAGGCACAATGTAAAACAGTGAATGCAAACCATGAACATGACAGAAGTAATTATACACAAATGAGAGCTGTGTACTCAACATATAATATATACATACATGTATGAAAACTTAAAAAAATAATTAAAAAAATAATGTTTTTGTTTTTGTTTTTTGGGAGAGGATCCCACACTACAGCCCAGGTGGACTTGCAATCACTATGAAGCAGAGGTTGGCTTCAGACTCTCTTCCATCTTTCCACCTCAGTCCCTCAAGTATTGGTTAGAAACATTAGCCATCACACCTAGCTAACAAGTTTTAAAATATGAGAAAATTTGATCTCCAAGGCTAAATCTAGATTATCTATAAGTATATTTTAAGATAACATTTTCAAGATGCATCTTTTTCCTAAAGCCACTAAATTGTGGATCCTGTTTCTCCTATCACCAATTCCTAATGTTAGATTAGAAATGTAAAATTTTCTGCCCTTGAGGAAAAGGCACCTGTTTGTCAAGGTTATTATTGGGTGTAGAAAATCTCATTACTTAGCTAGCTATGCAGTCTAGGTTTATAAAACATGCAGCAATGTACACCTTTGCTTTTGTACAATGGATGCAATCACAGAAACAGAAGCCTAAGACTCTGTGACTGAGAGGGAGTCTGGTACTTGCTGCAGCCCCTCAAGTTCCCGCAGTGTCCAGGAGTAAAATGAAACACCGCATCAGCATACAGTGCTTCAGTGGGCTGGAGCAAATAATGTGCAGTGGATAATGACGTCAAGGACTCTTTGACCGTTTGTTACTTTTTTTTTTAGGCCTTGATTAACTTGTTGCAACTTTTACCAAAGATATTCATTGCAAAGCATGCAACTAAAGAACTAAAAGTGGCTGTGCTCCTGTTTGCAAGGCCAGCCTGTGTGCAGAGCTGGAGAGAAGAGCCTAGATTTTTTTTGTTTTTTGGTGTTTTGTTTGTTTGTGTTTTTGTTTTTGTAGCCAGGGTTTCTCTGTATAACCCTGGCTGTCCTGGAACTCACTTTGTAGACCAGGCTGGCCTCTAACTCAGAAATCCACCTGCCTCTGCCTCTAGAGTGCTGGGATTAAAGGCGTGCGCCACCACGCCCAGCTTGCCTAGA
This sequence comes from Mus musculus, assembly GCF_000001635.26. Taxonomy (NCBI): domain Eukaryota; kingdom Metazoa; phylum Chordata; class Mammalia; order Rodentia; family Muridae; genus Mus; species Mus musculus. The sequence goes on from NC_000068.7 coordinate 120,736,343, forward strand.
TGTTTTAAGATCTCTATCTTAATGCTGAATCAGATAGGATACAATTCCCTCCTGTTTTCACTATCCATTAAAGTCAAGATATCTTTAGGATGTGCAAGATTACGAGGTATGATTTTAATATTTCAAGCAATTCACAAAGCCTACGGGTCAGTAGTATAATTTGGGGGCAACATTACCTAAAATTAGGAACTAAGTGTTCATTCTTTGCTCCACTGAAATAAGCACAGGACAGGCCTGAGTTAGTAACCTGTGTAGATAGAAGCCAGGAGGTACTTGTCTCCCAAAAGATAATTTCTGTCACACCCTACTTCTATTATGGCTACAGTCATGTTCTTTACCTTATTTGGATGATTTGTGACTGAAATATGAAATATGCCATCAATAAAAACCTCAAAGAACTGAAAACCCAAACCAAACCGAAAGCTTGATTCTCTAGATCATACTCCTGAGTGAAGAGCTGGCTTAAGACTGCCAATTTTTATTTTTAACCTGAAAGAAATGTAACATGTAAAAGCACAAACTATGTTTTTTAATCTTTTGTTTGTTTTTTTAAGACAGGGTTTCTCTGTGTGGCCCTAGCTGTGCTGGAACTCACTCTGTAGACCAGGCTGGCCTCAAACTCAGAAATCCACTTGCCCCTTCCTCCAGAGTGCTAGGATCAAAGTGTGTGCCATCACACCAGGTTCTACTTTTTCATCTCTGTATCAGGACAGCACTTAATAATAAATGTAACTACTGATACATACGATATAATTAATTAGTCCATTTCCTTTTCTTCAGAGCAGAAACATCTTTGGTTGGTTCTTTTCCCTACATACAAAATAAAACATTCTCACATAATGAGGCGTTTTGTCTCTGGATTTTGATGAGTTTGTGAACGGCATGCAGAAAAGGAGGCAACACACTGAAAGACAGACAGAAAGCATCTCTGTCAGCATGACTGCCAGCAGAGAAATTCACAAAGAAAAAGGCTGGGCCCTGTTAGCTTTCCCAGTTACTATTAGCACATGTTTGACTAGAGAGGACAGCAAGAAAGCCGGCTACTTTTAGCATCATTTAGCTAATGTAACAGAAAGAATTTTAGTTACCCTACATCCCATCCCCACTTCCCTTCAAAAAAGTGACATGGAAGAGGCAACTTTCAGGAAATGTTTTAAAAAACAGTTGATGTCAGCTGCATAATTATAATGCCCATCTATCCACTCTAACCATATGGACAGAACTATGTGGCTAACATGAGTAATCTTTGAGCCTGTATTACAAGCATATCTTGTTAAAATTTTCCCCTATTAAAATACTTTTTAAGTGAAAATTAAGTACCTTACACCTTGGCTTGGTAACAAGTGCCAGCTGCTTCAGTGTGCACCCGGAAGGCAGGACTACTCTTAGGGACCACATGCCAAGAACATGTGTTCAGAAAATGAAGACAGGCAATGCCCAAGTGTACATGAAGCACACAATAGAAAAGGAATTTTATCATCTATAATCTTGAAATTACAAATGCAGAATGAGAAAAAAATGGATTTATATAAGCATATGTCTCTTCTATATTTATAAATATTTATATAATTTACCATGAAAGACATGCAAGCAGTACTGCAGTAACTGTTATACAATATAATACATAAGGATCAGTCTCCAGTATTACAGCTGTAATAGATAAACAACAAATGCGCCTTACCTACTGCACTGCTCTCAAGTGCCTGAACCTGGACAGAAATTAAGATTCCACACTATGCCCCATTTCTCATGGGAGACCTTATGTCTCAGTGTAGTGTCCCAAGTTTGAAAACGCTCAACACAGAACAAGCTAAGTTAGTTTAGTGCCTGGGCAGCTGGGATGCACCCCTGGAACATGCTCACTTAGTGAAGAAACACGTTTCCTTTTCCACCCCACTCCTGAAATTCAACAGTTACAGGTTTGGCAGCAATACAAAGTCAAAAAGTAGATGTTTGTTAGAAGGCAGATTTCAACAGCAGGCAGATCAATTTCCCTGACCTCAATAAGATTTTTATACACCCACAGAGCATCAAATAGTCCACTTAAAAAGTCTGGTGTCTTTAATTTGCCTGATTTCTGCTAGTAAGAGAGTAAGATTAGAACGAATATGATCATCCTTACAGCTTTATAAACTGAAATTTAGATGTCAACAGCAGCTATAAACAAGAATTCAGGCCTGAGTTTCTTCCCCTTGGACTGTGCTGGACTGACGCTTCCTGTGCAGAGGCACGGACTCCTCATGTGCTTCCTACCTGCCCTAGCTAGTTATACTTACGTCTTCTTATAAATGTGGAAGTCAGGCTAAGAAGCCCAAGCATTAAACAACACAAGAACCAGGTAATAAAAACATTGAAAGAAAACTATTTAGTCTAAATTTATTTCCCAGATATTCATTCCTTATTGGCTAAATGTATAAAATACAAAATCTGATTGTAAGCCTTAGTAACATATTTTCTTTCTAAATCTCTAAAAGTATAAGCCACATTCCGAAGTGTTATTCTTTCCTAGATCACCCTGAAGGCTGACACTAGAAAGAACCCAGGGAAGCTGTCTCCTCCGCAGGCTCCTGAGAGGAGGAAGTGCAGTCAGGGGAAAGGTGCTTGTACCTTTGAAAGCCATTGTCCCACTCTGTCCCTCTCCAGATACTTTTGCCCAAAATAGCTCTAGATAGACATTTCTTTCATTTTTGAGATAAAAATATAGGAGTTAAGAATAAGAACTGTTGCTCAAACGAAAATAGCAAGGTTTGACTAAATAAAGGTAATTGGATTATCCTATGCTGATGAAAACACACATTAGGGTGTATTGTTAAAAATAAGAGGTAAAAACATTAATTTTAAAAAATGTAAAATTCAGGGAAGATACTAGGAATGAGTGGAAAGAAAGGTGTAGATTCACTAAATAAACACACAAACCAAATATACCCAGGTAATGGTTTCCTGGCAACAAGCTTCTTATATTTGAATGTCTGCGCAATGACTCTCCAAGGTTAGGAAGTTTTAAATAAAAATATCAAACAATTTTGCTATATACTTTTTGAGTAGAAGATTAACAAATTAGGCAAAATCACCTAAAATCCCATTCTATTTCCTATCCTCAATTTTCTGTTTCAAAGGCAGCTATAAACAAGAGCTCAGGCCTGAGTTTCTTCCCCTCGGACACTGCTGGACTGACGCTTCCTGTGCAGAGGCACGGACTCCTGATGTGCTTCTACCTGCCCTAGCTAGTTATACTTAGGTCTTCTTATAAAGAACTGATCATGTTACTTTCTTTTGCAAGAGAAGATCAACACTGATTGTTTGAAACAGACAGTACAGGGACACACATGCATCAGGTCTAGGAGGAAGAAGATCTCACGCCTTTCCCAGAGATGTAGCCTGCTCACTTCCTATCTGCTGAGTTTACTGGCTGGCTTACTCTTCCCTGGGGGAGTTTTAGAGCTGGTTGAGTGGTGGTGGAGGCTGCCAGATCCTTTTGGGCCATTCTTGCTGGGTTTGCAATGCTCCTGTTGGCAGGACCTCCTGGAGGACGATGATCCTGAGTGGCTAGGGGGTGACTTGCTTCTCCCCAGATGTGGGGAAGAACTCCTCTGGTCATGGTGGGGCCGTCCAGCCCTAGATGGTGAGGAACTAGATGTTCGAGGCAAGGATGAGCTTCGAGGAGAGGCACTGGGACTCCTTCGAGGTACAACTGGACTCTTGGGTGGTGTTTTTGGATTGTGAGGAGATCCTGGGCTCTTGCATTGGGTAGTACTCCGGGATTTCTGAGATCCATTTTGAAGAATTTGGGCCAGGCGAGAGAAAAGGTCTGAGTCAGAGTTACTACTCCCTAGAACTTTATATCTGCGTAGCCTTAAAAGAATAGAGAAGAATTAATTTTTTGGAAACAGGATATCAAAAATTCATTTTAAGTGTGCCTAAAAAAAAAATCACAGTATCCCAAATCATGATATGTATGAAGTATGTCAATACCAAAAAACACACTAAAAGTATACTGAGTTACTCTTTCAAATACATGCTGAGTTTGACATCTGCTATGTCTGTTTGGCCTTTTGGTTAATGTTTGTTTCCTTTGACAAGGTCTTCCTGTGCAGCCCACACTGATCAAGAACTCAGTATGTAACCCAGGCCAGGCCTGCCTCAGCTTCCCAGGTATTGGAATTATAAGTATGTATAATCTCCCAGCTTTTTATCATTCCTGGCCAAAGACACCTTGTTTGTGTGTTTTTTAAAAATTCCACTAGGGGCCACGAGTGGGTAAAGGCTCTTGAAATGATAGCCTAGTGACTTGAATTTGATCCCTGGATTCCATGTAAACATGGAATGAGAGAACCAATTCCACAAGGTTGTCCTCCCACCTCCACATGCACACCATGCACACCCCCATCATACAATATGCTCTCATCCCTCCTCTCTCTCTCTAATGATAAAACGTTAAAATCTGTAAATATATAGTTCTGCTATATAGTCAGGCTGACTAGTCATTCGTTTGCTTCAGAGCCACCATGTCTAGCAGTAGTCAAGGTTTTTTTGTTGTTTCTTTTAAATAGTTTTCTGAGACAGGCTCTCACTATGTAGCTTAGATCATCTGGAACTTAATGTGTAGGTCATTATTGCCTTGAACTTGTGATTGTTCTGCCTCAGTTTTCCAAGTATGTATCAGAGTATGCCACCACACCTGGCTTTATAATCAGTTTATATAGTAGTATGGGTTGTCTCTGGACCATCTTCATTAGTTTAATCAAGCATATGGAACTTTAATCTGACGATAGTGTTTAAAGGTAGAGTCTTTGGAAAGTAATCAGATTAGGTAAGATCATTAGGGTGGAGCCTCTATGTTAAATTCTGGTGGCTTTGGAAGTAAAGGGAAGGAGACTGGCATATGCTGAGATGCACAAGGTGCTCAAGCCACCATGTGTAGTGACTTAAGTGAAGGAGGCACTTGCATGGCCTTGTGCCATGCTACTTGGAATTCCCATTCTTCTTATAAATTAGCTTGTCTCTAGTAAATGACTGTAAGAACAATAAGCTGACTAATATGTAAAATTTTAAATAAAGAATGTGTGTTATGAACTTTTTCTTTATACCAGGAACCTACCCCACCTAGAAAACAACTGTACTAGAAGAGTCAAATGTAATTATTTATAAATTTGAAGTACATTAAAGGCTTGCAACCCACACAGGAAAACTTGGGCATAAATTGCAGTTGGTTTTGGTCAGTTTCAGATTTTAGCAAGGCAGTTGTTACTCATCTCCACCTTCAGCACCATGGCAGTCAACTCTGTACTAGCTTCTAAAGCCGTCTGTACACAATGTACAGGAACCAGGGTAGGCAAACCAACGAACACCACCCACACCGCCCCCCAGTCCTTAGGCTGTAAACAGGCTAGGGAACTAAGAGTACAGTGCTTCTTCCTAAAGACCAGAGTTTAGTTCTCAGCACTCGACCTGGGCAACTCGTGACCACGTGGACCTCCAGCTACAGGAGATCCAACACTCTCTTCTGGCCTCCAAGGGCACCTACACATGGCATACATGCCACACTCACTCCCCCAACTGAAGGTAAAAATAAAGTCTTTGGGAAAAAAAGTTTGTTTGGAGACTGTACTCTCATTGCTTTGTTTGTCAACAAAGGCCTCGTTCATCTGAGAACAGCCACAAGTAAGGCCAACATATCTGCTGAGGAAAACAGCAGGCACGGTGTCAGCAGGCTGATGCCCATGAGCTTGGAGTTTCTGAATAATAAATTCGCAATAAAAACAGTAAGTTGTTACAACTTGTATCACTTCAAACTGGGGAGGATAATTTCCTTAGATGTCTTGGGAGTATTCAACATTCATTATATTTTTATGAGATAAAGAAATAAGCTAACCTGTATACAAAGCTGAATAGAAAAATGACCAATGCCGGGCGATGGTGGCGCACGTCTTTAGTCCCAGCACTTGGGAGGCAGGCAGATTTCTGAGTTTGAGGCCAGCCTGGTCTACAGAGTGAGTACCAGGACGAAACCCTGTCTCGAAAAACAAAACAAAACAAAAACCAAAAAAAGAAAAAAGAAAAACGACCAATAACAAAAGCTACAAATTTACATTCTGCTCTAGTTAGTACTCTTCCTCTAAACTCCACATTTCTTCTGAGTAAGTGAGCTAATGTATAACCTTCCTCATTCTGTAAGTTCAAATGGTGATAATACAACCGCCACCTTGCTAATGCTAAGAATTCCGCAAGTGCTGATTCTTGTATTAACCAGATGAACTATTAAGGAACTGCCTGATGATACAAACAGAAAGTGATAGAATGGGGCATTTCAGAGATTGGTACATTTTTTATTTAACTTAGTGTTTTGTTTTTTTAATTAAAGGCAGGTTCATTGGGAAGCTGGTTTTGGAAGAGTTCACTGGCTCCAAGGACTGAGTTCAGGGGAGTTGACATGGGGAGGAGTGGGGCGAGGAGAACGATGGTCAGTGCTCCGTGCTCTTGCAGAGAGAAGAGGAAGAAGAGGAGGGAGGGGGTATTGATTGATTTAGGAGATCAATCATATAAAGCTAACTTCATAGATAATTGTCCCACTGGCTGAAATGACTCCTTTTACTCTAGAGCTCTTCATTGAAGCTTCTCACAGAAGATGGAGTGGGTGGCTATTCTCACATCTCTGGCCATTATTGCACACCCCCTTTTCTGTGACTGAAGTGACTTCTAGGGGGTATAAAGACTTGGTATTTTCTCATCCTGCCATTACTTTTTCTCTTTTCCCTTTAGGGAGCTAAATATTAAAGACTGGGTAGGATAGTCTGGAGAGATGACTCAGTGGGTAAGGGTGCTTTGCCTACAAGGTTGATGATTAAATTCAATCCCCAGGACCTATATGGTGGAAGAAAAGAAGCAACTCCCTCAAGCTGACTTCTGGCTGCAACACAAGCACACTGGTGTGCACACACACACACAATTCTTAAAAAGCACACATGAGTAGTGAGAAGAAGCAGAAAATGGTAAGATGGGAAAACTGATATCGAGTCTGAATCACAGAAAGATAAAAGACTAAAGAAGAGGGTAAGGGACCAGCAAGTGGATGGATGTAGGCACTATAGGAGCTGCAGAAGGAAAAGAAAGTAAATAATACCTAAGAACAGCTGGAAACTGCCCAAATGTGATGAAGGACAACTCAATGACCTCCATGCAGGATGGCTGCAAAGTGACCCAATCAAACTAAGGCACACAGTCAAACTGTCCAAAGAGCCCTGAGAACAGCTGGAAAGAAGCAACTTGTCATATACAAGGAGAATATTTTTTCTCAGAAGTTCTAGAGGTCAAAGGCAGTGGGTTAAAGACTGAGATTTAAAAGCTCTAAAAATCCCATGTTGAGGAAAAGTCCCCTTCAAAGATGAGGGAGAAATAAAGATAGTATGAGGTAGAAGCTGAGCTAGGGGCATGGCAGTGTGGTGAGAGGTAGGTATGTACTTAGCAGGCTTGATGCCCTGGGCTCAATCCCTGCAGCTCACAACCACTTATATGACCTGCTGTCTACAGTGCTAGTTACTGCAGACTGAAACCAGAGGACACCAAACAGGAACTAAAGAGCTGAATAAAGTAAAGAGATAAATACAGTCAGTTCTAAAGGTGATTATTCTTCTCACAGCTATTTATAATTTTTATAAAACATTCAATTAAAGTTGAGTGTGATTGTTGTAGTTCAAGGCCAGTTTGAGCACATAAAATGAAGATGTAATCTTGTGACTTGAATAAGTACAAGGAATGAGGAGGTGACTTAAAGGGACACAGTGGTATGTCCCTGTTATTACACTCCAAACACCCAATTAGAATGCTAGAATTTCAGGACTGTCTACTCCATGTTGACCACAATGAAAACAGGCACAACTACACAATAGGAAAAATAAAGGAATTTAAGGCTTCACCATACACGCACAAATCAGATAGATAGAAAAAAGGACAAAGCACAATAAACAGAGAACAACATGTTTTAAGTTGGGGCCAGCAAGATAGTTCATCAGGAAAGGTGCTTTTCAGTCTGAGGCCTGAGCTGCCTCCCTGAGGCCCAGAAGATGAGAACCTATTCCTACCAGCTGCTCTCTGACTCCTGAACCTACAAAGGCATGCACACAAATATAAATACACAGATGATGGAAGGCCTCTGTATAGCAAACACCAAAATGACAGAAGTCCCCTTCTTCCCAACTACCTTTAGAAGAAAGGAAATTTTGGTAGACACTTAAAATGAATGACCCTAAAGATGTTCTGCTAAGTAAAACAGCCAGCTCCAACAGAACAAACACTATATGATTCTACTTACATGAGGTGTTTATAATGATCAAAGTCATAAATTAAATCGAGTTTTGCTGGGGGGGGGCTAGAAATGGAAGTTTTTTGTCTTACGTTTCGGGTTTTATGTGCTGAATATGCATAGCAAAATTAATACCACTGAAAAGGACACTTAACATGAGTAAGATGGTAAATTTTATGTTGTTTTATTTTGCCTCAGTGGAAACAAAATGCATTGTCCTCAGTATATTTACTATACTGTGCCCTAATGGTGTACTGTGGAAGGAACAGAAGAAAACAAGTTCAAAAGAAGGAACTTCGACCACTGCTGTCATATGTATGGTAAAGCAATACTTGAAACACCCTTACACACTACACACATGGTAAGCATGAAGTTACCTGGCTTCTACTCCAGGCCTGACTGGTGGCTTTCCTGGTGGTGGCCGAGGCAAGAACTGAGGTGAAGCGGAGCCATTAATTTGATCTGTGCTGACCCAGGATACTGGCCTTGGAATCTTGCTCTTTCTAGCCTGGGAGATGATGGGTGACAGAAAGCTATCTTCAACTGATCTACTCAGGTGGGAATCTGCTGCCAGTCTAGAAAAGGGAGCGAAGACTTCCTCCTCAGAAAAAGGGACTGGAACAGCGGCTAGTTTCTCCTCTATCAGCTTATCAGAGGCACTTGAGAGGTCTCCCAGGAAAGACTTGAACTGCCTTTTTTCTACAAGAAGTTTGACTATTTCTGGCTGATAGGCTTTCTTCTGTAGAAGCTTTTCTTTTGCAGAAATAGCAGAGGATGATTCAAAAGTTGAGTCTATTTCTTGTGCTAAAACAGGGATCCGGCTGTGCCTGGTCACAAAGGATGACCGGAGCATGTCCTTCCGAGTAGGAGGACCATGCTCATTCTCTGAGACACAATGATAGAGCTCTCCATTTCTAGGGACAACTTTCTCTCTCTTACCCTCTTGGTGCAAAAAAGCAGAGAGGTCTCCCTGCTGCCTTGGCAAGCTTTCACTCTGAATACCATCATCTTTAAATAGCTTATTTTTCTGCATTGCTGCCATCTGGCCTATCTGCCCTTCAGCATGTGGGTCAATGGCTTGAGGAGAAATTTCTGAAGTTCCAACTGCCAAAAGCTTCATTATCTCATGGGTTTTGTCCTGATTTGGTAGCACACTACAGTTCTGTGTCTCTGATACATGCAGAGGTTCTGTGGCAGCTAACTGAGCCCTCTCTGCAGTCACTAACTCTCCTGGGGAAGAGACTTCAATACAGTGCTGCCCTTTACTTAACCTCTCATCTTCATTCTCTGAGCCCAGAAGAAGGCTTCTCTCTTCTGTTTCTCCAGGGAGATGTTCAAATTCTTTCACAGCTAATCTATTATGGTCAGGAGGGTCTTTTGGTCCCAAGTCTTGAGATGTGTCACCATCTCTCATGTTGGGTAACATGTCATGACCAGTGTGATCTATCTGAAGTCCCAAATCCACTCTGCTTCCTCCGCTAGCTAGTTCACCCTCTGTCACAACCAAGCCGGAGAAGTTCTCCCTTGGAGAGTACAGTTCTACAGTGGGCTCCAAGGGCTGAAGATCTTTCTTCTCTGGTTGTGGGCCATAGTGAAAGCTTCCTGAAGTTGACTGTGTTGATGCCACAGAAGGTCTAGGAATTGTAATCTGTAGAAGCAGGGAGAAAAATATAAAAAAAAAAAAAATCCAATTATATGGTCATCAATCATATGCATGGTTTGAGATGTAATACTTCAGATTTCAATGTATAAGAGCAGCAAAAATGACCTGGGCGCATCCCTTTAATTCCAGCACTTGGGAGGCAGAGGCAGATAGATCTCTTGAGTTCGAAGCCTGCCTACTCTACAGAGTGAGTTCCAGGACAGCCAGGGCTATACAGAGAAACCCTGTCTTTGGGGGTGGTTGAGGTTCAAAGAATTTGAATTCCAGCCAGCCTATGCTGTAAGATTTTATTAACAATAAATAAAACTAAGGAACTAGAGTGCTGAAGATGCTTTAGGTGAATCTAATATAGGCTACCTGGGTTCAGAACAACCACACACATAAAATAAATTTAAAGAAAAGAAAACAACCAAAACAGTATAGGTCAGGTGTGGGGCACACACCTTTAATTCCAGCATTTGAGGCAGATATCTGGGAGTTCAAGGCCAGCCTGGTCTACATAGTGAGTTTCTCTGTAGCTCAGATTGTCATAGAAACTGTAGCAATGTTCCTTCCGTGGTTTCTTGAGTACTGGAATTACAGGAATGGGCTAAAAATCCTAAAACAAAACTCAGGTTGGACTAGATTAGTTTATTCCCTTGGGTTAATTTTCCCTAGTCCACAAACAATTGTACAAGGCAATCCTGGAGAAGTTAGTAGGAAGATAAAGTAACCTGATTGAAGAAGTAGGATTCTTTACAGCAATGAAATCCTAACTGCTACAGTGTCTTTTCCAAGTCTTTTATACCTAGCAAGTGCAAATGTGCTTTAACAAAAACCATTTCTATTTGGGGAACAATGCTGAGATTAGTATGTTAGAAAGTAAGGCTAAGCAAAGTGGTGGTAGTGCAGGCCTTAATCCTAGCACTCGGGAGCAGAAGCAGGGGGACCTCTTTGAGTTCAAAGCCAGCCTGGTCTACAGAATGAGTGCTGGGATCAAAGGCACGTGCCACTATGTCTGGCTTTATTTCTTTCCCTATTGCAGGTTCCCTATAGAAAAATAGTAGTAAATACTATTGTTTACATGTACCCATTTGCTTAACTTAAGTGTCTGATTTCGCAATCTTAACTGAACAACTAATCTACCTTCCTTTTCCTGCCTTTCTTTCCTTTTGTTTATTCACTTATTTAGTTAGACACAGTGTCTCTCCTACAGCCAAGTTGGCCAGAGTAGGCTTGAATTTACAGTGGTCTTCTTTATTTAGCTTCATAAATTCTGGAACTAAAGCTGTGAAGCCCCGTCCACAGATAGCCTTTATTTATTTATTTTTCTTTAGTTTCAGTGTGTGTGTGTGTGTGGGTGAGTAAGAATGTGTTTGTGTACGGAGATACACACTTTTTTTTTAAAGATTTATTTATTTCATTTATATGAGTACACTGTAGCTGTCTTCAGACACACCAGGAGAGGGCATCAGATCTGATTACGAATGGTTGTGAGCCACCATGTGGTTGCTGGGAATTGAACTCAGGACCTCTGGAACATCAAGCAGCCAGTGCTCTTAACTGCTGAGCCATCTCTCCAGCCCAAGACACACATTTTTTTTAAAGACAGGATCTCTCACTAAATCTGGAACTCAGTGATTTGGATAGACTGGCTGTCCAGCAAGCTCCAGGGACCCATTTGTCTTTGTCCCCACCTCCAGCTCCAAGCATACTCCAACTTGGTGCTGGAGTCACAGATGTATTCTACAGTGGGGTCATCTCCCAGCCCCAGTCTTTGTTTTGTTGTGGTTGTTTTGAGACAAGGTCTATATAGCCCTGGCTGTCCCGGAATTCACTAGGTAAAAGAAGTTGGCTTCAAACAGAGATTCATCTCTGGAGTGCAAGGATTGAAGGTGTGTGTAACCACACCCAGCTCAGGCTCCCTGCCCTCCAGGCCCAATCACCCATTTGTTTGTTTTGAGACAAGTGTTTCTCTATTGTCCTTGAACTCATTCTGTAGATCAGGCTGGCCTCCAACTCACAGAGATCTGCCTGCCTCTGTCTCCTGAGTGCTGGGACTAAAAGCATGTGCCACCAAGGACAGCCCTTGCTTTTCTTAATAGCACCTTGATCAGTTAACACAAAACAATGACAAAAGCCATTTCTTACCGCAGTCAGGGGTCCTTCTGCTTGTGCCTCCATGGGACTTGTGGGAGTCACTGTGATGAACTGACTTGCAGCTCCAGCCTGGAGGTCTAGCCTATCTGTGTACAGTTCTGAAGCAGCAGTAGCAGGGCATTCAGCAGAAAGTGCTAAAACCACACCTGAGCTTTCCTTCTTTAAGTGATGGTTGTCAGTCCAAGGACCTACTTGGATCTTTTCATCTTGAGGTGATCCCTCAAGGACCTGAAGCACTTCAGGCTCCTCATCTGAAGGGCTTCCAGTTGTCTTATGGCCTAACACCTCATTTGTCCTAAAGTCCTGAAGGTCTTGCTCCTTGTCCACAATCACCCATTCTTTGGAATCAACCTCCTGTTTGCAAGAGCTTAAGTTAACAGCTATAAATCCGTTGCTGCCACCACCATCTGCCTGCTCCGGGGTGTTGGCAGAGGCAGGCTTGGAGGCATCAGGAAGATATTCGTCATCATAGTGCCAGATGTGGTCAGTGTGGGTCACGACGGGGACACACGGCTTATGAGGCAGAGCAGGGGGGACAGGTTCTTTTCCTGCACTGGAATCTTTCTGCATTTTCTCCATGCTTAAGAAAATGAAAACAAGTTACTCAATTGTCCTTAGAGAAACATCTACTATATCCTGATAAACTCTATGCGGAACAACCATTCTTACAAAGTGTGATGAGTTTGTATGGAGAAAGCAAGGGGAGTCTCACAGGGCCATGATGCTCTCTACTTGCCATTCTTGATCTTCCCCAACACTGTCCACCTTTAAAGTCTCTTTTATTAGTCTGACTCCTTGCCAAAGTAAGTTTTTTTCCTATTGCTCTCTTATATCTATACCTCATCTTAAGTGTATTTCAAATGGTTAAAGCATTGTTCAAGTCTAGACTGTCTTTTTGATCATATGTGGATATGTGACAATGGATGACCTTGAATTTCTGATCCTTCTGACTCAACCTTCCTAGCTGAGATCATAGACATGAACTACACATATACTTGTATGTGGTTCTGGGGATTGAACCCACATACAAGAACCCAGGATTTTACATATGCTAGGCAGGCACTCTAACTGAATTATACCCCCAGCCCAAATCCACAGCCTTTCTTAACCCAACATTTCATTGCCAACAGTCCCAGAGCTGGGACTACATACAACTATCTCTGAATTCTCTTGAAGCCTATTGATTGGTAAATAGACCTCAAATCTTACATTTTCATTTCCATCTTGTAACCAAAATTTGCTACAGGCAAAATGTGCCTAACCGATCAAAAGCATAAGTCATTATACTACTTATATACATTATCTGTAAAGTTTAACTTTCCTTTTGTCTTGGGAAACCTGAGTGCCACAGGGCAAAATGATAAATTTACTTATGTATTTTCCACTGTACCTTATCTCTGTGTGCCCCTGTCCCTGCCTAAAGTTGCCTTTGTACCTCTACACTGTTGCCTCAAAGAGCTCACCTTCTAACAAAGGCACTGCAAATATGTTCATTTTACAACTGTATCTGGTATTAGGAAGTTAGCAATTCTCAAAGACAAAGACTTTGCTGTAGAATTTGTAATGATATTACACAAGTCACATTAAGAATGAGGATACAAACCTAAGATATGAACAAATGGAAACTCAATGGTGTCAGTGTTATAAAAACACAAGAATTTATTTGAAAGAATTAACTTAATAGAGATAAAATATAATAGTAGTAGTAGTAGTAGTAGTAGTAGTAGTAGTAGTAGTAGTAGTAACATGGAAGTTTTAAAATGAGAGAAAGATAGGGGAAGATACAATACATACCAGGTCTCCAGAAACTTGTCAGTATCTGGCTTTGGCTCAAGTGTCAAACGTTTTTCCAGCTCAAAGCTGTGAATAGAACGTAGCTTCCTTACTAACGGAACATCTCTGTCTGGCTGAGTAATCTCTGATCGGACACGAATTGGTGAACCAAGGCTTGGAGCATTGAGTATGCCATTTACTTGACCATGGCTATTTTCTTCTTCAGTAGCTGCCTAGAAAGAAAATATAAATAGAATCATTCTAAACTTATACATGGGAGAAATCACTGATGCCTTTGAAATAATGCCAACAAATGATTTAAATTCTTAAATTTTTAATTTAAAATATTTATTTATTGTATATCTGTGTGTATGCCCTTACTACATGTGAACATGGAGGTCAGAGGACAACTTGTGGGAGTTGACTCTCCTAAATGCAAGTTGCCAGGCAAGGTGGCAAGCACTTTTACCTCCTGACACACCTCACGGCCAAGAAAACTAAGATATTTTGACTTTGGGCCTGGAGAAATGACTCAGCAGTTAAGAACATCTACTGCTCTTGCAGAAGACTACATACAGTTTGAGTACCAGCCCCACATCAGGTGACTCAACCCCAGGTGACTCCCACTCCAGGGGCTCTGAAGACTCTGGCCTCCATGAGTACCTGCACACACATGCTCATAATTAAGAATAAATAAAAATATTAGACAGTAACAGTTTAATTTTATTTAATTTCTGTTTGTCAATTCTTTTTTATGATAAGTACACTGTTGCTGTCTTCAGACATACCAGAAAAGGGCATCAGATCCCATTACAGATGGTTGTGAGCCACCATGTGGTTGCTGGGAATTGAACTCAGGACCTCTGGAACTCACCATCTCTCCAGCCTATCTACTTAGATGTTTAAAGAACCCTATTCTATTATACTAAAACTAAATCTTAGAAAGGATGATATCTTTTGAGACATACAGATCTCACAAGAGTTATGAGAGACTGCCAAAATTGTCATACCCCTTTCTTATTATACCCCTCAAAAACAAACAACAAAACCAACTCTTTGGGTTAGAACAAGAAGCTGCTGGAAACTGTCAGGACAGAGCAGAAAGCTGGGCACAGAGTAATACAAAGTGCCAAGTTCCTCCAGGCTACACAGAGTCTGTCTCAAACCAACCAACAAATCCAAACAATCAAATCTCTCAGGCTGGAGAGATGGCTCAGAAGTTACTAGCACTCATGATGGGTCACATCTATCTGTATCTCTAGTTCCAGAGGCTCTGACACCCACTTCTGGTGTCTGTGGGCAACAGGCTCAAAGACATACATGCAAGCAAAACACCTACACACATAAAACAAAAATAAAAATTAAAAGAAAAGAAAACTGGGCTGGAGAGATGGCTCAATGGTTAAGAGCACTGACTGCTCCTCTGAAGGTCCTGAGTTCAAATCCCAGCAACCACATGGTGGCTCATAACCATCTGTAATGAGATCTGATGCTCTCTTCTGGGGTGTCTCAAGACAACTACAGTGTACTCACATATAATAAATAAATAAATAAATAAATAAATAAATAAATAAATAAATAAATCTTTTAAAAAAAGAAAAGAAAACCAAAACTATTAAAATCCAATTTGTCCTGGCACCATAAATACTGCCCCAGTTGATATTCTACAAATTAGTATTAGGCTTAGCATAACTGAGGCATTGAGGTCAATCTCCAGCAATGTACATACAATACTGAATCCCTACTTTTTACTCCTCATTGCTGACTACTATGTGTAGATATTATTCGTTAGCAAGACCACTTGCTGTTAATGCTTTTACAAATGACAGAGTATATATGTCTAGGCTATAATCTGAAAGTCTAAACTCGCATGCTGTATTTCATGTACTGAACTAATTACAAAGATAATGGAGTGGAGGCAATGACTAGGTCATGGAGGCTGAGTTTTTATAAAATTGGTATCCTTATAGAGGGTCCTAAAGAGACCCCCAAATCTGTCTTGATCACCGTGAGTAATAAAGTTCTGTTGTTTGCAAGGTACCTATGTCATGATATTTTTTATTATAGCAGCCCAAACATACTAAGAATATATCCTTAAGGGTATTTTCTTTTTTTAAAAAAGATAACATTTCACTTGAAAAAAAAATTACCTGGGATAAAGATGGAGCAGAGACTGAGGGAACAGCCAACCAACGACTGCACCAACTTGAGATTCATGCCATGTGAGAGAGCTACCCCCTAATACTATTAATGATGCTCTGCTCTGCTTGCAGACAGGAGCCTAGCATAACTGTCTCCTCAGAGGCTCCAATCAGCAGCGGATGGAGGCAGACATAGAGACCCACAGCAAAACATCAGGGAGCTCAGGAAGTCTAGTGGGAGAGTCAGGGATAGAAGTGGGCAAGTTGCAATCATAGTGTGCCTAGTTGCTGATGCTCTATTCCACACCTGGAAACCATTAAAAAAACTCACCTAACAGGCCACCTCTCCTTCAAGCCTGGGACGACCCCAGTGCACTGGAACAATAAATTCCTCTTGCTTTTTGCACTGGGAAGAAGATGAAGAGGAGGAGGAGGAGGAGGAGGAGGAGGAAGGAAGGAAGGAAGGAAGGAAGGAAGGAAGGAAGGAAGGAAGGAAGGAAGGAAGGAAGGAAGGAAGGGGAGGAGGAGGAAGATGAAAAAGAGGAGGAGGAAGATGAAGAAGAGGAGGAGGAGGAAGAGGAAGAGGAGAGGGAAAAGGAAGAGGAGGGAGGAAGAAGAGGAAGAGGAGGAAGAGGAGGAAGGTGACAGAAGCAAGCTGGTGGTGTCGAGGATGCCACAAGAAGACCCACAGAGCCAACTACCCTGGGACCATGGGGACTCACAGAGAGGAGATTATCAACCAGGGAGTGTGCAGGAGCTGGACCTAGACCTCCTACACATTTGTAGCAAATGTGCAGCTTGGTCTTCATGTGGGTCTCCTAACAAGCCGAGCAGGGGCTCTCTCAGTCTCTGCTCCCTCCCACTGGATCCCCTTACCCCTACCTGGGACTGCTTGGTTGGGCCTCAGTGGGAGAGGATGTGCTTAGTCCTGCTGGGACTAGATGTCCCAAGGTAGGGTACTACCCAAGGGAAGCTCCCCTTCTTTGAGAAGGGGAAGGAACAATGGGGAGAGGAGAGGAGGAAGAGGGCTGTGGTTGACATATAAAGTGAATAAAATGATAAATTACTGAAAACTTAAAAAAAAAAACTACCTTCATTCCTAACTGCATACTGGGGCCTATGCCTGTGCACTGTGTGCGTGTGTATGTGCGTGCGCACATGCGCATGTGTGCGTGCATGTTAGTATATGTACTAGCTAGTTTTGTGTCAACTTGACACAGGCTGGAGTTATCACAGAGAAAGGAGCTTCAGTTGAGGAAATGCCTCCATGAGATCCAACTGTAAGGCATTTTCTCAACTAGTGATCAAGGAGGGAAAGGCCCCTTGTGGGTGGGACCATTTCTGGGCTGGTAGTCAGTTCTATAAGAGAGCAGGCTGAGCAAGCCAGGGGAAGCAAGCCAGTAAAGTACATCTTTCCATGGCCTCTGCATCAGCTCCTGCTTCCTGACCTGCTTGAGTTCCAGTCCTGACTTCCTTGGTGATGAACAGCAATGTGGAAGTGTAAGCCGAATAAACCCTTTCCTCCCCAACTGCTTCCTGGTCATGACGTTTGTCCAGGAATAGAGACCCTGACTGAGACAGCATATGAGCACTGAGTGTAGATGCTCTCAGGAATCCAAAAGCATCAGCTCTGGAGCTGGGATTAAAGGCTGAGCTTACAGACATGGATGTGTTGTGCATGGAACTCAGGGCCTTTTCAACAGCAGTGCATGTTTTAATAGCTGTGCTACCTCTCCAGTCCTCCTTAAGATAAAGAACTGGGTTTGTGAAATATTCATAAATATATATTATTATACTTTGTTCTCGTTTTTATCTCCATGCCACCCTCTTCTCTCAAATTTATAGTTATATAATTATTAACTGTACAAAGTTAGGACAAACTCCTCAGAACTGATCACAGATGATCTTGGGAGGATATTCATAAAAGGATGACTAGCCAACTTTCTACCAACCATATTTTAAGGCTGAACCCTAAGCTTCAACCTCCTTCCCAACCACACCCCCTTTTTTTTATTTTTTTAATAGCTATCATTTTCGAGACAAGGTCTCACTCACTGTGTAGCTGTGCCTGGCCTAGAACTCACTATAAACCAGCATGGCCCCAAACTCACAAAGATCCACCTGCCTCTCTACCTCCCAACTACCATGATTAAAGATACATGCCACAGCACATAACAACTACTACTGTAATGAATGGCCTTTTCAACAATATCTTCATATTCCACAAAAGGAAAAGAATAAACAATGAGAGCAAAGAAAAGTCTGGGGATAATCTGCCCAAGAGTTAAAAACTCATCTGTTTCTCTTCCACACTTACAAGTGTACATGTGTACAATTGTATTTTATTTAGCATCCACTTTCCCTGACATGCCGGCCTCTTCACCTCATTAGAGACAGGTCACCAAGGCTGTGAACAGAGCTACACTGATCAGAGTCATGTCATCTGGAAAAATGATCCACTTTTACTCTATAGATATTTCTTTTCTGTTTGTTGTATGATTTCCCCTGTCTTCCTTTCTTCCATTCTTTATGGTGATGGTAGAGACGGAACCCAAAGCCTTACACATGCTAGTCAAGTGCTTGACCACTAATTCCCACTCACACTCTTGATTCATTTTAAATATCTATCTTTTCCATAACATACACTGAATACTGATGACTGGTATCTAAACCTGAGCACTTTGGACCACATTAGCTAAAAGATAATTTCACAGTTTCAAATATTTAAAACAATTGTCAAGGGGGCTGGAGAGATGGCTTGGTGCAGAGATAGCAGAAATCACTTGCTGCACTTGTAGAGCACCACATGTTGACTCACAACCATCAACAACTCCAGTGCCAGGGGACCCAGTGCCACCTTCTGATCTCCACGGACACTAGACACACGTGTGGTACAAATACATACATACATACAGGTAAAACAGCTATATACATAAAAATCTTGAAAAAGTTTTAAGATAAAATAAGTAGCAATACTATGTTCTACTTTACACTCAGAAGTGAGAATCATAAGCTGGTGGATTACTTAGTGGGTAAAGTTTCCTTTTCTTTTCGTAAATGAAAATAAACGGTTTCATTTACCCCTTCCCTTTCGTCCCTCCAACCTTCCCCATGAACTCTTGCCTCCTCAGCTGTCAATTCATGGTGTCTATTTTTCAACTGTCACTACATATATATGTATCTATCTTCCTAATACATAAACCAACCTGCTTGGTCCATATGATGTTATGTGTGTATATATGGTTTCAGGGATGAACACTTGCTATTGAACAATCAATTTGAGGGCTCCTCCCTGGTGTGACTAGGATGACCTGGGTTTGATCTCCAGGACTAAGGCGGTAGAAAGAAGACTGTCTCTCCTCCCCTCCCCCCGCCCTCTCTCTTTCCTTCCTCCCTGTCTCAACTGTGTATCAGTAAGAGAAGAGTAGTAAATACACAGAAAAAGATTACTTCATATGTAAGAAATACACACTTTGCAAATTCCCAGCTTTATCTTGTTCTTGTTGATATCCATCTCTTCCCAGACATCCTTTTCCTGAGGGCGTGGGTGCCCCAGAGATCCAGGCAATTTATCTGGTGATACACCAACAGGGATTCCGTTCTCCCCATCACTAAGCTGTTCATCTGGAAACACTTCATCTGTATTTTCTCGAAGCAAGTCTCCTGGGATGGGGGTGGCATTTGCAATTCTGAAAAGTTAGGAGAGCAAATCAGTAAACTTCAAAAGACCAGAATAAAGAGTTACCATAAAGCCGGGCGTGGTGGCACACGCCTTCAATCCCTGCACTTGGAAGGCAGAGGCAGGCGGATTTCTGAGCTCCAGGCCAGCCTGGTCTACAAAGTGAGTTCCAGGAGTGCCAGGGCTATACAGAGAAACCCTGTCTCGAAAAAAAAAAAAAAAGACTATACTACATTTTTGTCTCTAAGTGATAAGTCTATACATAATTAAGAGTTAAGTAAAACCTAAAACTCTTTTAACACTAATTTTATGTTAATACTGAAAAGGAAACTTTTTTAAAGTGGGAGAAGTTAAAATTTTGAATATGACTGTCAATGCAAATCTTAATACAACTCACTGATTTGACACTTTTTTGTTTGTTTGTTTGTCTGTTTGTTTTTCAAGACAGGGTTTCTTTGTGTAAACCATGCTGTCCTGGAACTTGTTTTGTAGACCAGGCTGGCCTTGAACCCACAGAGATCTTCCTGTCTCTGCCTTCTGAGTGTATGTACCACCACCTTGGCTAACAATTACTTTAAAAGCCTGAAACATCTGTTCTATTTTCCATGAAGCTCTCATCAATAAAATAAAATAAAATAATTTGCCATTTTTGCCAACAATAAAAACAATTATAGGGAAGTACTAAGTGCTATTAGTAAATAAATAGGGGTCAGGTGACTTTTTAGTATGAAATGTGTACCACTGTTTATTTTATTTCATTCAATGTATTTTGATCATTTTTACCTCCTGGAACTCACTCCATCTTTATGTTCTTTTTCTCTCTCTCAAACAAAACAAAATAAAACAAAACAAGGGCTGGAGAGATGGCTCAGAGGTTGAGTAAGGGCTGTTCTTCCAGAGGTCCCGAGTTCAATTCCCAGCAATCACATAGTGGCTTGTGACCATGTATGATCTGGTACCCTCTTCTGGCTTGCCTGCATATATGCAGACAGAACACTGTATGCATAATAAATCTTTTTTTTTTTTAAGGATGTGGTAAAACTATTAAAAAGGGGAGTGGGCTGGAGAAATGGCTCAGCAGTT
This sequence comes from Mus musculus, assembly GCF_000001635.26. Taxonomy (NCBI): domain Eukaryota; kingdom Metazoa; phylum Chordata; class Mammalia; order Rodentia; family Muridae; genus Mus; species Mus musculus. The sequence continues at coordinate 120,757,120 of NC_000068.7, forward strand.
AAGAGCTCCAACTGCTCTTCCAAAGGTTGTGAGTTCAAATCCCAGTAACCACATGGTGGCTCACAACCATCTGTAATGAGATCTGATGCCCTCTTCTGGGGTGTCTGAAGACAGCTACAGTGTACTTACATATAGTAAATAAATAAATTAAAAATAAAACTATAAAAGGATGTGGTTCCTACACAGTTAAAAAAAAACCCTACAAAAACATAGAAATGAAAATCAAACCAACTGGCAAACAACCAATAAGACGAAAGAAAGCCCAAGTGGAAGAGCACTGTGCACTCACTGTCTTCTTGCTACTGAGGTCACTAAGCTCCTACCAGGTGTAAGGCCTCCCTCAGGCAACAAAGGAGGTGAAAACCCTTGAGTTTCCCCTCGGGGGAAACTAGAAATTCTGAAATTACAGAATTCATACAGTTCTACATGAGAAAAATACAAAATAGGGGTAGGTATTTGTCTAAACACTCCTGTTTTCCTTTCTTTCGAGAAAGAGTCTTACTTTGATCCCATACTGGGATTGAGTAGAGCTCTTCCCAAATCCTGGGATGACAGAAGTGTGCTATTATGCATGGCTATATACATTTCCTTTGAATGAATTCCAGGTCCTATTTACATAGTTGACATCACTCAGCCTGCTAGTCCATGACAGGCTTTTACTTGTTGGTCATCAGTCAGTTACTAGACTCAAAAGGCCTCTGATAACTTTATGTTCCATAAATACTAGTGTTTAAAAAAATATTTCTGAGCTAGAGAGATGGTTCAGCAGTTAAAAGCACTGACTGCTCTTCCAGGGGTCCTGAGTTCAATTCCCAGCAACCACATGGTGGCTCACAACCATCTGTAATGGGATCCCAACGCTCTCTTCTGGTGTGTCTGAAGACAGCTACAGTGTACTCATATACATTAAAGAAATAAAAATAAGTATTTTTTTTTAAAAAGGAAAGAAAAAAAGATATTTCTGGCTGAACACAAGATTTAGCAAACAAAGAAACTTCTAACAAGTAACCTGGAATACCTAAACATGGGAAAAAGTCTTTAGATAACCTTGCCAGGCACACCTTTAGATTCTGTACTTAGGAGGCAGAGGCAAGTGGATCTTTGTGAGTTCAAGGTTAGTCTGGTCTAAATAGCAAGTTCTAATCAAGTCAGAGAGATATACTGAGAATCTGTCTCCAAACAAAACAAAACAAACTAACAAAAACCCCAAAACAGTAAAAACAAAACAAACAATCAATCAAAAGAGAGGAAACCTTCTCAGGCAACCACTCTGAAGTACTCCCAAGGTAACAATGTGCTCTAGCATAAATGGTCCTAGGGGTGCTTCATTGTCTTGTTCTAGTTTCCTGCCCTGCCTCTCCCTCTGCCTAAGTGGTCAATGTTCAGTGATGTCTTTGTCAATACTGTAGGTAACAATCTAGAAAACTCATTCTTCCCGAACCACAGCTCTCACAAGGAGACCTCGCAGCCCAGTAAAGCAGCCCCTGTGGCTCAGACACAGAGGAAAGAGGTGACAGTGGTCAGAAATAGTCCAAATATACTCATTATTAAAGGTCAGAAATAAACTGAGTAACGGAAGATTTTTCAGGCATGAGTTTAAATATAATTTACTGATACAAGGAAAGCTTTCTCGAAGGTTCGTCTACTCACCATACTTTCTTAACAGTTTGATCCCTCAATGTTCCAAACTCTCCCCTGACGGCCATCATTCTCCTCCTCTGCAACAGTCCCACTTCCTAGTTCCCCTTTCTACGCCTCAGGAAATAAAGTCATCTGTCCCCAGCTTTCCTCACCTGTTCTACAATATCACACACTTCAGGGGACTCATCCCTGTCTTTTCCATACAGCTTCTCTTCCGCACGATACAGTTCTCCTTTGTAGTTAATTCCTTAGTTTTCACTCCTTCCATATTGTTTTGTTTTGTTTGTTTGTTTGTTTTGAGACAGGGTTTCTCTGTGTGGCCCTGGCTGTCCTGGAACTCACTCTGTAAACCAGGCTGGCCTCGAACTCAGAAATCCACCTGCCTCTGCCTCCCGAGTGCTGGGATTAAAGGCATGTCCCACCACTCCCCGGCTTCCTAAACTCTCTTAAGGTAGAGTTTGACAAAAGGAGAGAAACAATTCCTCACCAAGCAAATGATGGCATGTTCAGGAATATGAGCACTAAAGGGTAGGGTAGGAGTTGGAACAGCACTTGGCCAGCATATCCCAAGGCCTTGCATTCATCCCTAACACCTATGAACCAAAGGGAAGGAAGGGAAGATGAGAAGAAAAAAGATGGAAAAGAGAGATAGTAGGGGCTGCAGAGATGGCTCAAAGGTTAAGAGCACTTGCTGATGTTGCTGAAGACTCAGGTTTGGTTCCCAGCACCCACATGGTGGCTCACATCCATCTGTAACTCCAGTTCCAGGGGATATGATACTCTCGTCTAGACTCCACAGGCACCAGACAATAACAATATAGTGGAGTTTAAGCACTGTACAGTTAGAAATCACTAAGACTATGCTGTGAGGTGGTGGCGCACACCTTTAATCCCAGCGTTGGGAGGGCAGAGGCAGGCAGATCTTTGAGTTCAAGGCCAGCCTCGTCTATAAATTAAATTCCTGGACAGTCAGGGCTACACAAAGAAAATCTATTTTAAAAACCAAAAATAGATAGACAAGAAAGATCATAAAGTTAGTAATGATTTATAAAAGTAAATAAGCAACATAATTAAACATAAAAATAAAAAGAATAATTATAAATCATTCTTTCCATATTCATACATATAAAATATATATTATATAATACACACACACACACACACACACACACACACACACACACACACACACACACATATATATATATATTAGAAATAAAAAAGTTGTTCCCTCTACCTACTGTACTGTGAGAGCAACAAGTCATATTAGCTCTAAACTCCCATTTCACAGAAGGTGTTTTCTGAATTAAGTAACTCAAAAGCAGAAGTGAGGGAAAGAGTAAATCAATGGAATGTTTAAATTGAGGGATTCAGAGTAGACTAAGGAAGTTCTTGCATTTAGAAAAGTACCACTCTGTGAGCTGTGCAGGACATACCCGATAGCAGCAGGGGTCAGGCGGGTGTGCAGCTGAGGGGTGGCAGAGGTGGTGGTGGTTGTCAGGGAGCCATCAGTTCCACTCTTCTCCCAGTCAAACGGGTCACTCTCAATTACTCCAAAGGTCTTGATGCTATTGTCAAACACGGATGTTAGAAGCTAAACCACAAAGGAAAAAAAACTAGAGTGAGCCAAGAGCAATCCAGGCACGTTCCTCTAAAGAAGATCCTTTAAAAAGATTTATAATGACGGTTCCTTCAGAATCCATGGCTCAAAGAAGAAAACATCATATATATACACATACATGCATATGTGTGTGTGTCTATATGCTCATATCTATTCACGTAAACCACTTATTTGGCCATTTATATATTTATAAAGAGGACATCTTCTTCTTTTCTTCTTCTTCTTCTTCTCCTCCTCCTTCTCTTCCTCCTCTTCTTCTTCTTTTTTTTTTTCTCCCCAAGACAGGTTTCTCTGTATAACCCTGGCTGTTCTGGAACTTACTCTGTAGATCAGGCTGGCCTCGAACTCAGAAATCCTCCTGCCTCTGCCTCCCAAGTGCTGGGATTAAAAGGCGTGCGCCACCACTACCGGGCACTCACCCAGGATTTTCTAAATCAAGGTTCTCATGAATTCTTTCAAAACTTTTCATCAGCATTATTGTTACTTGTGTGCATGTGATGATGTGCACGTGGTATAAGCTACCACATTCAGTTTAAAGCAGCTTATTTTTTGTTAAACTGGGATATACAATAAAATGAATTTTTAAAGCACATTATTCAAGACAGAGCAATGAAAATTAGAGTCTGAGTAATTTGAATATTCTATTTCTTCTTTGTAATTTCAAAATGTTTATGTATTATTTTTCAAATTTAACTAAAATGTGTTTTCTAAAGTAATTTGGTTTAGTACCTATCCATGGGCAGCCCACAAAGATGTCTGATGCTAGTTTCCAAGAGTCACGGGACATGGACCCAATGGATGAAGACTCCTCTTATCCTCAGCACAAACTACAGTCCACAACAGTGTCATTTATCTCCATATAAAATTTCAATTTGCTATTTGAAAGAGAATGAAAACAGGCTTTATCTGTAGTGGGATATGTTGAGTTTCCCTGAGGATCTTGATTTCTGTGTTTCAATTGAATAAGTGCAAGCTAATGGATGAACTTACCCCGCAGAGTGCCATGCTGATACTGGCTTGGCTAACTCAAAGATCATTCAATGCAAAAGAAAGTGACTTATTTTAGTGATACATAAGTAAATCAAACAGGTAAAAAAATGCACATATTTTTTGCTTCTCTGCTCTTCAGGGTATTTCAATCATATGGGAGCAAACCCCAAAAGTTGTACTGCATCCTCTGGGGGACAGACCAGCAAAGTAGAAGATAATAAAAAGAAAAACTATTAGGAGGATACACAGCATTGGCTTTTTCAAGGTTTCTGTTTCTAGTAGTTTTAAAGTTTCTTTATCTTAACCTTTATGTGTATGAGCAATTGCCTGCATTTATTTTATGAGTACCATGTGTGCCTGGTACCTAAGGAGACCAGAAAAGGGCATGATCCACTGGAACTGGAATTATACACAACTGTGACTCACAAAGGTACCTAAATCATAGGGGCCCAGCATGTAGCTTAGAGGTGGCTTTCATCACAGGGCAGGCACAGCACAAAGATTGAGTGTGGGTTTCTTTTATTAAGGTGTAATTCCACAGCACTATTCTCTAAGCCAAACAATAGCATCTTAACCAGACCAGCAATGTCTGTTCAGAAAAGCTCTTAGCTAGGCTTGTTTACTACTTAAGTTCCTTCACAGAAGAGTATCCAATATAATTCTGGAGAAGATACAGCCACTCCTCCCAGCTAGTTGTATGCAAATCTGTCCTGACTGCCTGTGGCCCTGAGGGGAAGAGCTATAATATAGAGACAGAGGAAGACAAAGGAGACACCCTCTTGAACAGAGTGAAGATTTCCTTTCTAGTATAGCTGCTATCAGGCCACCACACTCCTGGCAGTAATCCTCAATCAGGTGCTATAAGCAAGCCCAATAAAATAAGTTTACTGGCCCTCATGGTGAACTCCAGTGAAACTGAACTCTGGTTTGTCAATGACATTGGTTAGTCTTCTCCCGTGAAGAAAATTCTCATGACAGATCAGAAATTTGTTAGTTTTTATGCTTCATGGAATGAAGAAAATCAGTAAATAGAAGAAAATGTTAGCAGGATGAAAAAATGGAAATATTATTAGTAAAGAAGAACCTACATATGAAGATTGAGACAGCTATGTGTTTCTCTAGAATGGAAAGGAAAGGCCACCTGCATGGTTTCAGCACCCAAGATCTTTGAATGTGTAACTGAAGGCTGGATGATTGGTGTCTTCTCTACCAGTACAAGGGTGCTTGCTCACTTCCCAAACACTAGATGTAAATCCATAGGGAGTGGTATTTAGCCAATCATATCTCATTAGTGATTTTCTCCTTGACAAACAATTGTTGTCCAGACAGAAAACTTCAGACCCTGGTTCACTTCTGCACCTACCTGCAGCCTATGGAGACAGGCCCACTATTATTTTAATCAGAAATTTTTTAAAAAATATTTATTTATTATATGTAAGTACACTGTAGTTGTCTTCAGATACTCCAGAAGAGAACATCAGATTTTGTTACGGATGGTTGTGAGCCAACATGTGGTTGCTGGGATTTGAACTCAGGACCTTTGGAAGAGCAGTTGGTGCTCTTAACCGCTGAGCCATCTCACCAGCTTCTTAATCAGAAAATCAAATGATGGCTAAATTTCTTTTTCTCTTTCTAGAATCAATCTGGAAGAAACTTCTCACTGATTCTAGCCAACAGCGATCAAAATGCCCGAAAGCAGATCCTGGGTCCATTGTTGTGGAGATTAGCCTTGGGGTCCAAAGGAAAAAGAGGAGACAAATGATTTTGTGGGCCCATCAAGTGATTCTAATGGACTGTGACTTGGACATTTGAAAATATTCATGGGCTAGAGAGATGGCTCAGAGGTTAAGAGCACTGACTGCTCTTCCAGAAGTCCTGCGTTCAATTCCCAGCAACCACACAATGGGATCTGATACCTTCTTCTGGTATGTCTGAGGAGATCAACAGTGTACTCACATTCATAAAATAAATAAAATGTTTAAAAAAACCAATTATTATAATATCCTGTTTTGGCTTCTTCTGGCTGCCTTTCCCACTTCCTCGATTCTCTCTCCAGGCACCAGGAAGGGCTTCCTTCTCCTTACACATAACTCTTGTCTGACTGGAACTAAGGATGCACTCCTAAGGTCTTCTAGATAGACCCAACGGAGGGATTTACTGACTGGTATACTGAAACCCCATTCAGCTGGAAGACGGATCAGTCAGTGCCCCAATCGTGTAGTAATATTTAGGGTTACTTTGTGGATTGGTGATGATGAAAATAGGAGGTAAAGTTGGCTAGGAAGTTTAGGGTAAAAAGTTACTCAAGAAAGTAACCAGGTTCTCTTTTGGCTAACAAGCAAGAAATGCCCTCTACTTCTTGGCAGCCTTATCTTTGCCAGATTCCAGATTCCAAAAGGGACTTCAGTATCTGATCTAGTTCCTACATGATTTTAGGAAAACCTTTTCAGGGCAGGAGAATGTTGAAATAAAAGCTTGTTAAGCAAAAACTTCTGGTCAAGAGTACAGAACTCCTAATCTGGGTGGAAACTCAATTTTCCACCCAGATTTTAGATCCATTCCCTGGCCAGGGGACTACCCTGAAGAAGGCAGCATGGCCTTAAGCTAAAGAGCCAATTCCTTGTATTTGGACCTCCTTCAGAGGCTCACAGTGATCACTGTCACCAAATAATCCCTGGTCACTTTCTGTCTCTAACGACTTCAGAAAGTCAGCATACACTGGCTGAGTTTTAAAAGAAAAACAGAAAATGTATAATAAAAAAGGAGAAATTATAAGAGTCCCCCTCCTCCTTCCCATCAAAGAAGGCTAGCCTGCTAAGGACCAAAATTCCATAAGCTCTCTCACCTTGTAAACAGAACTTTAAAAGAAATTTTAAAATTTTGTTGTTGTTTTGTTTTTGTTGAGACAGTGTCTCACTATGTAGCCATGATAGCCTAGAACTTGTGATGTAGGCAAGGCCAGCCCTCAGCTATCAACTTACCTACCTCTGGCTCCCAAGTGTTGGGATTAAAGGCATGAACGAACAACTGTGCCTTGCTAGAAATTCAAATATTTTAATCTTACCTACCATTTCTGCTTACCCAAAGACCCTGCTGCATCCCCATAACATAATGACCCCTTCTTAGTTCCTGAAGGGGCAGGGAGGTAGGGAGGCAGGGAGGCAGGGAGGCAGGGGGTATCTCTATGAATTCCAGGTCAACCTGGTCTTCATAGACTTCAATCAGGGCTACATTGAGAGACCTTGTTTCAAACAAACAAACAAACAAACAATTAAAAGTTCAGTTCAAGAAATTACTTCTGAGGGTTAGAGAGTTGACTAAGTGATTAAGAGCATTGACTGTTCTTCCAGAGGTCCTGAGTTCAATTCCCAGGAACCACATGGTATCTCACAACTGTCCATAATGGTATTCAATACCTTCTCTCTTCAGTCATACAAGCCTACATGCAAATAGAGTACTCATATATAAAAAATATGTAAATAAAGAAATCCTTTAAGAAATTACTCCTAGCCGGGCGTGGTGGCACACGCCTTTAATCCCAGCACTTGGGAAGCAGAGGCAGGTGGATTTCTGAGTTCGAGGCCAGCCTGGTCTACAGAGTGAGTTCCAGGACAGCCAGGGCTATACAGAGAAACCCTGTCTCGAAAAACAAAACAAAACAAAACAAAACAAATTTCTCCTATACATCTGGGCTGGGTTATCAATTAAGTAATGATAGTAATGTTAGGACAGACAGGTATTCCAAGATGAGGATGACACTTGGCAACATCAAGTCCTATCACACAAGTACAGTGAGTATGAAAGGAGAGAAGGTCACAGGGGTAGGGACAAGAAGTGACCCACTCCACACTTACATCTAAGTCAAGGCCATCACTGTCTCTATCTTCCTGGCCACTACACTGCAAGTAGAACTTGACCAGGGTGGCTGAGCTCTGCCTCATAAGCCAAGGTGTTTTAGACAAACATCCATACCTGCTCTTCCCTTGACTACAAAGCCTGTATGCACAGGAAACCACTTGAGAGTTGCCTAGTAAAGCCACAACAAACTGATTTGTGTATAACATAATCAAGAAATCTAGGTAGTGCTTAGACACACATTGCCTCTCTTCTTTCCACTGCACTGCCTCAACATCTTCCCAACTCAAGTTTCCTTTGTTTTATTGGGAAAGGCTGAAAGGCTATCCTCTTAAAATACAAACAGGGAATTAGTGAAATGGCTCATCTGATAAGGACACTTGTTCCAAGCCTGACAGTAGTTTGATCCTTAAGATTCCACTCGTAAAAGGAGAAAGCTGGCTCCCACACACTGTCCTCTGATCTACACATGCATTTTGGTATGTGAACCTCCTTACATATAAATATATAAATGTAAATTTAAAAAGAAACACAAAAAAGATCAACATATCCCTGGGAGCTTTTGTTGTTGTTGTTGCTGTCATTTTTTTTTAACACTTTTAAGACTTCCTGTTCACTTAGAATAAAATTAAAACTTTATTTTTTTAAAAAGATTTATTTATTTTATGTATATGAGTACACTGTAGCTGTCTTCAGACACACCAGAAGAGGGCGTCAGATCTCATTACAGATGGTTGTGAGCCACCATGTGGTTGCTGGGAATTGACCTCAGGACCTCTGGAAGAGTGGTCAATGCTCTTAACCGCTGAGCCATCTCACCAGCCCCAGAATAAAATTCAAACTTCTTGAAACAGTTTATAAAGCCCTACATCATCTGGCCTCCAACCTAATCTCAAGCCATTTACTCCCTTCATTTATGATATTGAGCTCTTATTTCAATCCTCTTCTTACCTCAGGATTTAAGCATCTGCTTGCAACATTCTTTCTCTTAGTTTTCTTCTCCACAGAACCAACACAGGCCCACATTTGGGGTGGAGGGTGCTACCTTAAACACCTATTACCTCGTTACTCTCTAACTGAGCATTCTTTGCTTTAAGCAGCCCCTCAATACCTTAAGTTACACATTATTAAGAATTGTGGAATTAGATTAGTAGCAGAGTACTTACTTAGCAAAGACAAGGCTTTATGTTAGCCCCAGCACTAAGAGGGGTAAATAAACAAAAACAAAAAAACCCTAAACCCAAACCCCCAAACCACAAAACCGAACAGACAAACAAACAAAGCAAATCCTAGGAAACAGAAATTATCAGAATCACAGAATCACACAATTGCTGTCAATTCCCCAAAGCAAGAAGTAAGACATTTTGGTGTAGCCTCTATTTAATTGGTATATTCCTGTATCCCAGAACCTGGGAAGAAGAAGTAGGTAGATCTTTGAGTTCAAGGTCAGCCTCATCTATCTAGTAAGTCCCACAAAAAGATGAGTTACATAGTAAGACCCTGTCTCAAAAAAAAAAAAAAAAAACCAAAAAAACCAAAAAGCAAAAAACAAAAACAAAAACAAAACACCAAAAAATGTTTGTTTGCTTGATTCTGTACTTATATTTATATATTTTTTCCTTATATTTCCTGTTAAAAGAACAAAAGCAATAATCCCAATGTAAGACTAGATTAACTCAACATCTATTAAAAATACAGGTGCTAGCATTAAACTTAAAAGAAATGCATCTGGGGAGATGATTTATGGGTTAAAGTGCTTGCCATGGAAGTGTGAAGATTAAGGAGTTCAGATCCCCACATGCAAATTGCCTTTCTGTAATTAGTGCTCAGGGGACAGAGACAGGGATCCCTGGGACAAAGGGGCTAGCTAAAACTAGCATTACTGGTTAGCTCTGCGGTCAACTGAGGGACCCTGCCTCCCAATATTAGCCTTAGGTCTCCACATGCGGCCCCTACACACAAATACACATATACATGAGTGAGAGGAGAAAAAACAAATCTTGTTTCTCGAGGACTTAAAAACTGATAGATCCCTTGGTAATGGACACCTTGTTGGTAGTGGTGTTCCTATATCAGTCAGAGACAGAGCAGTTGGTGGTCTTTTGTTCATCTTAGCTTGATGCACGTCTTGGTGGTCAAACATTTCTTATGCCTAGGACTCAAAAATATCAAATCAAATCAAATCAAATCAAATTCAAGCAGCACAGTGCAGGAGGAAGACAGAGACCTGTGGAACACCATACCACCCACAGACCTGCTCTTCAGCACTTGACACGGATGGGCCACAAACACGCTATTGCTGCCACACCTCACCACTGAGCTGGGCTTGGAGGATGTCAACAGCGGAGACCACCACAATGTGCAAGCATGTGGTAGTTAGATGTGAGAGAGAGAAAAGTGGAGCAGCCAGCTTCAGGGGTGTCAATGTCTGCGGCTCATATTACCACTAAAGAACATGGGGCTGTCCCTTGTCAGGACAGCCACTGGGGACTATGTGAATGTCCAGGGTCTGTGTATAACCAGCCCCATCCTTCACTGGATACAGCACTCTGGAGAATGGGCCCTAAGCCTTGCCACGTAGCACAGTGGAGCTCCTGTGTTGAGAGCAAGGGAGTGGCATCTCCTGTCCCCTCCTCCCTTGCCCCTCACCACCTGCAGTAGTTGGAAAAGCTGGCCCTGGGAATCATGAGAGCCTGTAAGCTGGTCCTGCCCCTCACTGGCTGCAACTGCAGCACTAGGGACAGCAGGCTCTGCACCTTGCTTGGGCAGACATAGTAGAGCTGGCCCAGGTCTAGGGAACCAGTGAGCTAGCCCTGAAGACAGAGAGAAAGAGAGTTGGCCCATATATGGCAGCTGGGAGAACTGACCCTGGGGTCATGAGAGCTGATAAGCTAGCCCTGCCCCTCAGCAGTTGCAGCACAGTAGAGCTGGCTTTGGTGGAGGAGGCACAGGTGAGCTAGCCCTCAGAGGGTGAGAATAAGGTGGTGTGGGTGCAGAGGTGATGCCCTCCCCGACACCCTCTCACCACCTGCAGTAGCCCAGAGAAATGGCCCTGGGGGCATGAGATCAGAAGGGCTAACCCTACCCCTAGCATGGACAACACAGTGGAGCTGGCCCTGATGGCAAAGGCACTGGTGAGCCAGTCCTAAGAGTGTGAGAGTGGTAAAGGCTGGCCCAGCCTCTCACCAGCTACACTTGGAGAATGGGCCCTGTACCTTGACTGAGTAGCACAGTAGAGCTGGCTCTGGAGGTGTAGGTACAGGTAAGACTGGTCCAATGGCATGAAAGCAGAAGAGATGACTGCCTCCTCCTGATACCAGCATTGATTGGGTAGCCTAGCTGGAGCAGTAGACAGCTCACTCTAGTAACACGGATAGGGCTGACCAGCCCAGCTACCACCCAGGCCCAGATCCAGGGATCTGAACTGGCCTACCCAAAATCTATTATCATCTGCAAATAGTTGGGACACGTGAAAGGACCAGACCTGCTGTTTCAAAGCTGGAGGATCTCCATGACACAGGTATTTGAGAGGCATCTTGATAAGGATCCAATATTCATGATGTCACAAAAGCCAGGGATCTTGAACCAGACCAATGACTCATTGCAATGAACATTTGCAAGTAAAGATGTGTGGACAGAGGGATATACTGTGGGACACACTGGAACTTACTACAGTGTAACCTCCTTCCAGCCTAGCAAGGCTGGCTGAGACCATCCACCACTTAGGCTGAGCCACCTGCTGTGCTGCTTCTCATCACTCTCCTTTGATGTGCCACTACCTGCTACCTGCCTGAGGCCGAACCAGTTCTCCTAGATCTTCTGGAGTTAACACCAAACTGTGATTTTCGAGGGTTCCTGCTAAAAGGCTGATCTGACAACTTCACAAGGAACTTTGCATGACTGGGAATGGGCCTCCCCTCTCCTTTATAAAGCATGTCAGGCCAACATTAAAGTTGAGTCTTGACCAGAATTCAGTCTTGACTCTATTTCTTTCTCTACCCACCTAGATTCCCTCTTTTCTTTCAGTTCCAAGATGCATCCCAGGCTCGAATCCAGACATGAGAGCCACAGGGCGGCCCCAACACTATAGCTTCCATTATGAGATGCTTTCTATGTTTTTTTTTTTTAATTCTTGTTTGTCTGTTTGTTTGTTTGTGTTTTTTATTTTGGAGGGAGGATGCAAGGGCAAAAGGCAGATATGAGGGGACAGGGGAAAGAGCAGGACTGAGGTACCCATTGTGAAACTCACAAAGAGTCAATAAAATGTTTTGTTTTGTTTTGTCTAAAAACAAAACAAAACATTACAAAAAAAACACATCTGGGCAGTGGTGGTGCACGCCTTTAATCCCAGCACTTGAGAGGCAGAGACAAAGGCAGAGAGGCAGAGAGACAGAAGCTGAGTCAGGCGGATTTCTGAGTTCGAGGCCAGCCTAGACTATAGAGTGAGTTCCAGGACAGACAGGGCTACACAGAGAAACCCTGTCTCGAAAAAAAAACAAGATAAAACAAAACAAATAAACAAACAAAAACCAACCAAACAAAAAAAACCTGACAGGAGTACCTATAGATACTAAGTACTGCCTTGATGTAATTTCCTAAACCAACACAACACTATCACTCTCTGGTTGTTGAAATAGTGTTACTACAGTCCAAGAGGGCCTCAAACAAATGTTCTTCCTCCCTTAGCTTCCAATGTACTGGGATTTGTGCTATCCACCACAGCATCTGGTTAGAAACGTTTTAAAAGGAAAGTCTCATGTTTAAGTAAGACATATATAAAAGGTTTTTGATAGGTAACAAACTAGCTATCTTCTCTAGGTCTACATCTGCTATTAGAGTATGCAATAATAGACTATTAGATAAGTTATTAGACCTGTGTGACTTGATAAGAATGACCCATAAAGATTTCCTTAATCGGCTGGAGAGATGGCTCAGTGGTTAAGAGCACCGACTGCTCTTCTGAAGGTTCTGAGTTCAAATCCCATCAACCACATGGTGGCTCACAACCACCCATAATGAGATCTGATGCCCTCTTTTGGTCTGTCTGAAGACAGCTACAGTGTACTTACATATAATAAATAAATCTTAAAAAACCAAAAACCAAAAAAACTGCAGATCTTCTGGAAAACTGTTATCACACTGATACCGGTCACCAAAACATCCAACCAATCACATCAACACTCCTCACTTATCCTCACCCATCACCTGTTCTCTGCCATGACTGCTTTGCAAACAGCAGAGAACAGAAAAGAGTCACATTATATACACTGTGTAAAACAGAAAACACCATGTCTACTCCATCCCTCCCCAAGTAAAAAATAACCATATTTGTTCTATTACTAAGTAACAAAGATGGCCCTTAGAGAATATCAAAATGAAAAACTTAGAATGTGAATCATCTTCATTTAAGAAGGAAAGTATATAAAATGCAAATATAAGAGGAACACTGCAAGGGCTGGTGAGATGACTCAGCACTTAAGAACACTTACTGTTCTTCCAGGGGAGTGGTTTGATTCTCAACACCCACAGGGTTGCTCACGACCATCTGTGACTCCAGTTCTAAGGTGTGCTGGCTAATTTTATGTAATTTGCTACAAACTAGAGTCACCTGAGGGAAAGCAGCCTCAAATGAGAAAGTGCTTCCATAAGATGGCACTGCAGGCAAGCTTGTAGATTATTTTTCATAATTAGAGACTGATGTGGGAAAGCCCAGCTCATTGTGGGTGGTGCCATCCCTTAGTTGGTGGTCCTGGGTTTATAAGAAAGTAAGCTTAGCAAGCCAGGAGGAGTGAGCAAGTCAGCAGCACTCCTCAATGGCTTCTGCATCAGCTCCTGCCTCCAAGTTCCTGCCCTGTTTGAGTTCCTGTCCTAACTTCCTTTGATGATGAACAGTGATATGGAAGTGTAAGCCAAATAGATCTTTTTCTCCCCAAGTTGCTTTGATCATGGTGTTTCATCATGGCAATAGTAACCCAAACTAAAGCCCAAACCAACCCTCTTTCCTGACCTCAGCAGACACCAGGCATAGACATAGACATACATGTAGGCAAAATATCCATTATAAAATAAATAAATATTTTAATAGGGGGAAAAATAAAGGACATTTTGCTGAGTGTGGCAGTTTAAACATGCTTGGCCCAGGCAGTTGCACTATTAGGAAGCACGGCTTTGTTGGAGGAAGTGTGTCACTATAGGGGTGGGCTTTGAGGCCCTCCTAGCTGCTATCTGCTTTTGGAACAAGATATAGAACTCTCAGTTCCTCCAGTAGCATACCTGCCTGGATGTTGTTATGCTTCCTGCCACGATGATAATGGACTTAACCTCAGAACCTGTAAACCAGTCCCAACTGGATGTTGTCCATTATAAGAGTTGCAATGGTCATAATTCCTCTTCACAGCAGTAAAACCCTAACTAAGACACTGGACACAGTGGCAACAATCTGATCCTAGCACTTTGGAAAACTGAGGCGAGAGAACTGCAAATCTGAAGCCACTGAGCTACACAGTTGAGACTGTCACAAAAACAAACACACACACACAAAACCCAATTGAAAAATCTCAAATACAATATTATCTCAATTTGTTAGACAATCTGTGTAATTTATTATATCAATAGCTATATGGGAAAAAAGTTCACTCACTTCGGTCTTTCAGACCCAAAGTTTGTTGACTCTCTCTGCTTTATTTTCTGTTTATAGTTTAAATAACAACTGTAATTTCACAAAGAAATTACTACTATATAAAAATAAATTCACTTTGGGATAGGCATGAACACAAACAACACTTTAAAATTTAAAACTTTCGGGCTGGAGAGATGGCTCAGCGGTTAAGAACCTGACTGCTCTTCCAGAGGTCCTGAGTTCAAATCCCAGAAACTACATGGTGGCTCACAACCATCTTTAATGGGATCCGATGATACCCCCTTCTGCTATATCTGAAGACAGCTACAGTGTACTCATATAAATAAAATAAATATATCTTTTAAAAAAATTCTAGCCAGGCAGTGGTGGCACATGCCTTTAATCCCAGCACTCGGGAGGCAGAGGCAGGCAGATTTCTGAGTTTGAAGCCAGCCTGGTCTACAGAGTGAGTTCCAGGACAGCCAGGCCTACACAGAGAAACTCTGCCTCAAAAAACAAAATAAATTAATTAATTAATTAATTAATTAAAAAATTTAAACTTTCAACAGCAAGTAGCAGAGTCCAGTGGAAATGAAATTATATTCTAATATATATTATTACTCTCTGTGGGGTTGCATTTATGCTTTCAGGAGTACAACTGTTTTTGCATTAAGCTTTGACCAGGTTCTCTCTGTAACAAAGACAATTTAAGGCAAACTTAGCTGAACTTTGGAAAGGCTCATTAACTGCTACCCTACAGAATTACTTCAGTGGTCACAGATGAACAAAGCCAGTAATATTTACTGACTGCCAGCACACAGCTCAGGCAGCTTTCAACAGATATGTAATCTGGTTACACAGTTTCTTCTGGTCAAGAAATTGTTACAAAACTTATTATCATGTTCTATATCAGTGGTTCTCAACTTTCCTAAGGCTTCAACCCTTTAATACAGTTCCTCATGTTGTGGTGACTCTCAACCATAAAATTATTTTCATTGCTATTTCATAACTGTAATTTTTCTGTTATGAAACATAATGTAAATATCTGTGTTTTCCAATGGTCTTAGACAAACCCTGAGAAGTGGTCATCTGACACTCCCCCAAGGGGTCACAAACTAGGTAAATCATGTCAAGAACAGAAAAATTTGTTACTTAATAATCTGACTAATGAAGTAAATTCACCCAAAGGACTCTCATCTCACCTGTTTGCACACATTCCACATCACCAGCATCATGTTCATTTCACATCTCCTAGGCTATATTAAAAGAACATTACTCTAGGAACCTTCTATACTTAGTTCTGTCATCCTTAAGTCTATAATGAGTAAAAGCAAAGACTAAGAGAAAGAAAAATCAATGCACACAACTCACAAAGACGGTTACCTGGTAGTCCGGTTTTGTAAAATAATCCAAAGAGGAAATATGGTCAAGAAAGGTGCTGAATTCTGGAGGGAGGTGTTTTAACATGAGCCTGTGGTCATATCTCTCCTTAATGGAGCCTACTTGCTCCTGGAAGGGACAGAGAACAGGAACCAAAGTCAGCTTTTCTCGGAAGCCATGGCTTACACACTGACGATTAACACTGTCAAGATTGAAACAGGCTATGCAATAAATGTGCTATAAAGTACTAAGCAAGAATCAGTGCTCACTAATGGCTTTACTTATAGTGCTTCAAAGTGGGGAGGGAAGATAATATAATGCAGAGCTTACATTAACATGGAGCCTATGCCCGTGAACTGATAGTCCCCAAGAGCTCTTTAAACTGGGTCTACTATCTTCATCAACATAGTATTTCTAGTTTTCCAAACAAAATAAACTGGTAATTAAAAACTAAAAGCTACAATTCACATCAGAAGAAATTCTGCCTCTGCCTCCTGAGTACTAGGATTAAAGGTATGCACCATCAATTGCTGGGATGAAGGATAAATTTGTATTCTTTCCCCTATCAAAATTGACCTTATGATTCAAAATTACCTTGTCCTTTATTTTTCTCCAAGGCAGTTGGCCAACCACAAACTCCACCAACATGTAGAATAAAGACCAAAGGTCATCATGTCTTCCCATTTCCTTGGGAAATAAAAGAGAATTCATTCATATTCTATTACCAATTCTTCTGAGTGCATCACATTGTTTAAAGGCATTAAATATATTTCCCATAAATCATCTGGTAAACATCTGTATGTCTGCATAGGTGCGTATCAATCCAAATGCACAACACATACACGAGAGAGAGAGAGAGAGAGAGAGAGAGAGAGAGAGAGAGAGAGAGAGAGAGAGAGAGAGAGATCCTGGGTTATATTTTCTTTTTTTTTTCTTTTTTTGTTTGTTTGTTTTTCGAGACAGGGTTTCTCTGTGTAGCCCTGGCTGTCCTGGAACACACTTTGTTGACCAGGCTGGCATCGAACTCAGAAATCCACCTGCCTCTGCCTCCCGAGTGCTGGGATTAAAGGGGTGTGCCACCACGCCCGGCAGGTTATATTTTCAAAACCACAAAAACAGCCACCACCAAGAAGCAAAAACAACATAGGCTGAGATGCAGCACAGCTGGAAGAATAACTGCCTAACATGCATAAGGCCTTGGGGTATGATGCCCAGTACCACATAAAACAGCAGGGGCAGTGCATGCTATAATCCCTGAACATGAGAGGGAGAAGAGGGATCAGAAGTTCAAGGCCATCCTTGCTATTTAGTGAGTTTAAAGCCAGCCTAAAACATTAGAGATCCTAACTCAAAAATCAACCAATAAAAAAACCCTCTAAAATCAAGAAATGCGGAAAATACAATTAATATTTTATTAATTAATGAGTGCTTTAAGAAGTAAGGGATAGGGCTGGTGAGATGGCTCAGTGGGTAAGAGCACCCGACTGCTCTTCCGAAGGTCAGGAGTTCAAATCCCAGCAACCACATGGTGGCTCACAACCATCCGTAACGAGATCTGACGCCCTCTTCTGGAGTGTCTGAAGACAGCTACAGTGTACTTACATATAATGAATAAATAAATCTTAAAAAAAAAAAAAAAAAAAAAAAAAAAAGAAGTAAGGGATAAGGGGAGCTGGAGAGATGGCTCAGTGGTTAAGGGCACTGACTGCTCTTCCTAAGGTCCTGAGTTCAAATCCCAGCAACCACATGGTGGCTCATAACCATCCATAATGAGAACTGATGCCCTCTTCTGGTGTGTCTGAAGACAGCTACAGTGTCTTACATATAACAATAAATAAATCTTAAAAAAAAAATAGAAAAAAAAAAAGAAAGAAGTAAGGGATAGGGCTGGAAAGATTATCTCAGTGGTTTTTAAGAGCACTGACTGCTCTTTCCAGAGGTCATGATTTCAAATCCTAGTAACCATATGGTGGCTCACAACCATCTGTAATGAGATCTGATGCCCTTTTCTGATGCGTCTGAAGACAGCTACGGTGTACTCATATAAATAAATAAGCCTTAAAAAAAAAGAGAGACAATAGGAATGTAGCTCGGTGATAGACGACTTGCCTATGAGGAAAAGGGCCCTAGACTTTACTGCCAGCATTGCAAAATTTTTATTCATTCACTTATTTATTAATTTTTTAAAATTTTGTCAAATTTTTTAAATAAAAAAATGTTAGCTGGTCAGTGGTGGCACACACCTTTAATCCCAGCACTTGGGAGGCAGAGGCAGATAGATTTCTGAGTTTGAGGCCAGCCTGGTCTACAGAGTGAGTTCCAGAACAGCCAGGGCTACACAGAGAAACCCTGTCTCAAAAGACAAAAATAAATAGATAAAAAATAAAAACAAATTTTAAATGTTGCAAAGAATTCACACCAGAAATATCCGGACCCAAAGACAATTTCTAAAAATAAAGATAAGAGTAATCCTAAAAGAGTTATTTTTTCCTCTCCTAGACATATATCCAGAAGATGTTCCAACTGGTAAGAAGGACACATGTCCCACTATGTTCATAGCAGCCTTATTTATAATAGCTAGAAGCTGGAAAGAACCCAGATGCCCCTCAACAGAGGAATGGATACAGAAAATGTGGTACATTTACACAATGGAGTACTACTCAGCTATTAAAAAGAATGAATTTATGAAATTCCTAGGCAAATGGATGGACCTGGAGGGCATCATCCTAAGTGAGGTAACCCAATCACAAAAGAACTCACACAATATGTACTCACTGATAAGTGGATATTAGCCCAGAAACTTAGAATATCCAAGATATAAGATACAATTTGTAAAACACATGAAACTCAAGAAGAACGAAGACCAAAGTATGGACACTTTGCCCCTTCTTAGAATTGGGAACAAAACACCCATGGAAGGAGTTACAGAGAAAAAGTTTGGAGCTGAGACGAAAGGATGGACCATCTCGAGACTGCCATACCTGGGGATCCATCCCATAATGAGCCTCCAAACGCTGACACCATTGCATACACTAGCAAGATTTTGCTGAAAGGACCCTGATATAGCTCTCTCTTGTGAGGCTATTCTTGGGCCTAGCAAACACAGAAGTGGATGCTCACAGTCAGCTATTGGATGGAACACAGGGCCCCCAATGGAGGAGCTAGAGAAAGTACCCAAGGAGCTAAAGGGATCTGCAACCCTATAGGTGGAACGACAATATGAACTAACCAGTACCCCAGAGCTCATGTCTCTAGCTGCATATGTATCAGAAGATGGACTAGTTGGCCATCACTGGGAAGAGAGGCCCCTTGGTCTTGCAAACTTTATATGCCCCAGTACAGGGGAAGGCCAGGGCCAAGAAGTGGGAGTGGGTAGGTAGGGAAGTGGAGGGGGGGTATGGGGGACTTTTGGGATAGCATTTAAAATGTAAATGAAGAAAATACCTAGTAAACAAAACAAAACAAAACAAAGAATTATTTTTTTCTTTCACTCCGAACTAAGAAAAATAATGCTATTTGGGCTGGAGCTATTTATTGCTTTTGCTTACAGAATGGGGTTTTAAACTACGATAGTTAGGAGCTTTACCACTGAGTTACATGCCCATGGCTCCTTGCTATAAAAAGAAAGGGCTTGATGCACAAAAATTATTATATCTTATAAAGAAAACAATCTCTGCATTCCATTAGCTATTGACAGTATTATATCCACTATTAATTGTTTTTACTATATTTGTTTGAGGTATGTGTATGTGTGTACTTGTGTGGGTCCTTTATGTGCCATGGTAAGCATGGAGGGATCAGATAACTTGCTGGAGTTAGTTCTCTTCATCTACTATGTAGATTCTAAACATCAAACGCAGATTGTCTGGCTAGGCAGTTAAGTACCTTTACCTAACAAGCCATCTCAATGGCCCCAATCCACAAATAATTTCTTAGAAGAGAATCCAGGTACTTTATTTCTTCAAACATCTATATTTTATTTTCAATACTAATACATAATTAAACAGATACATTCTCAACAGACACACTTAGCTGTTGCATTTTCTGGAAAATGCACCTTCATTTTCTATGCAGCTGCCCATATCTGTCATCTACTAAACATCTTACCATGAATTAGTATTATGGGTTCCTTTAACATCAGCATTATATAAAACAGTGAATTACAATAACCATTCATGTAAATGTGTAACTATGAAAAGGACCCTCAGCTCCTAAGCACTTTATATGCCTTTGAACTGAATTATGAAGATATTGCTCTAATGCAAGTCATGAACACGCAGTTATAATGACCCTAGATCAGATACATACCCTGTTCCGATGAGCATTGATTGATGCATAACGAACTGTCCCTCGAAAGCCTGCCACAGCACGAGGCTACAATAAACCACACAGTAATAAGAACTTAAACAGCACAACATTTTTTTAACACAGGTGAACACATAAAGCAATGGCAGAACATTACTGTCATAATAAAATGTTATTATAGTAATTTTATAGTGAAGCTATAGAATACTAGAGAACAAATATCTCTAAGTCACAACTTAAAACACTGATGTTGCCGGGCGTGGTGGCGCACGCCTTTGATCCCAGCACTTGGGAGGCAGAGGCAGGCGAATTTCTGAGTTCGAGGCTAGCCTGGTCTACAGAGTGAGTTCCAGGACAGCCAGAGCTACACAGAGAAACCCTGTCTCAAAAAACAAAAAAACAAACAAAACACTGATGTTTTAGTTATTTTACTTTGGTCCTCTTCTCTCTATATCTTTAATTTCTGTTTGTTTGTTTGTTTGTTTACTGAGAGGGTGTGAGTTTGTGAATATGTGTGTGTGTGTGTGAGTGTGTGTATGATTTAGGTGGAGCATGACGAATACTACAGTGTGAATATGGAGGTCAGAGGGCAAGCTTCAGGAACTGGTCCTTTCCTTCTCCCATATGGGTCCGGAGGACTGAACTCAACTTAGCAAGCTTGATGACAAGTGCCTTTATCTGCTGAGCCATCTCACAGGCTCATTTATCTACATTTTAAAGTATGATGACATGATGGGCATTGAACTTGGGAGATGTAGCTCGGTGATAGTACAATTGCCTCTTTATATGCAAGGTTTTAGTTTGATACCAAGAAATACACACACACACCATCAGATAGATATGTTTATGAAATATACACAGCTCTGTACATTAAAAAAATCAAATATTTTCATTGACCCAGAATCATGCCAAATAACAAAACATCACAGTATACACATTAATGTATGTGTATAAATACACATAAGAATATGAAGAATCACTCTATAATCTGAAATGCCAATCTCGCCATATCTTGGGTATTTATTCAAACTTAATTTGAAAGAGGTTGCCAACTGTGCTTTACCTACATAAGAAATTTATGTTAAAATTAAAGTTTTTGGATATTTATACTAGGTAATACAGGTGAAGCTAATCATGATCATAGCCTCGGACAATATAACACCAAATAAAGTCCAAATGCTATTTGATATCTTGCCTTCTTAAATCTACTACAATTTCTTCTCTCACCGATTTTTTTCTAGCTCAAAACTTTATGCTTGCTATTCCTCAGACTGTCACCTCAATTCATGTTCTTGTGGCTAGCTCTTATAACTAAAGCCTCTGCTTAGAGCAGGTACCTATCAGACATATTAATCGTTCTAATGTAGAGTGTTCTTTCATCTAAAGAAAAAGACCCTTATACACAAGTCTTATGAACTTCATATAGACACGACCAGAGAAGAACCTCTTCTGGCATGTCACAGTCAAGATGTTGGCTATACAAAGTGTTGTGTTCAGCTGTGGTTCTCTGTGATGGCCTCCATTTGCTATAAAGAGAAGCTTCTTTGGTGAGGGGTGGGAGCTACACTTATCTGTGAGTCTAAGGATAAGATTTAGAGTGCAATAAAAAAAGTGATGCCAGTCTAGCAAAGTAGCAGTAATCAATTCGTTTTTTAAGGTCCATAACCTCACTAGCCCAGGAAACGAACTAGGTTTCCAGTACCGGGGAAGACTTCCTTCCTGCTGAGTAGGCCTTAAGTCCAATTAGGTGGTGATGTTGCCCCTGACATGTGAGTGCTAGTTCTCACACCTTTATGCATATCTTACCATGATGGTCATTGTCACAGTTCACAGTGTGGCAGCTGGGTAGGACTGTTTAATTGTTCCCCTCCCTCGGCAGCTTGCATTGTAATGTCTGGAGCCATGGAAGCTAGACTAGGAGTAATAGATCGTGGGGATCTCAACCTCACCAGACAAATTTACATCACAGCGTCTGCAACTATGGCTCATGGGACATCACGGGAGAGTCCGAATGCCAGTAAGTTGGATGTGAAACAGTCCCTTATAAAAATGGCTACATAAGTAAGACTGAAACAACAGCAACATCAATGGATATATTAAAGTGAAATGGGGATAGTTCATGGGGTTCCCACTCCACACAGAGAACTAAAAACAACTACTGACTGCTGAAAGAGTTAGCCTCTCACCGGGATGAACCAATTGGTTGTCCAATGCAGAGTGGCCAGACTAGAAGCCATATTCACACAAGCAATGAAAACAGACTCAACAGAGTGTGCACACACATACATATGTATGTGACAAATATAATCAAAGAAAAGGAGGCTATCTCAAGGCTACCCTTGTGTTGGGCACATAGCAAGGGCTTGAGAGAGAGTAGCTGACAGGGACTGAGGGAGGAAAGAAAGGGGAGAAGTGAAATGACACTCTTTCAATTAAAAAAATTTTTTTTAAATTCATTAAAAACAAACCTCAAAACACAAAGAAAAACTACTAAAAGCTTTAATGAAAAATGCCAACTGTCCCACAGACGCAGGAACATCATAAAAACATCCAAAACAGTGAAAGTGCTAAAAGCAAACACAGGAGAAACACTTAAGGATATAGATATGAGCATAGGAAACAACCACGATCTATTACTCCTAGTCTAGCGCCCATGGCTCCAGACATTATTATGTCTGTTCAAAACTGTTAACTCCAGTTCTAGAGAATCTAACACCCTCTTTCTGGCCTCTGTGGTCACAAGGCAGGCATATGGAACATATACATGAGGCAAAACATCCACACAAATACAATGGAAATGAAGGTTTTTAAAGTATATCTGTACAGATAAAAATGTATCTGTAGCTATCATAAAAATACAAATTAAAAAGACTCTGAGATTCTATCTTACCTCAGTAAGAATGATACCATCTTGAAAACAAAGACAACATAGGTTGGTGAGTGTTCGGGGAAAAGGGAACCCATAAAGTAGATATACTACTGTTGGTGGGAATGTAACCTATTACAACTACTATAGAAATCAGAAACAAGTTTCCACCAAAACTAAAATTAGAACTACCAGATGATCCAGCTAACTCATTCTTAGGCATATATCCAAAGGATTCAATATGTCACTCATATATCTCAGTCTGACCTTAAATTTACCTTGTAGCTGAGAATAACCTTGAACTCCTGATCCGTTTCCCAAGTGCTGGATCACTTCCATGCCTGGCCTACATAATGTTTGGAATCAAAACCAGGTTCTCATTGATTTACTAAAACATTCTTAGAGAAGTCAACAGCCAGCTCTCAATGCCCAGTTACTTCTCTGTAACACCTTAACAGGAACGACAAGCATCGTTCATGAAGAACTTTCTTCACCTGGCTTCCAAGATACTATTACTAGCTTGCTTTTCCTCTTACCTGACTGACACTAGTCTCAGGTCTTGGCTGGTCCAGGATTTTTCCCTATCTACCACCATCATTGCTCCAAGTGTCCCAATGGCTCAGACCCAAGCCTTCCTAGTTTAGTTTAGCTATACCTTCTTTCTAGGTAATCTTTTTGTTGTTGTTGTTTTGTTTTTGTTTTGTTTGTTTGTTTGTTTGGTTTTTTTTTTTGAGACAGGGTTTCTCTGTACAGTCCTGGCTGTCCTGGAACTCACTCTGTAGACCAGGCTGGCCTCGAACTCAGAAATTCGCCTGCCTCTGCCTCCCAAGTGCTGGGATTACAGGCGTGCACCACCACTGCACTGCTCTTTCTAGGTAATCTTAACTAGTTCTTTTTTTTTAATATGCTGCCCCCACTTCTGGATACTGATGATTGAACCAAGGTCTAAGTCGACAACATTGGTCTTGAGTTTACTCTGTAGTCCAGGCAGGTTAAGTTTATAAATCCTTCTGCCTCAGCCTCCCATGGAATTACAGGCCACTGCTCCTAGGTCCAACTAAAGAAATGTAATCTACTTCTTATTACTTAGTTTGTTTCTAGCCTCATAGCTTTGTTTTCATCTTTTATTTAGTTGCTGATATATTGTCCTTAGAGGTCTTACTCTCTAATCTAAATCTCCAGAATTGTTTCTGGTCTCTGCCCAGCTCTGTGTCAACACACAGAATACCGTGTGTTATCAACTGCATAAAATTACAGATTTAGGCCAAGTATGGTCAAAATTATCTTCTATTTCATCACTTTAGAGGCCTGGGAGGTAGAAGAAAAAGATCAAGTTTGGAACCAGCCTAGGCTACATACTGAAAACCAGCCATAACTATAAATCAATAGATAAAATTTCTTATTTGTATGTCATCTTTCTTTTCTACTAAAATAACTTTAACAAGGCTCCTGAGATTTTCTACCTATTATTATTGCCTGAGTACCTGGATTTATGATTCATACATAACATATGATCATTAAATATGTTTTATGAGTAAATCAACAATACCTTGATAATGTTCTAGAACCAATCAATGTATATCCAGACTAATAGACTCTAAATTGATCACCTGCTTTGCTAATGGTTCTCTAAATTACCAGGCACTTAAGATTCTCATATTCAATGCACACCTTTGATCCTAGCATTTGAGAGGCAGAGGCAGACAGATCTCTGTGAGTTCAAGGCCAGTATGATCTATAAAGTGAGTTCCAGGAAAGCCAGAGCTTCCTAGTGAGACCCTGTCTCATAACTATTCTAAAAGAAAAAAAGATTCTCATATGCCTAGACTTTAATGATAATTTTGCATGTATGTATGTATAACTAGTTTGCAGTTGGTTCAACCAAAATCACAATGTTTTAACTTTTATACAACTACTTACCCTGACAGAAATGAAAATCACAATGAAAAAACAAGGTTAAAGGAACTAAAAGTTTAAAGTAAAAAATAGAAAAGTCACAATGAGAGTTCTGAAGTGCCAGCAAAACGATATAGAGAGCTGCCTGGCCCACCTCCCAGTGAAGCTGGCAAACACTAGTCAAAAACAAAGCATGTAAGCCCCTAGACATAGCTTTAAAGGCAAACAAATGAAATACTTTCAAGAAAATTTGTGAACATCCAATAAAAAAGGTAAGAGTCTGTGGTATTCAAATCAAGACTGCTCTCTCCCATCACCTAGCTTGAGTAAAGGGGCTTCATTCCTAATCGCTGCAGTCAAGAACACATGGCTGAATTCCCCTATCAGGGCCCCACCAAGGAGTTCCCTTTTGAGAGGAGCAGGCCTGGAGCATGTTCAGTACTTTAGGTGTGCTTGGTATACTCTATCTGAGAGTCTTTCTCTGACAAGACTCTAGCTAAAGTCTCTCTCAAGTCTCTTCTCAAGTTGGCCTTGATTAAAGGGCATCTGTTTGTCTTTGTTGGTCTAGTTTTGGCAAAAATCTTAGGTAAGAGGTAAGTTTAGTAAAAACCTTCTACTTGAATTTTTGATCAAATTCCTTATCCCCATCTCTCTAGTTCATCACTGTGGTATGTGCCTTCAGCATAATCTGTGCCATATGTAAGTTCACTAGAGAAGAACTTTCTCCTATGTATCACAAAACATTTTGCTAATACATCATAAAGTTAAAACTCAAGTCCCCTACTGATTATATGCAGCTAACTTTAGACACCAGTTTCTTTTCTCTTCTTTTCTTTTCTTTTCTTTTCTTTTCTTTTCTTTTCTTTTCTTTCTTTCCTCTTTCTCTTTTTCTTTCTCTCTTTCTTTTCTTTTCTTTCTTTCTTTCTTTCTTTCCTTCTTTCCTTCCTTCCTTCCTTCCTTCCTTCCTTCCTTCCTTCCTTCCTTCCTTCCTTCCTTCCTTCCTTCCTTCCTTCCTTCCTTTTCATGCATGTGAGTACACTGTAGCTGTCTTCAGACACACCAGAAGAGGGCATCGGATCCCATTACAGATGGTTGTGAGCTACCATGTGGTTGCTGGGACCTCTGGAAAAGCAGTCAGTGCTCTCAATCACTGAGCCATCTCTCCAGCCCTACACTAGTTTCTTAATCGTATAATTTAAAATCTGGCTTCAACACAAACATTTGTTTTTTTAATTCACTGAGCTTCTTTTCCCTCCTCCTATCATTTATTCTGACACATAATTAGCATTTCTTTGAAGTGATACTAGATTACTTTTTGGCCTTTTGGACAAGATCAAGTGTAAAGTGATACTAGAAATAATAGTTTAATTACCAAATATTAGATAGTAATGAAAAAACTTACTGGTCTGACGTCACCACAGGAATTAGTAAATTGTCGAGCCAAGCCAAAATCAAGCATGAAACATTTCCTACATGTACTGGGGAAACGTCCCATGGCGAAGTTTGACTAGAAAAAAATAAAGATGGAAAATACATATTGTAATAACAGTCAGTCTGCCTACATTTTTCCCTGCATGGATTCTACTTTATAGCATGTTTCACATACACTATTGCAAGTCTATAATTTTTAACTAGGCATTAATATATAGTATAATTTGGTTGCAGATTCTACCTCTCAAGGGAAAAATTAGAGCTTTTCGTAGTTGAGTATTCTTGTAAATACAATTAGCGACTTGAGAAAGAGTTGTTAATGTCTACCATCAGGGAAACTGAGCAAAACTAAATTTAAATGTTTGTATAGTTACATAAAATGACTTAATTAAATCAGAACTTGAATCCCTTGAAATTCTAGTCTAAGTTACTGCTTAAATGACAACCTAATCTCCTAAACAAGGAAAGCTATGGATCGGGGAAATGCACATACACCTAAAAGGACTGTTACTACTTCTCAATCTTTAGTTATGTATAGTGCTGCTCACCATGGTATTTACCTTTAATTTCAGTACTAAAGTCAGAGGCTGGGCTGGTCTCTGTGAGTTCAAGGTCAGACTGGTTTATATATCAACCCTATCTTAATAAATAAGGTTTATTAAGATAGTAACCCTATCTTAATAAATAAGCAAATAAAAATTCCTATATGAATCATAAAGCTGAATCACTCTAAAATTAAAAATATAATTCAGGGAAACATTCCAAAATAGACCAAGGAAAAAAATTTTACATTTTTATCTTAAAAAGAAAATTCAGTGTAGCCATGTGTGATGGCATTTACCTTTAATTCCAGTATACAGGAAACAGAAACAAGCCTTAGTTACATTATTCTGTCTCAAAAACAAAACAAAACAAAAACGATACAGCCCCAAAACCTAAAGCCTATGTAATGTGTCAAATGACTGCAAATTTGGAAAGATAAATATGCAAATAAGGAAATTTGTAATGGTAAAATGCAAGCTCTTACATCATTGTTTGCTTTTTAAAAAAGTATTCTTTTGCTTTGGAGCTTTCTGATGAAATGTAAAGTTAAGTTTCTCAAATAATGACAGAGAAAGGTGCTGAACAACAGTAAAATACTCTATACTTGTAAAGATGACTCTCCATTTCCAAGCTGTGAATCTTTTCTACTTCAATCTCCCCATATATAACTGACCTAAAATAAATCACTTAATCATGCTGTTTTATTTAAATGTCATATTAAATAATAACCAGTTTCTAGTTTCAGAGTGGTTCTAATTCTAGAAGAACCTACATTGAAGAAAATTTAGTTTCCATTTTCATGTAAACTAATTTTAGAAATGATATAACAGGTGGTTATATTTTTCAAATGTACCAACATCAATTAAATTTATAAATATGGAATATCAGAAATGGGTCATCTTTCATTATGGAGAATAAAATACCAGATTAAAAAGGAAGAAAAGCACATTTCAGTAATGGAGACAATGATTGCTAAGAAAAGCAAAACAGAACAAAAGAAGGGAAAACTAATCCCATTTCCACAGTAACCCTTAGGAGAAGAGTAAGGTCTTTTCCTACTTGATTATTTCCAGTGAATACAATTAGTGACTGGACAAAATGAACAGCTGGTATCAGGACATACACAACTCAAACTTATGATTTATATGTAAGGCTGAAAAACTAGCAATGCTAACACACCTAATAATAACTGGCAAGCACACAATTTGGGTGTGAATGTGCATGCAGGGACCAGAGGACAACCTCAGGTACTGTTCCTCAAGCAGGCTACAGTTGGTGGGCCAAGCGAGCCCCAGAGATCCCATCTCACCCTGTTCAGCACTTCTGATCACTAGCATACAGCACCACACCCATTTATAAAAAACACAAAGCTAAACCAAACATGGGTTCCAGGGATCGAACTCAAGACTCAAGTCCTCAGTACTTTAACAACTGAGCCATCTCCTAGCCCCCAAGCATAAAATATTTTTAATTTAGCTGGCAAGCAACATTTTATGGTATGAGAAAAGCTATTGAAAATAAGCTGTAGCTTTAAAACAAAAACCCTAAGAGATAAATTATTTTTACTTTTAGGGCATTACAGAAATAAAAATATTATTTGTATTTAACCACAACATATACAGAAAACTACATTTATCATACATTCTGTCTTCTACTAGCATTAGAAATAGCAAACAACAGGCTTCTGTGTCTGGATTAGAAAAGGCCCCTACCGGTTTGATGTCTCTGTGAAGGAATCCCACAGAATGTATGCTTTCAATAGACTCCAGAATCTGTTTCCCAAGACGAAGGGTAGTGCTAATAGTGAATGTGCCCCGGGATTGGCTACGGCGGAGATCTGCCAGATTCCGTCCCTGTGGAATCAGATAATCACTTTAAAATACAGTCCTAGTCTTGTGATAAGACTGGAAAATTGTCCATTCACTGTATTGCCACATTATAAAATGCTCTGACTGAAACAGTAAAGCGCTTGCCTAAGTTGTGATCTTCTAATTCAAAGAATGTAGTAAAGAATGTAGTCTAATAACCAAAATGACAATAAGCATTTTCGCAGAAGGACCCAAGTGAGGATGCTTCAATCCCCCTTGGAAGGGAGAAGAAAACAATCACAGGACGCAGAGGGAGGGGCCTGGGAGGGAGAGAGGAAGAAAAAGAGAAAAAGGGAATATGATCAGGTATGGTGGGGGCAGACAGGAGAGATGCCCTGAGGGTCAGCAGAATTAATGGTAATATGCAACCGGGAGTGGGGGTGGGGGGGTGGGGTGTTAGAGGACCCTCTAGAAAGTACTAGAGACCTGGGAGGTGAGAGACTCTCAGGACTCAAAGTAAGAGACCTTATATGAAATGCTCAACAGTGGGGAGAGGGAACTCGTAGAGTCCACCTCCAGTGGATATACAGGGCATCAAGTGGAGGGATGGGATTGCCATCCTATAGTCAAAACTCTGACCCAGAATTATTTCTATCTAAAAGAACCACAGGGGAAAAATGGAGAAGAGACTGAGGAAAAGGCAGTCCAGTGACCCGCCCAACTTGTGCTTACATTACAGACAGGAGCCTAGCATGGCTGCCCTCAAAGAGAGGCCCAACAAACAGCTGACTGAGACAGAGGCAGATACTTACACCCAAACATTGGACTGAAGTCAAGGACCCCTGTGGTTGAATTAGGGAGAGGCTTGAAGAAGCTGAGGAAAAGGGCGACCCCATAGGGAGACCAGCAGTCTCAACTAACCTGGACCACTGAGATCTTTCAGAAACTGAGCCAGTGGCCACAAGCTGGTCTGAGGTACCTGACACATACAGCAGAGGTCTGCCTGGTCTGGCTGCAGTGAGAGAAGATGCACCTAACCCTGGAGAGACTCGAGGCCCTGGGGGGTTGGAGGGGAGATGGACATCTTCTTGGAGACACAGGGAGAAGGAATGGGATGAGGAACTGTGGGAGGGTGGACTGGGAGGTGGGCAACAACTGGACTATAAAACAATAAAAGTAATAATAATAAAAAATTTAATTAAAAAATTAGTCAAGTGTGATATGATCAAAGTAATTCAGGGGCAAAAATATTTTGAGCATTTTTGCTTGTAGTTGGCATCTGCATTTGCTGATCATTGCAATGGATGTGAAATAGATAAATAAATATATTTAAAAAAGCATTTTTTGTAAAAATGTGTGTGTGTGTGTGTGTGTGTGTCTGTGTACATGACTGGGGGTGCCCTTGGAAACCATAAAATGACGTCTGATCCTCTGGAGCTGGAGTTTTAAAGATGGTTGTCTGCTGTTCAACATGTGTGGTAGAAACTGAACTCTAGGCCTCTGGAAGAGCAGCAAAAGCTCTTAACTACTGAGCCATCTCTCTCCAGTCCTGTGGATGCCCATGCTGTTAGCAGCCATGTTTCTAAGTCATCATGTTTTGCTTTACCCTTGCTACTAACAAAACACAAATTTGACTCTTTTTCCTCCTTTTTCTCCTCCCTCCCTCCCTTTCTTCCTTCTCTTTTTCTTCTCCCCACCTCCACCTCTTTCTTTTTTTCTTACATGGTTTCATGTAACCCAGGGTAACCTTGAACTTCCTGTATAACCAAGGATGACACTGAACTCTGCCTCTACATCCCAATTCTGGGATTACCAGTGTGCATCACCATGCCAAGTTTATGCAAATACTGGGGATTCTCTACCAACTAAGCTACATCATCAGCCCCTTAGACGTGACTATTTTTAAGAATATAAAATATAGATGCTAGTATTTCATTTGTATTGCCATGATAAACAGCCTAACAAAAGGCAACATAAGGGAGGAAAAGGGGTCACATGGCTTACAAGTTCCAGTCTTCCTTCCTTCCTTCCTTCCTTCCTTCCTTCCTTCCTTCCTTCCTTCCTTCCTTCCTTCCTTCCTTCCTTCCTTCCTTCCTTCCTTCCTTCCTTTGGAGCAGTAAAGATAGCAACTCAGTCACATCATGTTCACAGTCAAGAAAAGCAACTAAACACACCTTTGCCTGCCTCCTTAGCTAGCTTTCTTCTCTTTCTCAGTGTCTAGGAAACAGTGCTGCCCACAAAGGGCTGGATCTCCCTATATCAAAGGGAAATCAAGACATTCCACCACAGGTATGTCTACAGGCTAACTAGATCTAGGTAATTCCTCATTAAGTCTCTTCCCAGGTAACTCTAGGTTGCATCAAGTTAAAACTAACCAGCACCAATATCCAAAGCAGTATTCCTCATCACTACCCAACACACATTCCCTACAAGTTACTTAATTTTCCTACATCAGTTTTTTTAAATAAAAAAGACTAATTATACCCACTTCATATAATTTTATGAGGATTAAATAAAATCCATATGAAGTTTCTGGATACTACCTAGTATTTAATGAATGCTAAATACTGCTATTATTGGCAAATATTATAGGAATCAGAAGGCTATAAAGGCCAACAAAAGTTTAAAAGAAAAACAAAAATATGATTACCTGGTATGAGTCAGCTAACACATGACCTAGCCATCTGGGGAGTAGCTGATACAGGATACCTGAGAAACTAGAGAAGGCAATGATGGATGTAATCTCTTACATAATTATTTCTGACAGAATTCCATTTTTGTGTGACTGTTTTCTATCAATACGGCCTTGAGACTGGAGGCTACTATCCCTGACTTAACCTTTGCCTGTGCAGCCTGTGAACTCCATCTACTAGACCTAGGCAGGTGTCTGTAACATCTGCCTGTCTGTTAGTCTGTGTGCTGGTAAATAAAGTATGTTATAGATGCCTAAAACTTCTCATATTCTCTTCAACCTCCTATCATCCTATGACCCTTCCTAGTCCTTGGTATCCACTATATACATATAGTTCATATTATCAGCCAATTTGAGAGACAACAGGGAACACATTAACGAACTGAAAAATATAAAAAGGCAACCACTTCAATACATAAAAGTATGCTAAATTGAGATGGCAATTCATGTAACCGCAGACTTTAAAGGCCAGTGAGACGGCTCTGTAGGCAGGAGCACTTGCTGTCTAGTCCGACACCCAAGTTTAATCCCTAGGACCTACATGGTACAAGGAGAGACCCAACTTCCACAAGTTGCTTCTGAAGTCCACACACACCATGATACATTCTTCCAACACCCAATTAATTAATTTTAAATAAGACCAAGCCAGCCATGGTAGCACACAGCTGTATCTTAGAAATCAGGAGGCGAAAGTAGGAGGACCTGAGTTTAAGGCAAATCTTGCACATTTAGTGAGATCAAAAGCATTTTGTGCTACTCAGTGAGACCATGTTTTTAAAAGATAAATAACAACAACAAATATAGTTTTAAGAAAGGGTAACATATCTTTAGGTCTAAGTCAAATATTGAAGAGCACTGGGAAAGCCTTCTGAAGAGAAGAGGAAACATTTAAGCCTGGATTTATGATTTTAACTCACTGGTATATAAGTACTGTGAAGGAAAATAAAGAATCCAAATGTCAAAATAAAGTCTTCTGAATATGAAAGGAAACTGAGAACCGACAGTTTAGGCAGTGAGGTGAACCATGGTTTGACTTTGAGGGTGACCGTGCTGTGTGTGTTCAGGAGACAGGCAGTGTCAAGGACAACGGAGCTGTTTTCTCATTCTCCCATCGTCTCTTTCTGAGCTTCTACTCTTTCAGTCCATCTCTCCTCCATCTCAAGGGGATGGAGCATGCCATGCTGACAGACAGAGAAAACGCTCACCCTCTCCTTCAACTATGCAACAATTTTAACACAGTGGGAGTGGAGATCTGAAAGCCCAAGGGAGAAAAGATGAAAAGGGGAAGAACTTGGAGTATAAGCGAGGCTGTACTGTAACTCACAATCTATCTGGGATTAAACACATACAAAAATGACAACTAATAAGTTGTATTTTTAAAAATAGATGATATGACGCACTTCATCTGTTCAGCATACATAAGAATTCTGTCATTCCTTTACTCATTATTTACTGTAATTGGGGATTTTAATCAAAACTAAAAGATTTTAAGTCACATTTTTCAAGGTAACATACCTGCAATTGCATGACCACGTAGTTGAAACGATCATTTCTCCCACAGCCAATAAATCTACAAACATGGTCTTTCCCTGGATGAAGAGAGAAAGAAAACAGTAGAAAAGGATGTACTATGGCTTCTCTTTTAAAAGTTAATAAATTGGATTTCTGTGTATTTTATGACTTAAATAAACTATATAAAATGTGTCGAGATTGTAAAAAGCAGAAAATTTATACTATTTATTTTTATCCACCCATTGCCAGGTTCTCCTCTGCTCCTTGAATACTCAAATAAATGGTAAATGAGTGAGTAAAGAAATAAGTTAATAAGAGGATAAATAAAGGT
Organism: Mus musculus; assembly: GCF_000001635.26. Classification (NCBI taxonomy): domain Eukaryota; kingdom Metazoa; phylum Chordata; class Mammalia; order Rodentia; family Muridae; genus Mus; species Mus musculus. The sequence continues at coordinate 120,790,610 of NC_000068.7, forward strand.
GAGTTATCCAGAAAGGGAAATATTTTAAAAGTCATTTAAAATTACCCTGAGCAGATACAGTAAGGGCTGTGTTTAATATACTTATTTTGCACACATTCTGACACACACTCTTTACATCTCTACAGCAGTTACATGATCTTTCTTGTTCTCATTGATTTGGATCAGGCTAGTGCTTTTCAACCAAGTTTAACATGTGAAATCCAAGGAGATACTGGCTCTGATATACAGAGGGAATGAGAAATAGAGGGAAAAACCTGAACCAGTCTCAGGATTTTAAAAAGTATACTTCCACCCCAAAAGGCAACCAAGCCCAGGAAGTACTGGGCAGAGAAGACACTTGGCTCAACACAGAGGGGGTTGGGGAAGCCGCAGAGCAGATGCAGATGGTGCTGAGGCACTACATGGAGCCTGTGGTCCATGGAGAAGAATCTCAACCGTATGCACAGGGCAGGGTTTCCCACTGTGGCTTCTCATCAAAACTGCCCAGGAAACAAAGATTCCCAAACATCACACTGACTTACAATCTATACAAGAAAGATACAACTTTTCAAAATTCTATAAAAGAGCTGAAGGGCTGAAGATAAGGCAGAAGCAGAAAAGTTTAAGGCCAGCCTCCACTACATGAGTTCAAGGTCAATCTGGACTAAATGATGAAACTATCTCAGAAGACAAAAATAAAAGCTGTGTGAAAATAAAGAAGAAATTTTAAAACATAAATCTGAAACTCAGAATATAAATCAGCATGAACAAAAATCAAGAAAAAAACCCTTCAAGAATACCCTGACAGGGAGGAAAATTCTGAGACCAGGTTATAACAAAAATGACAAATTATACAAAATTATACAAAAAGCTCAGGAGGTGAATCAGTGAGTGAGTGTGTTTTCTGTGCATGCACGAAGACCTGAATTCGGATCCTAAGCACCCACATGAAAATCCAGATGTAGCTACGCACACTTGTATGTGACTCCAGTGCCTGACAGGTGGAGACAGGACCGTTAGGGCTTGCTGGGCAGAACCCTGACTTTAATGGTCAGGTTTCTGTAAAGTGAGGCAGAGAGCAATAAGGGGGATGCCCAATATCTTCTGCTGATCTATGTACTCACAGCATGCATGGTGGGCACACACACAGAGAGCATTGATTACTCATATAAATAATTAGGCAATCACTAGAGATAAAGGATAAATAAAATATGAGACACTGAGGGTGGACAATCTTTGAAGCTAGCTTGTAAAAAGAAAACAAAGAAAACACTAGAGGTAAAAAAAAAAAAGATTAACATAAGTTTCAAAAATAACCTGTCCACTTAAAATAAAATACAGCCAACACTCACTTTGGCCAATGGTTTGGTTTTTGATACAGGGTTTTGTTAGTCCAGGATGGCCTTAAAATCTGCATTCTCCTGCCTCAGATTCCTGAGTGCTGGAATTTTCAAGCCTGTTAATTTGTCTTGTTCTGTTTTCAATCTGAGTTATCTGTTACTACACTGACAATGAATTAGAAACCTTTTCCTTCAGTCACAAAAAAGGTTTTAATTAGTCAATTTGTTGTCAATACTTTGAGAATCCACATTCAAAGCTGGAAATACACTGACATGAATATAGCATTTGCAACATGCATCAAACCTTAACACTGTAAAAGAACAAAATGAAGCAAGAAAAGGACTCATCTCCTAGCACATCCTTTTTTCCTTTCTTCTAAAGACAGCTGTCAATCCTGCCTCAGTCTCCAAATTGTGGGATTACAGGTATGGACTACTGTGTCCAGATTTTTGCAACATGCACATTACATAAAAGACATTTCAATCATACTAAAAAAAAAAAAAAGACAGTACTGGATTTAATTCCTTTTACCTCTAAATAACTACATTATATAAAACCACTTTGTCTCTTGCTATTAAAACCACATCGACGTGTGTGGTTTTTTTTTTTTCCTGTTGTTTTTTGAGACAAGGTTTCTCTGTGTAGCCTAGGATGGCCTCGAACTCAAGAGATCCATTTGCCTCTGTCTCACTAGCACTGGATTGGAGGCAGGCACCATCACTGCCTAGCCCACCCTGATGTTTGTATGCTGTTTAGCAGTACTGGGGATTTGGGGATTGAACCAACTATCCTGTACATTCTAGGCAAGTAGTCTACAGCCTGTCTAATTTCTCTGGCTAGGACTTCAAGTACAATGTTGAATAGGTAGGGCGAGAGTGGACAGCCTTGTCTAGTCCCTGATTTTATTGGGATTGCTTCCAGCTTCTCACCATTTACTTTGATGTTGGCTACTGGTTTGCTGTAGATTGCTTTTATCATGTTTAGGTATGGGCCTTGAATTCCTGATCTTTCCAAGACTTTTATCATGAATGGGTGTTGGATTTTGTCAAATGCTTTCTCAGCATCTAATGAGATGATCATGTGGTTTTTGTCTTTGAGTTTGTTTATATACTGGATTACATCGATAGATTTCCGTATATTGAACCATCCCTGCATCCCTGGGATGAAACCTACTTGGTCAGGATGGATGATTGTTTTGATGTGTTCTTGGATTCGGTTAGCAAGAACTTTATTGAGGATTTTTGCATCGATATTCATATAATTGGTCTGAAGTTCTCTCTCTTTGTTGGGTCTTTTTGTGGTTTAGGTATCAGAGTAATTGTGGCTTCATAGAATGAGTTGGATAGAGTACCTTCCGTTTCTATTTTGTGGAATAGTTTGTGAAGAACTGGAATTAGGTCTTCTTTGAAGGTCTGAAAGAACTCTGCACTAAATCCATCTGGTCCTGGGCTTTTTTTGGTTGGGAGACTATTAATGACTTCTTCTATTTCTTAATAGACTGTCTTAACCTGTGTCTAGTTTGTTCTCTCTCTGCAACCTGTCTCTGTACAGGTAAAACTGCCTCCTTCCCTTTCCTCTCTCTTCTCTTGAGAGTTGGGCATACCCTATTCTGTCAAATCTTTCTCTGATTTGTCACTGTGTTTGCTACTTAATTAGACATCTATTGAGACTTGGTCTTCTGTTAGGCACTGTAATGCTAAATACTGGTCCCAAAGGCCTGGTAGCTGCTATGAACAAGAGAATCTGAACATACACAGTGATGCTATGTCACCTTGCCCCCCAAGTTATCCCAGATTGGTGAATAAAGATACCTTCAGCTGGGCAGAAGAGAGCAGGGCAGGGTCTGGGTTCCTAGAGTTGGGAGATTCCTGTAGAGACTCCCAGCCCAGCAGGAAGCATGCTCTCTGGCAGAATCAAGCGGTCTGGGAGAGCAAGAGAGCTGCAAGGGAAGAGCTGCTCTGCTCTTCACACACTGGGCCTGAGGATCCAGAGCCACGGAGGACAGCAGGGATTGAAGGGTATCCCACCCACCCACACCCACCCCGCACGCCACATGCCAGAACCCCAAGAATACTGAGGTTGCTGAGGCCAACAGTTCCCACCTGTCCCTCCAGCACACAACATATTAGAACCAGAGAAACAAGAGACCTTCTCCATTCATAGTTTTTATTTATATGTTGCTCTTTTCGGTTTCCAGACTTGTTTTGTTTCTTCACCTAATTTACTATAAGGCATTCTTTGCACACTATACTCTGCATCCAATCTCATATACTCTCCCCACGTCTCTCCTTTCCTTTCTATTTTGGTTTTTCAAGACAAGGTTTCTCTGTGTAGCCCAGGCTGTCCTGGAACTCAGAGATCTGCCTGCCTCTGCCTCCTAAGTACAGGGATTAAAGTCTTTTGCCACTGCAGCCACCACTGCCACCACCACCCAGATCACCCTTCCTTTTACACCCACACCCTTCTTTTTTCTTTCATGCTTCGTTTCTTTAATTATAAACGTCCATAGCTCCAACAGTCTCTAAAATCTGTAGACTAGCAGCATCCCAACTTTTCCTATGTGAACATTGCAAATACACTAATGGAAAGAATATAGCTGATTTAAAAAATAAACCAAGCAAATAAATAATTCTAGATGTTAAAGCTCAATGTAATACAATTTACATTAATTACATTAATTATAGGTAAATTACAATGAAGAACAAGAAAAGCCAAGACAATGTAACTCCTCCAAAAACCCTACAGTAATGACATTTAGGAAAGGACATGTCAATCCATATCTGGATATCGGAGGCGTTTAGGACACCAGACAAAACCAGAACCTTGCCCCTATCATATTAAATTATAACAAAGTATGCTGACTACAGCAAGAGAGAAACACAAGCCACATATAAAGTCAGACACCTACAATAATAGACTGTTTAACTGCAACTTTTTAAAACCCAGGAGAACAACCTGGACAGACATATTTTTAATTTTTCTCTCCCTTTAAAAATTTATACTAATTTATTTAATGTGTGTAGTAAAGGTGTGAACACCAGGGCATATGTGTGTCGGTCAGAGGACAACTTGCAGGAGTTGGTTCTCTCTTTCCATTATATGGGACTCTAGTATTGAACTCAGGTCATCGAGCTTGGTAGTAAATGCCTTTACCCACGGAGCCATCTCCTTGTCCTATTTTCCAGTTCGGAAAGACAATTACTGCCAATCCAGATTATTACATTTAATAAAGATATTTGTCATAATTGAAGGAGAAATAAAGGCTCCATGGTAAAACCAGACTAACGGAATTTATGACCCTAAGTCAGATCTACAAAAAAATACTTGAAGGAGTCTTCAAACAAACAACAAACCAAATCCATCTATGTAGTACTATAAGTCTTTTTTTTTTTAAAGATTTATTTATTTATTATATGTAAGTACACTGTAGCTGTCTTCAGACACACCAGAAGAGGGAGTCAGATCTCATTACAGATGGTTGTGAGCCACCATGTGGTTGCTGGGATTTGAACTCTGGACCTTTGGAAGAGCAGTCGGGTGCTCTTACCCACTGAGCCATCTCACCAGCCCCCTGTACTATAAGTCTTAAAGCAAAGAGACAAAAAAGGCAAATGATAGGGATAAATATAGGAAAGGAAAATGTCAGAGTATCTATTTGCAGATGACATTACTCTATATATGAGCACCTAAAGACCCACTAGAAAACACCAATAAACCTTTTAGCAAAGTGGCAGAATATAAAATTAACACACATAGCTATTAGCTTTCCTATATAATAATGACAAACTGAAAAACAAATCAGAGAAACAATTAAATTTACAACAGCCTGCGCTGGTTAGATTTTCTTCTTGTTGTTCTTTGGGGGTGATTTGTTTTGTTGTTTGTTTGTCAAAATAACATAAGCTAAGGTTATCTAGAAAAGGAAAACCTCAACTGAGAAAATGCCTCAATGAACTGGCTGCAGATGAGGCTGTAAAGCATTTTCTTGGTTAATCATTGATGTGGGAAGGTCCAACTCAGGTTGGGCTGTTCCATCCCTCTGCAGTAGTCCTAGATGGTTAAGAAACCAGGCTGTGCAAGCAGGTAAGCATCATTGCTCCATGGCCTGAGTTCCTGATCCCACTTCCCTTCATGATGGACTGTAAAAGCTGTAAAGTAAAACAAATCCTTTCTTCTACAAGTTGCTTTTGGTAGTGTCACAGTAATAGTCTAAAAACCAAGCAAACAAAGCAAAACAAAACTTTGGAATAAACCTAAGCAAGGATATAGAAGGCCTCTTCAATGAAAACACTGTGAAGCACTGAAGAAAGAAATTGAGGAAAATAAGATGGAAGGACCTACTACACTCATAGATTTGAAGACTCATTGTAAACATTACTGTCTTATCAAAAACTGTAGTCTCCCCTCCCCCAGCCTGAAACTTGTTTGCTCAGGGGTGGAGCTTTCTGCTCATTTGTTCTGCCACGCCCACTGCTGGAACCTTTTTACTGGACCAGAGATTATTTGGCGGGAATCGGGTCTCCTCTCTCTTTTTTTATAACTAGTGTCGCAACAATAAAATTTGAGCCTTGATCAGAGTAACTGTCTTGGCTACATTCTTTTCTCTCGCCACCTAGCCCCTCTTCTCTTCCAGGTTTCCAAAATGCCTTTCCAGGCTAGAACCCAGGTTGTGGTCTGCTGGCCAGACACAACAATTGGCGCCCAACGTGGGGCTGAGAAACGGCAAAGGATTTTTGAAAGAGACGCTGCTGGTTCGGAGCTCCATAAAATAAAGGATAAAGGAAATTCATACCGGAGAAGGTATGGGCTAAGCTGAGACAGCGTTAAACCCGAGCTCTAGTTCACTTAGGTTCAGCAGTGAGGAGCTGGGTATCAGGCGCTGGCCGTAGCTCTCCGAAGCTACATGAGGTGTGAGAAAAGAAAGGGTTTATTAAAAGGAATAGGCGGATTGCCCCAGTTAATAAAAAATGCATCATAAGGGAAGAAAATGTCCCAAAAAGCAGAGAGAAATATCTCTCTGGGCCTTATAGCAGGAGTACTCTGTTCCCTTTTGTGTCTTGTCTAATGTCCGGTGCACCAATCTGTTCTCGTGTTCAATTCATGTATGTTCGTGTCCAGTCTGTATGAATGAATGTTCTATGTTTTGTGTTAGATAATAAAAATGGTATAAAAAACTTTATCTGCAAAGCCGAGAGCTGCCACGTGTTTCATCCAGGAATCAGACACGTGGCGAGAGGGCCCCTGCTGGAAAAACTGTTCGTTTTAGGAAATAAAGGCGAGTGCACAGCCTCTAAGTTTCGGAGTAAAAAAGCTAATAAATAGTTCATAATTAATGTGTTTGACAATGGTAAAGTGTTTTTTATTCTATGATTGTAGCTACAAAAATTATTATTCTCTGATTGGTCTAAATGTAACTGCTTCATTTGGTTCTTTTTTATTGGTAACGTGCTCTGAGTGTCTTCACATTCAGCTCATAAGTTGTTGGTTAAGATTAATAATTATTACACTGCTACAGATGGTTAGTGTTAAATTTGATAACTCAAGTTTAGAGTCCTTCCGACACATGGCATAAGGCAGCCCAAGAGGCTGGGTCTCTAAAGATATTTCTAGTTTAGGTAATAATTAATGTGGTTCGTATCCTAAATAGTAAAATTTAAGATAAGATTTAAAACAATGTCTTTTTATTAAAGCATTAAAGCTTGCTTTAATAGGTATTCATAGGTATTAATTGACATCCAAACTTCGTAATATGATAGTAATGCTTCTAATATTAATTTTAAAGATAATAAATTGTTTTAAACTTGGGTTTTGCTTTCCCAAGGTTATAGGTATTATCCTAACCTTGCACAAAAAACTTAAAAATTATGGTTAAAACTGCTATTGTTCCATTAACTGCAGCTTGCAGTTTAATTTCAAATTTAAGATCTTTAATTCACCTGTATACTGTAATTAAGATAATTACAAGAGTAATCATCTTATGAGAGCGCTCATACAGCTCACTTCATACAAAACTGTGACAGAGTTATCTAGTTATGTTTGTCTTTGTAAATAGATTAGACAAACAGTTTGGTTATAGTTACTGCCTGACAGGAAACTGTAGTACAGACAATTTTTTCACAACACTAAAGTTGTGAAGGACGTTTTAACTGTAAGTCATCTTAAGAAAGAGTATCAAAATTTAGAGGCGTAGACAGTTATATTGTTTCTCTAGAATCGGTCCTTATTACAGGAGGGCCAGGATGCTCAGATTAAAAAGTATTTTACATTTGAGTCAATACATGGCTCTGGGCAGCCCCAGAGCGGCTTGTGGCCTTTCTTTTGTTTTACAAACAGTGCCTGAGAAAGTTCTTTTTCCCTGTGTTCAAGAGAATTTCTTTTTAACAGTGTTACAGATCTATTCAGATGTTTAAAATAATGCTTTAATTCAAAGAGTTTTGCTTCTAGTGAACTGAAATCACTAGAAAATTCTGCCTCTAGGTATGGCTAATGTAACTTTACATTATGTAAGAAAAATTTTATTGTTTCTGCTTCTATACAAGAAGCCAAGAGTTTTAATCTTTCAGTGTATATTGTTTCCTAAGTAAAAAGTATTTTATTAACTAATGCTTCTTAAAGTTTACCTTAAATCCTTACTCTCACCCAAAAGATTCAGAGACAATATCCTTTTATTACTTAGGGTTTTAGTTTACTACAAAAGTTTCTACAAAAAATAAAGCTTTTATAATTGTTATTAATTGGTAATTAAAAATTGGTTGTGCCCAAAACAATTCTTTGGCCAAAAAAAAAAACATTATTGTAAAGTCATTTTTCTCATCCTCCCAGCCAATCGTTGGCCCACGTGGGCCCAACTAGCTTCTGTGGGGCAGAGTCTTAAGACACAGTTTCCCCTGTTCCAGCACAGATGATCTAGTTGTGTGCTGTAAATGGTGTTTTAAAATGCTAAACAATCAAACCTTAATTTGTATATTAATAGTCAATAATTGTGAGTCTGAGCTCACAATTGCTTAAATTGTTCATCCCTCAAATACTATTAATTCTCAAATTTACAATTGCTTATACATATTTCTAGTTAATAAATAAATAAATTATGCACATGTGACTCTTAATAACTTTGCAAGCCTTCTAGTTACAACTGCTCCTTAAAAAAATTGATTAAAAGTGCAATTAGTCACTGCCCCTTTACAGCCAAGTATTTAAAATGTTTTGTCAACTAGTTATTAATTCAAAAGTTTAGGTATTGTAAAATTTTAAAACTTTAACTTCTTAAAAGACAAAAAAGAGAAAAATTGTATCCCCGTGCATACTATTTAGTGCATTCCCATGCACACTATTAAAGTCTTACCTTTATTTTCAAAATCTAATATTTTAATGTCAAAGAGTTTAATAAATGCTCTATAGTATCTTAAAGGGATCTACTTATTGGCTTATAGATTAATCCTAAAACAACTACCTTATTAAAAAAGGGAAAAACAGGTTTTCTCCACAGAACGCTACAGAAGCATATTAGTAAATTCGTGTGACGAGCTGGTAGGTAAGTTGACTCATGTCCTGATTAAACTGACTAAAAAACTAAATTAAATTCATGTTTTAGATCCATCCTTACTTGTCATTTTTCCAGTCTAGACTAGCTTCTAGCCTTTTAACTTTATGACAATAGTACATCAGAGACTGTATATTCAGACTTAGTAAAATTAGTCATTTAATAGAGTCATAATGATTTTTCTCTTTTCTTCAGTGTGACCAGCCATTCTAACTCAATCTTAGACTGGTCTAATATTCAGTCCAATGTTAGAGATTCCTATATTCTAAATTACCTAACAAAGTTAATTCAGAGCACATCCCCCACTCCCCCTAGATCCCTAACCTCAAAAGGATTGCTGGCCTTACAGCTAGTGAAAAAAGCTATTAAAGAGCAATTGGTCACTTAATACATTGGTAAAATAAAAAGACCCCCTAACTAACAAATAGAAGGGTCCAGATCCAGTTCTAATTTGGGGTAGAGACTCAGTTTGTGTTTTTTCACGAGATAAAGATAAAGCGTGGTGACTGCCAGATGTCAGATAAACACAGATTCTAAATCTTCTAAAGTATCACCTTGAGGACTAAAATTCCTCTTTTGCTTAAAAGTCGGCTTGAAAACTCAGGCTCCAAAAAAAGCTACTCTCTGAGCCAGCTCCCGACAAGAGGCCGGAGACTAGCCTCAGCTTTACAATTTACATTTAAATAAAGTACCTAGACTTCCCCAAAAGAAGTTCTACTTTCCTACTTTCTCACTGTCGAGATTTTGTCTTTCAAGCAGGTAAATCAACATTCTCGAGGCAGACCAGCGGATGTGCATCCCCGCCCCCCTAAAACACACAGGTGGCTGCTGTTATCTCCTTTCCAAAGACATTTCCAGCACGTGGCTTTTAGTCTAAGTTAAAAATTAGGTTTACCAAGAGGGCTAAAAAAGTAAATATTTCTATATTAATAAAGATTGGTTTTTATTTTGATACACAGGCTTAGTCCCTTAGCTGACCTCTGGCTTTTCACCCTTGCTGTTACTACAAGGTGTCCTTAGGCTGTAAAAAAAACAGGGATGAAAAAAAACGACTTCCAACTCCTATTTTAGCCACAAATCATGGTGTTACTAATGACATAATTATTACTTAGGCCTTGCTAAATCTGAGGTTAATAATTCTCCTTTAAAAGCTGCACAGCACTCAGAACTGTGCATACTGGTTTGTGATTATACAAATTCAGTATAGACATCGCTTGGTACAGAGGCACTGCAAGAAAAGGTCCAGCTTGACCATTTCTGAGTTTCCTGTGAGATAAACCCGGTTTGAAAGAGGTTGGTATCATATTTTGACTAAAAATCAAAAATTTTTTCGGCTCTGCCTCACCTCCCCAAAAAATACCCAGAGCCACAGGTGTGGGTCTTATCAATACCCACGAGAAAAATCGGGTCCATGTCCACCCAAGCCAAGGTTAAAAGCCCACTCATCTACAGATCAAAAAATCATTTGATCACCTCAGTTAAGCATTGCCTTATTTTAACTTAATTAATAGGGGGGAGAGAGACTGGAGACGTACTATTGAAAGGGCAAGCCCTTCACTGCCTCCCACCCAAATAAAAAAGCCAATTGGCCTTGTACTACAAGAGCCGGTCGAACTCCTTCTCCCTGTTTCCCACCTATCATCCAAAAATGCGGAGGAATATCAACTTAGTGTTATTCTTATTATAGTGTATTTCACATTTGTTCAGTCAAACTTAGCCAGAGTTCCAACACCCTACTTAAAATTCAACTAGAAAGTTACCTACCAAGTACTAATTAGCATTATAAAGTCGGAGCCTACAGCTCCAGGCTTTTCAGTTAGTTGTTTACTAAGATAAGAAAGGACAGTCTTAGCCAGATACAGTTTACCATAAGAAAAGTTAAGAAATCCCATGAAAGCAAGTTTTTTCTTTAGCCCTAGATTCCAGGCAGAACTATTGAGCATAGAAAATTTTTCCCCCCTCAGGCCAGCTTTTTCTTTTTTTAAATTTTGTTAATAAAAGGGAGGAGATGTAGTCTCCCCTCCCCCAGCCTGAAACCTGCTTGCTCAGGGGTGGAGCTTCCTGCTCATTCGTTCTGCCACGCCCACTGCTGGAACCTGCGGAGCCACACACGTGCACCTTTCTACTGGACCAGAGATTATTCGGCGGGAATCGGGTCCCCTCCCCCTTCCTTCATAACTAGTGTCGCAACCATAAAATTTGAGCCTTGATCAGAGTAACTGTCTTGGCTACATTCTTTTCTCTCGCCACCTAGCCCCTCTTCTCTTCCAGGTTTCCAAAATGCCTTTCCAGGCTAGAACCCAGGTTGTGGTCTGCTGGCCGGACACAACAAAAAACAATCTACAGATTAAAGTAATCCCCAACAAAATCCCAGTGACTTTCTTCCCAGAAACAGAAAAAAAAATTTTTTTTTTTTAGAGTTTTATTTATTATTATATGTAAGTACACTGTAGCTGTCTTCAGACACTCCAGGAGAGGGCGTCAGATCTTGTTACAGATGGTTGTGAGCCACCATGTGGTTGCTGGGATTTGAACTCTGGACCTTTGGAAAAGCAGTCGGGTGCTCTTACCCACTGAGCCATCTCACCAGCCCAGAAAAAAAATTCTTAAAATGTATTGTCAACCCTAATGAAGGAGACTTGTCTTTGCAACATACAGAGACCATGACATAAAACAACCAATCAAATTCAGAGTTTTAAGGCCTATAACCAATGAATACATTTACAAATAACTCTTGAATTTAGAATTTTGGGAACATTGTGGAAGAACAGGCAGAAAGATTTTAAGAGCCACAGGATCTTGCTGTGATATTGTGTCTTCCAGTAATGCCAGAAGCTGCACCCATAAAGCCTCACTAATGTGACTGTCTAAACATCGCTGAGCGAGGACACAAAGGCATATTAAAGATGCTAGGAGTGGGGGCAGAGGGGAAGGACTCAAGGCCTCAACCCTACACAAAGAACTACAGGCAACTAAGGAATGCTGGGAGTGGGAGAAATAAGTCTTCCCCAGGGAAGCACATACCAATTGGTTGTCCAGTATCAAATGGTCAGCCCTGAGAACATACATATGTGTAACATTATGTAGATTGGGCAATATAGCTGGGAATATATGTAATACATATATATACATATTTGCATGTAGAAATTAAAGGAAAGAGGCCATGAATTCGACAGAAAGCAATGAGTATATGGGAGAGTTTGAAGGGAAAAAAAGAGAGGGAAGAAATATATAATCTCAAAAATAAAAGGAAAAATAATTATTTTCAGGCATTTGGAAGGCAGAGAGGTATATCACTGCGTTCAAGGACACATGTGTAACAAGGGTTACATATACAGACTTAGTCTTTAAAACACATAATAGACAAAAAAATAATAATTAAAAAAATCTATTTGAACACATACATGAACCCAGATACCCAAAACAATTCTTCTAAGTATAAAAAAATTAATACTGGAAGTATCACTATACTTGATTTCAAATTATACTACAAAACAGTAATAACAGCATAATATTAGCCAAAACAAACACACACAATGCACACACACACAATGCACACACACACAATGTACACACACACACACACACACACACACACACACACACACACACACACATCAAGAGAATACAATAGAGGACTTAGCTATAAACCCACACCTGGTTTTGGATGGAGAAGTGTTTTCCTTCATGAGAACAAATGGTGAAAATGCTGATGAGGTTGTGAAAAGTGTGAGGAGGGTAAACCCTTATTAACTGTAGGTCACAATGCAAACTTGTTCAGCCATTATGAAAATTGCTGTGGAAGTTTCTCAACAAACCAAACTAGGAACACTTTTTATGACCGAGCTACTTTACTCCTGGCACCCAAATGGTGCTACATCTCACCACAGAGACACTCGCTCAGCCTTGTTTTCTACTGCTCACATCACAACTCCAAGGAAATGGAACCAGCCGACATGTCCATCAAGTGAGGAATGGATAATGAAAACGGAGTATGTATATGCAATCATGAAATCTGGAGGCAAGTGAATGGAACTAGAAAATAGTATACTGAGTGGAATATCTCAGGTTCAGAAAGAGAAACACTATGTCTCTCTCATCTATGGAACCTAGCTCCCCTAACATATACACACTTATGTGAGAGCAAGTACTTACAGAACCCAGGAAAACCAGAAAGGAGGATTCCAGAGATTCCCTCTGTAGGGGAGTAAGTAAAATGTATTTGATTCAAGTAAAAACACAAGAGGAATTCTAGAGTGGAAAGGGTTAAGTGGAGAGGAGATGAAGGGTGATGAGGGAGGAGAGAGAGCAGGAGATGGTAGTCAACCGAAATACACGAAAAAGCCTCAAGGAAATCTGATCCATAATGAGCTGATCACACACACACACACACACACACACACACACACACACACACACACACACACACACACACAAACACAATTTAATGAGGCTAAAGATAGTTGAGAGCTTGCTGATCTTGTACCAGACTAGAATTTAGTTGCCAGTGCTGGCATAAGGTGGCTCACAACTACTTAAAACCCCAGTTCAGGAGATCCAATGCTCTCTTCTATCCTCTGTGACTACTAACACACATGCACATGTGCACACATATGAAAGCACAAGTATTCACACTCACACAGATAAAATAAATCTTTTTAAAATTCTTAAGGAGTTTCAATGAAGGTGCCTATACTGTGTTGAGTGGATAAAGATGTTCCCAGAAACGACGTATCATTAAATAAAAATCCCAGTGCCAGAGATAGGCTACCTCTTGGCAAGTTGCTGGTCAAGGACGCTCCTGAAGCCCCCCCCCCCCAAATAGTAAAAGTTATCGCCAGTATTGCTAACTGCCCACTAGAACCAGATGGCAAGCCCTTATAGCCAAAGATGTAATTATCTTTGGACACAAGACATACAGTAATCAAGCTGGAACTGGGCTGGAAAGCTTCCTCCCTACTAGGTAGCCTTCACAGTGCTAGAAGCAGCTATGCAGGCTGCTAGGAGAGCACTGTCACCAACAGTCTTCCCCAGTGGTGGACCCTGTGCAGTAAGACCGACTGGCCAGGCAAGCTGAGATCACTGATACAACAGTGGCAAGTCTGTTATCACTTTATTAAGAATTGTGGGGCTAGAGGTATGGCTCAGTGGTTAAGAGCACTGGCTGTTTTTCTAGAAGACCTGGGTTCAATTCCTTGAGCCCATGTGGCAGCAAACAACTGTCTATAACTCCTGTCCCAGGGAATCCAACACCAAAACAAAACAAACTGTGCCAAGCTGGGCATGTGTGATGGTGCATGCCTTTCTTTAATCACAGCACTAGGGTGGCAGGGGCAGGAAAATCTTGAATTCGAGGCCAGCCTGGTCTATAAAGTCCAGGAGAACCAGGGGTTACACACAGAAACCATGTTTCAAAAAAACCAAAATAAAATAAAATAATAACAATATAGAATAGTGTTATATGAGTAACAGACCATTTTAGATTGGATTTAACACACACTCCACAGGAAGGATTTCACATCTGGTACTGTCAGCTAGGTCAAAAGCCTGTGGCTAAGTTTTAGCAGGGAAGCTGTTTTTGTTTTTTTGCTAAAAGGACATGATGTGCCAGTCAATGCCACCCTTTAAACAACTGTTTGTGTTTACAGCTTAGTGCTGCTGTCAGCTCTACCCAGAGAAGCTGCCTTTTTGCCATGGTCAGCCAGGTACAGTCCTCATCAGTAATCCCATCACTTAGGAGGTGGACACAAGAGGATTAGCGGTGCAAAATCATCCTTGGTTACATAGATCAAGGCCAGCATGGGACACAGGAGGCTAGTCTTACACACTGGATCCATTCCATGCCACATCATGCCACCAGCCAAGCAAATGTCTACCAAAACATCCTCAAAAAGAAGTTGTGAAGCATAAGCACTGCAGAAGGCTTACATTAGGTGGTCCTTGATCCTTGTCACTGAAATATAGACCAGAAGATTAAAAACCTATGCATTTGTGGAAAGTAAGGGGTCTGAGGAATAGGCTTCATATAGGCATAAGCTCACAAAAAAAACATTTTAGATAGTAACTTTAAATGATAAAATGAAGAACACAATGCCTAACAGTTTCTCATAAAACAAGCTCCAGTGACAGTTTTACTCATAAAACCTATTAAACTAATCTCTAGGCTTTATCACAATGGAACATTACTAAATCAAGGCCAAAGTCACCAGAGGTCCTGAAGGAGCCGTGGCAGTGTCTCCTGTCTCACAGGACCATGACAGAGCAAGGGGATAGACTGGTGAGGCTGCACAGACTGGGCCAAGCAGCTGCTGCTATCTATGCCCTATGGACTCATCACTAAGAGGCAATCACTTAGGCTCTGCAACCCTGGGAGAGGTAGTCCAGGAGCACGCATCCGTGGCTTCTACATTGAGCTGAGAACAACTGGGGAGGAAAGGGGGAGGAGTGGGACTGAGAACATGAAAGAGACATCCTTTTCTTTGTTTTTCCTTTTCTGAATCTTTGGTTTTTAGTAGTGACAATGGGGGCTGAGTGATCTATGATTTTCCTGATGTACTGTCCCTTGGGAAAGCTAAATTTGAGCTAAAAACGAGTTTGAAAGATTTATAGTTAAACTACCAGTAGAAAAACTCTGACAACTAGAAAGAAATCTTAGGACAAGGAGGAATGGTCATCAGCCTTATGTAACTTTGATATTAGTAATACAACAGTGTACCATGAAACACAGACCACAGAGATGACAAGACACTAGCAACAAATTCAGGGTTTTGCATGACTATCAGATTGACATCAGAAAAAATGGTTTGTCCTTAGTAGTAAGAATACCTGGGTAGTAAGATCAACTTCAAAAGTGATGAGCTATGCTCTGAAACTACTTAATGAGAAAAAACAGCCTTACTTATCATTTTTAATCCACCTTGCAGCATGATTTGAGGACAGCTTCCATAATGTGACTCATGATTGTTTAACACACAAAAGCAAGTGCAGAAAGGTCTCAGAGGTTTTTATGATTGGTTCAAAGGAAGATGCAAATGTTACCACAGCACTTTCTAGAACAGTAGGGTGACCCTAATTGTCTCTTACCCTTATTGTGAAAAGCCCAATTAAATTACTCTAGCAATCATACATTTCTATTATAAAATAAAGCCTTAAACACAAACATACTCAGCGTGTTTATAACTAGCTAACACCAGAGTGGTCCATTAGTATAGAGAATTTAACCAGGGAAGATTAAAACACTTATGAACTATCATCCAAAACTTCACTGCATATCATTCAAAGCAACTTACCTTGCAGTTTCTTCAACACAGCAACCTCCATCTTCAGAACCTGCTTTGGCTGCTGAGCTGACTCCACCTTCAGCGCCACATTCTCCCTGGTGAGCATGTCCAAGGCATCGTAAATTTCTCCAAAGCCCCCACCTCCAATCTTTCTTAACTGCACAGAAAACAAAACAAAAACACACTCAAAATTATGCAAAGATTCTAACTGGAAGCCAGTTCATCTTTTAAATGTAGAAAACATGTAATTTTACTCCATTCTTACTTTATGATAAATGATTTCAATATTGTTAAGTCATTTATACAGCAAGAAAAACACAATTGGAAACATACAGAAGATAATATTAACACTGTCCTACAGATTTGTCTACAGGAAGCAATGAAATAATTTCAGTTATAAATAATTATTAAAGAGCTACAGCTAGCATCAAAACTGTCACAAAAAGCACAGTGTTTAAGTAGTCATTTGCAGCCTTTTTAAGCAATGAAATCGTTTTGGCATTTAAAATCTTATATAGAATCAATCTAGTCTAAGGGTAAAGAGGGAGGTTAGGATGAGCAGCCAGCACTCAATCTTTCACGCCCATCTCTGTAGCAGGACTAACAGGATCCACACAAGCAAAGAGGGGTTCTACAATCTCTCAGAGAACACTGCTATCCATCTACACTTCAAAAGAAGCTGTAATCAACATAATGCTTTCATCAACACCTTAAATGTTAGCTTAATTGGAGAACATCAGAATACTGGAGTATCATAAATAGGTTCTGAAATCTAAGCACAATTGGACTTGAAAAGCTCTGAAATTCTGAGGTGAGTAATATGCAGTAGTGATAAGCAAGATGTGCCAAGAAACCAGTCTTCTACTTCCTAAAGCTATGTCTTCTTATAATATAAGCAAACCTTAAGAATGTGATGTAGTGCATGAAATTATCACCAAAGGCATGAGGCCCAAGAGCCTAATCCTTCCAAGAGGCTCATGCTCCTGTCATGCCCTACTTTCTTCTCCACTAGCATTTTCACTGAGTACTGCATCTATGCTCTATCCCTCTGTCCCTTTCTTCCTGTGGCACAAGGGATCACACCCATAGCCCTATGCACTACACAACTAAAGTACATACCCTTTAGGCCAATTTATCATCTGAATTTCTATGAAAATTATTTGTTTATCTTTCCAATTAGCAAATTTACCAAGCCATACCTTGGATTATCACTGTCTCTTAAATCATGTTGAGTAACTTTTTGGTTCTGTTTTGGAGATAAGATCTCTATGACGTAGCCTTGGCTGTTTTGGAACAGTGTAGACCAGGCTGGCTGAAATGGCATTCAGCATCATGCTGGGAGGTCTTGTTTTCTTCAGCTGGGATTAAGAATTGGTTGGCTGGCCTGCCTCAGTGACCTTGAACTCCTGAGACTCCTGCCTGCACCTCTAGGAGTGAAGACTATAGGAATGTGCAACATATCCAGCTTCATGTTTGCTTAACTCTTCACTGCCAATATCCTGCTTCACCACACAGAAGGCTTCTTCAAAGAGAGGCCACTTAACTTATTTCTTTACATAGTGCTTAGCAAAGTCCTAACTATATAATTAGAGCCTAATTACAGTGTTTGCTTTGCATGCTCGGACTACAGCTATTTTAAATTTGTTTGGTGATGAGAGGGGAGTAAGATAAGGAACTACAGGGTGAGAGCAGAATGGAACCAGGTTCCAGAACTATACAGTCAATGTGCCATTCCCTGTGGGGCTCTAGCTGCTACTTGTGATTCTTTGTATGCTGTCCACGAAATAAAACCTAATGCAAACTTAAAAACTAAGCTGTGCTGAAAGATGAAGCTGGGAGGCTCACCTAAGCCCAGGTATTCAGGGACAAATAGGACAACATAAGACTGCTTCAAAGCAAACAAACAAAACACAATAAGCACTAAGGGTATGTTTTTGTAATTTTGATTGATAACATTATTTGATGACACAAAAGAACTTTAAGTAAATGACAGTATTTCTTTTTTAAAAAATCTATGTTGAGTCTTTTAGTCTATTCCTATTATGTCATTTGAACAATAGTAGAATAATAATTTTTAACCTTGACAAAGCTCTAAGATATCTTCATTTGTTCTGAGACATAAACTAACTAACTCACAGGTAATATAGTATGCTGAGGGCACATACATTAAAGACAACAACTAAAGTATCTCTCATCCCCATCTTCTTTAATATGAGGTACAGAAAACTTTTCGTTTTGCACAAGGAAATGTAACCTTGACACTCCCTTGTCAAGAAGTAGAGTCTGGGGCTGGTGAGATGGCTCAGTGGGTAAGAGCACCCGACTGCTCTTCCGAAGGTCAGGAGTTCAAATCCCAGCAACCACATGGTGGCTCACAACCATCCGTAACGAGATCTGACTCTCTCTTCTGGAGTGTCTCAGGACAGCTACAGTGTATTTACATATAATAAATAAATAAATATTTAAAAAAAAAAAAGAAGTAGAGTCTGGGGATATATAATTCATGGTAGAGGACTTCTTGTCTAGGACATACATTACAAAGCACTGGGTTCAATCTTCAGCACAGGCAAACATTAAAAATAAACTTGAAGGCATAGAATCTGGTTTCCCACTTCCTTAAATATGACTTAAAAACAGACACCATGCCTGTTCTGAAGAGAGCCCTAAACCAGCTTGTTAGCTTCTATTTCCTATGTCTAAAAAAGCAAATCAAACATAGAACATGTGTTTATATCTTTGGAAGTCAGACACACAGGAGATTCCCTAGAAAATGAACCACCAGATTGGAAAAGTTAGAGCACTAGCAAATCCAAGGCATCAGAACATTTCTAATCTTGGGGTGTGAGGTTGGTTGGTTGGTTTGTTTGTTTTAAGAAAGTGTCTCACTATGTAACTCCGGCTAGTTTTGTTTGTTTGTTTTTTGAGACAGGATCTCTCTATATAGCCCTGGTTGTCCTGGAGCTCCCGATGTACACCAGGCTGGCCTCTAGCTCACTGAGATCTGCCTGCTCTGCTTCCCCAGTGCTGGGATTAAAGGCATGTACCACCATACCTGGCTCAGGCTGGTCTTGAACTTTCACTACTTCTTCCCCAGGCTCCTAAGCGCCGATATAACTAGCCAGTGTCACCTCACCAAGCTGTCACTTTATTTATAATCAATTTTTATCACAGTACTTAATATACTGCTCTCATCAAAATGATACACCTGACTTTTATAAACAATTATCAACTGTTAGAATCTTCCTGCATGATAATGAAATGATTATTTTTTTATATTGGATCAAGAAAAATTTCCAAGTTTACTGATCTAGCTAATCAGTAACAGTTTTTATTAGAAAAAAAAAAAAAGGGTGACAATGACCGTAACTCAGTGTTAGAATATGTACTTTCCAATACTGTGAGGCCCTGGGTTCAAACCCCAGCACTACAAAAAAAAAGTTGCTACAAGGCTAGCAGGATGGTCATTGGATAAAGGCACCTGCTGCTTAGTCTGAGGATCTGTTCGATGTCTGGATCCCACATGGAAAGTGTACTAGCTAGTTTTGTGTCAACTTGACACAGCTGGAGTTATCACAGAGAAAGGAGCTTCAGTTGAGAAAATGCCTCCATGAGATCCAACTGTAAGGCATTTTCTCAATTAGTGATCAAGGGGGAAAGGCCCTTGTGGGTGGGACCATCTCAGGGCTGGTAGTCTTGGTTCTATAAGAAAGCAGGCTGAGCAAGCCAGGGGAAGCAAGCCAGTAAAGAACATCCCTCCATGGCCTCTGTATCAGCTCCTGCTTCCTGACCTGTTTGAGTTCCAGTCCTGACTTCCTTTGGTGATAAACAGCAGCATGGAAGTGTAAGCCGAATAAACCCTTTCCTCCCCAACTTGCATCTTGGTCATGATGTTTGTGCAGGAATAGAAACCTTGACTAAGACAAATTGGTACCAGCAGAGTGGGGTATTCCTGTGACAACCTGACCATGTTTTGGGGAGGACTGTGGAAGGACTTTGGAACTTTGGGCTTAAAGCTCCATCCGTTGTTAAGAGCTCTGTCGGGTGTTGTGTAGGAGCTTGGAAGATAATGTTGAGAACACTGCAGAAGATGGAGGTCTGGTTTGTGAAATTTCAGAGGGAAAATTAAAGACTCTTTTCAGGGCCATTGCTGTTTTGAATGTGAAGATTCTGTAGTTCTGGTTAGCTGGGGCTGAAGAATCAGCTGTGATTAACAAGATACCAGAACTACTAAAGCAAAAACTTTGCATTACTGGGACTATTGATACTGGTTAGCTGGAGCTAAGAAATTAGCGGTGATTAAGAAGAGACCAGCATCGTTGAGGTGACATCTTCTGGGAAGTGTTTTCTGAAAGCACAAAGAGGCTGTGTTCCAGAGATGGCCAAGGTTGTACTCCTGCTGCAGCAGGACTTGGTAATATGTAAGGGTCACCCAGGTGGTACTGGTTTTGAAGGCATGAAGGGGTCACGCAAAGCAGCTGAGGCTCGGCACTGTGAGAGGCCATGGAAGGCCATTGGTGAAGGTGCAGCCTCAGTTGCAATTGAAGGCCCAGGACTGAAGGGGTCATGCAGTGTTTTGGAGATGCCAGTACCATGAGATGACCACCAAGAGCAGCAGCAGCAGTTGAGTACAGGCATCTGGAGCCTAGAGGATGACGCCTGTGCTACAAAGGGCCTGGCTGGAGAAGTGACCCAAGCCCTTGGAGGAGCCCAGAAGATCGTAAGTTGGATCCCAGACATTGGACGGTTGGAGATTGACTTTTGCTTTTGATTGTGACTGTGCCCTGATATTTTCCCTCTTGAAGGAAGAAACTGTTTTAGTGTAGCCCACAGTTAAGAGACTTTTAATTGTAAAAAGACTTTGGATTTTAAAAGAGATGGATATTTTAAAGAGATTGAAATTTTAAGAATATGTAAAGACTGTGGGACTTTTAAAGTTATTTAAAATGGGGTTGAATAAGATTGTAAGGGTTGAGGCTTACTAGTGATGTTTTTGTGTGTCAAGTTGACAAGGGGTCAATTGTACTGGCTAGTTTTGTGTCAACTTGACACAGCTGGAGTTATCACAGAGAAAGGAGCTTCAGTTGAGAAAATGCCTCCATGAGATCCAACTGTAAGGCATTTTCTCAATTAGTGATCAAGGGGGAAAGGCCCTTGTGGGTGGGACCATCTCAGGGCTGGTAGTCTTGGTTCTATAAGAAAGCAGGCTGAGCAAGCCAGGGGAAGCAAGCCAGTAAAGAACATCCCTCCATGGCCTCTGTATCAGCTCCTGCTTCCTGACCTGTTTGAGTTCCAGTCCTGACTTCCTTTGGTGATAAACAGCAGCATGGAAGTGTAAGCCGAATAAACCCTTTCCTCCCCAACTTGCATCTTGGTCATGATGTTTGTGCAGGAATAGAAACCCTGACTAAGACAGAAAGAGAGAGCTGAGTTCCACAAGATGTCCTCTGAACTTCCACAGGTGCACAGACACACCTAACTCCTTACACACACACACACAAATAAGTATAATGCAATAAAAATATTTTAGAACCACTGACAGATTCTTTTCCTTAAAGAGTCTCTATTTTCTTAATAGATTTAAGGAAGCATTAAAACAGAGTTAAAACATATAAGACAAAACTTTAGTTTACAAAAGACTGAATAAAAATAAAGATGTAATTATTCAAAACAAGAAATAGGTCCTTTAAATAAGTAGTCAGTGGGAGGATATATTCCAGGTCTAGGACAAGAAAGCCATTAAAAGGCCATTAGGGAGAGGCAGGAGTATCTATGTTGCCTAGCCAGTGCTGCTTGGGTTCCATCCCTAGCACTAGAGGACTATTAGGAAGGCAGTGCACACCTATAACTCCAGAATGTGGAAGGCTGAAACAAACAGCAGGACTGAGCTAAAAGCCAGCTGGGCTACACAGTGACATCTTATTCCAAAAAAGCAAACATTGACATAAAATAAAACAAAATTAAAGGTCTGTTAGAATCTGTGGTGTTTGAAAGAGAAGGCCCCGATAGGCTCATATATTTGAATACTTGATCTCCAGTTGGAAGAAATGTTTGGGAAGGATTAGGAGGTATGGTCTTGCTGAAGGTGTGCCACGGGGGCAGGCTTTGAGGCTTCAAAAGGATGCCATCATTCCCAATTTTAAGACATGAGTAAATATGGAATGGAATAGAATATATATTCTGTGCCATTCTATATTCTAAATATATAATTTGCTTTTTGATTTTACAGGATGTTATAGTTAAGACAGGCCTTGAGTCTCTCAGAAGAGACACAGACTTTAAACTTTAAAATGGTGTGGAGACTATGAGATACTATGTGGACTTTTGAAGTTGGACTAAATGTATTTTTGCATAATGATAAACCACAAGCCTATGAGGGCCAGGGAGTGGGATGTGATGGTCTGAATGAGAATGTCCCACATAGGCTCACAGATTTGAATATCTGATACCTAGTGGGTAGAAGTATTTGAGAAGAATTAGGAGGTATAGCCTTATTGAAGGAGGTACGTCACTAAGAGTGGGCTCTGAGGTTTCAAAAGACTCATTCCATTCCCAGTGTGCTACTCTCTGCCTCCTGCTTACAAATCACATCAAGATGTGCACTCCCAGCTGTTCCAAGCACCATGCCTTATGCTTTACCATCATGGTTTCTAATCCTCTGAAACTGTAAGTCCAGTTAAATGCTTTCTTTTATAATTTATCAGTCATAGTGTTTTATTTATCATAGGAACAGAGAAGTAACTAAGATAGAGGCTTCTTAATGGGTGTCACCTTAATCAGATAAAAATAATCTGAAAGTCTGTAAGGACAGCAACTACGAAGAACAAAACACATCAAATGGTGTGTCTGTGTGTGTTCACACATGCATGCACCTGGGTGAATGCATGACAAGGTGCACAAGTGGTAGTCAAAAGACAGCTTGTGGAAGTCAGTTCTCTCCTTCCACCATGTGGGATCCTGAAGTGAAACTCAGGTACTCAGGCCAGAGGAAAGTGCTTTTATTAGCTGGCTCATTTCATTCTATTTACTTTTAGGTTTAGTTTTACATTTTACGTGTAACAGTGTTTTGTCTGCATGTTTGTTTGTGTACCATGTGAGCATCTGATGCCCTCAAAGGTCAGACAATAGCAGATAGTATCAGATCTCTAGACCTGGAGTTATAGATAGTTGTGAACCACTGTGGGAAGCCGCCCCCACATTCGCCGTCACAAGATGGCGCTGACAGCTGTGTTCTAAGTGGTAAACAAATAATCTGCGCATGTGCCAAGGGTATTTCTCCACCCCATGTACTCTGCCTTCCCCGTGGCAACAACTCGGCCATGGGCTGCAGCCAATCAGGGAGTGATACGTCCTAGGCGAAGGATAACTCTCCTAAATAGGGACGGGGTTTCGCTTTCGTTTTTGGGGCTTGGGGCTTGCACTCTTGCTCCTGAAGATGTAAGCAATAAAGTTTTGCCGCAGAAGATTCTGGTTTGTTGTGTTCTTCCTGGCCGGTCGTGAGAAAGCGTGTAAGAGTTGGTGCTGAAACCCGGGACGAGAAATCCTGGGATGAGAAAAACCGGGACGGTTACCATCACCGGCGCAAGGAAGATCCCTCATTCCGGAACCAGAACTGCGGGTCATGTTAATAAAGTGTTCCCGTAAAACAGACTGTTGAGAAGGATTCAACTGCATGAATTCAGAACTCTTCAGCTGGGGAACAGGGGTACCAGTGAGTACAGCTTTACAAGGTAAGTCTGGTCTTGAACTTTCTAAGGAAATTCAAGACAGTCTATCAGAAGTAAAGTGGGAAATAGCTTTACAAGGTATGTTTGGCCTTGAACTTTTTTTAGTGTTAGGAGCCCTTTTGTTCTTTTTCACATGTTATCAAGTGATTAAGATAGGGCTGAAAATTCTGGATGAAATTCAGGGCAATCTATCAGAAGTAAAGCGGGGAGAGAGAGTAGGAGCAAAGAGAAAATATGGTACACAAACTAAGTATACAGGCCTTTCCAAGGGTCTTGAACCCGAGGAAAAGTTAAGGTCAGGTAAGAATACCTGGGGAGAGATTAGAAGGAAGGAAAAGAAAAAAGAAAAGAAAAAAGATCAATTAGCGGAGGTCTCTAGGAGATACTCGTCACTAGATGAGCTCAAGGAGCCAGCTCTTGGTAGCTCTGAATCAGATGACGAATTCTCCTCTGAAGAAACAGACTGGGAGGAAGAAGCAGCTCGTTATGAGAGAGAAAAGTGCCAGCCAGATAAAATGCGAGCTAATTGGTTAAGGAAAAAGCCAAAAGCGGCTGGCGAAGGCCAGTTTGCTGCTTGGCCTCCGGGCAGTCGGCTTCAAGGTGCACTTCCGCCCTATGCGGAGCCCCCGCCCTGCGTAGTGCGTCAGCCCTGCGCAGAGAGACAATGCGCAGAGAGGCAATGCGCAGACTCATTCATTCCCAGAGAGGAACAAAGGAAAATACAACAGGCATTTCCGGTCTTTGAAGGAGCCGAGGGTGGGCGTGTCCACGCTCCGGTAGAATATGTGCAGATTAAAGAGCTTGCCGAGTCGGTCCGTAAATATGGAGCCAATGCTAATTTTACCTTGGTGCAGTTAGACAGGCTTGCCGGCATGGCACTAACTCCTGCCGACTGGCAAACGATTGTAAAAGCCGCTCTCCCTAGTATGGGCAAATATATGGAATGGAGAGCTCTTTGGCAAGAGGCTGCACAAGCGCAGGCCCGAGCAAACGCAGCTGCTTTGACTCCAGAGCAGAGAGATTGGACTTTTGACTTGTTAACGGGTCAGGGAGCTTATTCTGCTGATCAAACAAACTACCATTGGGGAGCTTATGCCCAAATTTCCTCCACGGCTATTAGGGCCTGGAAGGCGCTCTCCCGAGCAGGTGAAGCCACTGGACAACTAACAAAGATCGTCCAGGGACCTCAGGAGTCCTTCTCAGATTTTGTGGCCAGAATGACAGAGGCAGCAGAGCGTATTTTTGGAGATTCAGAGCAAGCCGCACCTCTGGTAGAACAGCTCATTTATGAGCAAGCCACAAAGGAGTGCCGAGCGGCCATAGCCCCAAGAAAGAACAAAGGCTTACAAGACTGGCTCAGGGTTTGTCGGGAGCTTGGGGGACCTCTCACCAATGCAGGTTTAGCGGCCGCCATCCTTCAATCCCAAAACCGCTCCATGGGCAGAAATGATCAGAGGACATGTTTTAACTGCGGAAAGCCTGGGCATCTTAAGAAAGATTGCAGAGCTCCAGATAAACAGGGGGGGACTCTCACTCTTTGCTCTAAGTGTGGCAAGGGTTATCATAGAGCCGACCAGTGTCGCTCTGTGAGGGATATAAAGGGCAGAATCCTTCCCCCGCCTGATAGTCAATCAGCTGATGTGCCAAAAAACGGGTCATCAGGCCCTCGGTCCCAGGGCCCTCAAAGATATGGGAACCGGTTTGTCAGGACCCAGGAAGCAGTCAGAGAGGCGACCCAGGAAGACCCACAAGGGTGGACCTGCGTGCCGCCTCCGACTTCCTATTAATGCCTCAAATGAGTATTCAGCCGGTGCCAGTGGAGCCTATACCATCCTTGCCCCCGGGAACCATGGGCCTTATTCTCGGCCGGGGTTCACTCACCTTGCAGGGCTTAGTAGTCCACCCTGGAGTTATGGATTGTCAACATTCCCCTGAAATACAGGTCCTGTGTTCAAGCCCTAAGGGCGTTTTTTTCTATTAGTAAAGGAGATAGGATAGCTCAGCTGCTGCTCCTCCCTGATAATACCAGGGAGAAATTTGCAGGACCTGAGATAAAGAAAATGGGCTCCTCAGGAAATGATTCTGCCTATTTGGTTGTATCTTTGAATGATAGACCTAAGCTCCGCCTTAAGATCAACGGAAAAGAGTTTGAAGGCATCCTTGATACCGGAGCAGATAAAAGTATAATTTCTACACATTGGTGGCCCAAAGCATGGCCCACCACAGAGTCATCTCATTCATTACAGGGCCTAGGTTATCAATCATGTCCCACTATAAGCTCCATTGCCTTGACGTGGGAATCCTCTGAAGGGCAGCAAGGGAAATTCATACCTTATGTGCTCCCACTCCCGGTTAACCTCTGGGGAAGGGATATTATGCAGCATTTGGGCCTTATTTTGTCCAATGAAAACGCCCCATCGGGAGGGTATTCAGCTAAAGCAAAAAATATCATGGCAAAGATGGGTTATAAAGAAGGAAAAGGGTTAGGACATCAAGAACAGGGAAGGATAGAGCCCATCTCACCTAATGGAAACCAAGACAGACAGGGTCTGGGTTTTCCTTAGAGGCCATTGGGGCAGCACGACCCATACCATGGAAAACAGGGGATCCAGTGTGGGTTCCTCAATGGCCCCTATCCTCTGAAAAACTGGAAGCTGTGATTCAACTGGTAGAGGAACAATTAAAACTAGGCCATATTGAACCATCTACCTCACCTTGGAATACTCCAATTTTTGTAATTAAGAAAAAGTCAGGAAAGTGGAGACTGCTCCATGACCTCAGAGCCATTAATGAGCAAATGAACTTATTTGGCCCGGTACAGAGGGGTCTCCCTGTACTTTCCGCCTTACCACGTGGCTGGAATTTAATTATTATAGATATTAAAGATTGTTTCTTTTCTATACCTTTGTGTCCAAGGGATAGGCCCAGATTTGCCTTTACCATCCCCTCTATTAATCACATGGAACCTGATAAGAGGTATCAATGGAAGGTCTTACCACAGGGAATGTCCAATAGTCCTACAATGTGCCAACTTTATGTGCAAGAAGCTCTTTTGCCAGTGAGGGAACAATTCCCCTCTTTAATTTTGCTCCTTTACATGGATGACATCCTCCTGTGCCATAAAAACCTTACCATGCTACAAAAGGCATATCCTTTTCTACTTAAAACTTTAAGTCAGTGGGGTTTACAGATAGCCACAGAAAAAGTCCAAATTTCTGATACAGGACAATTCTTGGGCTCTGTGGTGTCCCCAGATAAGATTGTGCCCCAAAAGGTAGAGATAAGAAGAGATCACCTCCATACCTTAAATGATTTTCAAAAGCTGTTGGGAGATATTAATTGGCTCAGACCTTTTTTAAAGATTCCTTCCGCTGAGTTAAGGCCTTTGTTTAGTATTTTAGAAGGAGATCCTCATATCTCCTCCCCTAGGGCTCTTACTCTAGCTGCTAACCAGGCCTTACAAAAAGTGGAAAATGCCTTACAGAATGCACAATTACAACGTATTGAGGATTCGCAGCCTTTCAGTTTGTGTGTCTTTAAGACAGCACAATTGCCAACCGCAGTTTTGTGGCAGAATGGGCCATTGTTGTGGATCCATCCAAACGTATCCCCAGCTAAAATAATAGATTGGTATCCTGATGCAATTGCACAGCTTGCCCTTAAAGGCCTAAAAGCAGCAATCACCCACTTTGGGCAAAGTCCATATCTTTTAATTGTACCTTATACCGCTGCACAGGTTCAAACCTTGGCAGCCACATCTAATGATTGGGCAGTTTTAGTTACCTCCTTTTCAGGACAAATAGATAACCATTATCCAAAACATCCAATTTTACAGTTTGCCCAAAATCAATCTGTTGTGTTTCCACAAATAACAGTAAGAAACCCACTTAAAAATGGGATTGTGGTATATACTGATGGATCAAAAACTGGCATAGGTGCCTATGTGGCTAATGGTAAAGTGGTATCCAAACAATATAATGAAAATTCACCTCAAGTGGTAGAATGTTTAGTGGTTTTAGAAGTTTTAAAAACCTTTTTAGAACCCCTTAATATTGTGTCAGATTCCTGTTATGTGGTTAATGCAGTAAATCTTTTAGAAGTGGCTGGAGTGATTAATCCTTCCAGTAGAGTTGCCAATATTTTTCAGCAGATACAATTAGTTTTGTTATCTAGAAGATTTCCTGTTTATATTACTCATGTTAGAGCCCATTCAGGCCTACCTGGCCCCATGGCTCTGGGAAATGATTTGGCAGATAAGGCCACTAAAGTGGTGGCTGCTGCCCTATCATCCCCGGTAGAGGCTGCAAGAAATTTTCATAACAATTTTCATGTGACGGCTGAAACATTACGCAGTCGTTTCTCCTTGACAAGAAAAGAAGCCTGTGACATTGTTACTCAATGTCAAAGCTGCTGTGAGTTCTTGCCAGTTCCTCATGTGGGAATTAACCCACGCGGTATTCGACCTCTACAGGTCTGGCAAATGGATGTTACACATGTTTCTTCCTTTGGAAAACTTCAATATCTCCATGTGTCCATTGACACATGTTCTGGCATCATGTTTGCTTCTCCGTTAACCGGAGAAAAAGCCTCACATGTGATTCAACATTGTCTTGAGGCATGGAGTGCTTGGGGGAAACCCAAACTCCTTAAGACTGATAATGGACCAGCTTATACATCTCAAAAATTCCAGCAGTTCTGCCGTCAGATGGACGTGACCCACCTGACTGGACTTCCATACAACCCTCAAGGACAGGGTATTGTTGAGCGTGCGCATCGCACCCTCAAATCCTATCTATTAAAACAGAAGAGGGGAATCGAGGAGGCTCTACCCCGAGTACCAAGAGTGTCTGTATCTATGTCACTCTTTACACTCAATTTTTTAAATATTGATGCTCATGGCCATACTGCGGCTGAACGTCATTGTTCAGAGCCAGATAGGCCCAATGAGATGGTTAAATGGAAAAATGTCCTTGATAATAAATGGTATGGCCCGGATCCTATTTTGATAAGATCCAGGGGAGCTATTTGTGTTTTCCCACAGAATGAAGACAACCCATTTTGGATACCAGAAAGACTCACCCGAAAAATCCAGACTGACCAAGGGAATACTGATGTCCCTCGTCTTGGTGATGTCCAGGGCGTCAATAACAAAGAGAGAGCAGCGTTGGGGGATAATGTCGACATTTCCACTCCCAATGACGGTGATGTATAATGCTCAAGTATTCCCCTGCTTTTTTACCACTAACTAGGAACTGGGTTTGGCCTTGATTCAGACAGCCTTGGCTCTGTCTGGACAGGTCCAGACGACTGACACCATTAACACTTTGTCAGCCTCAGTGACTGCAGTCATAGATAAACAGGCCTCAGCTAATGTCATGATACAGGGTGGTCTCATGCTGGTTAATCAACTCATAGATCTTGTCCAGAAACAACTAGATGTATTATGGCAAATAGCTCAGCTGGGATGTGAACAAAAGTTTCCGGGATTGTCCATTACTTCCATTCAGTATGAGAAATTTACTAGGGCAGCTAATTTGTCAAAAAGTCTTTTTCAGTATATGTTACAGAATTGGACGGCTGAATTTGAACAGATCCTTCGGGAATTGAGACTTCAGGTCAACTCCACGCGCTTGGACCTGTCCCTGACCAAAGGATTACCCAATTGGATCTCCTCAGCATTTTCCTTCTTTAAAGAATGGGTGGGATTGATATTATTTGGAGATACACTTTGCTGTGGATTAGTGTTGCTTCTTTGGTTGGTCTGTAAGCTTAAGGCCCAAACTAGGAGAGACAAGGTGGTTATTGCCCAGGCACTTGCAGCTCTAGAGCATGGTGCTTCCCCTGATATATAGTTATCTATGCTTAAGCAATAGGTCGCTGGCCACTCAGCTCTTGCACACCACGAGGCTAGTCTCATTGCACGGGATAGAGTGAGTGTGCTTCAGCAGCCCGAGAGAGTTGCACGGCTAAGCACTGCAGTAGAAGGGCTCTGCGGCATATATGAGCCTATTCTAGGGAGACATGTCATCTTTCAAGAAGGTTGAGTGTCCAAGTGTCCTTCTCCCCAAGTAAAACGACACGGGAGCAGGTCAGGGTTGCTCTGGGTAAAAGCCTGTGAGCCTAAGAGCTAATCCTGTACATGGCTCCTTTACCTGCACACTGGGGATTTGACCTCTATCTCCACTCTCATTAATATGGGTGGCCTATTGCTCTTATTAATAGAAAAGGGGGAACTGTGGGAAGCCGCCCCCACATTCGCCGTCACAAGATGGCGCTGACAGCTGTGTTCTAAGTGGTAAACAAATAATCTGCGCATGTGCCAAGGGTATTTCTCCACCCCATGTACTCTGCCTTCCCCGTGGCAACAACTCGGCCATGGGCTGCAGCCAATCAGGGAGTGATACGTCCTAGGCGAAGGATAACTCTCCTAAATAGGGACGGGGTTTCGCTTTCGTTTTTGGGGCTTGGGGCTTGCACTCTTGCTCCTGAAGATGTAAGCAATAAAGTTTTGCCGCAGAAGATTCTGGTTTGTTGTGTTCTTCCTGGCCGGTCGTGAGAAAGCGTGCAAGAAACCACCTTGTCGGTGCTAGAAACTGACCCTGGGTCCTCTGCAAGAGCAACAAGTGCTGTTATCTACTGAGCTATCTCTCTAGCACCAGCTCCCTTGTAAGCTAGTTCTACTCTATAGCCCAGGCTGACCTAGGACATACCAATAGTCCAGGCTAGCCTCAAACTCATGAATGATCCTCTTGCTTCATTCAGCCTCTTCAGTACTGGAACTACAGGCATAAGATAACAGGCAACTCTGGAATACAATCACAATTTTTTCTTCTTTTCCTACCACCCTCTCTGTGTCTCTTCTCTCTTCCCTTCCCTCCCTATACCCTTTTCTCCACTCCAAGGGTGCCTAGGCCAAGGCTGGCCTCTAATGCCCTACATGGCAGAATTGATCACATTGAATTTGACCCTGCTATGACATGTAACTATACCACACAATTATGTGGTGCTGGGATCTAATCCAGAGCCTCATTGCTAAGTAAGCATTCTACCAACCACAATGCATTCCCAGCTCTCACGATTCAGTGAGCATACTAAACAGAAAAATTTTAGTGCTCATTTGGATATTAGAAAACTAAGGGAAAATAGTCTTTTATTTTACTTTCTTAAACTGTATCTCCAAGTAATCAAATAGTGAATTATAGCAAGTCTTTATAGATATACTTGTTAATAAACAAAAGAATTATAGAATACCAATGATTTGCTATCTCTAATGAAGTAGTCGACCTAGGTAATGATCATCAATACATACGTCACAAAAAGATACATAATAACACATTATATAGGCCTATTAGTGAAAGATCACAAAATATTCATTAAAAAATTTCTAGGGGTATGTCCCATTAGTAGAATTGCCTAAATTATGCAAACAAAGCCTGGTTCTAATTGCCTGTATCATAAAACAAAGGAAAAACTCTGTAGATGGTCACATTAAAAAAGTAAGTCTTTTTCTTTTAAAGATACATAATGATGAACAATTCATTACATTAAAAATTTATTACATTAAAAAATAAGTCTTTTTCTTTTAAAGATACATAATGATGTAAGAACAATTCAAAATATACTAGGAGGAGAAACAAGATTAAACATCCTAACCAGAAACTGTGTTGCCTAAGTCTAATTATGTACATGTTGAGGATGGAAACAAGATAAGGCAGGTCACTGTACTTTCAAACTCTTTAATTTGTTTTTTCCTCAAATACACTTTTATTTATAATATTAGCTACAGTAAGTCAGGAAAATTTGGAACTTTTGAAACAAGTCTATGAAACAAGTCACAGGAATAAAAGTCAAAATGCCTGCTTTAGGCAGATAAGCAACACGGGTGTTATTCCTTTAAAATGTTCCTTTTCACTGGACTACCAAAGCTTCTTACCCAACATGCTTGTTAGCCTTCCGCCCTTCCCCTGCCTCCCTTGTCCCATCTTCACTCTAGACTTACCACTTTCCATCTTTCTTTGACCAGGATTCCAACACTGAGGATATCTGGCTGCTCTCCTCCTCCACTCATTGCAAAACCCTGATGAGGTAAAACAGCTACACAGGCATCTAGCTCCCAAGGGTGGATTCCATTTAACCTAAAACCAAAGAAACAGAAGCAACAGAGCTAATTAACACAGATAATATTCTAGCCTCAAGAGCCTACTGATTCTATACATTATCATGTTGCTTCCTCAGAAGGATAGGGGACTCTCTGCAACTACATTAGAAAAACTCTGTAATTCACATGGTCTTTCCAGTACAGATGACTAGCCATCACAAAGACATAGTGCATATATTTACATAACTGAAATAGCAGAGTAAGCATGAGGGTCAAATGGCAGTTGACCCATTAGGACCATTTTCCTGAGTATACAACATTACCAGAGAAAAAGGCATGGTAGCCAATTTACAACATTTTATACGGTTTTGATCCTAGGGCCCCAAGCATGTTAGGCAGGGGCTTACCACTAAGCTATATCCTTAGCCTTTTTATTTTTTTAAGACAGGCTCAAATTGTTCAGGCTCCTACGAACTCACTCTGTAACCAAAGATGGCTTTGATATTGTGGTTCTTCTGCTCAGCCTCCCAAGTAACTGTATGTATCACAGCATCTGCTACCAGACCCAGGAACAGCTTACATGTAACAGGTTTAGCATACAATTTAACATCATTAAAGCCAATAACATTTAATATTTTGTTAAATACATTTGCTCATTTTTCATGTGTGTGTGCCATGTATGCATGTAATGGTACATGCAAATATAGAAGTCAGAGGAGAACTTATAAGAGTCAGTTCTGTCCTTTTACCATATAGGGTCTAGTAACTAAACAAGTTGTCAGGATTGGCAGCCAGAACCTTTACCTTATGAAAAATCTCACCTATATCTTACAAAATGCACTTCAAATGCATAAGAATTAACAAATGTATGAAGAAAAAGGCTGTGACAAACCACTAAAACAATAAATTTTTTAAAAAGAAAAACAGCAAAAGAACAGTAGCTCGAGGAAAACAAAGAACAAAAAATACAGCCTAATAGACATGGAAACTATAATGTATCCCACAAACAGGAGAGAAAAACATCAAAGTGACTTTTTAACATGTTGTATGTGTGGAAGCCAGAAATCCACCCTGGATGTCATCCTTGGTGTACTGCCTAGTTTTATGTCAAGCTGACACAAACTTGGAGTCATCAGAGAGGAGAGAGCCTCAACTGAGAAAATGCCTCCAATAAAATCCAGCTGTAAGCAAGCCTGTTAGGGATTTTCTTAATTTGTTGATTGGGGAGGACCCAGCCCATTGTGAATGGAGCCATCCCTGGGCTAATGGTCCTGGGTTCTATAAGAAAGCAGGCTGAGCAGCCCTGGGGAGCAATTTGGTAAGCAGTATCCTCCTCCATGGCCTCTGCATCAGCTCCTGCCTCTAGGTTCCTGTTCTGCTTGAGTTCCTGTCCTGCCTTCCTGTGATGATGAACTGTGAAGAGGAAACAGTAAGCTGAGTAAACCCTTCCCTCCCCACACTTTGGTCATGGTGTTTTATCACAGCAATAGCAACCCTAAGACACCTAGGAACATCACCTATGAGTCAGAGTCTCAGTGGTCTAGAGCTCACTGATTGGTTGGCCAGCAAGCCCCAGACCTCCTTGACTCTCCCTCACACCCAGCAGTTTTATTCAGGTTTTGGATATTAAACAGGGATGCTGTGCTTGAGAGGCAAGTACTTTACCAACTGAGCTGTCTTCTTTTTTTTTTTTTTTTTTGTTTTTCGAGACAGGGTTTCTCTGTGTAGCCCTGGCTGTCCTGGAACTCACTTTGTAGACCAGGCTGGCCTCAAACTCAGAAATCTGCCTGCCTCTGCCTCCCGAGTGCTGGGATTAAAGGCGTGCGCCACCACGCCCGGCTCCTGAGCTGTCTTCTAATCCAAATATTGTTAAGAGAAAAAAGCAAGATGAAAAAAAAGGGTATGTTATGCTGCCTTTGTGTAAAATTACACTAACTGCTTTTATTTAAAAGAGAGAAGAAAAAAAGGAAGTTAAGCCAAAAGGCAATGAAACGGTTCTTTGTAACAGTAAGGAACATTTTCAGTAAAGGGCCAGAAAGCAGATATTTTAGCCTTAACTGCCCATATAGTCTATCATAGCTACTCTAATCTATTAAGCCAGACAAAGGCCATCCTCAGCTACATATCAAGGATAGCCTAGGCTACATGAGTGTGAGTGAGTGAGTGAGAGAGAGGGGGAGGGCAGAGTGGGGGAGGGGGAGAGAGAAAGAGAGAGAGAGAAAGAGAGAGAGAGAGAGAGAGAGAGAGAGAGAGAGAGTGTTCCACTTCCTAGCACATGAACGGCAGCTAACAATTATCATAAGTTCAGCTTTGAGGGATCTGATTCCCTCTTTTGGCCTCAAATAAAGGAAAGTGAAAAGAACTTGAGGTAATGAAGACCATATAGGTTTTCCAAAATATATTAGGTCTAGGACAATAAACCAACTTGACCTTTGAGCCAGCAAGATAGCTCTGTGGTGACAGCCAAGCCTGATGACATGAGTTTGATTCCTGGGACCCACATGATGGGAAGAGAAAACAGACTCCTGCAATTTGTCCTCTGACCTCCATACAAGGGCAGTGGCACACGATTGCAGGAATGCACATTAGCCACCACCCCCCCCATATTTTTAAAACTTTAACATCAGTTTCTAGCAATCCCTCTCATTCCTAACTGTAAACAATACCAACCTATTTCCTATTTCTCTTCTTAGCCAAGAGTGAGTCTCTTTCAATAGGCACTTGATCTTACCGGTTTTACAATTCTGAGGGAGAAAAAGAGATCCAGTTTGAGGTAAAAAGTTAATTAACAAACATACTTAGCATTGAACTGTTTTCTTCAAAATGCTTAAGAAGGCAAATATGTATATTTTACTACAATAAAAAAGTAAAATTTAAGTAGGGAGTGGTGGTACACACCCTTAATCCCTGAACTTGGAAGGCGGAGGCAATGAAATCAGGTCAAGGTCATCCACACCTATAAAGAGAGTTTGAGGCCAACACACACACAAAATTACTTTGTTGTAGTTGTTGTTATTGAAACAGGGTTTTCCTCTGTGGAACCTTGACTGTCCTGGAACTCACTCTGTACACCAGTCTGCAGACTGGCCTTGAACTTGAGATCTGCCTGCCTCTGCAGTGCTGGGATCAAAGGTGTCCACTACCACCACCACCCAGCAATAAAGATACTTCTAAAATATCTCCCGATTACCTTAATCTCTTGCTACTGATCATTTCCCTCCCTTGATGTTGGGGGCTGGATCTAGTTTCTTGCCTCTAATTAAAAGAAAACAGCAAAAGATAATTCCTCACTGTCTCTCCCTGTTTGCTTGCTTCCATGAAGCATCCACCCTATTATCCCATGGAAAGGACCACTTGGCAGAAAACAAAAGCAGCTTCTAGAACATTTCACAGTTCTGGGAACAACAGGTATCAATAGCTAGCAAGGAACTGTCCCATGAGTCTAACAATTCTCAAGGCACAGAGCCTCCCATCACTAGCAGAGCAAACTTTTTTTTTTTGAGATACGGTTTCTCTGTATAGCCCTGGCTGTCCTGGAACTCACTCTGTAGACCAGGCTGGCCTTGAACTCAGAAATTGGCCAGCCTCTGCCTCCCAAGTGCTGGGGCTAAAGGTGTGCGCCACCACGCCGAGCAGGCAGAGCAAACTTAAATCCTTCCTCTGCTTTACCCTGTGATGGCTGAAGTCTACTCTGACTACTGCCTATAACCCACCCTGATGAAGTTCCCACCACCTGGGTTATACCCAAAATGCAGACGAATAGACATTGAGAGATACATGTTTTAAAATCCCAGGTTCTGAAAGGGGCACAGTGACACACACACACTAAAGCCAAGACAGGAGGATCTTGAAGGTGGCCTGGAGTACAAAGTCAGACTCCAGCAAAAGGTAACAATTTGTCAGGCTTCAAATGTATGAGGCAATAGCTTCCCAAAGTGCACAATTACAGGCTCCTTTTCAATTCTACAGCACAGATAACTGAGACTCTATGTGACATGCTATGAAAACAATTCAATTAACTATGCTGTACTCAGTTTTTATTAATACTAATACCATAAAAATATGTCAGAGCAATAATACTATTTCCTTCAAGAGAATTATTGAATAATTTCCTTCCTGGCAATATCCTTTTGTTTGTTTTATTTTTTTGAGACAGTCTCTCTCTCCCTCTCTACATAGCTGTGGCTGTCCTGGAACTCACAGGTAATAGTCTTAATGACCTAAAATAGGGAGTAAATCTCATGGTAATAAATTCTGACAGTGATACTAAATCTGGATGTGTTGACAAAACAGACCCAAAGAGAATCAAATATGGATGGAACATGCTAAATGAAGACCAACTTGTGAAAGAACAACTGGTTTAAAAAAATCATTTGAAACATTTGCTAAATAGCAAATGACTGGGGGGAAAAATAGCAAATTAGTGTCTTTGTTATGGTTTTTAGGCATCTAGGAGTGATGCTAGAGTATATGAGAGTTCTATATGATCTGCAGGGAGGAGGAGGAGACTGTGACACACTGGCCAGACCTGAGATTATAGGACATCAAAGCCCTCTTCAACAGTGAGTGACACACTTCCTTCAACAAGGCCACACCTACTAATGGTGCCATTGTCTAAGTGCCAAGTACTCAAACACACGAGTCTTTTGGAGCCTAACCTATTTAGTCCACCACAGTAAGTAAACTCTGACAACATCAGTCACAGAACAAGAAAATGAATGAATACAAAAAGTCTTATTTCAGAAATTAGCATAACCTTGCAGTGAACCTACTACCCTCTAACTCTAGAGACCTCCAGGACAGAAGTTAAGGGCAGACTCCTTAGACTGTTGGTATTACTTCTCTTTGCCTCATTTTCTTATCTATTAAAAACAGAAATAGGTTGTTTTTTCATTACTGCTGTGATCATTGTACCCTCACAGTATAATCTACAAATTTGCCTTTAAATAGGCTAGCAATGGTTTCTAAGGATTTAAAGTGCTAATAAATTATGTATGTAGTGTTTACTTCTAACAAAATCTGGCATGCTGTGCTCAATAAATAGCAGTCCCATGTAATATGTCACTTTGCAAATGTCTTAGCTTACAGGAACAGTCAGTCTCATTCACAAATACACTATCTACAAAACAGTCTTGTATTGACAGACTACTTATCAAAAGGGCCAATTTTGTTTGCATGGAACTTATTAAATAACTACTATTTATCCAGTTCCTATGAAAATGTCATTAGAAGAATATTATTGTTTTACACTTTGCTTATAACCTGAACTATAACATTTATACTTTTTATACTTTTGCTGTAAAAATTTGTAGAAAAACTAGTTGATCAAAAGAAAATAAAGCCAGATGTGTTGGCACACACCTATAATCCTAGCATTCAGGAGGTAGAGGCAGGTGGATCTTGGTAAGTTGGAAGCCACCCAGTGCTACACATTGAGACCCTATCTGAAAGAAACAAACAAGAAAAGAAAGGTGAGGGGATAGAAACAAACCAATGCCATCTACTACTACAAAGAATAAATTACTTTCCAAGTGGGTTATCACCTGAAGGGCATTTTGAATACCCCTTCATAAAATAAAGGACGGAGGCATTATTTCAGCTGACATTAAAGTTTTTTTCGGTGTGTGTTCCTTTTATTAGCATATTTTAACTGAACAAAATGATGAGTTTCATTATGATATTTTCATACATATTTAATATATTTTTCTCATATTCACCTCCCTCCAAAGTCTCCCCTCAGTGAAGTACCTTATTATAGCTCAGGCTGGCCTTGAACTCATATGATCCTTCCTCCTGAGCCTCTAAGGGTTAGGATTATAGGTGTGCACCATCATGCCCAACTCCAGAGAAACAACAGGAAAATGTGTAGGCTCTGTACACTCTTGTACACCTGAGATAGCTCTGATGTAGATGACTCAAGATGTGATTCTCTGGGACATCCTAACTCCTTTCTTAGGTGTGTACCCCAGAAAAACTCTTTGTCACTAAGATGGATGTGGAAGAATTCATAATTATGCTATCCACAACAATCTAAATGCACAGAGAAAACAGAGGCTCTAACATATTCATATGGTAAACAGTCTCCTACTGGTGCCCCAATGTAGCTGCAAAAATGACCAAGTTTATAATCTTGTCATTTATAATCAGTGCTGGATGTCACAAATCCAGATGACCACTGTGGAAGCAAGGCTATGTTCCCTCTAGAGGCTCTATGGGAAAATTCTTCTCCTTTCTCCACTTCTAGAAGGTGCCTGAACTCCTTGGCTCATAATTTCATTCAATTTTCAAAGAGAGTGTTGGAGCACCTTGATAACTCAATCTCTTATATTCTCATTCTCTCTTCTCTTTCTCACACTCTCTTAAAAAATGTGTATTTGATTTCCTTTATGAGAACCCTATAATTACACTGGACTCACTTTGACAGTCAAACCAATCTTCCTTTGTCAAAGGCTTTAAAGGTTTAAATTAATCACATCTGCAAAATCCCTTCTGCCGCCTAAGGTATCTTATTTATAGGATTCATGGATTAGAATTAGATTAGAATCTTGAAGGGTGAATTATTTTATTTGTCACAAAGACTAAGCTAAAATATAAATGAAAAAAATTCCTATTAATTGTTATTATTATTTTATTTACAGAACACTTAGAGCAAGTCTCTAATGCTTGAAGACAAGGCAAGAGAATTCGTAAGTCTTTCAATATAAAGTTCAAGAAGAAACAAGCCTAACCTATGGTAAAGAAGATGCAAATATAGGTAGGAGTTTTAAAAAGAAAAGCAAAGACATGTTTATGACAAAAAATGGACACGTGTAGAGAAAAGAAGAGACATGAGATCAGGAACAGGCTTCTGAGATGCTGACATATTTTTAAACAATTAGGTTTGCAACTATCTTTAAAAACATGTATTTATATATGTGCTATATAATTGCTATCCCATAAAAAGAACATTAATAAATAATAGTTATATAAATCAGAGGCCAAGAAAGATAGACACAGAATGATGTGTCAGGGCATCCATCTGTGCAACAGAAAGTCAGCGAACCTGAGAGTTGAATACGGACAGAAATCAAGGTTTAGAGTAGACAGTCTCAGAATCTCAGACACAATTTACAATGTCATTTATATATTTTAAAAATTGTTTCATTATTCTGTATGTATGTATTTTGCATGCATTTATTATGTCTGCATACCAGATGTGTGCAGTGCCCATGGAGGCCAGAGATGACATCAGATCCCTTGAAACTAGATTTACAAATGATTATGAGCTATAATGTGGGTACTGGGAATTGAACACAGATCCTCTAGAGAACAACCATGTTCTTAACTTCTGAGCCCTTGCTGTAACCTCCAAATAGAATAAATTCTCTAATACATTAAATTTCTTGAGGGCTAGCCCTTTTAATTCATTCAGTTTTATTCATATTTGATTTTTTAAAATCAAGGTATTTTTATTTAAAGATGATATGTTAGTATGTAGTAGTTTTGGTTTCTTTAAAGATTCAGTTATGTGAATACATTTTGTTTTTATTTTTATTGTTGTTGCTGTTATTTTATTTACAATCCAGCCGTTGCCCCTCCCACAGGCCCTCATCCCATTTCTTTCCTACCCTGTCACCCAGATGATGTTTATGCCATCACCAGGCCTCCCCTCTCCCTGGGGCCTCGAGTCTCTCAAGGATTAGGCACATCTTCCCCCACTGAGGCCAGACCAGGTAGTCCTCTGCTATAAATGTCGGGTGCCTCAGATCAGCTCTGCTTCAGATCAACTCATTTATGCTGTCTGGTTGGTAGCTCAGTCTCTGGGAGCTCCTGGGGTCTAGGTTAGTTGATTCTGCTGGTCTTCCTATGAGGTTGCCTTTCTCTTTAGCTTCTACCATCCTTTCCCTAATTCAACCATAGGGGTTCCCAACTTCAGTTCAATGGTTGTGTGTAAGTATCTGCATCTGTCTCAGTTAGCTGCTTGTGGGGCTTCTGGGAGGGCAGCCATGCTAGGCTCCTGTCTGTAAGCACACCATAGCACCAGTAATAGTGTCAGACCTTGGTGCCTCCCATGAGATGCATCCCAAGTTGGGCCAGTCACTGGACCTCCTTTCGCTAACTCTCTTCTCCATTTTTGTCTCTGCAGTTCAGTTCCTTTAAACAGGAACAATTCAGGGTCAGAAATGTTGACTATGAGTTGGTAATTCCATCCCTCCATTTGAGGCCCTGTCTATCTATTGGAGGTAGACTCTTCAAGTTATTCTCCCCAGTGTTGGGAATTTTATCTAAGGTCACTCCAATTGAATCCTTAGAGAGTCTCTCACCTCCCAGGTCTCTGGTACTTTCTAGAGGGTCCTCCCTCCCCCCGCCCCATCACCAAGGCTGCATATTTCCATTCATTCTGCTGGCCCTATGGGCTTCCCTCCTGTTGCCCCCAATACATGATCATGTTCCCCCTTTCCCTTCCCCTCCCCTCTCCCACCCAGGTCCCTCCCTCTCTGCCTTCCATGATTATTTTCTTCCCCCTTCTAAGTGGGATTGAAGCATCCCCACTTGGGCCCTTCTGCTTGTTATCCTTCTTGAGTTCTGTGGATTGTATCCTAGGTATTCTGTACTTTTTGGCTAATATCCACTTATTAGTGAGTACATACCATGCATGTCCTTTTGGGTCTAGGTGGCTTCACTCAGGATGATATTTTCTAGTTCCATCCATTTGCCTGCAAAACTCATAATGTCCTCATTCTTAATAGCTGAATAGTGTTCCATTGTGTAAATGAACCACATTTTCTGTATCCATTCTTTGTTTGAGGGACATCTAGGTTGTTAACAGCTTCTGGCTATCACAAATAAGGCCATTATGAACATAGTAGAACACGTGCCCCTGTGGCATGGTGGGTCATCTTTTGGATATATGCCCAAGAATGGTATAGCTGGGACTTCAGGTAGATATTATTTTCAATTTTCTGAGGAACTACCGGATTGATTTCCAGAGTGGTTGTACCATCAGCAATTCCATCAGCAATAGAGAAGTGTTCCTCTCTCTTCTACATCCTCACCAGCATGTGCTGAGTTTTTGATCTTAGTCATTCTAGTTGGTGTAAGGTGGAATCTCAGGGTCGTTCTGATTTGCACTTCCCTGATCACTAAGGACTTTGAACATTTCTTTAAGTGCTTCTCAGCCATTTGAGATTCCTCCATTGTGAATTCTCTGTTGAGCTCTGTACCCCATTTTTAAATTGGGTTATTTGGTTTTTGAGAAGTTAGCTTCTTGAGTTCTTTACATATTTTGGATATTAGCCCTCTATCGGATGTGGCATTAGTGAAGTTTTTACCCAATCTGTAGTTTGCTGATTTGTCATATTGACTATGTTCTTTGCCTTACAGAAGCTTTCCAGTTTCATGAGGTCCCATTTATCAATTGTTGATCTTAGAGCATGAGCCATTGGAGTTGATTAGGAAATTTCCCCTTGTGCCCATGATATCAAGGCTCTTTCCCACTTTCTCTTCTATTCAATTCAGTGTATCTGGTTTTATCTTGAGGTCCTTGATCCACTTGGACTTGAACTTTCTTTTTTCCACTAAAGTTTTTTGCTTCTATATCAAAGATCAAGTGTCCATAAATGTGTGGGTTTATTTTTGGGTCTTCAATTATTTTCCATTGATCTACCTGTCTGTCTCTATATCAATACCATGAGGTGGTTTTTTTTGTTTTTGTTTTTTATCACTATTGCTCTGTAGTACAGCTTGAGGTCAGGGATGGTGATTCTCCCAGAAGTTCTGTTACTGTTAAGAATTATTTTCACTAATCTGGGATTTTTGTTTCATATGGATATGAAATTGAGAATTGATCTTTTCATGTCTGTAAAGAATTGTGTTGGAATTTTGATGGGGATTCGGTTGAATCTTTATATTGCTTTTGGTAGGATGGCCATTTTTACTATATTAATCCTACCAATCCATGAACATGGTAGATCTTTCCATCTTCTGAAGTCTTTGATTTCTTTCTTGGGAGACTTGAAGTTCTTATCATACAGACCTTTCACTTGTTTGGTTAGCGTTACACCAAGATATTTTATATTATCTGTGACTGCTGTGAAGGGTGTTGCTTCCTTATTTTCTTTCTCAGCCTGTTTATCAATTATATAAAGGAAGGCTACTGATTTGTTTGAGTTAGTTTTATACCCAGCCACTTTGCTGAGGTTGTTCATCAGCAGTAGAAGTTCTCTGGTAGAATTTTTGGGGCCGCTTATGTATCATCCACATATAATGATACCTTGACTTCCTCTTTTCTAACTTATATCCCCTTGATCTCCTTTTGTTGTCTTATTGCTCCAGCTAGAACTTCGAGTACTATATTAAATAGATACAGAGAGAGTAGGCAGCCTTGTCTTGTCCCTGATTTTAGTGGGGTTGCTTCAAGTATCTTTCCATTTAATTTGATATTGGCTGTTGGTTTGCTGTACATTGCTTTTACTATGTTTAGGTATGGGCCTTGAATTCCTGATCTTTCCAAGACTTTTAACATGAAGGTGTTGTATTTTGTCAAATACATTTTTTAGCTTCTAATGAGATGATCATGTGATCTTTTTTCTTTCAGCTTGTCTATATGGTGAATTGTGTTGATGGATTTTCATATATGGAACCATCCCTGCATCCCTGGGATGAAGCCTACTTGATCATGGTGAAAGATGGTTTTGATGTGTTCTTGGATTCGGTTTGCTAGGATTTTATTAGGGAGTTTTGCATCAATATTCATAAGCAAAATTGGTCTGAAGTTCTCTTTCTTTGTTGGGTCTTTGTGTGGTTTAGGTATCAGAGTAAATGTGGCTTCAGAGAATGAATTAGGTATTGTTCTTTTTGTTTCTACTTTATGGAATAGTTTGAGGAGTGTTGGTATTAGCTCTTCTTTGAGGGTCTGGTAGAATTCTGCACTAAAGTGGGGTGGGTACTTTGGAACCAAATACAGAATACTATACATACCAGGCATGTGCTCTACTACTGAGCTACATTTTCCACAGCTCTCATTTTTGTATTCCCATTATAGAGAATACCAACATAGAACAGTCTTTCAGTAAACGTTTATAAGTGAAATGTCTTTCACTTCCTATATATAGTTAAAACTATGAAGTACAAGCCAGGGCAGGCTCAGTGGCATACCTCACTAATTCCTGCACTTTAGAGAGAGAGGCAAACAGATCTCTGAGTTTGAGGTTAGCCTGATCTACAGAACAAGTTCCAAGACAGCCAGAGCTACACAGAGAAACCCTGTCTTGAAAACAAAAAACCTAAGTAGTTTTATGACAACCAACACACTCTCTCAATAACCTGCAATGAATGCAGAGTGAAATGAAATATAATACACAGCACTGCCCTCAGTAACAATTAAGAAGAAAAGTTAAATTATGGGCTGGAAAGATGGCTCAGGAGTTAGGAGCACTGACTGCTCTTCTGAAGGTCCTGAGTTCAAATCCCAGCAATCATATGGTGGCTCACAACCATCTGTAACAAGATCTGACACCCTCATCTGGAATGTCTGAAGACAGCTACAGTGTACTTACACATAAGAAAGAAAGAAAGAAAGAAAGAAAGAAAGAAAGAAAGAAAGAAAGAAAGAAAGAAAGAAAGAAAGAAAGAAAGAAAGAAAGAAAGAAAGAAAGAAAGAAAGGAAGAAAGGAAGAAAGGAAGAAAGGAAGAAAGGAAGAAAGAAAGAAAGAAAGAAAGAAAGAAAGAAAGAAAGAAAGAAAGAAAGAAAGAAAGAAAGAAAGAAAGAAAGGAAGGAAGGAAGAAAGGAAGGAAGGAAAAGAAAGAGGGAGGGGGAAAGAAAAGTTAAATTATAAT
Source organism: Mus musculus (assembly GCF_000001635.26). Classification (NCBI taxonomy): domain Eukaryota; kingdom Metazoa; phylum Chordata; class Mammalia; order Rodentia; family Muridae; genus Mus; species Mus musculus. The sequence goes on from NC_000068.7 coordinate 120,834,389, forward strand.
TTACAAAGTGCTCTTACATGCAGAACAAATACAAAAAGAAAAAAAAAAAAACAAAAAGAAACCTAAACAAAAAATTCATGATGATTCTCTGTACATACACTCTAAAACCAAGCTGTTAGGATTAAAAAGATGCATGTAGCCCCCTCTGGCAATGGCAAAGAGACAACTTGGTGGTGGTTTTCTTATATAGGTCAAGGGCAGAGCAGATGGCAGTCCTTTGTTCATCCTAGCTTGATGGCCAAAGATGGTTTATGCCTAGGACACATAAAAAATAAAAAAATAAAAATAAGCCGGGCGTGGTGGCGCACGCCTTTAATCCCAGCACTCGGGAGGCAGAGGCAGGAGGAATTCTGAGTTCGAGGCCAGCCTGTTCTACAAAGTGAGTTCCAGGACAGCCAGGGCTACACAGAGAAACCCTGTTTCAAAAAACAAACAAACAAACAAATAAATAAATAAAAATAAAATCCAGATAGTACAGTGAGGGAAGAGGAAGACACACATAGACCTGCTTGGGGGTTGAGAGGGAGGGGGCATGCCCACACTCCTGCCCTCCACCCCACAGCAAAGGTGGGCCATAGACAAACAGAGCCTCACTTACTACCACCCAGAGCATCCTGGGAGAAGGAAGACAAGAGATCTACCAACCACAGACCTGTTCTCCTAAGCACCGCATAGGCAGGCTGTAGGCACCTATTCGCAGCCACACCATACAATGCAGACAGAGGATGTCACCCAGGGGCTGGGCAACCACAGGGCCAGCCTGCACCAGGAACAACCACAATATGCAAGCACGTGGTAGACAGATGGGAGAGGGGAAAAAAGGAGAACAGCTTAGCATTATGAAGAGAGGTAGATGCAACTAGAGACCTAAGGGGTGGAGAGAAGTAGCCTGTTGTGAGTGGCTAACCCTGCCACCTCGGGCTATGCTGCGGTCCAAGTCCAAGCTGCTGCTGAGGGCCATGTCTAGGTCTGTGGTGATTCAGCGGCAGGGGTCAGTGTACAGTGTCTCATAGTACTACTAGAGAACATGGGGACATCCCTGGTAGGGGCAGCAACCAGGGACCAGATGGATGTCCAGGGGCTATACAGAACTGGCCCTGCCCCTCAGTGGCTGCCATAACTTGGAGAACTGGCTTCACCTCTCACCAGCAGCAGCCTTGGGAGAGCTGGCCCTGATCCTGGTGGAAGGCATGCAGGTGAGCCAGCCCTGAGAGCAAGAGCATAGGAGAACTGGCCCCGCCATTTATCTACTGTAAGGTGGCTTAGGTACAAGGGTGATGCCCTCCCTTTTCCCACTCACCACCAGTGGTAGTTGGGAGAGCTAGCCCTGGACAACAGTGGAGCTGGCCCTAATGGCAAATGCACGGGTAAGCCAGCCCTGAGAGTGTGGGAGTGGGAGAGCTGGCCCAGGCCCTACCAGACTACAGCACTTGGAGAGTAAATGGACCCTGTACCTTGACTGGGTAGCACAGTGGAGTTGGCTCTGGAGGTATGGGTACAGGTGAGCTGGCCCCAAGGGTATAAGAGCAGGAGAGCTGACCCTGCTTCCTATTGATGATACAGTGCTAGAGAGCTCACCCTGGCAGCTCAAATAAGAGAGCTGATGGGCTGACCAACTCAGCTACCGCCCAGGCCCAGATCCAAGGCTTTGAATTGTCCTACCCCATAATCCACACCATCTGCAAACAGTTGGGACATGTGAAAGAGCCAGTCCAGCTGATCCCTGGACTACAGAATCTCCCTGACACAGGACAACAGGATAACTGGGAGGAGACCCAGTAAGGATTCAATATTGATTGTATCACAGAAGCCAGAGATCTCAAACCAGACCAGTGACTCACTGCAATGAATATTTGCAAGTGAAGATATACGGACAGAGGGATATTTAGAGGGATATACACACTGATTCATACTACAGCTTCCACATGATGTTTTCTCAGCTTTGGCTTTTTTGTTTATTTGTGTATGTGTGGTTTATTCTGAGGGGAGGTTGTAAGGGCAAAGGTCAGCTATGAGGGGATGAGGAGATGAGTGGGACTAGGGTGCATGATATGAAACTCACAAAGAATTAATAAAAAGTTAAAAAAAACATGCTACTGAATGATGGATTGACCTGTCTTATACATAGTCAACCTAATTTAGCAGCTGACATTGAAAAAAAATGCATGTAGCAGCAGCAGTGTGATGGTGCATGCCTTAATCTCAGCACTCAGGAGGCAGAGGCAGGCAGGTCTCTGAATTGGAGGCCAGGCTAGTCTACAGAAGACAGCCAGGGCTACACAGAGAAACCCTGTCTTGAGAAAAAAAGAAAAGAAAAGAAAAGAACAAAAAGAAAGGAAGGGAGGAAGGAAGGGAGGGAGAAGAGAAGGGAGGGAGGGAAGAAGGAAGGAAGCAAGCAAGCAGGCAGGCTGAGCAAGTCACAGAGAGCAAGCCAGTAAGCAGTACATGCCTTCTGCTTCAGTTCCTGCCTAGAGTTCCTGTGTTGATGTCTTTCAATGGTGGACTGTGATGTGGAAATTAAGCAAAATAAGCCTATCCTCCCCAAGCTGCTCTTAGTCTTGATGTTCTATCACAGCCACAGACACCTGAGACAGTAGGTAAGTAAATACACAGAAGACAAACAAGCATAACATAAAAAGTGCATGGGAAAAGAATTACATCTGCCAAATAAGTAGTTCTTATTAGAAGAAAGAATACACAGGCCTGAAAGTTAAACTAAATTTAGTAAAAACTTGACTAACAGGTGGGGGATATAGGTCAGTGGTAGAGTGCTTACCTAGTCTAGGTTCCATGTCTGATACTGCAAATGGTATTAAAACTTCTTTTGCAGCTGGGTATGGTGGTTCATATCTTAATCCCAGCCAAAGCAATCCTAAAATAAAAGAACATACACTTCTTGACCTCAAACTATACTGCAGAGCCATAGTCACAAAGACACTGAGAACTATAAAGAGACATGAGGACAATGGAGCAGAGATCCCAGAGATCTACCACCACAGCTATGTACACCTAACTTTACCTTTATAAAAATAAATACTGGGGAAAAACGCTTGTTTGATAAATGATGCTGGCAAAACTGGATAACCACCTGCCAAAGAACTGAGATCTCTCTTTCTCTCTCTCTCTCTCTCTTTCTCTCTCTCTCTCTCTCTCTCTCTCTCTCTCTCTCTCTCTCTCTCTCTCTCTCTCTCTCCCAAGATCACCAACTGTTTCTCTCTATTAGCATTTTTATCTATCACTTCACACACACACCTCGAACAAAAAGTAATTAATTAATTTAAAACAAATTAAAACCTGAAATGCTGGGACTCTTCAGGGAATTCAAGATATAGGTCTAAGCAAGAATTTTCTCAACAGAAGCCCAATGGCACAACAAACAGCCACAAGAATTGACAAAAAGGATTACATGAAATCTACACCACAAATGAAACCAACAGAATGAACAAACAGCCTATGGAATAGGAGGAAATCTTTGCCAGTTCTACTTCAGACAAGGGATTGCTATCTATACTATGTAAAGAACTGCAAAAACTTAAAAACAAAAAACAAAACCAAAAAACCTAAACAAACAAACAAAAAAAACCAAACCAAACTGTTCAGCAATTAAAAGTGCTTACTGCTCTTTCAGAAAATCAGTTTGAATCCCAGCAGTCCACAGATTCAACACCTTCTTCAGCAGAAACTCACAGACAAAACACACAGGTATTCATACACAACACACACAAAAGCTTTTCTAAAAACTGACAATAGCCAGATATATTGGTACATGCCTTTAATCCCAATACTCTGAAGTAAAAAACAGGCAGATCTCCATGAGTTCAAGGCCAGCCTAGTCTACACAGGAAGTTCTAGGATAGCCTGTTTCAAACTCACAAAAAACAAAAACAAAACAAAACAAAACAAAACAAAACAAAACAAAAAATTCACCTGACAATGAATGAGATAATCTTCACAAGAATATATACAAAAACAACCACCAAACCCAGACACTATTACAGCTGCCAACAAGAGCTTGATGACAGGAGAGCCTGATATAGTTGTCTCCTGAGAGGCTCTGCCAGTGCCTGACTAATACAGAAGAGGATGCTCACAGTCATCCATTAGATGGAGCACAGGGTCCCCAATGAAGGAGCTAGTAAAAGGACCCAAGGAGCTGAAGGGGTTTGCAGCCCCCTAGGAGGAACAACTATATGAACTAACCAGTAACCCCAGAGCTCCCTGGGACTAAACCACCAATCAAAGAAAACACAAGGAGGGACTCATGTCTCTAATTGCATATGCAGCAGAGGATGCCTAGTCGGTCATCAATGGGAGGAGAGGCCCTTGATCTTGTGAAGGTTCTATGCCCCAGTATTGGGGAATGCCAGGGCCAGGAAGCAGGAATGGGTGGGTTGGGGAGCAGAAGGAGGGGAGAGAGGATAGGAGATTTTCGGAGGGAAACTAGGAAAGGGGATAGCATTTGAAATGTAAATAAAGAAAATATCTAATAAAAAAAGAATATATACAAATGGCTAATGTATATATTTTAAAGTGTTCAACATGCTTAGCCATCAGGAAAGGCAAATTTAGCTCCTCTTAAGCCACCATCACACCCCAGTCAGAAAACAAATGACAATAAATGCTGGAGAGTTTGTGAGGGAGGAGCGCCCCTTTCTTACTGCTGATAGGATGTAAATGTAAACTGATCCAGCTACTATGGAAATCCGTGTGGAGGTTTTGCAAAAATCTAAAAATAGAATATGACCAAGCTTCAGGGCATATACTCTATTTGCATATACAAGCATATTGCTGCTCTATTTATAACAGCAAGGAAATGGGACCAGCCTAGATACACATCAACAACAGGTGAATGAACAATAAAAACATGATATAGTATGTATGTGTACATACATCCACAATGGAATTTTATTCCTCCATAAAGAAAACTAAATTATTAAATTTGTAGGAAAATAGATGGATCTGGAAAATACTGAGGTAATCTGTCAGAAAGTCAATTACCACATGTTCTCTCTCATATATGGATGCTGGCTTTAAGTGTATGTATGTTTATGTATGACTGAGTATGTGCAGAGGCCAGGAAAGCAGAAGAGAGCCCAAGAAAAATGGGAAAAGGAGGCTTTAAGGCAGTGGCTGGGAACATGTGATTGTGATTGGAAGGTAGAAGGAAGAATCCTGGGGGTGGGAGGATAGAAATGGAAGCAGGAGAGGCAGGGTGATGGCGAGTAGGCAACTATATTTGTGGGGCAGATCAACCAAAATTAAATATATATGAAAATGCCTTTGTAACAAAAGTGTCATTTCGGAGGCTCAATTAAAACAATAAAAACAAAACTGAGCATGATGATGTATGTCTATAACTCAGCACTCAAGGATCTAAGGCAGGTGAATTACCATGAATTCAAGGTTAGTCTGAGCTATACAGAATAAGATCCTATCACAAAAAGTCCCTTCCCCCCATCAAAAGAAAACGGGCTTCACTGTTTTGAGAAGGTTAGGGGCATCCATCTGGGAATGACTCCAGAGCAGAAATTCAGTTAGGAGATTTATTATTTAGATAGGGTGAAGTGATAAAACTTATATACATTGACTGTAAGCTAAATAAGTCACTAAATATATAGCATGGTTTCGTGTCATATATAATTTATGTAAGACTGTTCTTTAACAGAAAAATATAGGGAAATTATTTTTACCTATGATTTTAATGTCAATGAATACATGTTAAAATTCATTAGGAAGAGTCTACAAAGCATTTAAAGATGAGGGAATATACTTGAACCTATATTTGGGCACAGTCATATGTATTTCTAGTGAGAGTGTAAATGGCTTGTTTATGACTCTTTTTCGTTTGAGATTTAAATACGCATACCTTACCACTTCAAATCCTGGCCACAACAAAGACACAACAAAGTAAACGGAACCAAACTTACCTTACTAATCAACTAGAAAAGCAGACAAAATATATAAAACAGGTTTCAGAAATCAGATACCAAGCAGCACAGCAGAGATCCCTGAAAAAAGGCAGAGAAGTGACCATTGCCCAGGTCATGCCCAGAGCTCCACAGTGAGGCTCAGGGGTAGGAAGCCCAGGAGTCAGTCTACTGAGGATCCACCCGCCAGGAGGCTTTGGCTGAATCCTCACCAGCGCATGTTATGCCTTATGGCTAAAACCCACTGGAAAGGGGCAGGAAAATATCCATACTCTCACACAGGGCTATGAATAAGGGTGTTGGATACTGAAACAACTTTCAAATAACTTAACTGTATCCCAAAATAAAATACAAAACTACTCAAAGAAAAAAATTGAAAAAAGAAATAACAGAATTTGAAAAAGAAATAAAAGAAAACAGAACATAACAACATAAAATCACAATGTCTGGTGCCTACTTAAAAACTGCCAGGGATGTAAACAAAGAAAAATAACAACCAAAATGAACAAGTATACATAAAAAACATTAAAGGTCTAGGAATAAAAAGCATTTATGTAGTATAATAAACATATCAGAAAGTCAGTGAAACACTCAATATGAAAGGCCAAGACAGTATGCCTCCCTCTAAATCTACTAATCCTATAGAAATGTTCTCTGATGAGAATCACCTAGACAAACCATAGAAGACAAAATTAAAAGAAAAAAATCATAGACTCAGTTAAGTAGAAAGACTGAACCACTCATGCATAGAATATGAAAAAAGAGAGAGAAAGGAACATAAGGAACTTTGGGACAACATGAAAAGCACAAATCTTCACATTACAGGCATAAAAAGAGAATAATCCTGGGTAAATGGCATAGACCAGATCATCAACAGGATCACAGAAGAAAACTTCTCCAAATTAGAGAGCATACAGAACACCACACAGGATCAGAAAATGAACTCCCCAAAGCATAGCATAATTAAAACACTAAATATACAGAACGAAGAGAAGGTATTGAAATCTGCAAGAGAAAGCTACAAGTCATACATAAAAGAAAACCTGTCCAAATGAAAGCTGATTTCTCAATAGAAATTCTAAAAGCCAAAAGATCCTGGAGCAATGTACTTGAAGTTCTATAAAACAATGGGTGCCAACCTAAACTACTGAACATAGCAAAACTATTTTTGCTATTGTTGGAGGTGAAAGAAAAACTTTCATGGTATCAACAGGTTACAAGAATTCATGTCCACCAAATCAGCCCTACAAAGAATACTAGAAGCAATACTTCAGGCTGAAGAGAGAAGTAAGCAAAGCCAAGACTGTAGAAAGAAAACAAATAAAGCTATAGTTACTGAAACATAAAACTGGGACTAAGGCCACAAAAAAAAAAACAGAAGACAAAAAAAAAACAAAAAAAAACACAACAAATCAGCAGTGATCAGCACACAGACTTCATAATTAAATATTAGTGGCCTCAACTCCCCCTGCCCTCCCCAAAAAGACATGATTTACATGAAATGTTTTAAGTGTTTTTAAGAAACAAAATCCATCTTTCTGTAGTCTACAAGAAACTTATACTACCTTGAAAGATATATACCATCTTAAAGAGAAAGGATGGAAAAACACATTAAATGGGACCAGAAAGCAAGCAGGTGTCCTCATCCTAAGACCCAATAAAATCAACTTCAAATTAAGACTAATCAGAAGAAATAAAGAAGGACACTTCATTCAAACCAAGGAAACAATAAACCAAGAAGACATCACATCCCAAACATATGTGAACCGAACTGCTTCACCCAATTCCATTAAAAGCACTACTGGACTTAAGATACAAGTTGACTCCAAACCAACAGTAAGAGATGATTGCAATGCCTCACTTTCTCCAAAAGACAGGTCATCTGGACAAAAAATAAACAGAGAAGCATCAGAATTGCATAATACCTAACACACCAAATAGACGGAACAGATATTTACAGAATATTCTACCTCAAGCCCCCAAATTATTCTATTCAGCAGGCTATGGAAGTATCTCTAAAATAGACCACATAGTGGGACGCAAACAAGCCTTCACCCAGAAAGCAGAAATGATTCCATGTATCCTATCTTACTACAATGCAATAAAGCTTAAAATCAACAGTTAACAAGCCTCTACTAATTATACAAACATGTAGTTTAAACAATGTATTATTGAATGATGAATGAGTCAAGAAATCAAATTTGTGGAATTAACTGAAAATGAAAACAAAACAACAATAACAACAAAAAAAGTCTCCCCCTCAGGAACACATTAAACAGAGTGCTAAGAAGGAACTTTCTTTTTCTAAGATTTATTTATTTTATGTATGTTAGTACACCATTGCTCTCTTCAGATACACCAAAAGAGAGCATTGGATCCCATTACAGATAGTTATGAGCCACCATGTGGTTTCTGGAAATTGAACTCAGGACCTCTAGAAGAGCAGTCAATGACTGAGCCATCTCTCCAGCTTTTATAGCTCTAAGCACATACATTAAAAAAAACCAGACAGAGAGGCTTAGACAGAAGGGCTGGAGAGGTTAAGAGCACTGGCTATTCTTCCACAGGACCTGAATTCAAGTCCCAGCACCCACATGGCAGTTCACAGCTGTTCCAGGGGATCTGACACCCTCATACACACATACAAGCAGGCTAAATAAATAAATATCAGAGTACAAATAAACAACTTAATGTCAAGATGACAAAAAAATTTAACAAAATTAGGGCCATAATTAACAAGAAAGAAACAAAGAAAACAGTATAAAGAATCAACAAATCTAAATAAGAGTTGGTTTACTATAGTTGGCTTTAATGTCAACTTGCAGGGAATTAGAAACACCTGTGTACAGGAATCTCTCCTGAAGATTAGTGAGCTTGAAGATACAGAAAAGAGAATTATCCAACAGGAAATAAATGTGGGGGGCTGGTGGGGGATAGGTGGCAAATAAAACCAGAGAGTAAAAAAAATCAAGTGCACAAGACATCAGGGTGTGTGGGATCAGGCTGAAGGGCTGACATCCACAGAACCACAATCCAGGGAGAACACTGAACCTCATTTATTCTGTTTTCACTTATTGTAAACATGCCATCTTGAAAAGTTTCTTCCCATTTTTAAAATCATTTGTTTTATTTTTATTGGGCCCAAAGAAATTACATTGTGGGTATAAGCAGAAGAAATGTCTGAAATTTTTCCAAATTTGATAAAAATTAACTATATCACATGCCAGTTATTACTAAAGTACAAAATCTGGTGCTTCCTAGTTAACCATGCTATAAAAGTTGTAGACTATTTCATGTATGTTTGTGTGTGTTCAAGTGTACATGTGTGTTCATGCATGTGGAATCCAGAGAACAACCTTGTGTGTTTTACCAGGTATAATCCAGTTTATTTTTTGCTGAATGAGCCTGGCAACCTGAGGTCAATCTCCAGGGCCCACATAAAGGTAGAATGGCAGAATTAATCGGATGCACAAAACTGTCTTCTGATCTTCATGCTCACTCTGTTGCATGAGCACACCACATACAAAATAACTAAAAATTCTTTACATTTCTAAATTGCTCTGTAAAATAGAGCTCATTAGAGGAGAGAAATAGAGATTAAGGAAGAGGGCCATAGGTCATAGAACACAGACGATATCAAAGTGGAGAGGAAACAGTGGAGGTAGAGGGAGTACATGTTCTCGAGTGACTGCAAAGATTTTTCTCTAGGTGTGCTGGTTAATTTTGTCAATTTGATTAGATTGAGAAGACCTAAGAAGTTAGTAGAGCACCACTCAGTGTGGCTGTGACAGTGTTTCAGGGGGAACGTGGGAAACATTAGCTCATAGATAAGCAAGGCCAGATGAAATTAAAGGGAAGCAGAACAAAGTCCTTGCCAGAACAGCGTTACCTCTGTTTCCTGGCCACCAGGATGTGCGCTCACCCTGGCAATCTTCTCTGCTATGATAACCATGGGGTAAAATAAGTCACTCCTCCCTTAAGATGTCTCTGTCAATTATTCTGTCATGGAAATGAAATGTCTAGCACAGGCCACTTAAGAGATCATTGCAGCCATGGTCCATGAAGATATAACTATCACTCAAACTGGTCACAGACCTTGGTTTTGTCCATATGATGCAGATTTTGTAAGCACACAAAAGGGCTGTAGAGTGGGAGAGGCTTCCATTCCAATTTAAAGCAAGGTTAGTATCCCTACAGACAGCCCATGTAAAGGTTCAAGAGCAATGTGTACAGCCACGAGAATGAAGGCAAAGATAAAATGGAGACCTCCTGGAAAGCTGGATGGGTCAGGAACTTGGAATATGTAATCCAAAAAGACATAGGCTACTACCAAGTAAAGTCAACCAAAAAAATAGGTTATGTGAGCTACAAACAGCAAGGGCTCATGGGAAGTGCTGATCTGGAGAACACATTACATTACTATGTCTACCATGGATCTATGGGAGTTGCTTCCCATTGGGCTTGCCTTGCATTGGTCCTACCCCACCTTGCTATATTTTCTATTTCTTCCTTTGAGAATGAAAGTGTTGACCCTGTGCCATTACACTTAAGTATGTAATTTTCCTTTTGATTTTACAAGGACTTACAGCTGAGTTTGCTTCCATCTCAGATACTCTGAACTTGGACTTTTGACCAACGTTAGAACTGTAAAGACTGTGGAAACTGTGGAAGTAGACTGAACAGTTGTATGGTCATGGATATAACAGACATGACCTTCAGAAGGCCAGGAATGGAATGTTAAGATATTTATTTATTATTGGTTTTTTTTCGAGACAGGGTTTCTCTGTGTAGTCCTGTCTGTCCTGGAACTCACTCTGTAGGCCAGGCTGGCCTTGAACTCAGAAATTTGCCTGCCTCTGCCTCCCAAGTGCTGGGAAAATGTTTTATTTCAATGTCCCTCTCTCTCTGTCTCTCTCTCCTCCATCCCACCTCTGGTGAGTTCAGTGTATGTGTGTGTAGGCTCCCAGCCAAAACATTCATGTGAAGGTTTGAAACAGAGTCTGACTTTTGTTGTTCTCCCCAAAACATACCAGATGACAGCTTCTGAGGATGTTCATCTCCACCTACTATCTCAGCACATGTATAGACAGATGTGTGCTTCCACATCTACCTTCACATAGGTTCTAGGAATTTGAATTCTGGATCTCACACTTGTGTGATAAGCACTTTTATCTATTGAGCCATCTTCCCAGTCCAAATGCTATGGTTAAAAGAGATATGTATGGGTGCAAGTCAACAAGGGATGGACTTGTGAGGGTTAATCCTTGATTGTTCATTTGGTTGAACTCAGAAGTGTTCAGGAGATTAGTACAGTACACCTCTGGGTATATCTGTGAGGGCATGAAACACTAGCGTAGGCATTTACTGTGCCTCCTCAATGCCATGAAGCGAGCTGATTCTTTTCCACCATGCTCCTCCCTGCCACAGTGGGTAAAAACCTCAACACTGTGAAACAAAATGTTTCCTTCTTGTTTTTTTTTTTCTCCTGTTTGTCACAGATGCATAATATCTGAATAACATACAAGAGTTATGTGCACACTATTTTTACTACTTTTTAATTAATTTAGGTACATTTATTTTTAATTATTTAAATAGAGTGAAACTATTTCCACCGATCTCTGAAGCTAATGCAAACACAGGGTTTCAAACCTTCACATGCATGCTTTGGCTGGGAGCCTACACACACATACACTGAACTCACCAGAGGTGGGATGGAGGAGAGAGACAGACAGAGAGAGAGGGACATTGAAATAAAACATTTTCCCAGCACTTGGGAGGCAGAGGCAGGCAAATTTCTGAGTTCAAGGCCAGCCTGGCCTACAGAGTGAGTTCCAGGACAGACCGGACTACACAGAGGGTAGGGTTAATAAAACAGAGACTTCTCTTGAACAAACTTCTCTTCTCCAAACACTTGTCACAAGATCATGGCTACACTTTCTCTTCATAATACATGAAACTTGTATAATTATCTGTTTCTACAGGTTTGCTCAAAAGTGTATCATAAGCTCAAAAGTAAAGAGATATTTCTCTTTTGTCTACTGTTCAATCTTTAACCCACAGCAGTATAACATGGAAAATGCTTAGCAAGTATTAAAAATGGTTGTAAGCATTTATTACAATAACTCACTGTTCAAAGATTCAGAGATTGCTTTGAATAATTTATATATATGTATGTATGCATACATATAGGTACATATATGAATGATACTTTTGTCTGCATGGATGTATGTCTGTGCACATGTGGGTCTGGTGCCCTGACGGTCAGAAGGCAGCACTGGACCCCCTAGAACCGAAGCTATTGATGGTTGAGAACCACCATGTGGCTGCTGAAAACGGAACACAGGTCTTCTGTAAGAAGAGCAGGTGCTTTTAAACATTGAGCCATCTCTCCAGCTCACCAGCCCTGAATATTGTTGAATTCATTACATGCCATGAAAATTCAACAGAAAGGGAGTCCAAATTCAGCTTATCATGTCATTTAACATCTAGGTGATTTGTTTGTTTGTTTTTTGTTTTTGTTTTTGTTTTTCGAGACAGGATTTCTCTGTGTAGTCCTGGCTGTCCTGGAACTCACTTTGTAGACCAGGCTGGCCTGGAACTCAGAAATTCACCTGCCTCTGCCTCCCAAGTGCTGGGATTAAAGGCGTGTGCCACCACCGCCAGGCATCTAGTGATATTTATTTATTTATTTATTTATTTATTTATTTATTTATTTATTTAATGTAAGTACACTGTAGCTGTCTTCAGACACGTTGTGAGCCACCATGTGGTTGCTGGGATTTGAACTCCTGACCTTTGGAAGAGCAGTCGGGTGCTCTTACCCACTGAGCCATCTCACCAGCCCTAGTGATTTTTTAAAATCAAATATCATTATCAGTATAGCTTACACTTTTCTCTTTGGTGTTTCTTCTTCCTACTTTTCTTCCTTTATCTCTGTTTTACTAGGTATTGGAAAATGTTAATAAAAACCATGTTTAGATACTGTATAAGCTGAGGTACTTAATGGACAAAGAGAGAGAGTGGAGAAAAAGAAAAGAAACAAACTGTACAAATATACTTCATAACATACAACACATGCAATGCAGAAAGTTGCAGACAAATATTAACAAAAATACAATATTGAGAAGATCACATGACTTAAATAAGGAAAACAACTCAACTTTACTTTTTAAGGCAATTATTTTGAAGTGGAACAAAACAGAAAAACAGAAAAACAGAAAGAAAGAAAGAAAGAAAGAAAGAAAGAAAGAAAGAAAGAAAGAAAGAAAGAAAGAAAGAAAGAAAGGAAGGAAGGAAGGAAGGAAGGAAGGAAGGAAGGAAGGAAGGAAGGAAGGAAGGAAGGAAGGAAGGAAGGAAGAAAGGATGGATGGATGGATAAAAAGTGAGCGCTAGAGAGCTGGGTTAGTAGCTAAGCGCTCTGTCTACTCTTCCAAAGGCCCAGATTCAGTTCCCAGCACTCACAAAGCAGCTTACAATCGTCCAGCTAGCTCCAGTAGATGATCTAGCACCTTTTCTGGCCTCCTTGGGCACTAGGCAGCATTCACACAATGCAATTACATATATGCAGGCAAAACAAATACACATTTAAAAAAAAGATCAATGAGCTGGGTGTGGTGGTGCATGCTTGCAATCCTAGTTACTCAGGTGACAAACACAGGCAGATCACAAGACCCAGGCCAGTCTGGGCAAACTAGGAAGATCCTTTTTCAAAATAAAATGTAAAGCTGGGGTTACAGCTCCGTTGGTAGCGTGCTTGCCTAGAATGCATGAAGCCCTGGGTTTGAACCCCAGCACGGCATTAAAATGGTAGTTAACACCTGTAATTCCAGCACTTGGGAGGCCCAGTCAGAAGGATTCCTGGGGCTTCAGGACCTGCCTGGACTACATAATAATTCTGCCTCTAAACCACAAAGCAACATCATCCATAGGTGTCACTTGTAAAAGTTGTATAGCATACAAAAAACTTCCTGCTTGCCAACAAAGTGAAACTTAAATTCCATAATCAGAACTAAGCTGTGTTAACTATGCTTTGAAAAACCAATAGTTTATCACTGCATACATGTTCAGATAAAACACTGGTACACACAAAGTAAAAATCTCAACACTTTTAAACAACCGATGACTATCACATTTTGAATGCATCTTTATGTGTAAATTGCTCCCTAGAATTTTTTAAATTATACAAACTTCATTTCTTACATGACATTTAAGGATATATGAAGTCCTACATAATTGCTCAGCTTTCCTGGGGTATTAAAAAAAAAAAACAGTACCTAACAAGAGAACCTGAAGTCATATACAACATGGAATTCAATGATACATGAACCATATACAAGATGATGAACAAGATACAATCTCTAAGTCAGCTTTCTATTCATAATTAAATTGTTTCAGTTTGAAATTATAAATAAAATGAAGTTATGTATGAGCCTTAATGTCTCTTATGTGTCCAAAACTGAAAGAGGAAAATCAGTTTCTAACACTCCATTATAAAGTTAAACTATTAGAGAAACCTTCCTTTGTAGTCATGCTTCAAACATCCTTTCTGGTGTCTATAAAAATTCATCATACAGGAAATATAAGCTTCTGCGTTAAAGAGTTCTTTCATTATGCTTTAATTTTTAATAGATCATAATCCTCATCAGGATAGATTCTCCAAGATGGCATACTGTTATATCTGTCACCATTGCAGCTTCTTTAAAATCGCAACATAAAAAGTAAAAAGTATTCAACCCACTCAATACTTTTTAAAAAATCCTCATTTTTTTTACTCCTTAAATGAATGTTATTCTAGTCCACTTTGCTGAAAGAAAACAGATACATCTTTGCAGTCTATCCTGGCAAGTCCATGTTTAATGTCACTGCAACTATTAATGGCTCAAAACCAAACACTGAAACAAAACACAGCCTGAATCCTCCTTGTATTTGAGAGTTTGAGTCCATTCACAATACACTCTCTCACACACATTCAATTCTACTAAATAACATCTTCCCATCATATACAGGTTAAAATAGAATTGTCTTCTTTAAATGTTAAAGGACAGCTTCCAAAGCTAGGGGAGAGAAGCCTATCAACTTTAATCCAAAGCAAAGTACAACTCAATGTCATTTTTACCTCTAAGGCAGCGCCACAACTGAAACAAAATGAACTTCATTTAAGGATCAGGTATCCTAGCATCCCCATGATTATTTACTTCTCTGACTCGACAGTGCGTATATGTAGGCTCTTTTGTCCCTCTTTTGGCATCCCCGCGTATCAACAGCATCATCTTTGTCAAAGCAAATCCCTCTGGTCATTACTTCAATACTACAAAGTCCCGGCCTTCCTTGTTACCACACAAATGAGATTCGGTAGTCCCGTCACTCTTCCATTACAGTGGGAAAAGCAAGATAGAATGAAACGCTCATAATTTCAAAAGACTCCTCTCTGCTCGGTCCTGGTAGCCAGAAGAGTCATGAGTACAAGTGATATATGGGTCACCCACAGAAACAGACGAAGCAGCTTCATGAACCTCCAAGTTCAGGGAAGGCACCCAAAGCCTCCGGGGAAATGGGGCAGAACCAGAAAGATCTGTGGGATGAGGATCAATTTGGGTCTGGCGTCGCCTCAGGGCGTGGGCATAAGAAACCCAGGGGTCTCGGGCAGTCTCCCCTCCACGCCTCGGTTGAGCTGAACGAGGGATGAGGCGGGCGCAGGGAAGCTTCTTGGAGACGCCCTGGGGCTCGGGGGTGTGTCCTACCTGGGCCGCGGCGGACGCAGGATCTCTGACGGAGGACGAGGGTCTAGCTCAGGGTCCGCACCGGCAGGAGTCACCGCTCAGCAGGCGGGCCCGCCACCGCCTGCCCATCCCCCGCCGCCCACTGCGGCGGGACCGGAGCGCGGCTTAGACGGCCGGCGGTCCCTTCGGATGCCGTCCGCGTCTAAAGGCGGCGGCAGCGGCTGCGGGTATTGCTGCGGATTGTCCCGGGCCGCTGCTCTCGTGCCAGCCCCTGCTCCTCCTCCTCCTCCTGCCGCCGCCGCCTCCTCGTCCCTACCGCTCCCATCGCCGCTGCGGCGACTACTGCAGCGCCC
The DNA here is from genome assembly GCF_000001635.26 of Mus musculus. Taxonomy (NCBI): domain Eukaryota; kingdom Metazoa; phylum Chordata; class Mammalia; order Rodentia; family Muridae; genus Mus; species Mus musculus. Next base: position 120,850,388 of record NC_000068.7, read on the forward strand.
GCTGACCCGGCCCGACGTTACTCTCCCCCCCGCAAGCCGCACAGCCTAGCCCACCCGCCCTGCCAGCGCGCACCGCCCACCTCTCCGCCGCGGGTGCTGATTGGAGAGCACGTTCCCAGCCTGTGGCGTCGGTTGGCTAGTCCCATTGCCTATCAGGAAGGGGGCGGAGAATTGGGCCGAGAGTGTCTCCGCCCCCCACCGGAGAATTGCCGCTATCTTCAGGTTTGCCTGAGAGGGCGAGTTACCGGGAAAGGAGCATCACAATGACAGTGCGCGTGTGCTTGGGAATTCTGGGACTCGTAGTTCCAGCCTCCGCTGCAACGGCCGGCCTGTCCTGAGGAGAGATGTAAGGCGCAGTGCTTCTGAGAGCCGACTTCAGTAGGTGTTCTCCTAGCTCAGCGTGCTTATGGCCACAGAGTTGGGCCCTTTGGAAGAAAATTGGTAATGCTTTGTCACTGAGGCGGTCGCGTCGAGAATCGTGAGGCCGGGTCATTGCTTAAGGTCTACTCGCCTGCTCAGACCTAGAGCTGCCAGGATCTGGGAAATGGGCGCTGTCCCCTAACCTAAGCTGCTAACTAGGGCCGGGAAACCCGAAGGTATTGGGAGAAAAGAAAGGAGTTACAAAGATGTCAGCCTGGCGAGGGAGTGCCCATTCACAACCCACGAAAAAAGATTTCATTGGCTTTTTGATAAAGACAATGAACAACTTTCATGTGGACCAGTCTGGGACTCTAAGCTTGGAGTTTGCAGGAGTGGCTCAAGACACACAAAGACTAACTATGAAGGGTGGGACACCGAGGCTGTATGGGAGACGTATTTCATGTTGAATGTGCCAAGCTCTTTGGTGAAAAAAAACAAAACAAAACCTAAGAGTAAGTCCCTCTTCTTTCTTTACTATCCATTATATAGACATTAAAAATTAAGAATAAACTTTACCAAGATCACAAAACTGATGTCAAAACCAAACTGCGGACCTATTCCATATTGTATGCCCAACGTTCTTTTTTCCTTAACAATTGCAATGACTGCCACGAGTTTGCCAGGAACAGAGAGGATGCAATGGTATGAATTGTAAAGGTTCACTTTTTGTTTTTGTTTTTGTTTTTGTTTTTGTTTTTCGAGACAAGGTTTCTCTGTATATCCCTGGCTGTCCTGGAACTCACTCTGTAGACCAGGCTGGCCTCGAACTCAGAAATCTGCCTGCCTCTGCTTCCCGAGTGCTGGGATTAAAGGCGTGCGCCACCACACCCGGCTCAAAGGTTCACTTTTACTTTCAAATATTTTCTTAGGTGACAAAAGTGTTCTTACTGTTAAGGAACTACCATCCTCTTTATATTCCTTTACAAGCAGGAGACATCCTTACTGCCTGTCATGTGCAGACTCTTGGACAGAAACCAAAACAAAAGACAACTGATGGTGAGGTCATCTTGTTCTATTCAAACATGAAGGCGTTGCCAGATTGTTTTGTTTCTATTGATGAAAGTTGGAAAATGCTTTTTTCCCCCATTATTCAATACAGACATGTGCTACAAAAACAGGTAGAATTTAAAAATTAGGTTAAGATACAAATGGGTTTCATTGTGGAATCTTCATTGTTTTCTTTTAAAGATAGGCTGTAGCCCCCATGAAGCCCTGAATAGCCTCAGTTTTTTGATCTTCCTGCCTCAGTCTTGGGCATGCTGCAATTACAGCTTCCAGCTGGCATCTTGACAATCACCTTGTAAAATAAGCCAAGCCGGAATCAGCTAGCTAAGCCATTCCCCACATTCAGCCCCACAAAAATATGATACAATAAATGTTTAAGGTTTAATCTGCAGTATCAAAAATAAATGTTTACTATTATCTTCAACACTGGTTGATTGTGTGGCGATAACTACTAATACAGAAAGATTTGGGAAAATAGGCAGTGATGGTGCACACCTTTAGTCCCAGCACTCAGGAGACAGAGGCAGGCGTTTCTCTGTGAGTTTGAGGTCACCCTGGTCTACAGAGAGAGTTCCAGGACAACCAGGGCTACACAGAGAAACCCTGCTTTAAAATAAAAAAAGAAAAGAAAAGAGATTTGGGGAAATAAAGGTGAAATAGAAGACTGACTCAGGTGTGCGGATACTCTGGATACATGAAGGAACAAAACTCAGACTTAAGAAAAATCTTACAAAGTAGTCAGTAAGATTCAGTTTTATACCAGGTAGACTTCATATAAGACATAATTCACTTTACAATAGTTATTTTCCCCTTTGCTCCAGCATGAAATAAACAATACACTGAATAACCCTCTCCTTTTCCTGTTCTTCCATGTGTGTGCTAATCTACCCACATTTAGGTGCCACTTTGTAATATGTCTCCCCCACCCCCATCTCAACAGGAAATTACCTATGTGGGTCATTTGCAGCACGAGGTTACCAGGGCAACATGACAATGTTTTGTTTATTGTACCCTAGCAGGGTAAGCACAATGCTCCTGAATCACATCCCCAGCCCCAACACCACAGTATGAATCAGCATGAAGATCAAAGAAAGAAGATGGCTGACAGGGCTTTCCTTCCTTGTCTTTAAAAATTCTCCTGGGATGTGAAGGAAGTGTTGAGTGCCCCTCTCTGCACCTGTGATGGCTAATATCCTTTGTCAACTTGACAGGGTTCTAGCTAGAATCACCAAAGAGACAAGCTCTTTGCTCTCTTCCATGTGTCTATGAGGGATTATCTAGATTTTGTTAGTGGAGAGGGGGAAGACACACCCTAGTCCAGGTGGCATTATAGGGTGCAGAGGAACCCTGAGTGAATGTGTGCAGTTGACATGAGAAAGGCAAAGCACCTAACATCCCCCGATCTGGGTGCAAATGCTGGCTGTGTGAGCAGAAAAGCAAGAAAGGAAGTTAACCACCAAGAGGACCAGACATCTCACACTCCACAGCTTCCCCCGCCCCATACTGACTCTGTACCTTTGAACTATGAACCAAAATAAACTCTTCCTTAAGCTGCTTCCTCCCCCAACTCCGCCCCCCCTCCCAACCAGGTGTTTTGTCAGCACAAGAGAATTAGCTAAGTTGCACCAGAAAAGCCAAAGTCTCAGGTGGCCAAGAGTGTAGCTCACTGGTAGAGCACAGGTTCATCATGAACAATGTTTTAAGTCCAATTCCTGGGGTCAAAAAAGCAAAAACAAAACCTCTCAGACCCCAGAACTGTACACTAATAACTGTGTATTAATTTCCTTATAGCTGTCAGGCTGCTTTCAAACTGAGTACACAGAGCTTCAAACCATGAAATCCAATCGTGGGATTTACAGTGCTTCTGCAAACCACCAAACAGCCTTGCCTTTATATTCTCCATCAAACTAGTTTCTATTTAAACATTACTCAATTGACAGAATCTCTATAAACAAATTTTCATAGGGTGGACTACTTTGCTAGGCACTAGAAAAACAAATACAAATAAACTTCAGAGTTCTGCTATGTATTTAGCAAATAGAATGCATTGTAGCAACTACTGCTTTGGAAGTTTGTAGCTCAGTTAGACACACTATAACAGGAATCACTAAACAAGACTGTGTGTGAGCAGCAGAGGCCCGAGATTCTCTGAGAGTGCCCCGGTTCAGTTTTTAACAGAAACCTCCTCACACCAATTGTATGAACTACCCTGTTTTGTGTCCTGGTTTTATTTTTTAATAATTTCAAAACTTCATCATTTTGTGTTGATAAGCTTTATGTCAAAAATTTAAAATCCAAATATGAAGAATAAAGCTAGAAAAAAGTGTTGGACAGCTAGACAAGGTAGCCATAATTTGGAGGATATGAGTTATTGAATATCAATTTTGGTTTGATAGCAATTAAAATAGACTATAAGGGAGTATTGAGCCTGACAAAAGTTAAAGAAAGAAAAAGTTTACATTTGTAAAGTAATTCCAGGGTAAGATCAATGCTGGAGCATTTGACTAACTTGCCTAAAGACCCTGGGTTTGATCTCTAGCACTGCCAAAAGAAGGGAAGAAATGATTCTATGATTCTATTCTAATTATAGGGGTTGTTTTGTTTTGTTTTGTTTTTGAGACAGGGTTTCCCTATGTAGCCTTGAGCTGTTCTGAAACTTCTGTAGACCCAGTTGGCCTCAAACTCAGTGATATGCCTACCTTTGCCTCCTGAGTGCTGGGATTAAATGCATACACCACCGCTGCCCCCCCCCCCGTAGTTATTTCTTAATTTCCTTGCCATTTTCCCCTAACTTTTATGAGACTCCAATTAATGATTATCATTAAGGGTAAGACTTAAAAAGTGTTTTGGGTTTTTTGGTGGAGGAAACGTACTAGAGATTGAACCTAGACCATCACCATTCTAGGCAAGTAGTTTATCATTGAGCCATAGCTTCAAGCCAGCAGTTAAGTTTTTTAGAATATTAAATTCTATGTTTTTGCTCAGGTTTTTTATGTATTTATTTTTAATGTGCATTTTCTTGGTGTTTGGCCTATATGTCTGTCTGTCTGAGGGAGTTGGAGCCACTGGAGGTATAGTTGTGAGCTGTCATGTGAGGGATGGGAATTGATCCTAGGTCCTTTGGAAAAGCAGTCAAAGCTCTTAACCATTGAGCCATCTCTCTCCAGCCCTGTCAGCTGTTGTTTTTTATTTGGGTATCAGGAATTGAATGCTCAGGGCTTTTTTGGTTTTGGGGTTTTGTTTTGTTTTGATCCCCCTTGTGTGCAATGGGAAAGTTATCTAGTAATACATCATTATATCCCTATAGGCTTAGGTTAGCTCATTGGTTTGCTTGGTTTTACTGAGACAAAGTCCCACCACTAGCACAGGCTAGCTTCAAATTTCATAGCTCCGAGCATGCTTCCATTTCCCAAGTGCTGGGATCATGGGCTTGTGCCCACTCTGCCCAGCGTTATATTGAGTTTTAAAATGAGAAATGACAAGGTAGTGCTGTGATCCATGATGTTGTGTGTCTTTTGACAGTCAGGAAAAGGCTCTGTGATTTCTACAGTTTGGGATTAGCTCGCTACTCCAAACACTGAACCACTCACATTGTAACTGTGGTGATTTTGAGACCCTGACAGTTTGGCAGGCTGGCAGTGCTAATAGTCTGTCACTGCAGGGGGGGGGGGCACTCGACCTCCTAGTTAGAGATTTTAAAAAAACTTTTATTGCCAGGCATGGTGACACACGCTTTTAGTCCCAGCACTTGGGAGGCAGAGAGAGGCGAATTTCTGAGTTCGAGGCCAGCCTGGTCTACAGAGTGAGTTCCAGGACAGCCAGGACTACACAGAGAAACCCTGTCTCGAAAACAACTTTTATTAAGGTAGGATGATAATCATCCTGATAAATATTATTCTAATATATTTTCTAGTACTGTTATTTGGGCATAGTATATTCTACACTAAAAATATTTGTAAATGGCAGATAATTTTTTAGAAATGTACTATATATAATATATATATGTGTGTGTATACAATCAAAGTTTATGTATAATATCATATGGTGAATTAAATGAATACAAGATGTGGATCCCATATGTTCTATTATGTTTTGAATTTTGTTTTTTCATGTATTATTATAAACTGTAATCCTTCATACTTCCTACTCTTTTTTAATATTTAAGTACACGCAATTGTTAAACCAAACCAAACCAAACCCAAACAAATAATCCACCAAGCAACAACAAAACTCACAAACCTATTTTTGCACGAATGAAGTCTTGGAGTGGGAATATAGTTCCATATTAGAGCACTTACCTGGCATGCTCAAAGTCCTGAGTTTGATCCCCAGCACTGCAAACTGATTCATGAAAAAAGCTAAATACTAACAAGAACAAACCACACATGCTCTATTGCTTTGTATCAACTTCCAAATTGTGCTCTAAGGACTTAAGGACTTCTAACTTTCCCTTAAAGTTTTTTTTTTAACTTTTAAGTGTGTGTGTGTGTGTGTGTGTGTGTGTGTGTGTGTGTGTGAGAGAGAGAGAGAGAGAGAGGGAGAGAGAGAGAGAGAGAGAGAGAGAGAGCAAGCACATACTGAAGTACCTGAGAATCAAATTTATGACCTCTGGAAGTACAGTACATGTTCTTCCCTCCTGAGCCATCTTTTCAGCCTGGGCTTGCTTTTTTAAAAAAAAAGTTTTTTTAATCTTCTGCTTTAAAATGGTTATATATTGCTTTATTGATTTCTTTAGGGCCTACCCAGAAACATGACCAGGGTTAATTGTCAAGACTTCAGAAGAGAACACTTTTATTTACTTAGTCCTGGCACTTTAAATGTAGATGCGGCTGGTATCAAACTCACAGAGATCAGCTAGAAGCAGATTTTGGCTTCCTGGTTCCAAGGCTACATTCCAGGGTTGCTGCTGCCTGTCCTCAGCACTAATTCTATTGTGTATACTGTTGTGTTTGCTCTTTACAAATCAGGTTGCGGCTATACTGGAGGATGTAGAGATCCAGTTGGAAATGGGAGCTTGGTCCAGTGAGTTCTGAGCCAACTATAATTACAACTCAGAACCCTGTCTCAAACCCCTCCTCGAGTCCCTTGTAATAACTGTCCATCTGCTCCAGGTATGTGAGTATCATGCTTTGCGTATGTGGGTATTTTAATATCAGTGACTGTTTAGCATGGTTCATTCCTCCTGCTGAGCTGACCCTGAAAGATCCTGACAGAATGTAAAAGGACACAGAAGCCCTGAAATTGGCAAGATAGATGTCAGTGTTAGCAGAACTAGCTTCACTGATTTAGAAAAATAGAGGTGCACAATGCTCTGACCACTCCTTGAACCTGTGTGTCTGTCAATGTTTTGACCATTCCTTGACCCATGTGTGTGCCCACTGATGAAGCCCATTGCCAGGTGTTTGTGATATTGGTTGCTGAGAAAGAATCAGAAAATCTCCCCAGCAACCACAGCCCGGCCAATCCTGAGTTGCTACACCTGCACCAGACTCTTTCCTTGTTTCCCTCCTATACCCATTTCTTGAGGAATCAATCATTTTAGAATAGACATTGTTTAGATCTGGAAATCCCCTACTCCCCCCTTCTCCTTTCCCCAATGAGGGCCTATAAAAACTGGGACCTCTTTCCCCTCGAGGTCAACTCCTCTACTGCGTGGGATATGAGTCGTCCCCAGAGCTCTGGCTTTCCCCGAATAAAGCCTCAACAAGCTCGGTCTATCATGAGTTCTTGGGTGTCCGCTATTGTCCTGAGGCCTGAGCGAGGGGCTCCTTTCAGAGTCTTTCAACCCCTTATCATTTTATTCCATTTCCCTAACCGATCTTCCTTCCCAGACTATTGAGTAGCTGGCCAGCCAATCAATTCTCTCTCTCTCTCTCTCTCTCTCTCTCTCTCTCTCTCTCTCTCTCTCTCTCTCTCTCCCCACACACACACACACACACACACACACACACACACACACTTTTGATTTAGCTGCACTTCACCTCACATGACTACTCTTGTGTCTTGGGGTGGGGCTCCATTTGCATCTTATTGAATTTCTTTCACACTCAGTACCTGCATATCTTGTTCTGTTTTGGCACTTATTTACTGGTTACACACACACACACACACACACACACACACACACACACACACACACACACACACACACGGATATATGGATGTATATGTTTGTGTATGGTCACGTGTGCTATGGTATGCATGTGGAGGTCAGAGGACAGCTTGTGTAGTCAGTTCTCTACTATTTGTGGGGAATCTTTCTGGAATAAGCATCAAACATCAATGAGAGTAGAGAAGAGATGTCACCAGTGGATCAAAGCCAGGACAGCTCCTGAAAGGCTTCAATCCTGGATCCAATTTGCATTCTCATTTTATATTCGAAGACCAAAGTGGGACAGGCAAACAAGCAATATTTTACAGAGTGTATGTTGCAGTCAGCAGGTTGTTAAGGGCAACAACCCATTGTTCCAGCTCTTTCTCCATGTCATCATATTTCAGGTAGCCAGTGACATCATGCTTGGCAAACAGGCAGTGCCAGCAGTGCTTTAATAAATCACCAAATGAGCATTTAACAAATGGTCTTTTCTACCTTGTTCTACTTCTCTACCATGTGTGGTCTGGGGATGGAGCTCAGGTTGTCAGACTTGGTGGCCCGTGCCTTTACCAGCTCTCTCTGGTCCCCCGTGTGCCCTATTAAAGGTGAAGTCAAACCATGTCCTTATAAGCAACGTAACTTGGGTATAGTTTTTTCATTCAAGTTAATCACTCTGTCTTGTAGAACTCGTTTCATTTCACTGGTTAGCTATTTGGTGGTAAGCAATTATGTAACATATCTTAAAGTTTTGAGTTCTTTTCTTTCTCTCTTAGACTTTTCCTTTTGGCTAAATGATTTACTCCAGTCATGTTTTGATCGCTTACTATTTTCTGTTCGTCTACTTTAGACTTTTGCTTTATGGTTACTATAGGCTTAAAAAAACCTCAGAGTTTGGTTATAACAAACCAATCTGTATGACAGCAGTATAACTCGAGGAAAGGAAAACTACATTAAACAACAAACCCTACACTTTTGAGATCACTCTTCCTCACTGAACTTTAAATGCTTCATTTCCTATCTTCCTATTTGACTTGTATGCAATGGTTAATCTCAATTGTCAGCTTGGTGAGATCTAGAATTACCTGGGAGATGAACTTCTGGGCGATTGGCTTGATTGGCTTAGTTGAAACAGGAAGACCTATCCACTATGGTGAGAGGGACAGACCATACCTGAGCTGAGATACTAGCCTATACAAAAAAGGACAAAGTGAGCTGAGCCCAGGAATTGGTTGCTTCATACTTTCTGCAGATACAATGTGACAAGCTACTTAAGCTCTTGCTACTTTTAACTGGGAGCCAAAATAAACTATTTTCTAAAGTTGCTTTTTATCAGTGTATTTTTATCACAGCAATAGAAAAAGCAAGACACTCTCATATGCCATTATTTTCTTTTCAGAAACATAACTATGTTATGGAGGCTGGTCTCCAAACTGATAGGCTCAAGCAATCTTTCTGCCTCAGACTCCTTAGTCATTGGGTCTGCCAGGAACAAACTACCCACTTTCCTTGGCTTATAGAATCTTTTTTTTTTTTAATGTAGAATTTTTTTTAAATCTTCTTATTGTTTAATAGTGGTTGGCCTACTGTTTTACAATACTAGAACATTCTGACTTTATCTGTACAGTCACTCTTGCCTGTGAGTTAGTATCTTTCTTTTCTTGTGGTGCTGGGAATCAAACCCAGGTCTTATGCATACTAGGAAGGTGGTCTACTTGACCTAAATTCTTAGCCCCAAAGTCTCTTTTTTCTTTTTCAATCCTGAAGGCTAGCTTTATCTTGGCTGATTTTCCCCCTGTCAGTACTATGTACATCTTAAGTACTTTCTCTTTGCTTATAAGATTTCTGAGAAGTTTGCCATCAGATAAACAGAGACTCTTTATGCTTGTTTCTTTTCTCTTGCAGCTTTGAGAATCTTTATATTTTATACCTTTGAGAGCTTAATTATGACAATGGGGCAAAAGACTGAATTAAAACCTTCCAGTTTTGTACTATGTCATAAAATGTGTTTAATGTAGGCATAGAACACTACATGCAAAGAATGTATGTAAATCTACATATGGTGATGGAATGTATAGTCAAAAAGTTTGGAGACCATTAACCCTAAAAGTCTGTGTCTTGAAAAAACTTTAACCTGGGTGTGGTGACATATGCCTATAATTCCAGTTCTTCAGAGATGGAGGCAGAAAGATCAGGAGTTCAAGGCCAGCCTCAGCTATGTCATGAGTTTGAGCACAGCATGAGCCCAAGAGACTCTGCCTAAAACAAACAAACAAAACATGGCCGAACTTACATACTTTTAAGTAGAGCTCTTTTCTAGGTAAGGTTTTTATACTTCAAACCCAAATGCCCAAACATGAGAAGTCCCTTTTTTCTTTTTAAATATACACATATAAGATATTTTATTTCAAAAAAGCACAAGAACATTATACAAGTTTTTAATTTACATTTTTGCAATAAAAGATATCAATATATGCATCATCTGTATAACTTCATCATGAATGGAATTTGAATCAGTGGTATAAACATGTTGCAGTCACTAAATATAGATCATCATCACAGTGAACCAAAATGCATAGTTGTTATGAAATGACAAATGACCACTAAAAGGTGAACTCACAGCCCATACACTAACAGAATAAATTAATTATACAGATATATGTTTATCTTTACTGTATCATTAAAATCCTTGCCAGCCCCTCACCAATATTAAAAACACAGAGTCAGAGCCATCCCACTAAACCAATTCTTTCATACACTACACTACATAAAGTGACTTGGTTGCTTAAGTAAACTTCTTAGCAGACTTAAATCATTTGTCATGATGAATACTATTAAAGATCCCGTGGGCTGGGGCAGCACTGTGACCTAAGTCTACCTCCAGTGCAGAAACTTCCATCTCAAGAAGCAGAACTGAGTGATGAATTAGGCTCTTTGGCTAGTGCTAGCTAGTCCTCCTAGCAGCTTGAAAGCTTAGCTCCAGGGTTTACAAATTGAATCTAAGAAGGCTAAAAATAAAGTCTTTATCCTTGGCAAATGGGGGCCAGATGACTAAGGCAGAAATGAGCATCTTATGTTGCCTATTCTAGCCCAGATTTCAGAGCTAAACAATCTCTCAAAAAAAAATTATAGAAAAAACAAAGGGCAATGTTCAAATTTCTTAATCATATTGGCAAATGGCACAAGCCAAATACTGAATTTATTGATTTTTGTCTCTTATAATTGCTGTGAACTGTTCATTATAGTTGCATCTAGTTCCTGCTTTCTTCTGAGTAGTATTTATCCAAGTAGGAAATCATGATTGTGAGTCTGGTGCCTGCTCACACCAATTTCTTACTGCAAAACCCACTTTTCATTCCATAAAAATGGCAACAAATTTAGCCCCAAATGTGCATCACTGATCACTTATCAAATGTATTTTTACTTCCTGGTCTTCACTAAACAGAAGGCAGGAAAACACTTAGACACACACATGGCAGCAGTAGCCAAGGGCAAAGGAAGAGACAATCTCCAAACACATCTTTCAACTGCAATATTACCCAATACCACAAAAGCTAAAATAAGTATCAACTGATCTACTCACAAGGTCTTGATATAAAACGGTAAAGCCAAGAATCAAGAGGTCTATGCACAGACTCAGGAGAGCTGCATTATTTATACGCAAGATGGCTCAACCACAGCAGGTTATAACAGGACACACACCTGATTACGTTGCTTTTTTGTTATTGTTGTTTATATTAATCATAAACAGTCGTTTATGAAAGGTTTCACCTAGACATCAAATCAAGGACCTGTTTCTTACAAGCCATAGAAGGTTGCAGAACTGGCTTAAATACAGTGTTCTAATTTCATCTCTTATGACCATTCACTGGGGCAATTTTCTGATTCCCATTCTACAAAGAGTTTGCTTCAAAACAAGAGTTTTCTGAGAGACAATAGGATGGGGCCCCAAGAGACGAGATCTTACTGCAGAAATCTGCCTTAAGAAATGTAACTGATGGAGAACTTGTGACTCCACAGAGCTCCCTGGAATCAGGTGAGGATAACAGGCTTTTGTATAAGGAATGCGTAATGAGCACATTCTCCTGAATCTACTTGAGGTCTATACTGGAAGGATGCTTTCCAGACTAGCACAGCTAGCACTCTCCATAGAGAGATTTAGATCTGTTTCTGACTGAAGCCGTAGGTGGTACAATAAGGATATTTCCTTAAAGAAGAAAGATGTTTACATGTTTTGAAATTTTTAATTGAAAGAAACTGCATAGTTGTGCAATTCCTCTTTAGACCATCACAGGTGATCAGCATCTTTTCAGATCTAACCCAAGCTAAACTACACTCGAGAAACACCAAATACAAAGGTGCAGAGATGTTAGCCAGATGGAGAAATGTCCACAAATGCTTAATGTGACCTCATTAACCAGGTGGGTGATATGAAATGAACTAGGACAGTTATGAAGGGAAAGGAGTTTTCTGGAAATATTAGCAGAAATAGACACTTGGATGAACAAGCATTTCTTTAGTGTTCTAGAACATAAAACATTAATCTATGTCTTGTTTTTCCCTTGAAGCTTATGTTTGATAATTGAAAGCAATATTCCATTAAGGAATATTTTATTAATGTGTGTGAATCTGGACATGGATCAAAAGACCCTCCAATACTTCCCCGTCCTCAGAAAGTTCTCTAGAATTTTAGATCAGTCTTTATTATTGATGTCACTCATGATTGTCTTGAGGCAGAACTGGAGCTCAGAGTAACTGCCAGTTGAATCCAAATAGCATCTGATTAGTCTCCTGGCTCCGAGCAATCTCTTCTATAATGCAGTGCTGTTGCCAGACCAAATGCAGCTTCCGATACCGCTCCCGAGATAAATGAAGTGGGTTTCCTCTCCTTCAGGAAAAAAAAAAAAAAAACAAAGCTGACATCTAAGCTTTAACAGTGCCATCTCTAGTCTTAAATCAGTACACACTACCAAGACATCCCTGCAGCTATGAGCGCAAGCATCAGGACGAGGCCCAGAAACAGGGCAACTCTTCACTGATTACTAAGAACTTGGCACACCACTTAGTTAAGGAAGCAGAAATAGACTATTTGGGAAATCAGGTCTCATACATAATGAACATAATGAGACCTCATTTAAACAGGTTCTAACTTGAAGCAGCTCTGGTCTTTTCTGGTGGATAGCTGAATGAGGTTCTAATGGCTTTCTGTCCTCACAATTTACCCAGCTTCAGTTTATGATTTTGTGTAGGAGGTTAGGTTTGAGGCATAACACTAAGACCTTAAATCATTCTTCTCCTCAGAAATACTTTGTTTTATAACCTTCCCTATGATTCATCTTGCACATGCTTGGTGAACACTTTCTTGGTTTTTGTTTGTGTTTTTTTCTCAGTCTTGTTACAGTGTCCAGGCTGGGTGTGAACAGTGATACTCCAGTGACCTTCCTGCTTCATCCTCCCAGGTAGCAAGAACTCCGTATAGATGTGCATCATCATACCTGGCTTAGCAAATGTTTAAGTAAGTACATTTCTATTCCAGGGTTACCTAGTTTGCAACACTGTGCCAGCTAACACAAAAAGTCTGAAGTCTGTTGAGTACAGTCATAGCGATACCTGGCATCTCAGTCCCTGGAACATCAGATGTCTCAGCAACTTGTCAACTTTCACACTGTTTATCATTAACTTAAAAGTTCCACATTTTTGTACTTTTCTAGAACAACTCAAGATTATCCTCAGTTATTAACTATTTTGTTGTTGCTATTGGTTTTGTTTTTGAGATAAACTCTCACCATGTGGCCCTGGCTGGCCACTATTCAGATCTGATGAATCTTAAATTCAGAGACTCACCTGCACTTGCCTCTTGTGTACTGGAATTAAAAGTGACCTCCACCCTGACCAGCATTAACTACTTTGACCACTCAGTACCTTCCTCTTAAACTTAAAGGCAAGTCAAATGCTGTCTCGATAAAAACAAATCCCTATATAATCCATTAGAGCCCAAGCCCTATCTAGTGAGTCTATTCTTCTGGATGATATTTTAAAAGAATAATAAAGTTTGGGAGAGAACTCTGTCAGTCAAGTGCCTGCCATGCAAACCTGAGGGGCCTGAGTTCAAGGCCCCAAACCTACATAAAAAGTTGATAACATGTGGTACTGACCAGCTACTCAGCCTCCTAGCATCAGGGAACCTGTCTCACTGTCTCACCAGGCCCAGGTGCTAGAAAGTGGGCTCAGTGGTTAAGATACTAACGACTGTCAGAGGACCAAGGTTCAGTTCCCAGCATCCAAATGGCAGCTCACAAACATCAGTAACTCTATTTCTAGAGTTTACGTTTAAAGAACTATTAATATACACATACAATAAAGCAAATAAAATATAAGACAACTGATTAAACCTTCCACTAAAGAAAATCTTACTTTAGCCCTGGGTCTGTTTCTCCATATTCATCCAAGTAAGGGGCTGGGTAGGCACAGCCTCTGGCTTTTCCTTCCACCAGGACCACCCTGCATTCTCGGATTCTGAAAAGTAAATCCAATGTTAGCAAACACTGTTAGATACACATATGCAGATGATAGACATCGAATCAAAGTTAAAGACAAGACATGCTCAGTAAACATTTAATGAAAAGGCAATACAGCCGTGGATGAAAACACTATACTGTGGGGTGTTTTGTTTTGTTTGTTTTTGAAGAAAGGTCTCTCTGTGTAGCCCTGGCTGTCCTGCAACTCGCTCTGTAGACCAGGCTGGCCTCGAAAATCCACCTGCCTCTGCCTCCCAGTGCTGGGATTAAAAGGCGTGCGCCACCACTGCCTGCAATAAACTGTTTTGTCTGAGTAGAAGGAACAAACACTGCTGTTTTTCTTGATGCAATAGAAAAGGATCCATGAGCCAAGTGTGGTGGTGCACGTCTTTCTGAGTTCGAGGCCAGCTTGGTCTACAGATTGAGTTCCAGGACAGCCAGGGCTATACAGAGAAACCCTGTCTCGAAAAACAAAAACAAAAAAAAACCAAAAAAAAACAAAAAAAACAAAAAAAAAAGGATCCGTGGATCTAGAGAAATGGGAAATTAGTAATTCTACCTGGATATACTGAATGGGAGACTGTCCTGTGAGCCATAGGACCCTGGAGAAATGTGGCTGGGCCTATTTTTGCCTTTTCCTAACTTGCTACTTAGGCAGAAGGGGGCTTCAAGGAAGGATAGAGCACCCTCCAGTCTAGAACTGTTAAAGGCTTTCCTAGTTCAAGCCAACCTCCAATAGTACTTTGAGGACACTTGAGATGCTTATTGCAGAGAAATGGTTAAGGACCACAATGAGAAATCATAAGGCAAACAAATTACAAAAAATAGTTGGGATAGACAGACTTATTCCTGTGGCTTCAAGCAAACAAGTGTTTGAGTTTGACTTCTATACCGTTCTTTGCTCTTGTCTCAAAGGTTGCCTTTTTTAAAAAAAGATTTATTTATTTATTTATTTTATGCATATGAGTACCCTGCAACTATACAGATGATTGTGAGCCATCATGTGATTGCTAGGAATTGAACTCAGGACCTCTGCTTGCTCTGGTCCCTCTTGCTCCAGCCCAAAGACTTATTATTATATGTAAGTACACTGGAGCTGTCTTCAGACACACCAGAAGAGGGCGTCAGATCTCATTACGGATGGTTGTGAGCCACCATGTGGTTGCTGGGATTTGAACTCAGTACCTTTGGAAGAGCAGTCAGTGCTTTTACCTGCTAAGCCATCTAACCAGCCCCTCAAAGGTTGATAATATATCTTTAAGCAATGATAATATATCTCACAGTAAGTCTTAAGGGTTTATATAGGCAAAAATTGAATTTCACAGGAAAATGGACAGAAAAAACACAGAAATCAACTTTAAATTTGATTTCTCCCATGCAAGCTATCTTCGTTTATAAATAACTATTGTTCTAAGTAGTCAATCGTTTGTTTAAAGAAGGAAATAAAAACATCTTAAAGAAAGGCAAACATAGGCCTGCACTTGGGGGGCAGGATCTCTGAGAGTTCAAGGCCAGCCTGGTCTATATAGAGAGAACCTGTCTCAAAATAAATAGCTGGGTATGGTGGCCCATGCCTTTAATCCCAGTACTCTGGAGGCAGAAGCAGAAGATATCTGTAAGTTCCAGGCTAGCCTGGGTTACAAAACAAGTTCAAAGACAACCAGAACTACACAGAGAAGTTCTGTCCCAAAAAACCTAAATAAATATACAAGTAAACACACACATAAATAAGGCAGTCTGAAATTAATAATCTGCACATACTTTATAAGCATAAGTTTTAGGATTTCAAGCTTTCCTTTCATATCTAAATATTACACAGAACTGGGGTCACTGATATAAAGCCTATGCCATTAAAGATTTCTCTAACAATGAAGGAAATGTAAACAGAATATTATTTTTTTTTTAAAGAACTACTTATTCTACTGGCATATTCACTCGATACGTGTTTCCAGATGACTCCATACTCACTTTAAGAAAATGCAGACTCCAGCACCACAATGAAGCGCATGAAAAACGCACGCTCCAACCTCTTCCCCATTCACTATTTCTTGGCAACAGATGTTCTGAGAACACAGGATGGCCCCACAGAAAAGACAGAGGACAGGATGCTTTCGCTCATCATCTGCAGACCGTGGACACCTCAACAGGGGAAGACACATTCAGTGTGTTGGAAAACAAGAAGCACATCATGTATCTATTTAGTAATAAAGCCTGTTCCATCACTCACCCTACTCAGCAGAGAAATACAGGAATTTGTATTGCTCTTCCAGAAACTCTTGAGATCACTCTAGCCCCCCCATGCCTGCCTGTAACTACAGCTCCGAGGATCTGGTGCCCTCTGCTGGCCTCCACAGAAATTTGCACACATGAGTCATAGACATACATTAATAATAATAAATAACTCTCCCCCCCCCAAAAATTTTTTTTAACTTAGCTCCACTTAAAGGAGGCCTATGCTACCAGAGAATCTTGCTCCAGGTGACTGGTCAGCACAGCCTCCTGAGCCAGGCTCATCTGTGCTGCCCACTGCTCAGGAATTTTCCTCTAGCTCAACCTCCTATACCAAGTGATGACCCCAGTACCCCCTGCTTGAGCCGGCCTATGCCTGGGAACCTCCTATGCCAGACCTGCCTGCTCTTTACCTTGGTGAGAGAAGTTTCTTACTGAAATGGGTAGTTCACTTAGGGGCTGGTGAAGATGTAAAGACATAATGTCCCATACATTGCTGGTGAGACTGTTAAATGACACAGTGGGTTTGACACTAAAGAAAATCAAACATATGGCCTAGCAAATGACCTATGTATACATTCACATGAAATGAAAATTGTACATTCATCTGGCAGCTTGTATGTGAATGTTTATAGTACATTATTCATAATAGCTAAAAGGAAGAAACAATTTCATAAATATGAATGCCCATCTATGGAAGAAAATATAGACAACTGTGGTCTATATGTATAATAAAAAATATTAACCAAAATAGGAACAAATTTAATACAGCTACAACTTGGATAAGCCATAAAAACATATTGAGTGAAAGAAGACCCAGATTTCTGCTATGATGACACATCCACACAGCTAATCTCACAGAGTGAATCATCAGTGAGGAGGAGGCAAAAAGCCAGGGGCGTGCAAAGGAATCGGTGTTACAACTCCTCTGTAGTGGCGAGAGTTTGGACAGGCAAGAGGCAGTGAACAGTACAGCCTGCAGTAGTTCTGCGACTCTGTCAGTGATGAATGACAGAAGTGTGTACTGTAGCATGGTTTGAGGAAACCGAGTACAATGGATACACAGCAGTCTCTCCTCTTTTTAAAAAGATTTTATTGTACGTATGTGAGTACACTGTTGCTGTCTTCAGACACACCAGAAGAGGGCATCGGATCCCATTACAGATGGTTGTGAGCCACTATGTGGTTGCTGGGAAGTGAACTCAGGACCTCTGAAGAGCAGCTAATGCACTGAACCATCTCTCTAGCCCCTGGCAGTTACTTCTTAAGCAAGCCATACCCAGAAATCTGTGTGTATGTGTGGGGCTCAGAGACAGCTTGAAGGAGACTGTTCTCTGAGACAACAGGCTTGGCAGCTCCTTTACCAGCTGACCCCTCACTGGCCACTTTTTCACAATGAGTTCATTGGTTGTATGGTAGGCCAAATGCAAGTTCAGGAACGTTACAGTCTCTCTCTCTCTCCTCGCACGCACGCACACACGCACGCACGCGCGCACACGTGCACACACACACACACACACACACACACACACACACACACACACACACACACACACACACCCCTTTTCTTCTTACCTAAAGTGAGAAGCCTGATTTAGAAGACAGCTGTAGTCCTCAGGAAGCTCTATCAAACTATTTCTTTTTCTAGGGTACCTAGAGGCATAGTTTAAAAGACAGTGTTATACATAAGTAGGCAGATTAAAACTGAAGAAGGCTTCAGAGCATGCTACATTTACTTATCTATAAACTAAGGTTGAATATATTCCAACCATGGGCAATTCATCAATTTAATGTTTTCAGAAAAAATAAAGAAGAGAAATATTAAATGAACTTCATTAAGACTCAACAGTTTAAAAGATGTTAAATATAAGTATGAAGGAACTGGGCATAATTGTGTACATCTTTATAATCCTAGCATCAAGAGTCAGGCAGATCTGAGTTCAAGACCAGCCTGGTCTACATGGTGACTGTGTGTGTGCATATGTATACATTTATTAAGGAAACTCCCAAAACTCTTGAAGACTAAACAAGATACTGAAGTGAAACAGAATATGTTTAGCACTTGATATTCAGTGGCTAATGTTAGCATCCATTTCCTTTACAAGAGACGGTAAAAGACCCATGTAGTCTAAGGAGGGTCATCTGAGTAACAGGAGATTCTCCCTAGATGAAAATCAATTTATATTTTATAATTAAAAAATACTTTTCTTAAAGATTTATTTATATTATATGTAAGTACATTGTTGCTGTCTTCAGACACACCAGAAGAAGGCATTGGATCCCATTACAGATGGTTGTGAGCCACCATGTGGTTGCTGGGATTTGAACTCAGGACCTTTGGAAGAACAGTCAGTGCTCTTAACCACTGAATCATCTTTCCAGCCCCTAATTAAAAAATATTTTAAGAATATTATTTATTTTATGTATATGGGTTTGCCTACATGTATGTCTGTGCACCATGTGTGTGCTTGCTGCTCAACTTGGTCAGAAGACAAGGTTAGATCCCCTGAAACTAGAGTTATAGGTAGTTGTGAGCTGCCATGTAGGTGCTGGAAATTTAACCCCGGTTCTCTGGAAGAGCAGTATTCTTAACTTCTAAGCCATCTCTAAGCCTTTCACTTATAATTCTTAATTCAGCTAAAAATAATCTTCTCTAAAATTAACCCTGCCTCATTAAGAATTGTCTTATCAGGCATGGCAGCATGCTTGTAACTCTAACAGAGAGGAAACTGAGGCAAGAGGACTTTTTAGTTTGAGGTCAACTTGGGCTACATGCTATATAACAGTTGTAGGCTAGCTGGAATTACACAGTAAGACACAGTCTCAAAAACACCAAACAAACAAAAGAAGAATCTTTTCCTCTTTAAGTTTCCTTTTTCTTTTAATTTTGTAAAGATAGGTCCCATTTTGTAACTTGGGTTGGTTTCAGATTCAATGTGTAGCCCAGGCTGGCCTCAAATAAACAGCAATCCTTCTATCTCCGTCTCTCAAGTATTGGACTACAGGCACACCTACTTTCCTCTTTATATTTCTTTAAGGTATTAGTGGTATATCCTATATATTATTATATTTTGTGCTATAATGTTATATATATATACTATATATAAATCATGCAATGTATATAAAGTATACACATGTATATAACTAACTAAGATTGCCAGTTGCTCATAACCAAAGAGTATATGTGTGTTATCTCCTTTCAATTTCTCAGATTATTTCAGTACCATGCTGTGGAAAGATATTTAAAAGGTACACCATGATATGAAATAAAGAAAAAACTGCATGATAGTACTAGTTGAAAAATATATATTGACATCATAAGCTTTTCTATTTCTCTATATAGCGGTGTCTTTCCTTTCTGGGTACTGACCGGCCGCAGGGCTACTGTTATCAATCACTAACGTTGGGTTGTAGGGAATGCAGCTTATGCATATTTCCTGTAGCTGAACGGAGTTCAAGGGCTGAAGAGAAAATGGTACTAGGAACCAACTCTTGTATCAGTTTACTGAAGCAACTCAATCACATAACAATTAGATAATACACAGAATGTAATATAAGCCAGGCCACAGGCAAACGTGCCATTCTCTTGTTTGCTGTTTAGGGATTTAGGAGGCTGGAAGATATATATAGACACACTCACATGCCAGAGAAGACAGGCTTCAGGGAAAAGGTGGCATTTGGACATGTACTTGAGGGAAAATGTAGATTCGGACAGACCCATAACTCAAGAGAAAAGAGAGCTGAGGAAACTTCTTGTTAGTTTGGAAATAGTCTCATTTCCTTACAAAGCCCAATCTGGCCTGCCACTCATATGCCTCATACCTCAATCTCTCTCTTGGATCACAGCTATGTACCATCATGTACAGCCTAAGAAAAGTTTGTCTTTTTTTTTTCTTTTTTTTTTTGAGATATGCATGGGGTCTAGTTTCTAAGCATATACACAAGAAGGGGAGAAGACTGTCAGATCTATTTATATTGTTATTCTCAAAGGGTGGGGAAACTGATTTATATGAACAGTGTAAACCACCACCTCCTGGCTTTAGTAAACCAGCAGCTCCCAGACACAAGCTCCGTTGCCTTTTGACAGGCAGGTACCAATTCAAGGATGATTCCTCCAGTGGAGCTGGTGGCTTCTGACAATTTAAGAAGGAAGGATAACCATTTCTGAGAAAAAAATCAGTGTAGGAAAAACCTGATATCTGGCGGCAAAGACCAACAGATATCCAGGAAACAGTGAACTGAGAATAAAGGGGACAGGCTAGAATTAAGGCAAACCAGCCAAGCATTTTAGAAACACAGTTCTGGATATATCGAAAAGATTTAAATAGTAAAACCAACCTGACCACAGCACTTTTCTGCTTCAAAGACTTGAGTAAGGCAGGATCTCCACACCACCTGTAAGTGGAGTCAAGAGAGAAGGAGGCTGGTCACAGGCAAACTGCAGTGCACATCAGCTGCTCTCTTCTCTCTAATCCTCTCTGTGTATTTAAGTTTACCTCTTACCCTTTTCTCTCCTTTCCTACTCTCCCAACCCCTTCTAAATCCTTTTTCAAGGATTTGGTTAATTAGTCTTTAGAACAGAAACCATCTACAATTTAAATGAGAGAAATTAATAGCAGGAAGTAGCAATACCAGTAATAATAGGGGCTCTGCATACAGCGTGTGTGGTAGGTATACTTGCCTACTCCCAGGAGAAGTGACAAAGGACCAAGAAGGCCCTTGAGACAAAAGGCCTTTAAAAAAAAGGAAAAAAAAAAGCCTTAACTATTTGCCCCAGTGCAGGTCGGAGGAGTGGGAGGAAAGACGACATCACTGTTGCCCTGGGTTGAGTCACCAGTGGGTAACAGGATTGCAGCAGGCTTTTCTGGTATCAGTAGAGCCACAGTCCCTACTGAAAAGATGTCCTGGGAGGCAGAGAGGTGGCTGGGAACTTTATCCTCCCTTGCTTCCAGCCCCTTGCTTGTGCCTCCCACTGGATCAACTGACAAAGAACAGACCTAAGGCAAGCAGAGCCAGGAAGAGCACAAATGGCAGAAGCTTTCTTCATACTTAAACTAAAATAGCACATCCAAGACTCAGCCACTCCATACTCAGCTGCACTATAAATGAAGTTTGTGTCATTGTAATAAAACAAGTGACGTTAATTCTAAACCATGAATTCTAAAAACAATTCATTTTGATTTTATGAGAGATCACAATGCCCATGAGAACTCAGGAAGCAAAGCAAAAAGCTGGCAGAGAGCCTAGGGTGTGGGACTAGGAGTCCCACGAGGCAGGCTAGCATTCACCCAGCTCTGACGTGGGCATGAGAAGGAAAAGGGACGTAAGGAGGACAGACAAACTCATAGGAGAGTGAGAATTCAGAGTAACACGGTGAAACTGATTGTAAGAACGGTAGGACAGACAGGCATAGGGAGAGGGAACTGGAGTCAGACGCAAACAAGGCGTCAGGATCAGGTGCAGCAGAGTCTTTCTGAAAGGGAGGCACATGCCTCTCTAGTCACTGCAGGGCTAGTTGGCTCTCAGCCACTCTTCTGACATGTGTTCTACCACATTCTCCACAGTTTGACATACAGTTCCAGATTTCACTCTCTTTATCCTTTTACATAAATTCTCATGTACTGAGAAATAGATTCAAATGTGCTACATAATCAAGGGATAACCTTGAACTTCTAACCTCTAGCTTCTACCTCGGGAGTTGTGGGATTTTAGGCACATATGCCATGGTGACTGCTTTATAGGGTGCTGGGTGGAGGCTGAACAGAGACTTCGTGCAGGCTAGGCCAGAACTCTACAAACTGAGCAATACTACAAGCCCCAGTGTGAGCTTGTTAGGTTTCTTTCTTTCTCGAGACGGGGTCTTACTCGGTAGCCTGGGATGGCCAGGAACTCACAGAGCTCTGCCTTCCTCTGCCGACCATGATCAGTCTTTTGATTCTTAATCATGATTCTGTTTATGAGCACTTCCTTCTCCCCACCACATTTTAAGATCGGACCAAAATAATAACTGTACAAGAACCAAGTAAAGTGAACGGGGTGCAGCTGGTCTCAACCCCACTCCTTAAGTGCGTGCACTGAGAATCTCTGTACGCTCCTGCCTCTTGCAGCCAATGTTAATCTACTGAAAAGCTTAGAGAATAATAGTAATTTTAAAATTTTTGAAACTAAGAGAAAGGCATTGATTATGGTCCCCATTTGTAATTCCAGCATTTAGAAGGCAGCTGAAAGAGAAACAGGAGTTCAAGGCCACCCTTAGTTACATAGTGAGTCTTAGACCAATCTGGGCTCTATTAGACCCTGTCTTAAAAACATAAAAGCAAATGTTTCACATTGATCCCTGGAGGAGTCTGAGGATGAACAGAGTTTGGGGTTAACACAGCAAAATCCTGTATCAAAACCAATCAAAAGTTTAAGATAAACATAAAAAAATTCAAACTAGATAAAAGCCATCATTACATTTGCCCCCATAGTACCTCTGTAGTAAGGGCCTTATGGTATCCCAATATTCCTGGAAAAGCAGGAACAAATTTGTGGGTAAAGATAGATAGCTACAGAGTGCACTGAATTCTCCTTCAGCAGAATCTGCAAGAAATATCAAGATATATTTGATGAGCACATTATTCTGATCTACAGTGTTAAAGGAGCTCTTCATTATTTATACTCATTTCTATCTGCTCCATAAAACAGTGGGTGGCAAGTAAGCCACAGTGATCCTTTTATAAAACGAATGTGAGTCACCCCATCAGATGGCTCCTATGACTATCACTTAGTATACAATACAAAGTCTCTTCTTCTGGGGTTAGTATGTGGAGACAGGTGGTACTTTGCTGATGATACAACCCAGGGACTGGATTGGTGAGGTGCTCTACTGAGTTCGACCCTAGCTCACAAAGGCTTTATTGTGGCATAAATGCCCAGATAAAATGCATACATCTGGCTACCTCCTGGACCTTCCTGCGCAGGAGGTTTCCAGCTGGAATCAAATCTTCACTGTTCTCTTACTATGCCAAGCAATACCTTACATTGAAAGGCTCTTCACCTCTCTGTCAGCTGAGCTCCTTCTATGCTGCTCTTTGTTTAATTCTCCTTGGAGAAAAGTCTTCCTTGACTACCTATGTCCTTGAGTCCTGACCCTGGCTGTGATCAGCTTTACTTTGCAGGACTCATTACCATTTGGTATTATACCTTGCATATTTAAGCTTTGCTTAGATTTGCCTGAATCCTAAAAAAGAAAATACTTTATTTTTTTATGACAGCTTTGGATAAGTACATGAACTTGCTGTGTGTGGCAGCACACAGAAATTACTTGGAGAGTAGCATTCTATTTTATAGAGAACCCTGACAAAGGTTGACCACACCTATTGAACTGAATTCAAGATAAGGATGTTAACAGCTGGTAAAGGTGACCCCATTTATGTATCCTCAAGGGACAAAATGATCCTCTGGATAATTCTGGGCAATTTAAAAAAATCAAACAAATACTCTGACTCTCACAAAGAGGACATAGTATGTAAGGAAGCCTTCTCTATTTTTGTCTAGATTTAGAAATAAGTAAAAGAACAAGAAATGATACTGTTAGTAAATGCAGGTTTTTGATGTTCAGAAGGCCTTTTTGATCATTATTTTATCCATTAGTATAGCTATGTATTCAAAATCCAAAGTCAAGTATATAATAAAGTCACCTTCCTGTCTGAATAGTTCTTTTCCATAAAGGTAACAAACATCTCTAATTTTCTATATATCCTTCAGTTAATAGTCTTCATATATGTAGTTTATTTTATTTTTGAGGCAAGTTCTCACAATATAGCCTTAGGAAGCCTGGACCTCCCTATGGAAACCAATCTGCTTCAAACTAATAGAAGTCAGCCTGCCTCTGCCTCCTGGGTACCGGGATTAAATTGTATGCCACTACATTCAGCTTGCACATATGTATGTTTAAAAAAAATTGTATGCATGCCTGTGTATGTACACATGTACATGTGTGTATGTATTGCTTTCACATGGAGGCCAGAGGACAATTTTTAGGAGACAAGTTCTTTCTCTTCACTTTGTTAAGCCAGGTCTGTCTTGTTTCTGTTGCTAGCTGGGCCACAGCCTTCAGGGTGCTTCTCCTGTCTCTGCTCCCATTTCTTCATAGAAATGCTATGATTACAGTTGCTTGCCACCACATCTGGATTTAAAATTTTTATTTACTTTTTATATTTTCTTATTTACTGGGGGAGGGGAAGGGCATGACTATATACAGTGTGCATGTTGTGGGTTTGAGAACAACTTGTAAGAGTTAGTCTACCCTTCTTCTGTGTGGGTTCTAGGGAGTAAACTTATGCTGTCAGGCTCGGCAACAAGTACCTTAGCCAGGGAGCTATCATGCTGTCTGCCCTACACTCAGCCTATTCTGTGAGGAGTGGGGATTGAACTCGGGTCATCATGCTTGAACAGCTCGCACCACTGTCTGCCCCATGCTCTCCCTCCCTGGCTTGCAGGTGCTCTAAAAACACAGGATTTAACTATGCACACTCAGGAACCACCAGGAGGATCTGTGGCTTATGAAAGCAAACTAGATTTTGGCCTCACTTTTAATTTGAACTCGCCCTGGGCAGGGGACCTGGGTTCAGCATGAACACAGACGATGGGTAGGGCAGGGGCGGTTCCACTGTTCTCTCTGTCAGTGAAGACAAGTCTCCATTCGCTGTCTGATTTCAGTCTTCTACTTACTGGCAAACAGTTCTTCAGGCGGAGCTACTCCAAGTAAATAGTGGAAAAGCAGTGCAGCACAGCGGAGGTAAGGGGTGATGCCGTTCCTCAGGGAGAGCCACAGGTACCAGCCGGGAGCACCGCACCCAGCGAGGCTAGGATTCCAGAACAGAACATTTACCAGACTGGAACTAGAGTTTAAACACGACCCCTGATAAAATCACATCTGGTTAATGACTTAGTTTCTAAGCATTTTTTTAAAAAAGTATTCAGTTAGCCAATAGTTTTTATGTCCACCTGACAGCGACACTAAAGCCCTCAGCACTAGGCAAAGACTCTCCAAGGGCTAAACCCAGCCTCTACCAGGGAGACTTTGAAAAGCGATCAGCACATTCTCTTTCCTTAGGTAAGGATAAAAACAAAGCAGAACTAAACAAAAGTCAATTAAAAAAACAAAAACACAAACAAAGCATTTTAAAGTATCTTGACTCACACAAGATTCTCCCTGCAACATACAGCAAGGCTTATAAGCTTTCATTTCGCCCCATTGTCACTGAGATAAAAACCAAAACCAAACCCTCTTCACCGTTGCAATGAAATAAGAAGAAAAACTTAATAAAGTGACAGGATTTCCTAAAAAAAAAAAAAGAGTATGTTCCTAGTGCCTATATAAACCCTGACAGTAATCTGTGGGATAACGAGATGACTGCAATGGTCAAACTTAAATAATTCAAACTATGGCTTTCAACTAACAATAGCATGTCAACATTATTGGTTCTACCGGTTTTAACAAACGAATCACCAAAATACAAAACTGTGTACAGGGAAATAAAAGTGAACATTTTTTTTTTCAAGACAGGGTTTCTCTGTGTAGCCCTGGCTGTCCTGGAACTCACTTTGTAGACCAGGCTGGCCTCGAACTCAGAAATCCGCCTGCCTCTGCCTCCCGAGTGCTGGGATTAAAGGCGTGTGCCACCACACCCGGCAAAAGTGAACATTTTAATTCTCTGCTCAATTTCCTTGTAAACTTAAATTGGCTGTATATATTATATATAGTGATTATACAGTATATGCAGATTAAAATATAAATGCAAAATTAGTTCCCACATTAATAATTAAAATTTTCAAAAGCTTTTAACTATTTACATATATCAAGGTATAATCACTATAACAAGGCAACTTATTTTCTACTTTTATCTAAAACAAACAGTTCTAATCTACAACATTTTACTTCAAGGTAAAAATCAAAGTACATTTTCTTTACTATAAGCCTATCCTTAGCTGATTTTAAAACAAGAATTCAGGGCTGGTGAGATGGCTCAGTGGGTAAGAGCACCGGACTGTTCTTCCGAAGGTCCGGAGTTCAAATCCCAGATCTGTTACAGATGGTGGCTCACAACCATCTGTAACAAGATCTGACGCCCTCTTCTGGAGTGTCTGAAGACAGCTACAGTGTACTTACATATAATAAATAAATAAATCTTAAAAACAAAAACAAAAACCAAAAACCAAGAATTCAAATGGCTGAGAGGAACACTGCCAAACTTTTGAACAAGGACCTGGACTGACTGAGGGGCGCCCAGGCCAAGCGAGCAGCCAGGGTCTGCTACTCACCCGTCTGTGTGCTGCGACACTTCCACAAAGAAAGCAGATGCACAGCGAGCCTCCTCACTATCCTCTTCACCCTCAGCAAGCGGCGGCCCTGAAGACAGATCTGCAGGGCAGATTGAAACATTTGCTCCCTGCTAGAGAGGTCAAAGACACCACAAGAAAACCTACAGAAAGCTAACCTGGGTCCATAGGGGCTCACCGAGACTGAACCACCAACCAGAGAGCATGGATGGGACGGACCTAGGCACCCACACATAAGTAACCGATGTGCAGCCGGGTCTTCATGTGGGACCCCTAATAGCAGAAGCAGGGCTCTCTCTGACTTTGTTTGCCTGCCTTATCTCCCTTTCCCCTGACTGGGCTGCCCTGTCTAGCCTCAATAGAAGAATTAGTTCTACTGCAATTTGATAAGCCAAAGTGGGTTGATATCCATGGGAGGCCTCTTCTCTCAGGAAAAAATGATGAGAGAGTGTGTGCGTGCATGTGTGTGTGTGTGTGTGTGTGTGTGTGTGTGTGTGTGTGTGTGTGTGTGTGTGTGTGTAGGAGGTCGGGGGGGGGGGATTGGGAGGACAGGAGGGAGGGGAAGCTGTAATCTGTATGTAAAGTAAATAAATTAATAAAAAAGTAGACCTAGTTAGTCCTCGTCCCCAAAGAGTCTGCTCCCTAACCAGTGTGTTAACCTCAGATTCATGATT
Source organism: Mus musculus (assembly GCF_000001635.26). Taxonomy (NCBI): domain Eukaryota; kingdom Metazoa; phylum Chordata; class Mammalia; order Rodentia; family Muridae; genus Mus; species Mus musculus. The sequence goes on from NC_000068.7 coordinate 120,877,651, forward strand.
CCAGAGCGTCCCTCTAACTGCTCTGTTTTTTACATTAAACCCCTCAGCTTTAGGCTTACTATGGAAATGGAGATAAAGATGACTGCCTTGCAGTTTCCTATGACAGATTGTTAGGGCACATTTCAATAGTTATTGTTTTCAAATTGCCTATGTATTGATGCATTTGAAAGGTCATAAAGTTTCGCTGAATGATTTGACATCATATTGCTTTTCATTTTCCAAGTAAAATCTAAAGGCATACTTGATCTTTAAAAGTTGCCAACAGGGTTGGTAGAATAGCTCAGTAGGGAAAGGCACGGTAGGTAAATGCTGACAACCTAAATTCAGTACCCAGAACCCAGACAGTAGAGGGAGAAAACTGACTCCTCTACTTGGCTTGACCTCCACATGCTCATGATGGCACAGGCTCCCTTCCTCCACAAGTAAATAAATAAACGGATACAATAATCTACTCAGTTGGAAACATACTGAGTTTGCATTAACTTTTCCCCAATCGAGTTAGATCCGAGTGACGTGTTGTTCAGTGGTGGAGTGCATCCTAACATGTCCTAGAACCTGGGTTCAATCCTCAACAGCATACATACAAATAAAACCACAATAATTTTTAAATTATGATATGTATGTCTGCATGTAAATTTGTATACATGAACTCACAGAGGGTGAGGGCAGGGGAGGCAAAGTGAGTTTTACATATAATGAAATGAGTTCAAGCAAGCCTTTTGAAGAGTTTGACAAATGCATATATGTAATGAGATTATTGGTTTGTTTGTTTATCAATGAACTGAGCAGAGAAGGAGATAAAGTACCTGTCACTCAAGCATGAAAACCTGTGTTCTGATTCCCAGCACACACGTATGTAAAAGCTGGGCACGGCTACTCACATAGGGTGAACAGAAACAGGCAGATCCCCAGAACTTATTGGCTATCTAACCCAGCTTAACCAATGAGCTCCCAGTTCACTGAGAAACCCTGCCTCAAACACTAAGATAGCGAGTGATTAAAGACACCTAACATTGACCTCTGGCCTCCGCAGGCAGGTAAACACTCACACAAATGTGAATACAATAAATATATACACACGTAAATCAGTAAAAGTCACTGAACTGGAGACGTTTCAGATTCATAGCAAAACTGAGCACAAAATATAGAATTCTATATATTTCAGATCCTATACATAGAGAACTCCTATTTCTCAATATCCAACATTGTCCATTTTGCGTGTATTATTGACAATTATTTTGACCAAAAGTTCATACTGACAAACTGATTCTAAAGTCTAAGCCCAAAGTCATGCCTCATGCCTGTAACCTATCACTGAGAGCATAAAATAGGAGGATTGCCAAGAGTTCAAAGACAACCTGGGGCTATATAATGAGTCCCAAAACAGCCTGACCTAGAGTGAAACTGTTTTTAAAAAGTGGTGCCTGGGGGCAGTGGTTAGGAGAGCTCACTAAGCTTCAGAGGACCTAAATTTAGTTTCCAGAACTTACTTTAGGCAACTCATAACTTCCTGTAACTATAACTCCAAACGATCTGATGCCTCTGGCCTATGCAGGCACTTGCATTTAGAATGCAAACTCATAAAATTAAAAATAATAAAACTGAGTCTTTGAAAACAGTTTATGCAGAGAGGCAAGAGTCAGAGAAGAGCCAGTTCAGTATTGAAAGAGTAAAATGGTGCTGTAAGGCTGACCTCACCGACTCAAGACTAAAGTTTACTAAGGTTCGCTCTTGCACTCTGCATCCTACTGGTTTGGATAGCATATATACATCTATTATACAGACTAGCTTCACCATCTCTGTGCTTTTCCTACCTTACCCATGCACATCACTGTTCTGGTCACATTACCTCCAGTTTCATCTTCCCCAGAATGCCCAGAAGTTGGACCCATAAGTATCTTTCACACTGGCTTCTCTCACTTAGTATATACACTCAAATCTCCTCTATGCACTTTCAGGACTGGAGAGTTCATTTCTTCTTTGAACCAATAACAGTCCACTGTCTAGATGTACCACAAATTATTTATCAATCAACTAATGGCTACCCTGATTGCTTCCAAGCTTTCTCTATTATCTTATGGCAAATGTATACTTTTTGCAGATTCTCTGTAAAAATGAAACATGTAGTACTCAGGGTGGTCAGCAGAGGGAGGCGGACCCTCGAGAACTGGAGTTACAGTTGTGAACTGCCATGTAGGTGCTGAGAATTGAACCTGGGTCCTATGGAGGAGAGGCCAGTGCTGTTAACCACTGGTCTATCTTTCTAGCCCCCTTTAACAGGTTTTTTCTTTTCTTTTTTTCTCTTAAAATCTTATTTTTCTTTAAATTTCCTGAACTTTCAGCATTTTTTATTGATCACTGTTATCCAGAACCAGACTTTATTTATTGTTCACTTGTTTTACATCTACACATGTGTTTTACATGTACACATATGTTTTACATCTACACATGTGTTTTACATGTACACATAAGATATATAGTATGTAAGGAAGTCAAAAGCTGATACTGAAAGGTCTTCCTTGATCACTTTCCATCTATTTATTTATTTCTTGAGGCAGAGTCTCTCTGGAGCTTGGAATTCCACTCAGTTTAGGAAGTCAGCTTGCTCCAGGGATCCCCGCCTCAGCCTCCTGAGTGTGGTAGCACCAGCCCTGTCTAGCTTCTGGGTGGGCTCTGGTCCTCAGGCTTGCACAGCAAGTACTTTACATACTGAGCCACTGCCTAGCACTTCATGGCTATTAATGACTTGACTCTAAAAGGATAATCTGATAATGTTATAGTCATGTAATTCAAGTCTTAATTCACAAATGTTTAATGAGCACTTATTGTGGAGAACAAAGATTGCCAGATACTTGATGCTAAGGGAAATGGTTTTCAAATGTATTTGTTCTCTCTAATCAGAAAACACATGTGCAGAAGGAGAAACTGGGCAAGGAGTAGAATGAGTTACAGATAACCACGACATCAAGTAGCCTATGGCAGTGCAACAAGGTAAGAAACACGCTATCACTGGGACTGAAAAAACGGTTCCTGAAAGGCTTGGCAAAAGGCAGAGTGTATGTGGGTAGAAATAACCCTGGAGAGACTTTGACAATGAAACATTTGGAAGACAAGGAGAAAAACAGGTCCTAACAGTCCACCTACATATCTGGAAAGTAGCTGGAAATTAGACAATCAAATATCTTGAGCTAATTACCCTTTCACAACTTATTCTGCCTTTACCTATTTAAGTAACATTTGGTAAGAAATATATGAATAAATAACACATGACATAACACAAGACTTAGAAACACATAGCATGATTAATCACAAATAGAATCCATTCTGCCAGTACAGCACAGGCAAATATTACTTACAGTCATCTAAGACGGGAGCTTTACCTGTATCTGTTGTAAGGAGTATCTGAAGCATGTGCGCCATGGTGATCAGATGGAAGAGATAGAGGTGGTTATATGAAGAACTAAGTGGTGACGGCTGCAGATCCACGGTGTCATCCCAATACAAGGATGGGAACGCTAAGACTGCGCCGACCTATAAAGGGGAATGGACAGCAACAGGTTAACTGAGAAAGGCCACGACAAACCAACTTCCTAACTAACTGTAAAGGGGACAAAATGATGCAGTTTGTAGTTATTTTGTTTTGAAATAACCACCATACTTTTCCTGGTGATATTCAACAAAATATCTTAGATTGTAATTATAATGTACCATAACTGGTGAGCAAAGTATCACTAAGTGATCACTAAGTATCCCTTTGTCGAGTCTACCTATTGTAGGTAGGCCTAAGTAGTAGTTCTTTGCTAAGTAGGCCTGAAAATTCTATATTATAAATACTTGGATGTTCTTAAAAGACACTGACACACAGGCCTCATTCCAATCCAACAAAATCAGACTCTGAGGCAAGGCCCAATTGTTAGGATTCTTTTTAAGATTCCTCAGGGATTCCAAAAGAGAGTCAGGATAGACAGCTACTGAGTACAGACTTGGGTTATGAGGTACAAATGGGGTGGTGGTGGGATTGGCTAACTCGATAGCCACAAAATCCATGGTTTTCAACCTTACCACTGTTCTTCACTGAGCTAGGTTTAAAAGAATAAGATTATTGCATGGATAGAAAAGTTGCATAAAACTCCCAAGAGTTGCCACCTCTCCATGGGTGGTTTAAGGAAGCTGCCATGTGCTTATGGCCTGGTCTCTATCAGTAGATAATTAATAATTATATTTAATTTATAGCTTCCATGGTAATTCACTGCATATGATATAAACAAGTTTAAAAAAAGGGAGTGGGGAAGACCCATAACAGAATTAGAAAAAGTTTATTTTTATGTATATTATCAAATATAAACGAACTACAAGACCAATTATAAATTAAAAAATCAACTTGCTTTCGTTTTAAAAATAATTTTGATGTTTCAGTGAAATCTGTATTTGTAAAAGAATGGATAACACATCAAAAGTAACACCTTGAACATCAAAACTTTATTATTTTGAACAGTAAACATGAATTTAAGTAAGGAAACCATGAAATTATAAGCTTGGTGACTCCAAAGTCATTCTACTGAACACTCACCAGAACATGGAAGAGATCCACGGACAGAAGGCCTGGTGTATTTTCTGATTGCAGGTTAGGAAGAATAACTAAAACAAAATTAATATAATTCAGTCAGTGAAGCAGTGATGTGCAGTGGGGTAGAGGACAGAGACAAGTGCACCACACTTTTAACATATGGTTGTCCCTTTCTGCGAGCGCTCCATAGCCTCAGTAACAGTGTCAGGCCTTGGGGCCTTCCCTTGAGCTAGATCCCACTGTGGGCCTGTAGCTGGACCTTCTTTTCCTCAGGCTCCTCTCCATTTCCATCCCTCTAATTCTTTCAGACAGGAGCAGTTATGGGTCAGAGGTGTGATTGTAGGATGGCAACCCCATCCCTCACTTGATGTCCTGTCTTCCTGCTGAAGGTGGGCTCTATAAGTTCCCTCTCCCTACTGTCAGGCATTTCATCTAAGGTCCCTCTCTTTGAGCCCAAGAGTCTTTCACCTCCCAGGTCTCTGGTGCATTCTGGAGGGTTCCCCACCCCAACATTCTGTTTCCTGAGGTTGCCTGTTTACATTCTTTCTGCTGGCCCTTAGGGCTTCAGTCCTTTTTCCTCACCCAATACCAGATCAGGTTCCCCTCCCCGACCCCTATCCCATGTCCACTTTCCCTCCCAGGTCCCTCCCTCCCTCTCCCCTTTGATATTTCTCAAACACTGGATCACCAAACAGGCACCACACACCTACAGTAGAGGACTGCTGGGTCTCTGCTCATTCAGAGATGATGCACCCAACCCTCAAGAGACTGGAGGCCCCAGGGAGTTAGAGGTCAGGTGGGGTGGGGCATACACATGGAGACAGAGGGGTGGGCAGGAGGTATGAGAGGTGGAAGTCAGAGGGTGGATCGGGTAGGGGGAATAAAATATGGAGTGTAAAAAAACTAATTAACTATTAAAAAACTAATTTAAAAAGAAAAAAAGAAGTAAACCATGGGGAAAAAAGATATGGTTGTAATAATAACAAGGAAATGTAACAGAATAAAGGGTCACTAGAAAGTCTTATATATAGCTTCAGAGTTGGAAGATAAGATTTAGAAGAAAAACCTGAAATAGATTAGAAACAAGGGTGCGCGCTTATCACTTGTGAGGCTCTGATCTACTCCCTAGCAGCCCCACCTTCCATGTCTGAGCGCTGAGTGCCTGACTCGCTTTGTGTACAGGTGACTGAAGCCAGTGCTGGATGTGCTAAGCCAGAGCTGTGCCTGATCTAGCTCCTGCCGCAGAGGAATGGCTTTTATAGAAACATTTCCTCTATCAATTTCCACCAACATTCCTTCCTTCCTTCCTTCCTTCCTTCCTTCCTTCCTTCCTTCCTTCCTTCCTTCCTTCCTTCCTTCCTTTTTCTTTCTTTCTTTTTTTTTTTTTTTTTTTGGTGTTTTGAGACAGGGTTTCTCTGTGTAGCCCTGGCTGTCTTGGAACACACTTTGTAGACCAGGCTGGCCTCTAACTCAGAAATCCGCCTGCCTCTGCCTCCCGAGTGCTGGGATTAAAGGCGTGTGCCACCACTGCCCGGCTTTTTTTTTTTTAAAGATTTATTTATTTATTTATTTATTTATTTATTTATTTATTTATTTATTTATTTATTTAATGTATGTGAGTACACTGTAGCTGTGCAGATGGTGTGAGCCTTCATGTGGTTGTTGGGAATTGAATTGTTTTAGGATCTCTGCTTGCTCCGGTCAAACCCGCTTGCTCAGTCCCTGCTTGCTCCAGCCCAAAGATTCATTTATTATTATATATAAGTACACTGTAGCTGTCTTCAGACACACCAGAAGAGGGCGTCAGATCTCATTACGGGTGGTTATGAGCTACCATGTGGTTGCTGGGATTTGAACTCAGGACCTTCGGAAGAGCAGTCAGTGCTCTCACCTGCTGAGCCATCTCCCCAGCCCTCCACCAACATTTAAATGTTTTGTAATATATAGTATGTGAACAGATTAAGGATGGTGAACAGGGAGACCTTGCAGTGGAAAAGAGGACACAGAAAACCTTCCTGCATACTGCTCAGTGGTTAAGAGCAATGGATGGTTTTCCAGAGAACTTGGGTTCAATGCCCAGCACCCACATGTCAGCTTACAAATGTCTGTAATTTCAGTTGTAAGGGATCTGACACCCTCACACAGACATATATGTAGGCAAACTACCAGTGCACATTAATATAAACAAACAAACAAACAAACAAATTAAAGAAAAGGAAACAAAATCCATTTAAGAAAAAAATCTTCCTATACAGAATTATATTATATAGATTATATTGGGAGGAAGTATAGATAGACTGAATATGATATACATTTATGAAAATATCTCTTACTCTCAAAGAAACTGAAATTTTAACTAGACTTAACAACCAACTTAAGAATATACTTTGGGTTCACTTAGGACTTGGCTTAGCATCCTGCCTGTCTATTTTCTGCCTGAGAGAGCAGTGTTAACCGGCCTCACTAGCATTGGCTTTTCCTTTACAACCAAAGCTAATTAATGCATTATGTAACTTCCATGCCCCTGACCCAGACAGCAATACAATTGTGTAAATATATGTGTGTCATGAATTAATTTAAAACAGCAAACAAGTTGAAAGTGCCCTTATGCAACAAATATCCACCATAAATGTTGGAAATGGCATGTTGATATTGCTTGATAACAGGATGTTTGCAGTACCATGTGCTCTGGGGGCATTTGGAGGTAAACATCTCTTGTAAAACTCAGTATTACAAGACTAAAGTATCCCTTATTCATCCTCCATACCATGTTTTCTGTACTCTTTATTAGGAAAAAGACACAGAGTAAAAGAGACAGATATTAGGTAGGCATAGACAGACAAGTCAGAAAACATAAGCTACAGGCAAATTGAAGACACAGGGAGAGAAGTGGAGAATTCTACTTGGGCTCAATTTTGGTTAAATTAATCCCAGGGGAAGTGCTGAATTTCCTTTCTTTGTGTGACAGTGGCACATTTTAGTGCCTCTGGGGATACCATTAAGTGGGTTTAATTGACAAATACTACAAAGTATTATCTCTTAAATTTGATCAGTCTCTAATGAAAACTAGGGAGGAAAATGTCTGGCAAGGAACTGAGATCAAGGAGTTAAGGCATTGCTATGCAGCCCAGGCTGGTCTGGGAACTAAAAATGTTCCTATTCAACCTCATAAGTGCTAGAACTACAGGTATGAGCCATCATGCCTGACTAAAAACAGTTTTGTATATAAAAACAAGAAAACAAATTGCATGGTTTTACTTTTATCTGTGTGTATAGGTGTGTGCAGAGGAGATATGGAAGCCAGAGGCCAACCTTGGATGTCCTAAGGTGCTGTCCACCCTGTTTTTCTGAACTAGGATGTCTCATCTGGTCCTATGGCTCACCAATTAGGCTAGGTTTGCGGGCCAGCCAGCACCTTGAATCTGCTTGTCTCTGTCTTATTGGTGCTGGTATGAAATTTCCATACCACAATGCCTAATTTTTATGTAGGTGTTGGAGAACAAAATCAGGTCCTCATATTTGCTTGGTAAGTATTCTACTAACTGAGCCACTACAACTATTGTTTTAAATTTTTAAAATTTATTTCAGTGTGCATGTGTGTACGTACAAGTGTATGCACATGCTTGTAGGTATATTCATCTGTGTGTAAAGGCAGAGGCCAGAAAAGGATGTATGATCTCTTCTTCTATCAATCTCTGCCTATTCCTTTGAGACAGTTTCCATCTCAACCGAGGGCTAACATTTTCTTGGCTCACCTGGACCAGCAAACCCCAGTGATTTTCTTGTCTCCACTCCTATCCCATCCTCACCCCCAAAGCTGGAGATACAGATATCCGAGGCATGCTTGGCTTGTTACTTGGGTACTGGTATGTAAGCTCCACTCTTCATGATAGCAGAGCAGTCTTAACCATTGGGCCATCTCTCCAGCCTCAACAAAAACTAAGGATAAAAAGTTTCTCCTCTGACTAATTTCTTATATTTTTGGTTGTGGGCCTAGCCTTTAATGGCTGAGCCATCTCTCCAGCCCTCATACTAATTTCTTAACCTCAACTTCAATATTCTAAGTAAGTAGCATAAATATTATGATTTTTGGATACAAGACTGAAATAGGTTCTCATATTGGCTATTTGTTACAGGGAAGCAGTTTAACTTTTCTAAGTCTACAGTATTTACAGATTGCTGAGGAATTTATTAACAGACTTTTGAAGGATTTATATTAGGTGTGGCATATAATAACCATGAAGTGTTCTTTTTATGCTCTATCTTAAACTAAAATGATCACAGGCTTTTGTGACTAACAGGCTGAGTGTCTGTGGTGGTTTGAATGTACTTGGCCCATGGGAAGTGGCACTGTTAGAAGGTGTGGCCTTGTGGGAGGAAGTAAACCTTTATCGGGGTGGGCTTTGAGGTTCTGTGCTCAAGGTGCCAAAGAGAGCCTCCTCCTGACTGTCTGCAGAGGTCAGTTTCCTTCTGGCTGCTTTTGGATCAAGATGTACAACTCTCAGCTCCTTCTCCAGCACCATGTCTGCCTGCATGCTGCTGTGCTTCCTGCCATGATAACTGACTGAACCTCTGAAACTGTAAGGCAGCCCCAGTTAAATGTTTGCCTTTATAAGAGTTGCCTTGGTCATGGCTTCTCTTCACAGCAATGAAACCCCGACTAAGCCAGTGTCCTTGACAAGTCATTTGCAATCTCTAGGTCTCATTTCTTTGTGTTAAAATTTTTCACTGGGTAGTGGTGGTGCATGTCTCTAATCCCAGGACTCAGAAGGCAGAGGTAGGGGGACCTCTGTGACTTTGAGGCCAGCCTGGTCTACAGAGTGAATTACAGGACAGCCAGGACAGAAAAACCCTGTCTCAAAAAATTTTTTTTTAATCTTTTTTTCGGGGCTGGTGAGATGGCTCAGTGGGTAAGAGCACTTGACTGCTCTTCCGAAGGTCCGGAGTTCAAATCCCAGCAACCACATGGTGGCTCACAAACATCTGTAACGAGATCTGACTCCCTCTTCTGGAGTGTCTGAAGACAGCTACAGTGTACTTACATATAATAAATAAATCTAAAAAAATTAAATGAATAAAATAAAATTAATAAAAAAAATTTTTTCAGCAACACTTAAAAAAATAAGAAAAAAAAGATTTATTTATTGATTGATTGATTGATTTAATGTGTATGAGTACACCATTGGTCTCTTCAGACACACCAGACCCCATTACAGATGGTTGTGAGCTACTATGAGGTTGCTGGGAATTGAACTCAGGACCTTTGGAAGAGCAGTCAGTTCTCTTAACCCCTGAGCCATCTCTCCAGCCCTCAGCAACACTTCTGATAATGCAGTCAGTAGCATTATCTATATACCTATCTTATTTTCTTTCTGGGATTACAAACTGCTTTACGGTCAGGACATTTAAATAATGTCCTAATCCCAGTCCTGAGATTTGTTCCTTTCAGTGACTGGAATACTCTCTCTCATCATCAAATTTTTCTTACAAGCAGTTCTAAAACTTTACCCCAAAGTTACTATAAATATTTACTTTAAAATTTCTTTGAAGAGTGGAGTGTGGTTAGCACAATCTTAGTCCTTGGCAACCCGTGACAGGAAGATGACAGGAAGTTTGAGTTCCAGGCCAACCAGAGCTACAAACTGAGATCCTGTCTCAAAAATAAAATTAAACTCCATTAGAGCGACAAGTTAACTGTAGCGTGCTTATTCTTCATTTTATCGATTGCTCATTGCCCTCTTTCCCCTTCTGAAGTGTTGGTGATCAAACCTATCCTTATGTATGCTGGCGCAGTGAGTTACATCACCAGTTCTTGCACCTTACTAGTTCACAATCATGGGTATTATGCCTACTCCTCACTATAAGTGAGGATGATAATTTTCTCAAAGACAGTGATCATTCATTCAATCATTCATTCATTTATGTGTATGTACACATCTGTGTGTTGCAAATAATTTCTGTGATTGTATGACATTTGGACTTCTGGGACCTTCAGAGGGTATATAAATGCTAGGGGCCCAGTAGATGGAGTCAGTGGTCAATGGTTGTTGATCCATTCAGGGGGATTGGTTGCAATTTGTTACTAGTCATGCTCAAAGAAGAAACAAAGGAAAGGAATTAGATTCAAGAATATCTTTCTCTCACCTACCCCCATCCTTTTTTCTCTCCTATCTAGTGATGGGGGTGAAGCAGGGGGATAAAGGATAGGAGGAAAAAAAAAGAACGTGCAAAGTAGCAAAAACTGCTACAATCAATAATTCAGCCAGCCAGAACATTAATGAAAAAAATTATTTAAAAATATGATTTCCTTAAAAAATTTCATTAAAAGTCCCTCTCAAAATAACCTTAAGTAGAAAAAGTCTCCATTAGTCAATTAAAGGGCACAAGTAAACTGACTAGTTTATAATATAGCCCTGGCTATCCTGGAACTTACTTTGTAGACCAGGCTGGCCTCGAACTCAGAAATCTGCCTGCCTTTGCCTCCCAAGTTCTGGGATTAAAGGCGTGTGCCACCACGCCTGGCGATTTATCAACTCTTATATCAAATAAAGAAGACTCAAAACCACAAACAGACAGAAGAGACAAACAGGGCTACTGCATATTAATAAAATTATCAAGAAGATGTAACAAGTATAAATTGAAGTTTGTTTGTTTTATTTATTTTGGTGCATCAAGACAGGGTATCTCTGTTTAACAATCCTGGCTGATTTAGAAATTTCTTTGTAGACCAGGTTGGCCTCAAACTCACAGAGATCTGTCTGCCTCTGCCTCCTGAGTGCTGCCCAGCTCCAAAAGTATATAAAAATATATATATTTATATATATATTCACGCATACTTTTGGAGACAGAGTCTCTCTGTGTAGCATTGACTGTCCTGGTTCTCACTTTGCAAACCAGGCTGGCCTTGAACTCATCAAGATCTGCCTGTTTACGCTTCCCAGGTGCTGGGATTAAAGGTTTGTGCTATCACAGACTCAGACAAAAGTATACATTTTAAAATAACATTGCAATCCTTAAAGGGTAGCTGTGCATCAGCTTCTTTGGCAAGTCTGCTGTAGGGAATTGGTCTTCTTGAGTGAGTGTTTATAATCAGTACAGTATGTCATCTCCTAGATGAAATATACTGTCATAAAAGCAGACAGGTGAGCCAGGCGTGGTGGCGCACGCCTTTAATCCCAGCACTCGGGAGGCAGAGGCAGGCGGATTTCTGAGTTTGAGGCCAGCCTGTTCTACAAAGTGAGTTTCAGGACAGCCAGGGCTATACAGAGAAACCCTGTCTCAAAAAACAAAAACAAAACAAACAAACAAAAAAAAGCAGACTGGGCTGGTGAGATGGCTCAGTGGGTAAGAGCACCCGACTGCTCTTCCAAAGGTCAGGAGTTCAAATCCCAGCAACCACATGGTGGCTCACAACCATCCATAACAAGATATGACTCCCTCTTCTGGAGTGTCTGAGGACAGCTACAGTGTACTTACATATAATAAATAAATAAATATTTAAAAAAAAAAAAAAAGCAGACAGGTGAATTCTTACATAATAATTAAAAGAAGTCCCTACCTGACAGGAGCCGAGCCAGATGTTTGTGTATCAGGACCTGAGGGCAGGTAGTCCTCTGTGCAACTGCAAACTGCATTAGCGCCTTCAGACCGTTATGCTAGATTGAGAAAAAGGTAAGATAGAATGATAGAAGATGACCGTTAGGTCAGGATGATAAGTAACCAATCCTAGCCTACTATATACTAAGGCATTATATACTTTATCGAATACTCACAGTATTTTATTTTTGAGACAGGGTCTTTCTATGTATTCCTGGCTAGCCCTTGAACTGAGGAATCTTTCTGTGTCCTCCCAAATGCTGGCATTAAAGGTCAGCACTACCACACCTAGCTACAATATTTTTAGTACTTAAAAAATGCTTTATAATTTCACTATACTTTTGAATTTTCCATTAAAAAGAAATGTTATCTATGATTATTTCAGTTCGCAGCTTTGTTCTGTTTCCCAGATTCAATTTTTTTTAAAAAAATTGTTCATTTTATATATGTAAGTATACTGTCGCTGTCTTCAGACACACCAGGAGAGGGAGAACAGTCAGTGCTCTTAACCACTGAGCCTCCAGACTTGCCCCTTTAAACATGGGGCTTTGAATCCTGTATAAACTGTATTTCTAGAAATTCTAAAATGATAGTAAGAAGCCATGGAACAACTAAAATACACATTCTTCTTCCCAGGAGCAGTGTGGGAACTGCAGGGACGCACGCCGGACTGTGAGTTTCTTGTAGCCCCTGTCAGCAGATGAGGGAGGAGGGGATGCCTGGTAAGGCAGTGGGCTGGAGGCTTCTGCAGGTGCCCAAACATAGCTAACTAGGTACATTTCATGACTCTTTGGGGATATGGGCAAGAAAGACTAAAGAGACAGGCATAATAATTATTACTGGGGTTGGGGAGATGGCTCAGTGGTTAAGAGCATGGACTGCTCTTCCAAAGGTCTTGAGTTCAGTTCCCAGCAACCACATGGTGGCTCACAACCATCTGCAATGTGATCCAATAGCCTCTTCTGGTGTGTCTGAAGACAGCTACAGTGTACTCATATACATAAAATCAATAAATCTTTAAAAAAATAATTATTACTATTATAATAATATTGTTATTATTAGTGATGAGAATTTAATCAAGTGCTAATTTTTTTTCTGTGTATGTGCACACATGAATGGAAGTCAGAGATAACTTGCACAGGTAGAGTCTCTCCTTGCATATGTGTCCTTGATATTGAACTCAAGATTACCAAGCTCGGTGGCAAGTGCATTTACCCACTGAGCAGTTCACAGACCACTGCTGGGTTGCCCTTTTTTTTTTTTTGAAGCATGACTCCGCTTTACACACCCATTTGGAGCATGTACATTGAGGCCTCCATGAATGTACAGCTCAGGCTGACACACAGCCTCTGCTGATTTGTTCAGCCTTGATTTTTTTTTTTAATGTATGTATGTGTGTGTGCACTTGTATGTACATATGCTGATTATTTTGGTCAATTTGACACAAGCTAGGGTCACTTGGCAAGAGGAAACCTAAATTGAGAAAATGTCCCCATTAGATTGACCTGTAGGTGGTTCCACTCCTGGGCAAGTGGTCCTGAGGTGTGTAAGAAAGCAGGCTGAGCAAGCCATGGGGAGCATGTCAGTAAGCACTGCCCCTCCAGCCTGTGAAGTCCCGGCTTCCAGGTTTCTAGGTTGAGCTCCTGCCCTGACTGCCTTCCTGATGGAGTGCAGCTCTAGGCTGACATAAACCCTGACCTCGCCAAACTGCTTTTGGTCACAGTGTTTTATCATAGCAATATAAACCTAACTAACACAGTGCATGTATGTTGGAGCACATGCAGAGGTCAGCGACAACGTGGGTCAATTTGTCCTTCTACAATGTATACTTTGGAGATCAAACTCAGTTCACCAGGTGTCATGGCATGTGTCTTTACCCACTGAACCATCGACCCTGCCCTGAGTGTCTAGACTTTAACTCAGCATGACTACCTGTCTAGAGCAGAATCCATTAATATTCAATGTTATATGATGGTGAAGCATCAGTGAGGGGAAAATTCAGGCTGTATCTGGTTTTAGGCTCAGCAATACAGGGGAGGGCAGGAAAGCAGTCCGGTCATGAGAAATTTGTGTGAATTACACTTACTACTGAAATGGAGAAAATTTTGTAAAGCATATAGCATTAACCATCATGAAACCAAGCTCTGCTGCTCTTTATAGAAGAGGGAACACAGATGTTTCAGTGACAAATAAGCTAAGGAATCCCCTTTCTAAAACAGTACCCCAGAAACTACTGAAATCTACTGGCATATGCATACCTGTCTATTTTGAAGTGCTCCAAATAGAGGTTTTCCTTCATCTCCCAACAGGTTTTCTTAAAAAAGAAAAACATAATAAATCCAAAAGTATTATACAACTTACTATTTCAGCTGTGGTTTGGTTTGGTTTGGTTTGGTTTAGTTTGTTCTTCACTGTGGAGCCCATGCTAGCCTTAGTCTGAGTAAATGCACACCAGTGCATTGTCCTATACGCATGCTGCGAGTCTAACATGTTTGTGAGTGGCACCTAAAATCTACCCTGAGACTGAAGCAAGAAACCTTTGGGGAAGAAAGTGTACACATGTTACTCAATCCAAATTATGACACACCATAGTATTCCAGAAAGGGGTTTAGTGATGAAAATGTAGATTTCATAAAAGCTGTGACCAAAAAGATGTATTGAAGGGAAATCTAAACTTGCTTGGATAAAGATGATGTGAAAGAGACACACTACTGTCTATGTAATGACACTGCCTACTTACAAACTTCAGTGCTTCTTGCCTACTTTGCCAATCCCTGGGAAACTTCCAATATGGCAAAGCGTCTGACAGGTTACCAGTCAGACCTAGTTCTGCCAATCTTTCTCTCTTGCCCACCTCATACTTCCTCTTCCAGTAAATTTTGTTTGTTTGTGACTTTGGTTCTATTTTCTTTTTTCTCTCAAAGTATAAAATAACTGTCCTGTAAAGTCCTGAGCTGACTCTTCATTTGCATTTGTTCTTGATCTAGTATTGTAAGAGTGCCACTGTTTGACCACAGTGCTCAAGGCTAGCCTTCAAAATACTAGCCAATAGCATAGGGCTACTACAGTAGGTGAAAAAGATATATTAAAAATTCAGGCCACACCAATACACTGAAACAGTAGCAGTCCTCAAACACTGCAAACTCTTCCGAGTCATCAACAGTGGAGCAAACATGTTCTGTTCAGTCAATGTGAATTCAGTCTCATTGACTCCTCACAAGCATCTTTGACTTCATTTCTTGAAGAGGCTTTACCGATTGCCTGGATGGTGAACGCACACGTGCTCCAGGTCATCATGGGCACTCGTGGGTCTAGTTCATCAGGAGGCACTTTCAGGCCAATTCTGTAAATTGTTGTGGCGAAGAGAATGACCATTTCCTTGATACTATTTGAATATTTCACCCTAAAAATAAAGAAGAAATTTGTACAGTGAGTTAGAAAAAAGGGCTGCTTTCTGAGAAGCCTCATTAGGTCAGAAAGCAACAGGAACAATGAATTCCTTTTGACATTAAGTGCATTAGTTACTTTTGTCACTGCTGTGACCAAATATTGACAAAAAACAACTTAAGGAAGGAAGGAAGGGCCTAGGATACAGTTCATCATGGAGGGAAGCCTTGCAAGAGGAGGCCATCATGGCTGGGACAGCAGGAGCGTGAAGCTGCCTGGTCATGTGTGTGTGGGGGCTCCTTTTTTCCCTGGCTCTTCAGTCCAGTCACCCAGCCATGGCATGCTAATACCCACATGGTCCATGTATTCCATGTGGACCCCCTCCCTCAATTAATCCTCTCAATAAAAAAACCTCACTGGGGTGGGAAAGATGGCTCAGAGGTTAAGAGTACTGGACGCTCTCTCAGAGGATCAGTTTGAATCCCAGCACTCACATGGAGGCTAACAACCCTCCATAATTCTAGTTCCAGGGGACCTAATGCCCTCTCTTCAAGCCTCTACAGGCACTAGGCACACAAGTGATGCACAGTCAGAAATGAAGACAAAACACTCACACATATAAAATATAAAATAAGTCCTTTTTTAAAAAGCCCACACACAGACAGACAGATCCAAGTATGTCTAATTAAGGTAATATTCTTTTTGTTGTTGTTGTTTTTCGAGACAGGGTTTCTCTGTGTAGCCCTGGCTGTCCTGGAACTCACTTTGTAGACCAGGCTGACTCAGAAATCTGCCTGCCTCTGCCTCCCAAGTGCTGGGATTACAGGCATGCGCCACCGCTGCCCAGCAAGGTAATATTCTTAATCCAATCTAGTTGACTATTAAATTAAACATCAAAATAACCTAAGTGTCAAACTAGGGTTAGAACCTCTATAGATTTATTGATAAAAAAAAATAGGGAAAACCAAACTGTATCCTAAAGGTAGAAAACTCTTATAAAATGGCACTGGTCCATATAACTATACAGCTAAAGACACAGTAATGAACACAGCTGGAAGAGTCCAGGCCCAAATTAAGGCAAGATTGAAAAGAAAAATAAAGTTCGAAGGAAGAAGATCTCATCTACATGTTTTGGTACTCTGAAAAGATAGAAAAGTATTTCTGCATTTAAGTGTGTGTGTGTGTGTGTGTGTGTGTGTGTATGCATGTGTTCAAAGTATCTTTTATAACTTTGAGATAGATTAGGGCATTTTCAATTGTACATGAAATACAAACTGAGGGTAAAGTGACATAAATTTCTTTCAGAAAGTCACAGGCAAACAAAATGTGATATTTAAGTGAAGTCTTTACATTCTGATCCTCTTGTAGCTTTGGTTGTTGTTTGTTTTGTCAAAACTAATTACGGAAAGGCAGGGTGTAGGGCGCAGCCTCTTCCTAGTCACTTCAGGTGGCTCAGAGGAGAAACATGTCTGCTGTGAACTCTAACGTCTGGGTTTGTTCCCCGGAGTGTTTCCTCCAGCTTCTCTCAGAGTGCCATGGAATGTGACTCCTGCCTTCCAAAACACACACATATATTTAAACACACACACACACACACACACACACACACACACACACACCAGTAACATTTTTTTAAAAAGAATCTCAAACCATCTAATTTTACTAAGTAAAACTTTAGGGAGAAAAGGTTAGCTCCAATTTTTATTTTTACAAACTTTTTTTTTGAGGCAGGGTCTCACTATGTAGTCCTGCCTGGCCTGAGACTCACTACACAGATCAGGCTGACCTCAAACTCAGAGATCCACCTGCCTCTGCCTCTCGTGCCGTGACACTGCACAAACTCAAATTCTTCTAACTCTTCAGATACTTACGAAGACTGAACTCCAAAACTCAGGATGGAATGAAACTCAAAAGTCGAATCCCCCATTCCTTGATTAAACAAGACAGGAACTGCTGGGGCTTCTCCTTAGAAATTACATGGAAAAAAGAGATAAAAACCTCGACTAAGTTTAGTCTAACAAACAACTATCTAGCTGTTTAAACCATACAAAATCCCTTTAGAAATGTTAGCAAGTAGTAACTAACCTGCCCGATTTCCCTGCTTAGGTAACACTGAAATGATGTTCTTTTTGCACATCAATCTCACAGATATGGGTTTTTCTTTAAAGACATCATACAGTGCAGTTGAGGTGGCTCATGTGCAGTCCAGAAGACAGCCTACAGGACTTGGGTCTCTCCTGCCACCAGGCAAGGTTCTCAAGCTAATTTTTAGAGCAGGTCGTGGTGGCACCTGTGTATAGTCCCAGCCAGGGGGAAGATGAGGCAGGAGAACCACTTAAGCCCAGGAGCTGGAGTGCAGCCTGGCCAGGACTGCAAGAATCCTTCTTAAACAGACAAAGCCAAACAATACAAACTGGACTTTGCCTTCATTTATTGATTCATAACCTAATAAAGACACTTCTTCAACAGTATCCTATGCACATGGTAGAGTGTATGTGCGTGTGTGTACATGTGTGTATACAGGCTCAGGAGCCCATGTACATGCGTGAGGAGCCAGAGGAGAACACAAAGCACCTGTCTTACCACTTTCTACCTTAGTTTTACAGACAGGACCTCTCACTGAACCTGGGATCATGGATTTGGCCATCAGACTCTTAGGCTCTATCCATCCCTTCCCCCAGGCCCCAGCATTTATGTAAGTGCTGGGGACCCAGACTCGGATCCTCACACACACACAGCAGGACCTCACCCACTGACTCATGTCCCTCGCCCCTTGTCACCAAGTATTTTAAGTGATCTTTAATTTCATTTTTTTCTAAGCCCACCTCCATGGCAACATTCGTCACCCAGCTGTAAAAACTATATACATAGGGATACAGCTTTAATATATTTTTATTAATATTAAGACAGAACATTATATACTATTCTGTTTTCCATTATGGAAAATGATTGAACTAAGTAAACCAATAGCCAAAAAGTCTTGGACTCAAAATCTCTATTTCCTGATACTTAACAAATCTGTACTTTTAAATCATGTTTTAGCATAATAATTACTTGTAAAAAATTTTAAATATTTAGGGGGCTATAGAGATGGCTCAGACCTAACTCACAACTTTTTTAATTTTAGTTCCAGAGATCCAATGTCTTCCTTGAGCCTCTGAGGGCACTAAACTTGTAAAGTGTTCAACAGACATACATGTGAGCAAAACACTCAGAAACATACAATTAAATTTTTAAAAATTTAAACATTCAGAAACAATTTTCAAATGTCTGGTACAGACAGATTCCCACAAACCTTTAGCATGCTTTATATTATAACCCGATATTCTGGCAAGGACAGTCTGTATCCACCGGGCCAAGGTCAAAAGTTGAGCAAGAGCCTCCGCATTCTCACTACAAAAAAGTGATATTCAGAAATGGTCAGTTCAATTGGCACAAAAACATCTATAGGGGTAAACTTGTTGGGTCTTTCCTTGGATATATTAAATATTAATGGATATATTAAAAACATCAGATGTGTGGTTTGTTTGTTTTTTAAGCTTAGCACTATGAGTGGCAAAGTTCAGGACCAGACTGGTCTACACAGAGAAACCCTGTCTTAAAAACAAAAAAAAACAAAAAAAAACACCAAATTCTGCTGAGTGTGGAGGCACAACCTTTAATCCCAGCATTTAGAAGGCAGAGGCAGGCAGGTTTCTATGGGTTTGAGGCCAGCCTGGTCTACATAATGAGTACCAGGCTAACCAGAGATATGTAGTAAGACCTCGTCTCAAAAAAAATTAAAACATCATTTCTTCATTTTAATAATATTCTAGGTGATAAAAATGTGTCTAAAAATGTAGTTGGTACAATGACTAAGACATAACTGTCCATCCATGACTGAGAAGTGGTCAAATACCAGTACATGGAAACTCCACCATGGCTGCTCATCAACGGCTGGGTGACATCACTGACAGCGATTACTTCTTCCTACCTCTCTCCGCTAACCTCCTGGAAGTCCTGCCATAGCTCCTGTGAACTACAAAGGCCTGCAATCGGTCATTCCCCTTCCCCGTCTTAATTACTTAGGGTTTCGAGTCGGTCTCTCTCTGTAGGCCTGGCTGTCTGGGTCTCATTCACCCTGTACACCCGGCTGGACTTGACCTCTGCCTCATAAGTGTTGGGATTAAAGGTGTCAGGGTTCCTTCTGCTTCTGTTCTATGGATTTACCATATAACAGTCAGAAGGATCTTCTAAAACTATAAATCAGATTTCCTTATCCCTCTGTTGAAAACAGGCCAGTGGTTTTCTACCGTACACAGATGAAACAGTTCATACCTTTTCCCTTAGCTCTCTGCTATCCCCATCCAGGCACACTGCCTTCTTGCTAAGCCTAGAACATGATGACCACGCTTGTACCTTGGGGCCTTTGTTCTTAATGTTACTTGTTCTAAGCCTATCTTCCTCTAGAGAAAGCAACTGTTCCACCCTCACTCAGATCTCTACTCAAATGCCATTCTCTCAGAAACAAGCTGTCTGAAGTCTGTCTACAGTGTCAGGCCCTGGCTGGCCTCTAGTATTTCCTTGGTATTTCTCATAGCTCAGCAGCTCAGACTGTGACTGTAAGTCTCTCCTTCATGTAATGTACACTCCATAAAATAAGAATTCATTAAAAGGGCAGTTTTACATTAAAAAAAAAAACATTTATTGCAGCCAGGCAGTGGGTGGAACATGCCTTGAATCCCAACACTTGAAAGACAGAAGCAAGAGGATCTCTATGAGTTTGAGGTCAGCCTGGTCTACAGACTGAGTTCCAAGACAGCCAGGGCTACACAGAAAAAAAAAGTGTCTTGAAAAACAAAACAAAAAACCAACCAAACAAAGATTTATTCATTTATGTATGTATGTATGTATAGGGTACTTTGTTCCATGTACATCTGTACACCAGGAGAGGATCCTCTCAAACTATAGTCATAGCTGGGTGTGAGCTGCCACATAGATGCTGGGAGCTGAACTCAGGATCCAGCCAGTGTTCTTAATCACTGAGCTACCTAATCCCTGGCGGGGCAGTCTTAAAGTAAAATATAAAATGAACTGTGCTGAATTTGAATACCTAGCATAAATTTGACCTAAGAAATATTTCTGATTCTCAAAAGTGAAAGTATATTATGACTTAGGAAAAAAAATTAACATGTTTTAGGAAAAAAAACAACCCTGCATGTATATGAAGTACATGTATGTGTAACTGCAGGTTGTGTGCGCCATGGTACATGTGCAGACATCAGAGACAAACCTTCAGTAGTTCTTCCCTACTAACTTGCTTCAGATGATTTCGTTGCTGCTTGCTGGTACACACATGGGGCTAGTTGGCCCAAAACCTCCAGACTTTCTCCTACTTTAGCTTCCCATCTCCACATAGGAGGACAGGGGTGACAGCTTTTCCATGAGTCCTAGAGATCTGAGCTCAAGTCCTTCTACTTACACAGTAAGCATTTTAACTAGCTGAAGCACCTCTCTGGACCAGTTTTACAATTTTGATAATTTTTTTAAAGATATATTTCTTAAAAAAATAAAAAAGATTTTTTTTTATGTACATTGGTGTTTTGACTGCATAACTGTCTCTGCGAGGGTGTCAGATCCCCTGGAACTGGAGATACAGACAGTTGTGAGCTGCCATGTGGATGCTGGGAATTGAACCTGGTCCTCTGGAAGAGCAGCCAGTGCTCTTAACCACTGAGCCACATCTCATCCCCCAGTTTTGATAAATTTATCGTGTAATGTTTTACATCAAAATGTGAGTTTGGGGACTGGAGCATCGGCTCTACAGTTAAGAGCACATGCTACTCTTGAGAAGGACCTGAATGTGTTCTTGGTATCTACAATTCACAACTCCCTACAACACGGGCTCCAAGGAATACAACACTCTCTTCTGGGCATTGAAGGCAGCGTCACTCACATATGCCCACTCCCACAATACATACATAATTGAAAATAAAAACAAATCATATCAATATAAAGCTTAGTTGAAAAAATAAGTTGCTACTTATTTAGAAAGCAATTAGATTTTTAAGTATCTTTATTTTGGGGAATCACTTTGTAAAAAAAAAAAAAACAAAAAACCCAAAACCTTATGTGAGCTAACAAGAAATTGGAAGAAGCTGGACATGGTAGTATGTGCCTGAAATCTCGGCCATCAGGAAGAGAATCACAAGCTAAAGGTTGCCTAGACTGCACAGCAAAACCTTGTCTCAAACAACCAAAACCAACCAAATAAAAAAAAACCTCCCCACCCTCAGAAGTTACAAGTGAGGTCTGGCTTCAAATCCTGAATCTCTCTTGGACCACTTACAGTGGTTACCCAATTCTCTCTGCTGAAATGGAAATAATAGTACAAACGTTAGTAGACAAGTGTGGCAAGTGCATGGTAGACTGTCCAAGCTTATCGAGGATTTAGTAAGTGAAGGGCCAGTCTTCTTGACACATCCTTGTTTGTATATGGTGGCATTGCATGTCCAAATATGATGAGAAGTTCCAATGAATGGACTAGTGAGATAAGTGATCGCTTCTTGGCTGCATTTGCCAAGCCCCCGACTTGCACATACTGTCGTTGCACACTGCTGTCCTGTGGGGCTGGGCCTCACACATGCTAGGGAATCACTCTACCACCGAGTGACAACATCTCCAGCCAAAGGGACTTCTTCCAGTGCTGGATTTTCATTACAAATTGCTGATTTTATAATAAATTAAAGAATAACTTTTGTTTATTTGACAAAGGGTCTCACTATGCAGCCTTTGTTAGCCTGTAACTTGCTATGTAGACTAGGCTGACCTCAAACTCAGAGATATTCCAGCCTGAGACTCCTAAGTACTGGGTTTGTACCACCATACCTGGCTAAAATAATGATTTTGTTATCAAGTAGAACAATAAAAATGTGGAAATATATAATGAAATGTTCTACTTATTAAAACTAGTGAATGTCCATTAAACTGCAATAACAGTAAGAATGTAAAATATTTTAAAATTTACATGCTCACAATTTATTCAACGATGTGATAAATGTAATCATTTACTTATTTTTATCATTAATCTTTTGTACAGATCTCCAATAGAACTTTGGGGTTCTACTGCTTCAATGGTGGATAGAAAAGGCATAACACATTGCGTTAAGTAAATGAAAATCCTAGTTCTTTTCAACACCAAACACCAGGCTTTCGCCTCATTTGAGCTTCAGAATGAGAGTGGTATGGATCTGTAATCTCTGAAAGGATGGAGAAGAAAGTGAGAGCTTTGAGGACAGTGGGAACAAAGGTTACAACGCACCTGTTGATCTTCTGCGGCTGCAAAGGGATGATGGGGATGACAGTATTGCAGAGAGACTTGCAGAGCGGGCATAGGTACTCGCCGCTCTCCAGGTCAAACAGGTCTACGTGAATGCGCTGCTGCGAGCTCAGCTGCACAGCTTCAAAATACCTGCAAAATTCAAAGATGCGGGCCCACTTATGACAGCTCACATGGCTTCCATCTATTGTCAGGAAAAGGTTCGAGAATTTTGGACTTAGTATCTTTAGAAGTTATCACAAAAATACGTGTTATAATTAAAAAGAAACAGGCTGCCCACTTGGGGGTGTAAACTGGGAAATACATTATGGCAGATACAAATCTGAAAGACTTTGTTGAGTCCTCTAACTTGTCCCCTGCCTCGGCAGCAAGTGGCCATGCCTAGAGACGCCCGACGATCTATACCATTGAAGTCTTCAATGGACAATTATGTTTTTAATCTAATGGCAAAGAGTAAGCTATACAAAAAATTCATCAGAAATTACATTTTTAAAATTTTTATCTTTTCTCAAGATACTTAATATTTCTGGTTTCTTTTTTTCTTTTCAATCTGTGTTCCCTGGTTGTACTGAGTCTGGCTTTGTAGACCAGACCTTGGAACTCACAGGATCTCTGCTTCTGCCTCCCCAGCGTAGGATTAAAGGCATCCGCCACCAAGAATGGCAACAAAGATACTTTTTACTACCTATTTTAAGTTTTTTTTTTTTTGTTTTTGTCTTTTAAATGAAGATAACTGCTTCTCTCACCTGCCTAGGACAAGCATTGTTAATATTTAGTGTTTGGGAAGCAGGTGAACTCTCAGTGCTTGGGACTGAGCTAGGGCAGCGCACTGTGCATGCTATATTATCACGCTATACTCTAACCCTAAACATATTTAGCTGGGAACTTGATACATCAATTTCAAAGAATTACAATAAACAGAAATATAATTAGTATCATGAAAACAGGATTAGTAATGAAAATTGCTTTAATTATTCAACAAGAAAAACAGAAAGAAGACATGAGAAAACATGCCTTTTGTGGTGTGTAGTGAATGTCAATGTTCTTAGTCTCTTTCAAGAACATGTCAGAGGGACAACTTACTTCTGCCAGCACACTGCATGCATTACATGACCACAGCTTCCTGTATAAGTTCCATGTGCCAAGTCTGGATCCATGAAAAGAGGGTCCAGTGTTTCTGGTTCAGAAAGACACAAATAAGAGGTATGTACTTAAGTTTTCTAAAGTGTTAGCAGGTGGGAGTGGAAAAAGAGTTTTCAGGTCTAAAATGCTAAAATTTTATTTCTTAGGAATGTCCAAGTATAACAATATGGCAGCAGGATATATATTCCTAATAATAAGAAAAAAAAGAGGAGGAAAGAAGCAAGACCATCGGGTCAGAGATGAAATCTTACGGATTGACAATTCTATATTCATTTACACTGCCGTTCTGAACAGTAGGCTCAAGTTGTGTTATACTGGCTGTGGAAATGCTTTTCTATTTTTCGTTTTTCTTTTTAAATGCATATTAGTACATTGTAGCTGTCTTCAGACACACCAGAAGAGGGTATCAGATCTCATTACAGATGGTTGTGAGACACCATGTGGTTGCTGGGATTTGAACTCAGAGCCTCTGGAAGAGCAGTCAGTGCTCTTACCCGCTGAGCCCCTTTTCTATTTTTAAAGAATAAATTTGCCTTCATAATTTTAAGAAATAATTTAAATACATGACAACTTATAAAGAAGTTTTATTTATTTATTTTTTAAAGATTTATTTATTTATTACATGTAAGTACACTGTAGCTGTTTTCAGACACACCGGAAGAGGGCATCAGATTCCATTACAGATGGTTGTGAGCCACCATGTGGTTGCTGGGAATTGAACTCATGACCTCTGGAAGAGCAGCCAGTGCTCTTAACCGCTGAGCCATCTCTCCAGCCCCCCAAAGTTTTATTTTTTATATGAGTGTTTGCCAGCCTATATGTCTGTGTGTGCTGGTGCCCAAGACAGTCAGATCCTCTGGAACTAGAGTTGCAGACAGTTATGAGCCACCATACAGAAGCTAGGTCCTCCGCAAGAGAACCAACTGGTCCTAACTGTTGAACCATCCCACCAGCCACCATAAATGACAATTTTAAGATGGGAAAAAAAAAAAAACCCAAAATCACAAAGCATGAACTTTAAATTATGCTATTACTGCACCACTCATGGCCTGAGGCCAGTCACCACCTGCGTGCTCAGCTTTTCATTCATATGATGACATCCAATGCACAATGCTGTTGTGAGCACTGAGTACGCAAATATGCACAGCATTGACTCAGTGACAGGAACATGTTAAATATTAATAAATGTTAGTTTATTATCATCATCATTACTTCCAGGGAATTAAAAATATAAAGCAGCTAACTTCAGGTAAGTATAGTGTATTATGTAATTAATAGTTGATGAAGAAATGTTTAATATAAATCTAATCATAAGGCGAAGAGATAAGTTCACAGTGAGAGGTACTGGATAAAATCATTAGTCTCAACTCATTAAACTGGTTAATATCTTTTAAAAAAGGGACAAGAGATTATTCTATATGAGAACTACTAAAATAAACTTTTATTTTGCTTTATTTGTGAGACATTGTCTCACTGTGTAGCTTAGGCTGGTCTTGAACTCACTATGTAGGCCAGGCTAACCTCTGCCTCATGGCAGTCTTCCTAACTTAGCTCTCCATGTGCTGGGATTACAGGCCCAGTTAAGAGAAACTTCAGCAAAGCAATATGTGAAATATGTTTAGATCTTTATTTAAAAAATAAGCCTTCCTACTGAAGATACTTTGGGAACAGCTATAGAAATAAAGATTATATATGTGTGTGTGTGTATACACATACATACACACACACATATATGTACATATATGCATATACATATATATATACACACACATATATATAAAATATTATTGAATTATTAACTTCCTTAAGTATGGTAATGGTATGGTAAGTATATAGATTGTCCTCCGTTTTGGGAAATGCATTCAGAAATACCTAGGGATGAAGTGTTATGAGGTCTGCAAACTACTTTCAAATGATTTGCAAGACAAAAATAAGCCAAAAATGCTGGGCAGTGGTGGTGCATGTCTTTAATCCCAGCACTTGGGAGGCAGAGGCAGGTGGATTTCTGAGTTCAAGGCCAGCCTGGTCTACAGAGTGAGTTCCAGGACAGCCAGGGCTATACAGAGAAACCCTGTCTTAGAGGGGGGAAAAAAGCCAAAATGAGATAGGTTGAGCAACTGACCAAGGACTAACAAAAATCAAAACAACTATAGAACAGTCAAGAGGTTGATGTGACATGTTAAGAGCCTAATCTATTCCACATATAGATGTATTATTTAACGGGTTATTACATACAAACTCACTGCAAAACCTCTTTCAGAATTTACTTTTATTCTAATTACATAGGCAGGAGAAGAAATGGCTGAAAGTAGACTGACTGAGCGATACATACCCCCTAAGTGGTCCACAGGCTTCCCTCTGTGCTGGGTTAGGGCGGTGGATTTCTGCACACATGCTGACAATACCATGGCGTTATTTTCTAGTTTCACCTCTTGTTCTTCTTGGCAGAGGATGCACGTCAGCACCTCCTTTTCAGTAACAGCCGGGCCCCGTTTAGGGCCCAGAGCAATTCTAGAGGCCTCACTGACTGCTGAGGTGCTATCAAAAGAAACAACAGAAATGAGAACATAGGTTTTGGTCCCGTTCTTACATTTTAGTAGATTAAAAGTAAGGAAATATAAATAAAAATTATATTTAGCAATATTACCTTTAAAATCTACCCTGAACCTTCTGGCTTTAAGCAGTTAATTTTATAACTAGAAAATTCAGTTTGTTCTAAGTGCACAAAGAAATACATCATAGAATACGATATATGTTGTGATTCTATTTAATTTACTATATTAACAAAAGTAGGGCCATTTCTCTTTTTCTGAATAATAGGTAGTTCACATATCAAAGAAATTCTGTAAAATATAGAAAAATATTAAGAAAATTAAATTGTATTCTGCAACGTAACCACTAATAATATTGCTTATTTTTTCCTAGTTTCCTTTCTATTTCTAATACACATTTTGTTCAAAGAATGCCACGCTATGCACAGACTTAATCACTTAGATGCTGCCTTACTGTTCACACCATTGTTATTCTGCTGAGTTATTTGAACTGGGTGCCTAGGGCTACTGCACCATAACACGTTTATCCAATCCCTTTTATTAGGCGTTTAGTCTTCAGTTTCTAGTTTGGTAGATGTTAAAATTACAAAAACTTAAACCTTAACAAACTTTAATGCTATAGCAATTAAATCTTATGATCTACAATATACTGGATAATTAAATACAAATAAAAGCAAGAATTAATAATAGTTTGATTATGATGCTAGGCACCACTTCACAGGTTTGGTTTTGTTTTTTCACTTAATCCTTATAATAAACATGAGGTAGATATAATTACCTCCACTTTCCCAGAGGGAGAAACTGAGACCTAGAGATACTAAGAGATAGATCAAGGAACTCATCATTTGTATGTAGTAGGACCAAGACTTAACTAACCCAAGGGACCAGGCTTCAGAGGTCATGTGCTTCACCATTCTGCAAAACTATACAAAAAGCTCCCTGAAATATGGTGCATCATTCGATGAACTATAAATGACTCAAATGCTCATCAGTGTGGGCTAACATGATATAGAACATTTTACAGTTTTCAAGGGTACAGCTCAGCTGTAACATCAGAGATATAATAAGTATATATCACTTATGCAAACAAAAGAGAAGGCTGAATAACAATACCACACCATTTTGTGATTACATATTTGCATGTGATAGTATAATAAAATCCTGACATATATATATGGACCCTTTTTTATTTTTAGACAAAGTCTCACATATGTGCAGCTTAGGCTAGTCTCCAACTCACTGTAGCTCAGACTAGCCTTGAACTTTCAACCTTAATGAGGTTAAAAAACCTCTTGAATGCAGAGCTAGCTATACACATAAAACTTATAGCCACAGAAGGCAGAAAAGGAGACAGGACTCAGTCAAGTATGCAAAGGAACTTTAGCTTTGTCTCTACCGTTTGATTTTCAAAATGAAAATATAGCAATATAACTGTAATCAAATAGCGAATAGAAAAGGCATTAAGATAAAAAAATTAATACTAAAGATATTGAGAATCTGCCTTTATTACTATATATTACTATATGTTATATATACACTGAAATATAAATATATATATATAATATATTATATATATATGCAAAAATAATAACAGGCATTTGTCAAAAGACAAAATGTAAAAAGTCAGTAAACAACTCTATATGAGTTGATCCTTGCACTAACTAGTAACCAGAAAATGTTTACATTTTAGTTTATGGTGCCTCATGTGTGTGAGCAAGCACTGTACCACTGACCTTCACTCTTAGCCCATATATTTTCATCTCGTGAGAATGAAGCATGTTCATACACTACTAGTATGAACTAGTAGAAAATGACAGAGTCACCCAGAAATACAATGTGGATGACCTGCCAAAGTTTTAACTTAGCCAGGAGTACTGGTGCACACTCTTGATCCCAGCACTTGGAGGCAGAGGCAAGCTGATCTCTGTGAGTCCATCTGGTCTACATAGTTAGTTCCAGGACAACCAAGGCTACATAGTGAGACTAAATGTATGGGACTGAAGAGATAGCTCAGGGGTTAATCCACTGATTGCTCTTCTAGAGGATCTGGGTTTGATTCCAAGCCGCAACATGACAACTCACAACCATTTGCAACCCTAGTTCCATGAGATCTGGTGCCCTCTCTTGCTTCTGTGAGCATCAAGTACATATGTAGTACATAAACATATACACATGTAAAACGCCCATACATATAAAATAAAAGGAAATAAATCTCCCCTGTCTTGAAAAACAAACAAACAAACAAAGGAAATAAATCTCAAAAAAAAATTTAAAGAACTAAATATAAAAGAAAAGAATAATGCTGGTGTGGTGAGTGATCCCTGCCATTTCAGCACTTGGGAGGTTGAGGCAGAATTGTTACAAGTTCAAGACCATCAGGGACAGGATAGGAAGACCCTGTCTCAAGCAAGCCGACAAAAGAAAAGCTAGTATAAATCACATCTATTAGGCGATCAATTTATTTTCAGTTTTTAATAATAGTTGTTCATTTTTCCTAGGAATGAAATAACAATGCATAAAAATGATGGGTTAGATTCTGTTTTTGCTGTTTCCATCTTAATAATGATCTTGGAAGAATGCTTGTTTCTTTTTTTCCTAAAAAGTTTGGAACTATTAATCTTTTGTTTTACCTCTCTTCCTCCATAATGGAGTCTTCCTTCCCTGTTACTTCTGACGTATTATCATACATGAGTTTGTGGGTTTCAATGAAGTTTTTCTGTAAGGCAGACATCTGGGCCATGATCTTCTGGCGATGAAGCCTAGCGGCCTCAGCTTTTCTCTTCCTTTCTGCCTTTTCTTTATCATGAGTAATCTGAATGGTAAGTAACACCAAAATTAGATAGGATCTCCTGTTAAAAATTCATGTCCAGATTAAATATACTCTATTTGATGCAGCAGTTACCATATCTGATAAGGTAGACTTCAAACAAAAAGCCACTAAGACAGATAAAGAGGGCTACTACATATTAATGAAAGAACAATCAATCCATCAAGTAGATATAATATGCGGGGTGTGGTGGCGCATGCCTTTAATCCCAGCATTGGGAAGCAGGGGGCAGGCAGATCTCTGAGTTCTAGACCAGTTTGGTCTACAGAGTTTCAGCACAGTCAATGCTACAGAAAGAAACAGGGTCTTGGGCTGGTGAGATGGCTCAGTGGGTAAGAGCACCCGACTGCTCTTCCGAAGGTCAGGAGTTCAAATCCCAGCAACCACATGGTGGCTCACAACCATCCGTAATGAGATCTGACTCCCTCTTCTGGAGTGTCTGAGGACAGCTACAGTGTACTTACAATAAATAAATAAATCTTAAAAAAAAAAAAAAAAGAAACAGGGTCTTGCCACACACCCTAAAATATATAACATTTATTAATGCTTATATACTAAATATTAGAGTCCCAAGTTTCGTAAACAAACACAGAAGGCATAAAATATATAGGTCATGATGCAGTAATAGTGGAGGACTTCAATACTCAATCCTTACATTTAAATAGGTCTTTCAGACTAAAGATAACTAAAGGAATCTCTTATGGAGCTGAAATGGACATAAGTCAAATGGACACAGAACATTCTACCTGACAGGTACAGTTTATGCATTTCCTCAGTGACATATGGAACTGTCTCCAAAATTGATCACACCATAGGCTACAAATCAATACTTAAAAAATATTTTAAAAATTAATTCTTTGGTTCATTAGTTTTTGTTATTTTATTTTTTGAAACAGAGTTTCAGTGTGCAGCCTTGGCTGTCCTGGAACTCACTCTTAGAGCAGGCTGGCCTTGGACTTACAGAGACCCCCATTCTCTGCCTAGACTGTGATTCGCTACCACCACCCAGCAGAATCAATTCTTTACATCAGACCACAATGGAATAAACACAGAAGCAACAAGAAAAACTACAGACACTAGAAAAGTAATTGGAAAGTGAACGATACACTTTTGAATTAACAATGACCCGAGAAGAAATTTTAAAATTCCTATAGTTAAGTAAAAATGAGATCTCCCAGAACCTTTAGAGAACAGTCATGACAGCCCTAAGAGCAAAGTTTATAGCTATAAATTCTCATGTTAAAAAAAAATAGAAAAAAAAAAAACCAAAAAACCCCTTGAGAGATCTTAAATAAACAACCTAGTGACGCAGCTCATGGCTCTATAAAAACCAACACTAAGCCAATCCCACACCCAGGAGGTGGGGAGACATTATAAAGATTAGAGATTAATGAAATAGGGGCTAAATTAACAATGTATAAAATTAACTAAACAAAGATTGGTTCTTTCAAAAACCCTGACAAATCCTTAGCCAACATGACATAGAAAAAATGTGAAAACTAAATTAGAATAAAAAAGGGTGTTATATAACAGACTCCAGTGAAATCCAGAACATTATTATAGAATAATTTGAAAATTTATATGCCGAGAAGCTGGAAAACCTAGAAGGAATGGCTAAATTTCCACATGCATATGATCTACCAAGTTAAAACCAGAAGATAAAAATAACATAAGAGATTTATTATAAGTACTAAAGATTTCGTCCAGGCCTTTCACATGTGAGGCAAATGTTCTATCATACAATAACTTAAGTAAAAAGCATTTTCTTTTAGAAAAAGCAGTTAATAACCTCAAGTAAGAATATTCTAATCATTAAGATGGATATGATGGCGCGCACCTTTAATTCCAGCATTGGGAGGCAGAGGCAAATGGATCTCGGTTAGTTTAAGGTCAGCCTGGTCTACATAGCAAGATCCAGAACAGTCAGAGTTACATAGAGAGACCCTGTCTCAAAGAACAAACAAACAAAAAAGAATATTCTAATAATTAAATACTGGCTAATTAATTCAATATTGAGAAATATTATTCAAAACATTATGGAAAATCATGACATCTAATTATCTAATTTCACTGAATCAAAGATGTACTATTATTTTATACTTCCTAATAGATGAATACTATTGACTAAATTATGAAATGCCATTGATTGAGACATGTCCTATTTTTAGAAATGAAAGCATTTTAAAATTAGTAAGGTATTTCTAACAGAGTTCACAGGGCATCAAGTTCCTCTAATTTTGTAAAATGCGTACATTATACTGTGTTTATGTTAAGTCCAGTACAGAAGCACTGGAATAAAAGATAAACAAAAAGCCCATATTTTGCCACAAACAGTTTTTCCTAAAGAAGAAATGAATGCAACATTGTTACAGTGCTGTTACCTCCTCACTCTTAACGCACTCCAGTCCTGAAGTGGTTGCCACAACTAAACAAGATTTTTCTCTTAATCGCTTCACTGTGTCAAACATCTGTGAAAACAGATGAAATATTAAGTTTGGTTAGACTGACCGGGAAGACAGATTTTTTTTTTTTAAATCATTAATCTGATTCAGACATCTTGTCTCGAAATGCCTTTGAGGTAAGTTACTTAGATGTATTAGAAAAACAAAATTTAAAAAGTGACCCTGTCTGTGACAGTGCTGTTGTTGGCCAGGGAGCCACCAGCTGAGTTTAATTACGTCTGCTGCTCTGAGAACAACTGTTTGTCTGGGGTCAGGGTGCAGCACAGATTATTTTTAAATGTTAATGGGAACGCTAACTTCCAAATGCTTTTCTGACTTGACCTTCTAAATAACTGGGACTATAAAGCACAGCACTAAAGCCAGTTTAAAGTACATTCTTATCCTTGTCTTCATAACAAAGATACACCATTTTATTCTGACCTTCCAAGGGAGCAGTCTGGCCCCGGCTATCCCTTACGTCCCACCTCCCTTACGTTCCAGTAATGCTGGCCTTGCTCTTGCACTGCAGTGTCCTCTCCTTGGAATACTCTTCTATGTGTTAAAGTACTGGCTCTAGAGCGATCCAGGTCTCTGCTCTCACTTCAGCTTCTGACAAAACCCTTCTGTATTATTCAAGGGAACCTTCTCTCATCCCATTGGATTATCCTGATGAATATTTTAAAATTGTCTGTGTTTAAACTATGGTGCATGCTCCATGAAAGCAAGCATTTTGTGCTGCCTGGGACCTTGAATTCATCATGGCACACTGTAATTACTCAGTAAAAGTAACTGATAATGACATAAATGAACCTTATTATTAAAATAAATACCAGAGAAACAGAAAAAAATTGAATTACTACCATGAAAAAAAACAGAGTTGTAATAATTGATAGTAATTGACTACAAAGGAGGAGAGAACAGTGGCTGAATTCTAGCAGCAAATAGATTTTTATATATAGTATAGAATTACATAAGTATGTATAATTAAATAATGATAATAAATGACTGGCAATACTTGGATTTTTTTTTCTTTTTGAAATTATGCTTTCGTTGTTTCTTTTTTCCCACCTCCAAACCTTCCTATATACTCATGTTTTGATCTTTTTCAAATTCAAGGTCTCATTTTCTTATATGCATATATGTGCGTATATATGTATATACATACATATTCCTTAATATAACCTGCTCAGTCACATTTCATTACATGCATGTACTTTTTTATATGCTTACTGTGTCATACTGCAAATATTTAGAAATTAATTTATGATTCTGGGGATTAACTCAAGGACTCACACATGCTAAACACACATCCTACCACTGATTTCTACTCGCATCCCCGACACTATTCTTTTCATTATAATTTGAGAGTATGCTTTTTCTACTTACAAAAGTAAGACAGTATGCAAAGTTCACCAGTAGCAATCTCATATACCTCGTATTTATTTACTTAGTTTATTGAGTGCATCGAGGCCACATCAAATAACAAACTATTTAGGCTTACATGAATATATTCTGTGGTATTCAAGTAAGGATGAATCACTTAATGGTGCATTTATCAAAATATCTTCTTAATGTTAAGCAACACACAACTCATTAGACCAGTTTACATCTGTGATATACCTGGAGTATCCATGTTATCATGTCCTTCTGGCTTTCTAATTGGGGGATTCCTTTGAGTTTTTCCAAGAGCATTTGTATATTCTGAGCATTCATGGCTGAACTTCCCAATCCTTTTTTAAAATACAAAATTGTATTAAAAGAAGATTATGCTCATAATTATGTACTACTTTACTTCTTACCTTAAGAGCATTCTAATCTAAACCTATCCTACTTTTCAAAATTAGAAAAAAATATACAAAAAGAAACTTTCAGTCAGACACACTTCTCTCCATTCATACTACAATCACGCCCAGGAATGGAAGATCATGCAGTTAAAA
Organism: Mus musculus; assembly: GCF_000001635.26. NCBI lineage: Eukaryota > Metazoa > Chordata > Mammalia > Rodentia > Muridae > Mus > Mus musculus. The sequence continues at coordinate 120,911,419 of NC_000068.7, forward strand.
AAAAAATGTACAAGGGAACTGAAAAAAAAAATGAGTATGCTGGAAAATATTAGTTAAAAACTAACATGCTAGGCACATAAATCATTTAAGGGCTGCAGTGGTTTGACTAGGTCTGGCCCCACAGACTCAGGGATGGGAATGTATGACCCATAGGGAGTGGCTCTATCAGGAAGGAAGGCTTTGTTGGCATAGATGTGGCCATGCTGGAGGAAGTGTGTCACTGTGCAGATGGGTTGTGAGGTATCATATACGCTCATGTACCTAGTGTGGTACAGTCTCCTTCTGCTGCCTGAAGATCAGCTCCTCTCCAGCCCCACGGCTGCCTGCATCCTGCCATGCTTTCCACCACGACAGTAATGGACTAAGCCTTTGAACCTCTAAGCCAGCCCCAGTTAAAGGTTTTCCTTTATAAGAGTTGCCATGGTCATGGTGTCTGTTCACAGGAACAAAACCCTAACTATAAGACAAAGGGCTTTTTAAATTTTAAGGACTGACAGCTAAAAACTGTTTAAGGTCCAAACTTCCAACTACAAACTGGCAATAAGCCAGGAGCTTCCTGAGGATGATGCTTTAGCGTACTTGAAGCCTTATGGTAAAAGTCAAAAGCCACTTCCTCTTCAGGAGCTTTCTGAAGCTGCTGCTTCTCTTCCAGCAAGCCCAGTGCCAATATATGGAACGCCTGAAAAAGGGAGAAGAAGGGTCTTTGAAGTGCATCTTCTTTCCCAGAAGAAAGAAAACGATAACCCAACATGGACAAAGCTTATAAACAAAGATAACTGAAAGAGTACCCATTTCAAATTAAGGAGGTATAGTTTAAGGTGATTTAAAGAATGTTACTTAAATAGTGACAAACATTTGGAGTTTACTATAACTACACAGCCGCCCAAAGAGTTTCGGGAAGCAGTTACATGTTACTACAGTGGTGATAAAGGGACATGAACTAGTTTTACATTTAAAGCAAATCATTGTCATCAGTCAAAAATGTAAAGGAGCAGATTGTGTACCAGGAACTGGTATGGCAAATACACTCATTTATGTAAGCAAAAATATTTGTACAAGGATGTTTGCTGTAAACCAGCTGTAGCACACATCTTGGAAGCTGAGGGGGAAGGATAACGTAAGCCCACAAAATCAAGACCAGCCTGAGCAACATAAAGAGAACCTGTCACAAGCAAGCAAGCTAACTAACCATGATCAGTGCTCATCTTAGTGTTTTCTGTTATAACAAAACCCTAAAATCAAACCCAATGTCTACTAATAAAAGTTAAATGTATAATAGTATTCCTACATATGAGATATACATATAACCAAGAATGACAAGACCTTTATGTGCTTATGTTGGAATAGTTTCCAGGATTTATATATATTAGCAGCACTTACGAGATAAGGATACTGGGAGCTATGGGGAAATTTTTAACTGGAGTTCAAATAAATCTCTACAATACTGAATATAGTCCTGCAAGTAGAGATACAAAAAGAGCATGAACCTACAGACTAATAGTAACCAACAGGGGAGAGGGATAGAGATTGTTCAGTTAAACAGGTATTAAATAAATATATAATTATAGCTGCCATAAAATAGCAGGATTAAGTAATTTATTAATTAGCTGTACCAAGAAGCCAGGTATGGTTGCTCATATATATACTCTTAGCCCTCAAGATACTGAGGTAGAAGGATTGCCACAAGTTTAAGGTTAGCCTAGGCATAAGGAGTTTTAGTCTACCTTGTGCTATATAACCCTGCTTCAAAAATAAATAATAGATGATAGATAGGTAGATGATAGATAGATAGATAGATAGGTAGATGATAGATAGATAGATAGATAGATAGATAGGTAGATAGATAGATAGATAGATAGATAGATAGATAGATAGATAGATAGATAGAAAGAAAGAACAAAGAGAGCTGTAAGTGTGGCTTAGTGGCAGAGTTCCTGTCTAGCATATACATGCTCCTGGGTTCACTCACCAGCACCGTGAAAACCAAACCAAACAAAATAAATATATGCCTGTAAAAACATGGTGCACTGGGCGGTGGTGACACATGCCTTTAATCCTAACACTCAGGAGGCAGAGACTGGTGGATCTCTGTGAGTTCAAGGCCAGCCTGGTCTACAGAGCAAGTTCCAGGACAGCCAGGCTATACAAAGAAACCCTGTTTCAAAGAAAAGAAAAGAAAAAAACAAAACAAAAACAAACAAAAAAAAAAAAAACACAAAAATACCATGTTGCAATGTGTTATGGACTTATCACTAGCATGAGGAGACTTTGGTTTTGTTTGTTTCCTTTTTCTTTTTTCTAACTTGGAGAAGGAGCTAAGATATGTTGGAAACTTTTTAACTGGAATTCAAATAAAAAGAGTTAGAGAGTAGTACCTAAAATAGCATAGGAATAGATTACACGCTCATCAATCAAATGGATTCTACTTCCAGCATCTTTGCAGTTAATGCAATCAATAAGAGGCTTGCCAGGAATACAGTTACCTTTAATCACCATAATGTGCTCCAATTACAAAAGTACAGGGTACATCATAATTAAATTTCTACAAAATCTCAACCACAAGTATTACAAAAGGAAATAAGGACAGATGACATTCTGTAGGTCTTAAACTTGTCTTCACTCCTTGGTTTACCAGAACTCACACCATCTTTAAAGGTATGATGCAGCATCTCTCAAGAAGGGAGAGGGAGCCTTAGCCATAATTACCATGCCATTCTCCCCAGCCAGCCATGGCTGAACAGCAGGGGAGGGCGGAGTGGGGCAGAGAGTGGAAGGATGGGAGAGCAGAACTAGGAAGGCCGGGGAGAGAGGGAATCCTGCCCTTGCTTTCTGCCAGACTGTTGGAAAAGGAGAAGGAAGAGCAGGGACACCTTCCATGCTTGTGTATATTTTTTCATGAGCTTTCTTTACTTTCCTCTCCATCACAATTCCTGGGCCTACCATGACCAAAGCCAGAGAATTCACAAAGCAGGGTGGGGTAGAGACATGCCTGATACAGATGTGGCCCAGGATAAGGAGGCCAACCTGGCGAGGAAGCTGGGGAACATCCAGAGGGAAAGATATGATGGACAGGTGTAGACAGGTAAGACTGGGAACTCTAGGGCACATTCAGATTTGGCCCTGGCTGACCAGCAGTGGGATTCTACGTATTCAGATGTTTGTCCAAGCTTTTCCAAGACTACTTACTTGATTAATCCTTCCCAGGCTTGGCTCTCACTTCCTGGTTATCCCTACTCAGTGCACTTTTTTTGAGTCTTTTAAAACATGAATAGTTCCCAAGGACAGAGATGCTAAAAGCATGAGAGTGTATCATGGAAGAAACTTGGGCCACAGATAAACTACTTTAATGATTCCTAAGTACCATGTGTTTCTGACTGACATTAATCCAAGGATTGTTTTTCAGATTCCACAAAGAACTCAAACACTGCAGGTGAGCAGGTGAGCTTACCATCTGCAGCATCCCTTCTGTCCACAGATTAGACTCCATGTCCACTGCCCGCTCAAAGATGGTCCTGAGGATGTACATCATAACATCACAGCTGAGCAGGTTGACTACTTTGCTGAAAGCAGGGCAGAACTCCGGAGGAGGTGGCGGCGGCAATGCTGTTGGGGAAACAGAATAGATGGGGAGAAGAGACAAGCAGGTACTACCCTAACATACTAAATTGTAAATACGAAAAGTCCAAGTTTAAATGCAAAAGAACATGATTTTTTTTTCTGCTTCAAAGCACTGAAAACATCAATGTCAAGGGAAATACAAACTGCTCGACCAGTCTCCCAAAATAAATTCCATTTGTTGACAATTTAAAAGGCTCTCACTCATGTTGGACACATCTTAATAAATGAAAAGAGGCTCTTTTATATTTCCTTTAGTTGCACCCTTCAAATCAACAAAACACTCACAAAAAAAAATAGGCAAAATGAAGTCAGTTCAGAATCTCAATTTTACCTTCATCTTTATTTTCTTGTTTTCTCCTTTTCTTCTGCATATGTTCAGCCTATTTAAGAAAATGAAAAAAGAAAAAGTGAAAACTATTATGACATACATTACTTAAAAAGCACAAGACCAGTAAAACACTGTTTGAAAAATATAAATATTGACCTACCTACTAAAATATCTTATATGCTAATTTAAAATATATTCAAAATATTACTTTGACTAGAAACCAAATAGTTGTCTTAGAGAAGGCACCACAAGATGAGTGAATGAGAATTCAGAACTTAGCCTCTGTTCTTTGAGTCAGAAAGGCTTCCTAGCTTCTATCTGGTACAAGAACCTACACGATGATGTGTAACTTTTATCTGTAATTGTATTTATATTTCATTAATTTTATTAAATAAAAGCTCCTGTGTTAGACCCCTTTCCTGTGAGAAAGCAGCAGACAGCCTGTACAAAGGGCAGCAGCATCTCGCCCAGCCCCATGTCTGCCTTCAGATCATCATGAAGAGGGAGCCATGGTAGAGTACAGCATTTCCCACAATGGCAGCTAGCAAGCAAGACCATGCTGGTAGTAACCAACTTTCTCCTTCCCACACTTTTGTAAATTATTCAGCTTAAGCAAAGGTCAACAAAACCAGCCATCACCAAAACCAAGTGATCACTTATCATCCTTCTAAGACCAACAGACACTATGTGCCAATCACTGTTGTAAAAGATAAGAATGATAAAAGAAAGAGAATGAGAGAGAGGGAGAGAGAGAGAGAAAGAGGAGAGGGGAGGGGAGGGGAGAGAGACAAAGGGCGGAAGAGAAGGAGAGGAGGAGAAGGAGAAAGGAAGGAAACAGTGAAGGACGCAGTCCTGAATCCTCTTCTGTAGCAACTATTACAGACATTTCTGCTACAGTCAAATAAAGCTAACTATTGTACACAAAGTTACTGATTAAGTTTTTAATTTTCTTGGATGAATTAACACCCTCTACTGAGAGCCATCGTGAAACTACATTTCTGTAGATTTGGAAAACATACAGGACTTCAGGTTTATTTATGAAAAGGATACTCTTCCTACCTTGCTATGCTGTGTTTTAGAATAATGGTAAAAGTACATATTGAAGTCTTTCAGTGATTCATCTTTCAATTCATAAACTCCATGGCCCGACACACCTGGTTTCCTAGAGCAACAGACAATACAGAGATGAAGAACAGTGCTTTTGGTTTTGTTTTCACAGAACTGACACCATAAAAGACTCCAAAATCTAATCTAAAATTCAGGATTCCTATTAAAATATTATATCTTAGAAACAATCAATTTAGTTCTATGGTAACTAAAAAAACATACACTGAATACAAAAATCCTGATAACAGTGACATTTTTATTTAATAGTTATGAAATTCAAACAAATCTGGGAGTTTGCTTTGTGCTAGGTGGACCTGATAGTAGTGTACTTAGATTCCCAGACTTCTTGTATAGCCTCTGGGCTTAAAGGCTCCTGTTAAATTACAGTATACTACTTGACTTAGGGTCAAACCTCAAATGGTAGGAACACAAATCATTAGCAAACTGTTCTAATAGTGGTATGGCATCCTCTCTCGAGTGCTGTAGTAGGAAAAGCACCACAGCTAGAAGGAGCATGCCATATCTGCTATGAACATTTAGCATCTTTGAGTGTCGGTCCAATTCTTAACTTAAAAAATATCATTAAACACTGCTAATAGGAAAAAGAAGCCACATGCTATTGTATAAGTTATTTACAATTAGTAGTGGGCTGGAGAGATGGCTCAGCAGTCAAGAACACTGGCCGATCTTCCAGAGGACTCAGCACCCACACGGCAGCTCACAACTGTCTGTTAACTCCAATTCCAGAGCACCTGGCATCCTTGCACAGACTATATGCAGGCAAAACATGAATGAACATAAAAATAAATGTCTTTTTTTAAAAAAAAAAAAAAACCTCAACAGCATCACTCTAAACACAATTATGATCACGAGTCAAAGTACATTACTATTATCAATTTTCCAAAATTCAAGAATTGATTCAATTAACATTTTCACCTTATATACCACAAAGAGGGAAAGGTTTATAAAATACTCTTTAACTCTATTGGAGAAAAATCTAAGATTAGCAGATAAAACAAAAATTTGTAAAACAATGAAGTCATAGCTTCAAAGTATTGGGAAAAAGTCATCAGATTGTCTTACTAGTTTACTGTCTAACTCACCTAATATCACTAGACTAATCTCTCATTTACCTACCACACAAGAACCTCATTTCATCAACAAACACAGTTAATTGTCTCATTATTAAACACACAGGCAGTGCCTAGTGCATCCTCCATTCTCACCCCTCTACTCCATATTGTATTCTCATTCCTGGGCACTCTAAAAAATCAGATGTAAAAAGGATCCAGAGTATGAAAATAAAGATCAACCTATCTCTCAAATAAGGATAAATATTAAACACTTACTTAAATGTGGCCACTTTGTTTATGACATTCTCTAAGCCAGTTTCATTATTTTCCTGTCGAAACAACAGTTTTTTGTCATTTTTACCTTCAGGTAATGATTTTTTTTTTCTTCTCTTACTGTGAACTGAAATACATTTAAAACTTCATCTCTGAAGTACTTTATACACAATAAATTTAAAGATTAACTGCAATATTGTATTAAAAGTACATATTCAAGTTGGGTGGTGGTGAAACACGCCTTTAATCCCAGCACTCAGGAGGCAGAGGCAGGCGGATCTCTATGAGTTCCAGGCCAGCCTGGTCTACAAAGTGAGTTCCAGGACAGCCAGGGCTACACAGAAAAACCCTGTCTGGGGAGGAAGGAGGGCAAACAAAAAAAAGAAAAAGGAAAAGTACATATGAAGCCAATATGATGTAGGGGAGTAACATTTAAGATGCACAATCTTATGTATGAATATCACAAAGTCAGCTCTCTGAGTCTGGCTTCATGTGTGCATACACACACACAATTTTTAACACCCACCCTTTCTTCTTTCTGTCTTTTTGTTTTTTTGGATGGTGTTGGAATTTAACCCAGGGCCTGCAGAAAGCATTCTATCACTCAGCTATACACTCAGTGGTTAAAAAGAAGCCTTATATAGTCTGTTCATCAACAACATCTAGGAAGATGTCCACGCTTCACTAATCCTTAAACCAAGGTAAAAAGGATGAGTAGCCTCCAGCCAGAAACCATGGCAAAATATCTGTGCAAAATGTCCAGACGTGTTCCTCCTTTTGCAACTCTGATAGTTTTCTGCTAATTAGCACAAACATTTCCTTAAACGCAGAGTACTGTTTTTATGAAGCCATTTACAATGATAAGGAGCTAGTTAAAATACTACAGTAAACTTATAGCTAGCTACCTATAGTTTTTAAAAATTAAGAAGTTTATCCTCCTTTTCATAGTTTAGTTTGAGCAGGCAAGATGGCACAGTGAGTAAAAGCACCTCCAGCCAAGTCTGACGAACTTAGTTTAATCCCTGGGACCCACATAGTGAAAGGAGAAAATTGATCCTTGCTTTGTCGCTTTGTCCTCGTATCTCTGCAGGTGCCACATGACTACTGTAACATACACACACACAGACACACACACACCACATGCACACACATGCAGAAATAAATAAATGCAAACAAAACTTTATTTTGTTTACCGATTTAGTTTTTAAGGAGATGAGTCACTCCTGGGCATAAATGATCAGTAGCTTTCCCAGGTAACTGGATTATACTATAACATGCACCACCACACCTATCTAACCTCCTTTTAAAAAACAATTTATTTGAGATTAAGCAGCAAAGTCAGCGGACACCTTAGAGAATTTTGTTTCTAAGTATTTTGTATATGTATTGCCAGTCACAGGTGGAATTAGTTTAGGTGTAACAGATATTTTTAGAATTTTTGAATATTTACTTATTTTAATAGCATTTAGGGGAAAATCATTTAGAACATCAAAAACTATTATTACATACATATTACTGCTTCAAACACACTAAGGAAAACTATAAGATGATATTTAAAAGGAATTAATCATGAAATTAATAGGTGGATATACAAAAATTACAAAAGTAAAATACCAAATAGCTACAGTTTGACAACCAGTTTACAATGAAACTGGAAAAAAAAATTACAAAAAAACTGGCAGAGAGGAAGAAACTGAGTCAAAGCACAGCATCTCTTGTGTGTATGGAAGTCTTGACAACACAAGAAAGTTGAATTCTTTATTAAGAGTCACTTTTCGGGGATTGCAGGGGTAGCTCAGTGTGTAAAAGTGCTTTGGCATACAAGCCTAATATCCCGACCTAGGCCTTGGAGCCCATAGAGAAACTACACGTGGTAGCTCACAAGTATAACCCCAGCACTCCTAGATGAGAGGCCCCAGAAGAATCACCAGAAAGCTCATGTAGGCCACAGATATCTACATACATGGCATAACATGTGCAGACTTCCACTCACACAAAAACAAAAACTTAAGTGATTATTGTTCTAATTCATAAGCAAATCTCACAAGAGGAAAAATGTAAAAGTCATAACTTTAGGACAATTAAACCAATATTGGTATATATTAAAGCATAAATACCACTGTGGTGGAGATCACAACTCACCCTACAGAGCTGTAGTTAGAGAGAGCAGACTGACAGCATGCTTCAGCTGTTGTCCTTTGGGCTTCTCACTAAAGGATTCCAGACCCTCAGCAAGGCGAATACTATAAAGCAGTTGTTCTGAGAGACAATGGCAAGACAGCAAAGCCTGATTTTTATTTTGCTGTCTGTCTGTCTCTCTTCTATCTCCATCCTGACCTACTTTTCTTTATAGGGCATGCTCCATAGCTCCAGCAGCTCTGGAACTCCAGTGTGCTGGGATTACTAAAGTATGTGCCACAGTGTGTAACCTATTGCTTCATTCTTTCCTTTCTGTCATTCTTTTCACATAATACTTGTATTTATGAGGCCTATCACAACAATATATATTAATATAATGTATATATATATACGTAAATATGCAATGTATAATTATCAAATCAGGATAACTGGAATTTCCAAGTCCTCAAATAGCTTTCAACTTGACATGTTGGAAAACTTTGGGCTTTCTTTTTCCTAGTTATTTAGAAATATATCACTTTATTGTTAAGCATAAACACTAGAACTAATTCCTTTTCCTAAGTATACTTTGCTATCTGTTATCTAACAGCTCTCTGATCTCCTGACACCCTTAGTCTCCAGGAACCACTAATTCTGCCTTCTTTTATGAGATCTACGTTTTTATAGGGTGCTTCCATTCATCTGCCTTTGCATTTTCTTCACGAAAAGCAGGCCTGCAGAATGCTGCAACAGCTCCCTGGTGTTTCCCAGCCCCTCGCTGCTTCCTGTAATAAAATCTTCATTTTTATTTTATTTTATTTTATTTTATTTATTTATTTATTTATTTTTTGTTTTCTGGCCTGTTTCTCACAAGATCTGCATTAACATAGTGCTCAAAAAACCTGAAATCTCAGAATTTCAGCTACCTTTCATTTCCTCTGCCAAAAAACTTGTTTTAAAGTAAACAAAAATTTTAGAGCATTTCCATGGAACTAAAGCATATAAATGACTAAAAGCCGAAAGGTGATTGGTTTACAACCATAATATTAAATGTGGGTCATTTTGCTAAGCACATTTTCCTGAAATTTGAAGTTAACTTTCAACTGAAAGAAAGAGAGGTAGAGAGACAGACTGACAAATAGCATCAAACAAACAAACAACCACAAAAACTGGAATTCCTCCAATCTTAAGAAGAGGGACTGAAATGTAATCGTAGAAGCTAGAAGGATGTCTCAATGGTTAGAAGCACTAGCTGCCCTTGCAGGGCCCCCTGGACTCACAACTGTCTATGGCTCCAGTTCCAGGGGATCCAACACCCTGTAAGAACACCAGGCATGCCTATGCTACACTTACAAACAAGTAGGGAAAACACCCAAACATATAATTTTTAAAATAATTTTCTTTTTCTTTTTTTTTTTTTTTTTAAAGAAAAGTAGACTTACGTTCTCAGGTAGGTTTCTGGCGATGGCACTATGTGGCATGGGCTCAATGCAAAGTAAGTGAGTAATCTCTCTCATTATAACCTCCTCTCTGGTAACATTTCCCACTCCAGGTACATAACGTTCTCCTAATATAACAGAAAACAAAACCAGAAAATGTCATTCATTTCTATTTAAGTTTTGTTCTGACAGATGTTACTTATACCCAGAACACTGCATTAAATTTAGGTCTATAAAAACAAGTCAAAATTACTTCAGTATTTTCCCAAATTCAAACCATAAATTATTTGTTAAAAGAGAGAAACCATTCAGTGACCTGAAGAATCCAGCCCTTATTTTAATTTGCTGTAATCCTAGCACTTGGGAGGCTGAGATAGGAGGATCACAGACAGAAAGGCTAGCCTGGGTCGCAAAGCAAGACCAGAATTCAAAAGTAAACCAATAGACTGGAGAGATGGTTCAGTGGGTATGAGCACATATCTCTTATAGAGGATCCAAGTTCTATTCCTCGAACCTCCCTCCGTCAGGACACTCACATCTGCCCGCTAATCCAGCTCCAGGGGATCCAATGTCTCTGGACTCGAAGGGCACCTGCACTTACATGCACATACCCACACCTACACTAAAAATAATAAGTTGTTAAGTTTAGGCATATTGTTGGCACATCCTTTAACACTAGCAGTCAAGAGGTGGAGACAGGAAGATCTCAGTGAGCTGGAGGCCAGATTGGTCTACATAGTGAGCTCCAGGTCAGCCAGAACTATACATTAAGACCCTGTCTCAAAAAGAAAAGAAAAGGGACCATAGCTCCAGACACATATGTAGCATTGGATGGCCTTGTTGGGCATCAATGGGAGAAGAGACACTTGGTCCCGTGAAGGCTCGATGCCCCATTGTAGGGGAGTGCAATGGTGGGGAGGTGGGAGTGGGCAGGTGGGTGGAGGCACATCCTCATAGAAGCAGGAGGAGGGGGAATGTGATAGAGGGTTTCTGGGAGAGAAATCAGGAAAGGGGATAACATTTGAAATGTAAATGAATAAAATCTCCAATAAAAAAAAAAAGAAAATCGGGCTGGTGAGATGGCTCAGTGGGTAAAAACACCCGACTGCTCTTCCAAAGGTTCGGAGTTCAAATCCCAGCAACCACATGGTGGCTCACAACCATCCATAACGAGATCTGGCTCCCTCTTCTGGAGTGTCTGAAGACAGCTACAGTGTACTTACATATAATAAATAAATGAATCTTTAAAAAAAAAAAAAAGAAAATCAAAATAAACTGCAAAACAAAAATAAAAACGAACAAACAAAACAGGGCCTACCTAGAGGTTAAGAACTCTTGCTGCACAATCACAAAAACTAGAATTTGGATTCCAGTACCTATGCAACAAGCCAGATGGCTCACAAACATTCCAGCTATAAGGGATCTGATGCCTTCTTCTGTCTCCCACATACATGCACAAGAACACACACACACACATACACTGAATCACTGAATCTGGAGCTCACGGATGCAGCTAACCTGCTGGCAAACCTGCTCCCTAGGGATCCCCCTATCCAGTCTTATAGGTGTGTGCTGCAAGCCTGCCTCCCCCACTTTTATATTCGTATTGGAGATTGAACTCAGGTCCTCGTACCTTCACATTAGGTACTTTACCAACGTGAGCAGTGGCAGGTTTCATAAGGATAACTCTCTCAGATGTGTCATGTATTTTGTTCACATTCACCTCCCACACTATCCGTTCCCTTCACTGGTCTCCTTTCTAACCCCCTCCACTCTGCCTTCATGACTATGTATTCACCACTAGTTTTCCACACCATAATATCTATAAAAGACCTATGACATCTAGAAGAGACCCTTTTAGATATTCTCTAAATCAAACACATTTCACAAAGAATTTGTTAAATGATTTATTTCCAATAACTAATTTTCACATTTGTAAATTTTATAATGTTATATTCTATTTTATAATTTTCATATATATATATGTATATATATATTTACCACAGGGGTCTCCCCCAGGTTCACAGTCCCAGAAGCAACCTTAGAGTAGGTTCCTTTCACACTGTATGGATTAGGAATCTGAAACTCAAAGATTATATAGCATGTTCTTAATAACTGAAAGCAAGGCCAAGACTTTATAATCTAACTCCTAATCCAAATATTTCCTACTTATTTATATTTTTCCCACTATAAACCAGATGTGGGGCTTGAAAGACGGCTCACTGGTTCAGAGCATTTGCAATTGCGGCTGAGAAGCCGAGTTTTGTTCCTAGTACCACACGGTGGCTCACAACCATCTTTCTCACTCTGATATCTATGCAAAGTAACTTGCAAAAATGACATGATAAAAACATTTATATTAGACCGAGAATATATTTAAATTTCATGCATACATGTAAATGTTAGCACTAAATAAGTAGATTTAAAAACCCTATGTTTATACCCAGGATATCTATACCTTAACCTCCAAAGTCCAACAATAAAAAAATCAAGTATAAAAATACTACTAGGAATGTAGTTTAGTGGCAGAGCTCTTACCTAACATGTGAAAGGCCCTGGGTTTGATCTCCAATACCAAGGAAAAAAATATGCAAGGTTCATTTTTAAAGAACTTTCTAAACCTATCTGTCACACTGGTCACATTAATCTTGGATGTTTCATGTAGTGTTTAGAACAGATGACAAACACCAATTATATTTTATTAATAGTCTCTAAAAAGTAAATCATGTTCCAATTCAAATTTTGTTTTAAGCTTACCCACAATATAGATGAGGACCTGAAGCATTTCTTCTATTAATGTATTATACTGTTTAATCAAATCCTACAGAATTAAAAAAAAAAAGTGACGTAAGAATCACAAACTCCAAGTTTGTATTTCTTGATTAGATGCAAGGCCCACCCAGTCTCGAGTTCTCTTCCAAGCACGGCAAGAGGTAGGAACCAAAACTCCCACTGAGTCACAAAGCTCTCAGGCACAGCTGTTAGAGACTGACGCTTTCCTCACTGCTGTCACCACCACATTGTCATTTGTCGGAGCCAGCAAATTCCAATCTTTCCCTTTCTCTGCTCTTAGCTTCCTGCTCACTAGGAGCATGAGAAAGTGGCTTAAAGTACATGTCCTAGCTATGGTAGGAATATCGTTCCCTAAAACATCTCTTATTTAAGTTCTTCTGATAGATCAGATATTTTCACTGAAGGTAAAGTGACAAAAATATCATTTCTTTTCTATATATAGCCTACTACTTGAGCCTCCGTAAAGGACTTCGAAGTTAGAAAAATTAAGGAATGGGATTTAATAAATTTGAAACAGTCAAGGTTGCCCCTTGTTAGTGGCTGCTCACATCTTTAATCCCAGCACTCAGGAGGCAGAGGCAGGTGAATTTCTGAATTCCAGGCCAGCCTGGTCTACAGAACAAGTTCCAGGACAGCCAGGGCTATACAGAGAAACCCTGTCTGGAAAAAACTAAAACAAAAACCCAAAACAACAAACCAGTCAGGATAACTTTTATAAGTTAGTACTTCAAATATTAAAACTATACTGACGTGTCAGGGTACTGTAAGACAAACACAAATTGTGAAAAATGTAACTAGTATAATAAAAATACTAAAATAAACATTTACAAAAATAGAAAAGGGAAAATGATTTTTAAAAAACATACAAAAGGAAAGAACCTACAATTCGCTAACTCCCCAAAAACCAATGATAATGAACCAAAATACAAAGCTGAATGTGCCATTTTTCTCTATTGATGTGATAATCCCATGCTACCAGAAATATGCACACACCAATCTGTTAATACTTATCAAGAGCCTTAAGTAAAAATGTGCTGTCTTATTCATCAAATTTACACATAAAATTTACCCTAAATGCTTTCTGCATGCAGTGGAACTGCTACAGAGACTTTCAATGTACAAACAACAATACAGGCCTGGTATTCATTCAATAATTACAAGGAGAAAAGCCTATCATAATATTTTGTAAAACAGGCTACAAATTATAAAAAGGCATATGTAGAATAAAGTTTTTGCTTTCAAAACAAAATACTGGTATTTTATTTTCTGAAGACAGTATGTTAAGTGACATCTCTTTTCTCTGTTGATCTGTATAGAGCCTAAGTTTCCTAGAGTGAAAAGAAAGTATGTGTGCTTGCATATTTGTGTATTCTGTGTGTGTGTGTGATGTTTGGAGGTATAGACATCCCACAGTATGGGAAAACCATGGTTCCTGGCTACCTAGGACATCCCAATCCGAACATCAAAATCCAAGGAAGCTCAAGTCCCTCATAAGCTGATGTAGTATCTATGCATAACTACACACATCTCGCCATATACTTTAAAAGCATATCTACACTACTCATAATACCTAATGCACATGTAAATATTATGTAAATGTAAATATTAAAGAGTGACTGTATAGTACTGTTTGCACATTAATACAGACACAATTTAAAAATATCTATTTGACCCCTAGTATGATATATCTGTATGGAAGGCTAACTGTATATACAAAGAATATTATGTAAAAATGTGATAACAATATGCCTTTTGAATTAATTCACACACCAGTCTCTATTGCTTACCTGGTCTTTTGTGGATATGGTCTTGTTAAAAGCATCAGTAAGTTCATATCTCTGAAGTACCAGTAACAAGAACTTGTTGGGATCCATTATAGATGCTCCAATCTGTGAAAGAAATTGAGTGTCACATTTCTTGTGTATTAAATGGAGGAACTCTTGTCTCTAATAGTCCCTTTAGAAAATTTCAAAATAATTTTGTAGAAGATAATAGATTACCCATTCTATTTCTATGCTACCATGTTCAGTTAATGGTGAAACTCAAGTTATAAACAGTATCTCCTCTTACTCTAAGAAACAAAAAAAGGAAAGGAAAGATCTAATGGAGAGTAACTGAAACGGTACCTGAAGCATGATGATATCTTTATCGTACATTTCCTCCCTGCATTTAACATCTTGATAATAGAAAACCTGTGAAAGAAATGGTAGACAGATGTTAAAGGAATTGACTTTCAATAAACATCTTTTTCACCATGTATGTGCATGTTTAAATGTGGATGGGCGTGTGTGTGTGTGTGTGTGTAGACCAGATGTTAACATCAGCTGTTTTCCTCAATTACTCTCCACCTTGTATAATAAGTCAGGATCTCTCACTTCAGCCCAGAGCTCCCTGGTTTGGCTGATTTGTCTAACTAGCCAGCTTGCTATGAGAACTCTGATTCAGCATCCTACAGCTATGATTACAGGGGATATCATAGCAACCTAACTTATGTGGATGCTAGAACCCCAAACTCTGGTCCTCATGTGTGTGCAGCAAGAGCTTTACCCACAGAGACATCTTCCAGCCCTAAGATAAAATTCTTTTTTTTTAAAATATTTTTATTAGGTATTTTCCTCATTTACATTTCCAATGCTATCCCAAAAGTCCCCCATACCCTCCCCCCCACTCCCCTACCCACCCACTCCCACTTTTTGGCCCTGGCATTCCCCTGTACTGGGGCATATAAAGTTTGCAAGTCCAATGGGCCTCTCTTTCCAGTGATGGCTGACTAGGCCATCTTTTGATATATATGCAGCTAGAGTCAAGAGCTCCCGGGTACTGGTTAGTTCATAATGTTGTTCCACCTATAGGGTTGCAGATCCCTTTAGCTCCTTGGGTATTTTCTCTAGCTCCTCCATTGGGGGCCGTGTGACCCATCCAATAGCTGACTGTGAGCATCCACTTCTGTGTTTGCTAGGCCCTGGCATAGCCTCACAAGAGACAGTTATATCTGGGTCCTTTCAGCAAAATCTTGTTAGTGTGTGCAATGGTGTCAGCGTTTGGAAGCTGATTATGGGATGGATCCCCGGATATGGCAGTCTCTAGATGGTCCATCCTTTTGTCACAGCTCCAAACTTTGTCTCTGTAACTCCTTCCATGGGTGTTTTGTTCCCAATTCTAAGGGCAAAGTGTCCACACTGGTCTTCGTTCTTCCTGAGTTTCATGCGTATAGCAAATTGCAGATAAAATTCTTAACAATTGGGTCTCATCTAGATGGCTTAACGGATAAAGATGATATCAAGCCAACACCCTGAGTTCAATCCCTGAGACCCATATGATGGAAAGAAAAAACCAATTCCTTTAAGATGTTTTATAACAAAACTCATTCTTAAGACTTTCCATCAGCTAGAAATCTCTAGAAATTATTATTTTTGAAAGTAAATAAATTTCTACACCAAATCAAGGTATGGCAGTTCAAATCTGTAATATTTGCACATGGGAAGCTGAGTTAGGAGGATTCATAGGTTTGAGCTCAGTCTGGAATACAAAGATCCTGTTTCAAAACAAGAGTAACAATAATGTCTGCCTGCGGGAACAGGACTGAAGTCCTGAGGGCTAGCAGAAAGAATGGAAACATGCAACCTCTGGAAATAGGAGATGGGGGACCCCCCCCCCCAGAATGCACCAGAGACTTGGGAGGTGAAAGACTCCCAGGACTCAAAGAGAGGGACCTTAGATGAAATGCCCTATAGTAGGGAGAAGGAACTTATAGAGCCCACCTCCAACAAGAAGACAGGACATTAAGTGAGGGATGGGGTTGCCATTCCACAGTCACACCTCTGACCCATAATTGTTCCTGTCTGAAAGAATTACAAGGATGTAAATGGAGAGGAGCCTGAGGAAAAGAAGGTCTAGCAACAGGCCCAAAGTTCAAGGCTCAAGGGGAGGTCCCAAGGCCTGACACTATTACTGAGGCTATGGAGAGCTCACAAAAAGGGACCTAGCATGACTGCATTCTGGAAGATCAAACAAGCATTTGAAAGAGTCAGATGCAGATGCTTGCACCCAACCAATGTACAGAAGCAGCTGACCTCTGTTGTTGAATTAGGGAAGGCTGAAAGAAGCTGAGGAGAATGGCGATCCTGTAGGAAGACCAGCAGTCTCAATTAATCTGGACCCCTGAGATCTCTCAAACACTGGACCACCAAACAGACAGCATACAAGATCTGATATTATGTCCCCAACACGCACACCGTAGAGGATTTTTGGGTCTGTGTTCATTCAGAGATGATGCACTTAACCCTCAAGAGACTGGAGCCCCAGGGAGTTTAGAGGTCAGGTGGGGTGGAGGGTGGGGACATCCACATGGAGACAGGGGGTGGGGAGGAGGTATGGGATGTGGAACAGTCGGAGGATAGATTGTGGGGGTTGGGGATAAAATATGGAATGTAAAAAATAAATTAATTTTAAAAAAAGAAAAGAAAAAAGAGAAAAAAAGAAAGAAAAAGGAAAAAAATCATAACACCATTTTCTTCTAAGTGGCATCTTTAAAAGTTGTTCTCTGATCTTTTAAATAAAGCACTTCTCCCATTTTCCCTAAAACATAAGCAAAAATAATTAAGGTAGTCATTGTTGTTGTTTTTAAATGGTGCTGGGGCTAAACCCGGATCCGCATACAACTTTGATTAGGGCAGATTCAAGGACCACCATAGAAACAAAACAAAAACAATAGCAAAAGAACAAATAGGGGCTAGAGAGATGGCTTAGGTGCTAATAGCACCTGATGCCCTTCCCAAGGGCCTGGGTTTGATCTCTAGCACCAACACTGCGGCTCACAATCATCTATAACTCTAGTCCCATTGATTCTGCATGACATACATGGTGCTCAGACATACAAACAGACAAGAGAGAGAGAGAGAGAGAGAGAGAGAGAGAGAGAGAGAAAGACAGACAGACAGAGAGAGAGAGAGAGGGAATGAAAATAGGACAGTTGGTGTTGGTGGGAAGACTCAGTGTCTCAAAGGGATTCCTGAGCTCCTATTGGCTTTCAGATGGGATAAATATTAAATAGAAAAAAGGAGAAACACTTATAGGATCCCCAGGATTTTTATATCTAAGCGATTATACAAGAGAATAAGAGCATATATTTGGCAAACTCTATGGACATGGAGTAACCCTAGAATGAAATGCTAAAATGGAGCGCATCTACAGATGTGCGTGACGGATGGCACCATACCTGGCTGATGAGTGAGAGCCCGTTTCTTCGCCACATCTCAGCAACAACCTGAGCCACCAGGACCAGGCAGCGCAGCGGGTACTCCACCAGGACCTCTACTTGAAAGCCGTCCTGAAACACAGTGAGCGCCGATTTGTTATTTCCCACACTGCACATGCCTCCACTTAAGCAAGAAGTACGTAAAATAGGAGAGCCTGCATTTGGAATTCAGATTTTAACATGAAGCATTCTGCTGTGAAGTGACTAAATGTGAGTATTCAACGAGGTTAAAAATAGATGATTTTCTTTCCCACCCATCAACAGAGATGACTAGAAAATACTTAAGAGTCACTTACAAAAGGCACAAATTCATGCAGTCTTGAAATAGCACCTAGTCTGCTTAAACGTACATGAAGACCTAAACCATTTAAAAGAAGAAAAAAGAAAACAAGAAAGCAATTAAACCCTATTATATTTTTTGTTAACTAATATTTTGGGAAGCTTGGGTTATTTAAATGTATTTTCACTAGAGTTGAGGGTGTATCTAAGAGTGCTGGCCTAACAGGCAGCAAACCTTCAAATCACTCTCCAGTCCGCCTCCAACACACACACATTCTTTAAGTTTATAAATGATACTCCAAATGAAAACATCTGACTTCTAATTTTGAAATACAGTATTACCAAAACACAATTCTATGTTGTACAACATCTTACATTGTATATAATTCATATAAAACTAAGTCTGCCTCTCCCCATGTTTATTCTACTATTAATGGAAAATCAAGGGCTGGAGAGGTGGCTCAGTGGTTAAGAGTGCTGACTGCTCTTCCAAAGGTGGTGAGTTCAAATCCCAGCAACCACATGATGGCTCACAACCATCCTTAATGAGATCTGATGCCCTCTTCTCAGGTGTCTGAAGACAGCTACAGTGTACTTACATGTAGTAAATAAATAAATCTTTTTAAAAAATGAAAAAGGAGGGCCAGCAAGATGGCTCAGTGGGTGAAGGTGCTTGCTGTCAAGCTCACCAACCTGAGTTCAATCCCCAGAACTCATGTGGTGGCAGGAGAAAATGAACTCCCACAAATTACCTTCTGATCTCCATACATTCACCATAGCATATCACTCCCTCATCCAAAACGGAAATAAATATACAAATGTAATTTAAAAGATAAAAAAGAATTATCGAACAAATTGAAACCTAATCTGAATTTTGGTATAAATTTATATAAAAATCAACATTTATAAATATTTAGAAACTGGGTAGTTGGTAAAAAAGTTGGTCCTTAGGTAAGAATAAAGTATGAGTGAGTTTCCTTGGATAAATATTGTGGTGACAGCTCTCAAAGGTCAAAAATAATGACCGTCTCTAATTTCAGCATCTAATGGGCATATATGGGACAATGAAAAAGAAAAATTACCCTTCTACTCTCAGAGTATCTAGAAGAGTGACCAGAAAGACAGAAAACGAAAACACTTACCAGCAAGTGTTCTAGAGAGTGGCAGGTGTATGCTTACAAGGTCCTCAGACACTTTGTAGGATTTGGTTTCCAGACTATGACCGCACAATTGCACTACTGTCTTGGTACTGGACATGAAATTTGTACTGCACCTCATTACAGCTTTGTGACATTCTTTATAAGCCACCAGTAAGAGATCTTCCTAAGGTAAAAGAAAACAGAAATATATTGATAAGTCAGTTACTTTGTCACCTACTACGTAATAAATGTTTATTAAATATAAGCACAAAATTGTTCTATGTATTCCCAGGGTTACCTCCATAGGATGTAAATCCAGAGAAAATATAAAATATAAACATTTATAATCAAGAGTAAAAATTGCAGGCACCAATTAAATAACTATCTTCAAAAGGCCAAAATAACAAGTATAATTGGGTTTCCCAATGTAACAGTTCTGGTTGTCCTAGAACTAGCTTTATAGACCAGGCTGGCCTCAAACTCACAGAAATTCACCTGCCTCTGCCTCCTGGGAGTAAAGATGCACACTAACACATGCAGCAGATGTTTCCAATAAATAGATCTCTAGGCTTGATTCCTCACAACACACACAGAAGAAATATATGCATGAGGAAAGATGAGAAGGGGCATTCTCAGAAAGATCTAATAAAAAATGGGGGGAAATTCAACTTCTATTTAAATAGTGGGAAAGAATTAAAAATGATATGACTCAAAGGTTTTATGGGTGGAGTCACTGAACATTAAACTGGAAATACTGCAATATGTAAATATATTAACAGTGTCTATAGTGTAATGGAGACAATATATTTTTCAAGAATTAATGTGAGTCACCAAAGATGAAGAAAGAAAAGGATAAACTGAGGAGACAAGACACTAACAGGGTGATGGCACACATTTGGGACACAGAAAATCAAATCTGAGCATGGTAGGAAAACAGAAGTGCCCGTCACTCGGCTCCATAGTTCAGTGCTTTTCACACTGCTTTATAGTGAGAAAGGGGCTCCATAGCCAAATAAATGTGGGGAACATTTCTCTTAGGTTCTAGCACATTGATTATCAAACACACACAACATGGAGGCCCTGGGATTTCCTGTATGGAAGAACATTTTAATAGCGATGCTAATGATAGAACAAGGAAAGTCAAGACGAGAGAATACAAGTCTGAAATTGAAGAAAGTGGTAACAAATCAACTTAAGATATTCTGAGTCTAAATATAAAAAAAATGTTATCTGCCGGGCATGGTGGCTCACGCCTTTAATCCCAGCACTCGGGAGGCAGAGGCAGGTGGATTTCTTAGTTCGAGGCCAGCCTGGTCTACAAAGTGAGTTCCAGGACAGCCAGGGCTATAGAGAGAAACCCTGTCTCGAAAATCCAAAAAAAAAAAAAGAAAAAGAAAAAGAAAAAATGTTATCTAAGAACAACTGTCTGTAAACAAACTAAAGTGCAAGTCCAGCTTGGGCAACTGATGTCTTCAATTAATGAAAGATCTTTATAAAAAGAATACTGGCCAGGCAACGGTGGTGCATGCCTTTAATCCCAGCACTTGGGAGGAAAAGGCAGGTGGATTCTAAGTTCAAGGCCAGTCTGGTCTACAGAGTGAGTTCCAGGACAGCTAGGACTACACAGAGAAACCCTGTCTCGAAAAACCAAAAAGAATATTGAGACATTCTTTTGGCAAGAAGAAGGAATTGGGGAAAGGCAATCACCATTGAGCCTGATAGCTGATAAAGAAACTGTTAGGACTGTGCGGGCTTGTAAAAAGCCAAGGGAAAGAAAGAGTCCTCGCTCTCCCAACTGGCTCTGCCTAGCTAAAACCTATCATATTATATTCCTAAAGCTAGACACCAAGGTCTATGCCCTTATTTGACCACTCCTCATCCTAACATGGGGTTTCCCCTTTTACCTATATAAACCATCATTTGCCTATGGGCCACTTCTGTCTCCTCTCTCTCCAGAGGCTGTCCTTTATTGTCATATCTACTACCCACCCACCATCCCCAATCCCACCTCAACAAATATCCCTTTCCCTTTCTTCCTCATTTCCTGTCTTTGTCTCTTATTCCCAGCCCATTGTCTTTAGGGGCAGATAAATCTCCTTTGTACTGCAAACTTGGTTTTGGGGGTCCTGAGCCAATAGCCTTCTCTCTTTGAAAGAAACTTCCACTGCTCTGGAGGGCAGGGGTCCTATGTGCCCATAGGCAGGTAAGTGGAGAAAAAAAGAAGATAACCAAGGAGACAAATCCCAGGAAAAGAAGTATAAGTTAGAACCAAGAGCCTTGGTAAAGGTATTGGTTTACATAAAAAAAACCTAAAAGGTGGAGACTAAGTGTCGAAGACATGGAGAAACCTGGTCAGATTATGTAGTCTACACAGAAAAACTGGAAGGAACAATGGAACTGACTCAGAATGGCAACCTTCTCAGTAAAAATGAAAGAGTAACCACAAAGATGACTCAGTGGGTAAAGTGTTTGCTGTGTTAAGGACCTACGTGTGGATCTCAAGTACCAGTGTAAAAGCTGGATTGGGTGGCTACCCATAGCCACCGTGCTGGGGTCAGAGACAAGATCCCACAGGGCTTCCTAGCCAGCCAGTCCGGTTAAAATGTAAGACCTAGGTTCAGTGAGAGACACTCAATCAATCAGGCATAAAGAGGGAAGGCACCCAATGTTTGGAGTATGGCTCTGTGTGTGTGTGTGTGATATGTGTGATGCATATGTGTCTGTATACCTATGGAGACAAATGTAACCTTGGGGTTTTATCCCTCAGGGTCATCCACTTTGTGTCTTTTATTGGAACCTGGGCTCACCCATTAGTTAGGGTGGTTGGCAAGCGAGCCCCTGGGAACCTCATGTCTCCACAATGTTCCCATCATGGAAATGACAATCACCCACAACAATGGCTGTCTTTTTATGTGGATGCTGGAGCTCAATAGAATACAGGTTCTTATGCTTGCATGGCAAAGACAAAACAAAACCAAAAAACCCCACTATGCACTCTTAGACACTGAACCATCTTTCCAGTAGTCCCAAGATACATTTTTTTTAAAATTACTTTTTTTTTTATGTGTATGGTTGTTTTGCCTGCATGTATATCTGTGTGTCATGTATGTACACTGCCTGTGGAGGCCAGAAGAGGATGTCAGTGTCCTTGGAACTTGAGTTACAGATGGTTGTGAGCCACTGTGAATGCTGGGAATTGAACACAGGTCCTCTGCAAAGGCATCAAGTACTCTTAAGAGCTGAGCCATTTCTCCAACCCCCAAGGCAGAGTCTGAGACACATTTTCTAATCAAATATAAAAGAATGAATTTTCCTTTTATACTTAATAATATCATTTTAAGTAACTAAGACAGTCACATTATAAACTTTTATATCAAGAAAACTGCAGCATAAACTATGCCACTAGTAACTATCAGAGCACTTACAAAAGCCCACATCCTACTACCAAATCGTTAACTTACATCACAAGCACACCACTCTTGGAACATGAGCAAAATATTCTTTAGTTGCATCTGTATAGCGATGGCAGCCTCCCAGTCAGGGTCCACTTCAATGTGTTGTCCAACTTGTCTTCTGATTTCTTCCATTCCCTGCAAGGAAAGGCAAGTTAATCCATGGCCTTTCCTGTTGTTGTTCCTCTATAGCAGAACATAAAAATGCTTGCATTTATAGTCATAAATGCATAGTAGTTTAATATGGTGACTATATGGGTTACATGTATTACATGTAATACATTGTAATTACATGTTATTACAATACAGAATACGTGAGTTAGTGCACTAGCTTTCAAAAGTGCACAGTTCAGGGGTATCTGACTATATATACCAGCAGTCATTCTCTCATGTGGAAAATAAGAATCATAATAGAAAATAAACCTATAAGCTATGGATATTTATGAAGTCTTACTATGTGTAAGCATTCAACAAGCATTAACTATAACACCATTGACTACACATACACACACACACACACACACACACACACACACATACACACAACAAGTAGTGTTTATATCTTATTTCTACTACATTATAGAAGTTTTCTTCTATGAAAACCATAATTTACGTCTTTTTAAAGTAGACTTACTTAAGAAGAGAACAGACTGCTCTTCTAGAAGTCCCAAGTTTGATTCCTAGCACCCACATGGTGGCTCACAACAACCTGAAATTCAAGTTCCAGGAGATTCAACACTCTCTTCTGGCACACAGGACACCAGGCACACACATGGTACATAGACATATTCAGTGAAGATAACCATACAAGTAAAGTAAGAATAAATCTCAAAATAAAATAAGATAAAATGGGAGGGAAAAGGAGATGGATTTTTTTTTAAAACTAACATGTTTTATTGGTACACCAAAGAATTATCATACCTGCATACAGGTAAGAATCTTCAGAAAAGACCGGAAACCTTCCAGGAACTGCGCTCTTAATCGTTCTGTCCATATGACAGGCTTGCTAATCAGGATATACCTATCATTTCAATAGAAAAAGAAATAGTTCACTTCTTTATTCTGAGATGATCTTAAGGTTCTCAGGGATGCAGACAATGTTGGCTCATCAAAATTGTGAGTTCTAATTTCTTACAGTAATTAGAACCTCTGGGCAGAACTAGAGTGAGCTATTTATTTATTTATTTATTTAAATAGAAAACTGGCAAGATGAGGAAATCATGACAAGACCACTATCAAGGCTAAGCCTGGCTTTCTAAATTCTAATCTGCTTCAGATTAATGGAGTAACCTAGAGTAGCACTGTGCAGGCTGTCATAGGGCAACACCTGTAGATAAATGTAGTAAAAGACCTCCTCAGACTTGTCATAACCATTACCCAAAGGCCAAGGCAAAACCTCTCAGGCACAGGGAATTTCAAGCTGACCTCCTACCTCCAGAACTTCAGAACCTAGAACCTGAAAGAAGGCTGTAGACCCACGTGTCACCATGCCTTGCACCTTAGGATGTACAAATTTGGAGAGATGTACAGGCTTGTGCTAACCTACAATTCACCAAATCAGTATTTCTTTTGGCTAATAATTGCTTTCAATGGGAACAAAGCTAATCATGGACTAAGCTCTCAGGTATGATCAACAACTATTAAAAACTACTTACGCTTACTGAAGAAAAATGCATTCCTGTTATAAATGTGTGTTGTACAAGAGGGATTGGGAATGTAAATATGAATAAGATCTACTCCATCTTTGAAATTCAAAGAATACTGGGAAAACACAGTGAACACTATAATCCAGTGTTAGCCACACACAAACAGGCAAAAACAGGTACCAAAGGAAGAACTAGAGAACACAGAAGACCATATAGTAAATTGTCTGAAAAAAGTCTGAATTGGAAAACAATGCAGATTATGGTTGATTTCTCCTATTTTTTAGATAGCCATCAATGTGGTAACTATACATTAAAAAATAAAAATATGATTATGAGCTAGGTCTGTTAGTGTACCCCTTTAGTCCCAGCACATGGGAGGTAGAGGCAGGTAGATCTCTATGAGTTCCTGGTTTACATACAGCCTGGTTTACATAGCAAGGTCCAGAATTTCCAGGACTACATAGAGGGACCTTGTCTTGATGATTGATGATGATGATGATCGTGTAAGATAGCTCAGCAGGTAAAGGCGCTTGCCAATAAGCCAGATGACCTGAGTTCAATGTTGAATACCAACATGGTTTAAGAACTAATGACTCCTACAAGTTGTCCTCTACTTTCACATACCGCATATGCTGTGTGATATTCTCTGTCTCATGTGCGCACGCTCTCTCTCTCTCTCTCTCCCTTCTCTGTGTGTGTGTGTGTGTCACACACACACACACACACACACTCACATACCAAAATAACAAAAACAAAAAAAACAAATAAATGTAATAAAAATACAATCAGCAGGACTTTATCAAATAGTTGAAATGTGCTAGTTATTATTTCTTAGAGACAAAACAAAAACCAAAAAAACCAAACCAACATTCATTAAAGGTTAAAAACAAAAGTCACGCAAGTCATGAGAACTATCACTTAAAATGTAGTCCAGAAAACAGCACCACCTTTGTAGAAACAGCTCTTGCACTCTAGTCGGGCAAACTGAGTAAGAATCTTCAATTCAACAACTCTTTGGATAATTTCAAATGTTCTGACTGACACAGGTTACATTTACATTTCTAGTTCATTCCCGAGTGCTGAGCTAACAATTAAGGATGCAAGGGGCAAGAGAAGGAAATGGAAAAGAAAAGGGTCTACAGCAAGACGGACAGGTAGCAAAAATAACAGCGAAAGGAAAGGATGGGGTGACTTGTTTTGATCTGCTACACTTTCCAGAAATGGGACACAGAAACCAGTTAAAATAATAAAAGGAACATTCCTTAATAGAAGCAAAGTTTAAATAAAAAATTTCGACTTTCTATTTCTTTTTGTTGTTGTTGTTGTTTTGTTTTTGTTTTTCGAGACAGGGTTTCTCTGTATAGCCTTGGCTGTCCTGGAACTCACTCTGTAGACCAGGCTGGCCTCGAACTCAGAAATTTGCTTGCCTCTGCCTCCCAAGTGCTGGGATTGAAGGCATGTGCCACCACGCCTGGCGACTTTCTATTTCTATATAAGTTAGAAATTAGGAAGCCACATACCCCATCAGATACCTTCCAGACTTGAGTGACAAAATCAAACTGGGGTTTGTCCTTTAGAACAAAACAGGTGTTAGTCCCTCCCTGTGAGACCTTACTGGGTGCATTGCGGTTGGGGGACTATGCTCACTTCATGACATACAAATGATTCTCCGGGTTCAGCAGAAAGGAACATTAATTCAGAAAAGACTTTGCAGCTATGATTGCTGTCTGCTTCTTCATGTCAAATAACAATTGAATTGTTTTTTTCTAAATGGACAAGGGGAGCTAGAGCCAAATAAGGAAAGCCACAAAAGGGACAAGATTTCAAGAAGTTTGCTAGTGCTCAGAAAAGGCTACTCAGAACTGGGATTCACTCTTAGAGAGCTAAACTTCCCTTAGGCAATGTCAACAGAGCACCACACACACACACACACACACACACACACACACACACACACACACACACACACCCCAAGGGGTTTGCTTTATATTTAGGTGTAGTCAGGTAAGTACAGTAAGTGGCTAGACTGCAGAGACCTAAAAGAACTTATAGATACGTCAGTATTTGTAGCAATTACTGATTTAAAAGCAGCTTTTGTGAAAAACTGAATTAACACATATATAGAAAATAAGGCATAACTGCAGAATGTATATTAAGAAGCAGAAAACAGGGCTTCGTGACTATTTCTTAAACTCCATTTCTGAGTACTGTTTTGGTTTCAGAACAGGTTTCATTGTTGTTTTCTATGCCCTCTGTGGGGATACATGATGTCCTAAAAGGACTACGAGCAGTACAGATAAATAACAGACAGGCTGAAACTCCAGGTCCACCACGCAGGAGCTCTGTAACCTACAAGTCACGATTACCTACTTTATAAGAATGCTGCAATATTCAAATAAAGTTAATATAAGCCAAGTTCTTTACCACATGAGAACTACTAACACATTTCACAGCGCCCGTTTGAGAGTGACCCGTGTTTTTGAGCAGGTTATTTAAGCTGTGTTAGTTTTGTCTAAAATAACTCAGTTATGAGACTATTGCAGTGACTACATTTTACCCTGTGAGGTAGACCATGGCTCATCAATGAATCAACACGGACATTTCAAATACAACCACTAGGAAGTTCTATTCTGAACAATGTGACTTACATACAGTTTGACAAAGGAACAGATCCGAATGGCCATGCTAATCACTACTGGGCTTACCCACCTTCAGTATTTATATTAGAGGTGTGATTTCCTAAATTTAACAATTTAGTAAACTCTAAAGAAAAAAACTTGTAGACACAATGACATTTTGAAATAAAAGATTTTGAGATAATCTTGAAAATCAAGAATTGGTAATATCAAGAATCTACTGTAGTTTCCAGAAATCTGTTCATTTATTTTTTCCAGGGCTGAGAATCAAACCCAGGGCTTTGGGTATTTTAGGCAAACACTCAACTACTGAATCTACTTAACTACTAAACTCCTCACCCCACTTTTTAAACAGACTAAATTATTTTTAAGTTGGACTAGAAGCCCATTTCTTTACGGTTGCGGGATATTTGATCATATTGTGAACTCTAAGACTGTTTACAAGAAAAACCTGTTTTCAGTTGTGGTGTGGCTCAACCTTAGCTCACACCTTTAATCCAAGAGCTTCCTCTTTGAATGTTGTACACAGGACTAAAAAGTCAACCATAGGTCAAGAGGTGGAGCAAACAACCAGATGACAGGAAGTGAACATAGGATTAATAAGAAAAACCATAGAAAGTAAGGGGAGGTCAAAAGGACCGATAGAGAGATGCACAGGAAATAGAAGGGAGGGTAGTTCAGCTTGAAGGAACTTTTTAGAGAGGGCCTGAGAGGAGATATTAGTTCTGGTATCAGCTGAGGAGGAAGGTGAGCTGGCTGCTTTCTCTGCCTTTCTGAGCTAGCAGGCTTTTACCCCAGATTTTGACTCCTGAGTTTTCATTGGTAAAATGGAGAGATTGAGAATGTTTTTAAAAAGCCAACCAACAACGTTTACCTTCCTTATTATGCACAGGCATTAGAAGTAGGTAAAACTTGTTTCCAGTCATATGTGACTGGGAGCATTAAAAAAATTGTGTGTGTGTGGCTGTGGAGGCCATGGAGCTGGAGTTCCGATTGCATGATGTGTGGGTGCTGGAAACCAAGCTTGGGTTCCTTGCAAGAGAAACAAATGCCCTTAATTGCTGAGCCATTTCTCCAGCCCCATCTTAGGGCTTTTTTAAAAACAGCAAACTAAGTACATATTTTATTCTAATATATGCTAAAAGAAGTTCTTTGATGTCCATGATTTATTAAATAGTTGATCTATCAGAATTTTTATAACATTCACCATTTCTAAAGTAAATGAAAATTTATTTTAATGATCAGAACAGTTCTATTATGTGATTCTAATTTTAGTTTAAGATTTTTTAAAATTATTTTTCAATGTGTATTGGGTGAGTGTGCATGTGTTTGCACACATGTCTGCAACTGCCTGTAAAGACCAGAGAGACAGTGAGATCCCTGGAGCTGGAGTTAAAGATGGTTTTGAGTCACCTGATGTGGGTAGTAGGAACTGAACCCAGATCTTCTGCAAGATTAGTATGTGCCCGTAAACACTGAATGATCTCTCTATCCTGCAAATTTTAGTTTGTTTGTTTTATTGAATGTATGACTGCTCTGTCTGCATGCCAGAAGAGGGCATCACATCCTTTTATAGATGGTCATAAGCTACCATACCATTGCTGGGAATTCAACTCAGGACCTCTGAAAGAGCAGTCAATGTTCTTGACCACTAAACCATCCCAGCAGCCCCAAATTTTAGTTTAAAACAAAATTCTCAGTCATCTTCAGGGAGAAAAATTTAATTAAGGGAACTCTGATGAGTATCAAAAGGCTGGTATATAGGTGAAAAGGAAAGTAAAAAGAAAAATAAACAGATTATTAGACACTAAGAGTATATGAGGGGGACAAAGTCATGAAGTGTGTAAGTGAAGGGCAAGTGCAAAGCGTGGAAGTTACAGTGTGGAGCTGCACGGTGACCCACATGCAGTGACGGGCCTGTCCTCAGTCCTCAGCGCCATCTTTATGCCATTGGGTTATACTCAGTAAGACTTTGCTGAAGACATTTACAGAAGTCTTGTGTTACTCATGGGAGACTGACTCCATTCCCTAGATACTTAAAACAATAAAGTATTTGCAAGTAACCCATATACATCACAGGCAATTTAATACCTATACAAAGCAAATGTTCTATAGACAGCTGTTAGACTACAGTGTTTTGAAATAAATCAAGGAAAAAAACTGCACAAGTTCAGTACAGAACCGATCATCTTTTATTACTTCTGAGTTGTAGGCTGAGTCCCGGGATGCAGAGCCAACTGCATTAGCATATGGCAATTACAATTGCTTGTGCCTGCCATCAGGGTAAAGAGAATCCTAGTCAAGCAAGAGGATCAAATGTCTACTTAGACGACAGAGCAAGTAAGCACACTGTCTAGCAGTGCCCTCACCTTTGAACTCCAACCACTTACTTTAGGTCACATATAACTGCGTAGACTCTTCCCAGTTTGTCCTGGCTATAACCCTGGAAGTTGAATTTATTGTTCCTGTCCAAGTATTCAGGTAAAACTTCTAGCAGCGTTTCAGTAATGACAGAAATAACATTCTGCTCTTCAATAAGATGCCGGGCCTGTAGAATATTTCAAGAATATTGTCTTAGCATTATCTCACCATAGTATGGACTTAATTTATTCACTCACTTGGTTGACCAGCATTTCATTTTATTTTTATAATAGCATCTCACTCTGTACCTAGATTGGCTTCAAACTTAAAATTTTTCCTATCTTGGTAAAATGTTTGTTTGCTTTGGAGGCAGGGTCTCTCTATTTTAGTCTTAAATATCCTGAAACTTGCTACATAGGCCAGGCTGGCTTCAACTCACAAAGATTCTCTTGCTTCCTCTTTCCTCCCAAGTGCTACCATTAAAGGAATGCGACACCATGCCTGGCCAGAAATAGTTTTTAGCAAATGCATATTTATTATTTAGAGGCTGGATCTTACTACGCAGCCTTGGCTGGCCTGGAGCTCACTATGTAAACCAGGCTGACCTTGAACTCACAGTAATCTGTCTGCCTCTACATCCTGATGCTGGAACTAAAGGTGTGTGCCACCATGCTCAGCCGAATAAGTGTTTATTGAACAATAAAATAAGTCCCTAGTCTTTAAAGAATAGCAATAACTTCAGAAGTTAATTTCTAGGATTTGGGTTTTATCTTTATTTTCAGTGCTGAAGATTGAACCCTAAGCCTTGTAGATGCTTGGCAAGTGTTATACTATTGAGCTACACTCCTAGTGCAAAAAATTAGTTTCTAGAAGTAAAATTCCCTTTTCCTCAGTAACTAGGAGATACCTATGTCAACTATGCCAAATCTTTTACCCAGATTATTTAAGCAAATATTTATCATCTGTAACCATACCATGAGCAATGAAGAACACAGATAACTGTCACAACTTCTTTCATATTGCTATCTATCTGCTATTTCTCCTTCACCCCAATTCAATCTCTTCCCTATCCTTTTCTTTGGCCCTTTGAAATGGGGAAATAGGAACAGTTAACCAGGCTTTCAAGAAGAAACAGAAAAATAAACAGCATAAAAAGGAAGCAGTCCTTTTTCCTCCCAGGCCGATGCAGCCCCATTTCACAGAAGGGCCTGCTGGGCACACTCTCCCTTTCTCAGTTTTTACCTTACTTTATTTATCTACCAACAACTATAACTAAAGAACAAAAGAAAGGCAAAAATTAAAAATGCAAGGTTATTGGTATTGAAAAGACAACACTCCAGAGAGTAAGAAACCAAAGGTGGGACTCTCTGGACAACGGGAGTTTCCAGTTATGGTCTCCCTGGGTACCACTAGAGTTACTACCCAGGTAGATACCACTAAAGTATTAAAATTTCCAAATGAAAGTAGCCCAACTTTGTGATTATCACGTGATTTTAATTTGACCCCACCAAGTTTCCCTGAGCGCATCTGAGTACATACCAAGGTCGGGACGGTGAGCATCTGCACGGACAGGGCGGTTATGGAGATGCTTCTCTCGTGGTCGTCGCTGATGTACTCTTTCTGCAGCTGTTTATAATACTGAAAGACCAAGGAGCACCCATTGCAAATCACTACTAAAACCGTTCAACTCCAAACTTCACTAACGGCCTCCAGAATGACACAGCTCATAAGATGACAAGTTAATAGACTTCTGGTATCGTATCATTATCACAGTTGACAAAAACACCATCGAGAGCAAGAAACAGAAGACTAGCACATGAATTCAACGACTTGATCTAGCAGACACAGATAGACTACTAACTTTAAATTCAAAAGACACAGCTGAAAATCATGGCAGAGTACAATAGTGTAGCTTACCCATTCTCAAAAAACAAACAAACAAAAATACCCTTCAGGCAATGTTTTACAGTTTCTACTCTAACAGCACAGAGCTGGATATATTTAAAGTATTTAGCAACTTATATGAACCAGAAGATGAATCATAGTCAGTCAACAATTAAGCAGAGAGGGCTTAGTAGCTTTTTGTCCATAGTGGTACACACCAGCCCTCCTGTATTTGTCCATAGTGGTACACACCAGCCCTCCTGTATTAGATCAAAGTCAAACACCACATTTACCAAGTAGTAAGCGTTATTTAAACAGAGTTATAAACAATTTGCCTATTTAATCTCTTTCTACAGAATCCTAGCATTTAAGAGATGACCATGGTATACAAAAACTATATCTCATCTAAGTAAGATCAGCTTTTGTGTAATGGATAAAATTTCTCTTCAGATCACATATTCTTCTATCTAGGCCCAATGATCTTATGTCTAAAATGTTTTAGAAAGTGTTTACATCTTCAGCTGCCATCACCTCCAAGGGACAAGACATACATATATTTTCTTAATTCCTGTTATTATTTTATGTGGATGGGTGTCTTGCCTGTGTGTGTCTGTGTACCCTTTGAGTGTGAAGTGCTTGTGGAAGCCAGAAGAAAACCTTGGATCCTCTAGAGCTGGAGTGAGCTAACATTTTGGTGCTAGGAATTAAACCTAGGTCCTCAGGAAGAACAAGTGCCCTTAAGCCATCTCTCTGGCCTCTAAATGTTAGTTTTTAACAATGTGCTCAGAGAATCCAAAGAAAGCATCTTATCCCCATGCTGTGGGGCATTTACCCACAATTGCTATGTCCTCTCTGCTTCCAACTCTAGTTTTGGTTCTGTTTCTACCCTGTCCTATGCCTCTTAGAACCATCTAAAAATTAAAATCAGAAGGAGTTCCCGGCATGGTAGTGCACACCTTTAATCTCAGTACTCAAAAGGCAGAGGCAAGTAGATCGCTGTGTGCTTAAGGCTAGCTGGGATGACATAGAGAGATCTTGTCTCAGAAGGGTAAGGAGAGCTGGAGAGATGACTTGGTGGCTAAGAGCCCTGGCTGCTTGTTCAGAGGACTCAGGTTCCATTCCCAGAGGCCACAAGGTGGCTTAAAACCCCCTCTAACGCCAGGTCCAAGAGATTTGACACCCTCTTCTGTCAGGCACAAACATGGCTCACAAACATACTAGTGGATGAAATACTCATATATACAAAATGAAAGTAAATAAATCTTAAAAAAAAAAAAAAGCGTCAATAAATGATATATTTTGAATAAGGCAAAGTAGCAATCTCAAAGTCCCTGTTCTGTGTAACCTCACAATCATACTCGGACAATAAGTAAAAAGACATATTAATGTACAGCATAAAACAGATCAATAAAGCAACATAAAAGAGTTTTATTTTTACTTTTGTGATTTTAATCTCAGCTAAATATACCGGTCCCCTAATTTCTGCCCCTGCCACCTGTGTATTTGCCTTCTTCTCTGCTATTCTTGCAGTAATTTTACTAGCAGGCAAATAAATGATCAAAAAGGATAAGTGGGGAAAAAAAAAAGACAAGAAGAGTGACTGTCTTAACCTGCCTTTGCTTGGCCTTTGGAAACAGGCTGTTTTCCAACTATCTTCTCTCTAAAATTCCAATCCAACAACTACCACTTGTGAAAATACTTATTGTCGTATAAAATAATACATTTTTAATGAAGAAATTAATAACAATTTAAAATGAGCTTCATACATATCTCTCTGCTTCTATAACTTCATTTGTAAAAATTATGTTACAGTTATAAACAGCAATTACCTTCACAAATTCCATAGCAAAGAGTTTTTTGTATTCCATCTCCATAAAAAAACTACTAAAGATCAATTCATGAAGGATCTTACGGGCACCTGTAGATCATTAGGAAGCAGAGAGTGAGGGCATCACTAAGACAGAGACAAATTATTCTAGGCATTAGAACTAACAGAGCAGAGGTGTTTTGTCTTGCTTTGTCTTTTAATTACCATGCTAACAGTTTCAAAGATGCAGTATAGTCAATATCATGAATTAAACACACAGAAACTACCAACTCTTCCATCTTTTGCACCTCTCCCATCATTCACCTTACTGTCGATCCCTCCAAACCTGTGTTTCCATCAGATTTTTAAATTTTATTTTCTTTTAATTATATGCAGGTGTGTGTGTGTGTGTGTGTGTGTGTGTGTGTGTGTGTGTGTGTGTGTGTGTGTGTGTGTGCCGGTATTTTCGCATTAGTGCAGATGTTCACAGAAGCTAGAAAAGGAGGTCAGATCTCCTGAAACTGGAGCCCCCTAGTTTGGTAATGGGAACTGAATTTGGGATCTCTGCAAGAGCAGTGCTCCTTCTGAACCTCTAAGCCACTTCTCCAGCCCAGCTCCGTTTTATCTTTTTCTACCATTTTACACTAAGTCTGTCCTTTCCTCTTCCATACTTTTCAGACTCTCTCATCTTTTACTTTCTATGTCTCACTTAGACTGCTATAGCAGTGAAAACATTGCTTTAATAAAAGTTATTGTTATATCTATTGTTATAACAAATCTGATTAAACACTTTTCTTTTCTTTTTTTTCTTTTTTTTTTTTTTTTTTTTGGTTTTTTTTCGAGACAGGGTTTCTTTGAATAGTCCTGGCTGTCCTGGAACTCACTTTGTAGACTAGGCTGGCCTCGAACTCAGAAATCTACCTGCCTCTGCCTCCCGAGTGCTGGGATTAAAGGTGTACGCCACCACCGCCCAGCTGATTAAACACTTTTCAATTAGCCCTTTCTAAATGAAAGGCACTATTGTTAAAAGACAGTATTCCTGGATTTTTAACCAGAAAAATTAAATTAGTTAACCTTGCCTTCACAAATAACACAAATCAAGATCGTGTTCAATAACTGATTTCACACGAGACAGACCTCGGTTCTATGGTGAAGCTATAACCTTCCCCTGACCCTGCTCATAGCATAAGTAGAGGTCTACTTACCTTTATAAAGTTTTGCATCCCAAAGCATTAGTCTGCTTATAAGACAGGGATTTTCAGAGCCAGGTTCTTCTACGAGGCAGGCCTGGCAAAATATCTGTCTAAAGTCACCTACAAATAAAGGAAGTCAAACAAAGTCAAATGGTTTTTCTTCATATGATATTTCTCCTAAAGGTGTTTCTATAATAATATGTAAAAATATTAAAATTAACCTTGCTATGTTTGATACCAAGAATAATTATATCATCAAAGACTCAAGAGCCAATAAAACATGTTATTTGATATGCATTTAAAAACAAATTTAAGGTATTATACACTTGAAATGTAATGCTGATGAAATCAATCAAAACAAATACGTGACTGAGAATAAGAAATTTCGATGACAAACATTTTTATAAAGCACAATAGTTACTTAGAAATCAGATAAAAGGGTGTATGCCTACTTGAATAGCTCATAATTTTGTTCATCCAGGAGCCAAGGCGCAGAGCGAATTTCTGGTGAGCCATAACCACGGAGTGCAGCACTTCCACATGGAGGGGGTGCTGAGAGACGTTCTCTGAGTGACTCTGCAATGACAGGAGGAGTGAGGACAGGCTCTCAACTGGGCTTTAGTGACCCACACTTCATAAAGGAAGCCACAGAGCCTTCAACTGCCCAGTTGCCAGACATGTTTTTACTCATGACACCAACCATGGCAACAATAACCTCACTTGGCTTTTCTACTTAGGCTCCTAGAAATAACTCTGTGTCTCCTTCTGAACTTGTCTTTGTGGCTAATTGAGAAAGTTACCTTTATATCCTCCTTTGCTTCCTGGCAAGTGGCATACACACCTGCTTTGACAGCCCGGCGACCCTGATTGTAAGGGAAATGAGAATGAGGTAGTAGATGGTAATCACAATCAACGAGTAACACACAACCCACAGACTTGATGAACTGGCGATTACGGCGATTACGGCTAAAATAAAGTCCAGGTACAACACCGTAAGAATGTGAGTCCAGCAACCCGGAGGGAGGCTGGAAGATCTCAAGCTGAAAGGCAGCCCAGGCTACACAAGACTGTGTCTAAAAAGGGCTAAACCAACTGAACCTGCTGCCGCACTCCTTTAATCCAGCACCGAGGGGCAGAGGCAAGAAGACCCTTAGGATTTTGAGGCTAGCCTGATCTACATAGTGAACTCCAAGACAGTCAAAGCAGTCTCAGAACAACAACAACAAAAACGGGGTTGAGGATGACACGGGGCAGCTAAACCAATAAGGCTGACACACCCAGCATAATCCCAGAACTCAGCAAACGGAGGAAGGAAGATCCTGAGTTCAGGATCAGCCTCAGCTACACAAGTCTAAGTACCCTGTCTCAAAACAGACACCTCCAAGAACTAAGGATGTAGTTCAGTGGAAAAGTATTTATCCAGAATGGACAAAATCCCAGATCAAATCCCAGACAAAAAATTTAAATTTTTGACAATTTCATGTATATACTAAACTTAGTCATTTCAACCCCCATTATCATCTCTTATCCTGCCCTCTCTCATGCTAAAACCCTCTTCCAAACAAATCCTCTCATATGTTTGTGTCTTTTTATTTAGTAATTTGCTGAGTTTAATTATAGCTGCTTGAGTGATTAAGGGTAAGGAGTTATTTACTGGAGTAGTGACAATATCACTGAAGAAAACCCCCAGCAACCACTAACTGCTGCCAGACCCCAGGGAGGAATGGAGCCTCACAGGCTCCCTTCCCCTATCCATGCTGCTACACTGACATATCTAATCCTGCTCAGGTAATCACAGTTGCTGTGAGTTCAAGAGTGCAACAGTTACCACATGCCCAGAGAAGTCTATAATGAACCATCTTTGTAAAAAGCAGTTAACACCTGAATGCCAGAGTGGGCGTAAGGCAGCAGCAGAAGCCGCACGGTGGTCACAAACCTCTTTGTCGATGGCAGTCGTGTGCAGCTGTGCCTCTGCAAGCTCGCAATCTAGAGCTCTCTGCAGACTGTAGATCACATGATCATACGAATGGTGCTCATCGTTGAAAAGGACACAATAGTATCGTTCATTTTTCTCCCTATTTAAAAAAAGGGTAGATATTCAAATAATAAAGCAAGTGAAAAAGTCATATATTCTAAAGCAGCGCATGCAGTTTCCTATCTCTAGGGAAATAACATTGTGATATTGATCCAGGACATGATTTTAAGTAGAACCCCATCAGGGAACGCTAGCACAGATACTTGGGAGGCTGAGACATGGATTACTCGCACCCACAAGCTTGAGTCTAGATTGGATAACATTGTGTGATCCCCTGTTTCCAGAAAACAAAACAAAATCATTAAGGATTCTCTCCTCAGATGCTCTTTTCTCTGCTTTTTCTCCACTCTCCTCTTCCTGGCAGGCTGCCTCACACCTCACTGACAATGGGAGAGACACGCATTCAGGCTTGGAGCCTTCAGGCAGGCAATGATAGGCAACCAGATTTTATTTTTGTATTTGTCTTCTATTTAAGTGATACTGGACCTGACGAACTAAGCTGGAGAGATGGCTAATTGGCTAAGAGCAAATACTGCTCTTGTAGGGGACCCAAGTTAAGTTCCTAGTACCTACATGAACAACCTAAAATCACCTGTTAAAATCCGCAGGCGAGCACATCGTGCACATGAACTCACAGGCACATGCCTAAATAAAAGTGAATCTTTAAGCAATATTGGTATTACAGTTTTGAGGCGAAGGTGCTTTTGCTTTTGTTTTCAAAGTATAAAGTGCCAACACTCCCGCTTTGTCTATAGGACCTCAGGGAAGCCACTGCCCTTCTTAGATTTGCTACCTTTGTCTACCTTTACAAAGAGAATATCTACATTCCAGAGTTCTATAAGGATCTCAGGCAATATGTGAAAACAGCTTGTAGATTATGAACCGTTAGCTTTAAATCTTCTATAATATGCCTTTCAAAAGTCCTATTAATCTGTCCATGGTGGTACATGACTCTAATCCCAGCACTCAGGAGCAGAGGTGGATCTCTTTGAGTTCAAGAACAGTCAGTCTACAAAGTGAGTGCCAGGACAGCGAAGGTTGTTACATAAAGAAACTCTGCCTGGAATTGCCCCCCACCCCCCGTCCCCCAAAGAAGCAATATGAGTTCAAATGGATGACAGAGGTATTCACGGTCACACCACAGCTAAGCAGCAAGAGGGACAAGAAGGCAAATCTATGTCCAGTGTTTCCTACCCACAAATGACATCCAAGTACTGCTGTTTGTGCTGGGATGTATTTTTATTGTGTTTATTGATACATAATTTCTGTAAAGGACTGTCATTACCATCTATTTGAAATTCAAGCACCTATAGATAATATTTCTCAGTACTTTTATTTCCTTAAGAAGTTTATGACCAACACAAGTAAAAAAGTACATTTAATGTCATTAAAAAATCTTAATTATTTCTTCTTATACAATAAACTCCCCAGAAAAATAATACTACAAATAAATAAATAAATACATAAAATTTGTATATGGATTTGTACTGTAGTTCTGTAAATCTCTGAGTACTATACACCACAAGGCCTGAACTATATTTCCATATCCAGAATTCCCTTTTTATTCCTTTGTGACAAGGTCTCACCACATAACTCTGCCTGACCTGGACCTTGCTATGTAGAGTAGGCTAGTCCTGAATTCACAGATATTCTCTTGCCTCTGCCTCCTTTTTCAATTAAGTTAAAAAAAAAAAAAAAACTTTTCAAAAAGTTAAAAACTATTCATGTTAATGCAAGACTTATAGTTGTTAGAATTGCTGAGTTTTATGAAAACAAATTAAATCCTGATGCCTGCAATAATCCTAGCACAGTCTTTCCAAAGCATAAAGAGAAAGGCTGTCTAGGTGATTCCCTGTTGAGGAGCCCATACCCACTCTTGCCTTGGGCAAATAAAACTATTCTACAAAATGTCTGTGTTTATATCTATTCCAAAATCATAACTCTAACAGAGCTTGGGCAGGAAGGAAGGAAGGGAGGGAGGGAGGGAGGGAGGGAGGGAGGGAGGGAGGGAGGGAAGGAAGGAAAGGAGGAAGGAAGGAAGGAACGAACAAACAAACAGATGGAGGGAAGGAAGGAAAACAGGCAGGAAGGCAGACAGGAAGGAAGAACCACAAACAGATATCCAGCAGTGCTTGGCAACTTAAATAACCATCACTAAGCCTGTGGCTTGTGATAGCTCCCACCTTATCTGCAGTTCAGGAGGCAATTCCTTTTCTTCTTCCCATATAGTCATTTCTACAATGTATTTTATCACCGAAGGGAATATTCTCCTGGCTTGAGCAATCACCTCTTCATTCAATGGGCAATGTAAGCTCTATGAGGAAACAGCAGCAAACATACACTGAGATTATGTCCACATAAAGGAAGATGTTAAGTATTTAAAATAATCACTTCAGTGAGTTCATTTCAATATCCACGAGTAATCCAATCAAGTTGAATTCATAAGTTCTTAGTATAAAATTGATGTTACAGAAGACAAAAAGAAACAGACTATGTAATACCTTTTATTCATATTTTCCCCTGTAAATTCTCTTCATTGTTTTTCTGAATAGCTTCATTATGATAGTACCATGCAAAAATGGCTATCCATTATAGCTTTATTTCAACCAAGTCTCATAGTCACTTGAAAAGTACTCACAGGCACATATTGATAACAAACGGGGCTGGAGGTGAGATTCAGGGTAAATGCTTGCCTGGGATAGGCACAGTTTGATCATCGGAACAAGACAAGAAAAGGAAGGAGAGGAGAGGAGGGGAGGGAAGGGGAGGTCAGGCAAGGGGAGGAGATGGGAGGGGACATTCTGATCATACAAAGTTTTTGTGTGCAGTGGCACAGTTGCTGAAGCAGAAAGTAGAGAATCAACGGCTGTGGGCTGGGAAGAGAGGGACTTAGTGTTGACTGTGTACAGAGAGTCAGTGGCACAAGGCAAAAGCAAAACAAAATAAAACACAACAAAAAACTTGAATATGAACATACTTAATACAGCTAAACTGTATGTTACATATGGTTGAGATGGCAACCTCCCCAAGCCACTCTCTTCTCTTTAATACCTTTTATGTCTTCTCACCAATGGTCTGTAAGTTTGGTTTTACTCCCTCTTCAACAAGTCACCTTCTCTGAATAGTGTGCCCAGAGGTCTTTGTTAAAGAGAGACCTTGTCAAAGGCGCTACTGTCCACACTGGAACACAACAGTCCTGCTCCTCCTTTACCTCCCTCACATCTTCTTCTTACCATTCATAAAAACATTCTCAGGTGAAGAATTGGAAAAACTCTTCTGCTTCTACCTAGTGCTTAGGAAAGAATTTTTCAAGAAAGGCATTTGCATCTTAGAAATAAACCCAACTGGGACAAGAGAACCAGAAGTTATAAAAACAATGAAAAAAACCAAAACAAGAAAATAAACAACAGAAATACGGGAGAACTTGCTTTTCCTTTCATCTTAAAGGAGCCTTTCTTCAATGCTCCACAACTCGCTTCCAGCGCTATTAGTTAGGTCTGCTTATGTTTGGTGATGCTCCACTAAGCTTGGCACAATTCCATGTGCCTGGCAGAATCTGGATAGCACACTCACCAAGGCAGAGGGAATAAAGGCTGAAATCACAGTGCTGCAGGAGCTAGCGTGCTACCTAAAGCCGTCCTCTCCCACCTCCAGATAAGCAGTTCCAGAATACTGATTACTTTCCCAAAATAAGTTTAAATCCAAAAATGTCCAAGATCAGATTTGAGACTGAATTCAGATTTCTAAAAATAAAGCTAGCTTCCTGGATACGTGAGACATGGCTTTACCACTAGCTCTTTGGAGGCTAAGTAAGGCTGATCTCTGTGAGTTCCAGGCTAGCCACGGCTACATAGAGGCCCTGTCTCAAAATGAATGAATCTAGCACAATTCTCACCCCCCTCCACCTAAGCATTTTATTGTTTTCTATCAAAATGAATTAAACATCTCCCATTCCATCTCCTAAAAGGCATTGCTCATATGGCCAATCAAAAATATTTGTTAAATATATTAAACAAAAAAAGCAGACATTTTACTGTTGCTTGTTTATTTCAGTGCAAATAGTAGTAAACAGATACAAGCCCAGCAATTGGAAGGCTCTGCTTGGGAGGAACCTGAGTTTCAGGCCAGCTGTCTTAAAGAGCAACAAGCATACAAACAAAAAAAGACTAGAAATCTTTGTAAACTGTACTAAAGTTTCTCATTTCTTTTTGGTTAATTTTCTTGAGTTCTTGTTTTGTTTTGTTTGTTTATTGTTTTGTTTTGTTTTGGCTTACAATCATGACTACATCACTTTGTTCTTTGTAATATTTACATATCTTAGCTCAGTCGAGTTCATCTGATTGACAGTTCTTCCAGAACAGGGTCAACAGAAGGATTCTGAAACATTGAGCTCCAATGTAGATGAATTATAATCCAATGGCATGGCTGCCCTGGCAAGGGATCACATCCAAAGACCTAGGTCTGTATGATCCAGCTGGAATGTAGACATGCCACACACTTTTAACCCTTCTGGCTGGAATACAGACAATCCCTTAGCACACACCAGTATGTTTGTAGAAGGAAGAGGCCATGTTTGAAAAGTGGCTAATTGAGGAGTAAACAAAGTAATGAATCAGAGAAAGATCTGACAGAATGAGTCAGAAATAGGATACTCCCAATTCTTAAGAGGAAAGAGACGCACATGAAAGAGAAGCAATTTAAGAGGAGCCCAGAGACAGAGAAGGAGTCAGTTGGGAGTGCACTGAGTGCACTGAGTGCAGTGCAGAGAGTACAGTGCAGTGAGTATGGTGACTGCAGTGCAGTGAGGGCAGTGAGGTGAGTACAGTGCAGTGAGTGCACTGAGTGCACTGAGTGCAGTTCAGAGAGTACAGTGCAGTGAGTGTGGTGACTGCAGTGCAGTGCAGTGCAGAGAGTACAGTGCAGTGAGTATGGTGACTGCAGTGCAGTGAGGGCAGTGAGGTGAGTGCAGTGCAGTGAGTGCACTGAGTGCACTGAGTGCAGTGCAGTGGAGCTGAGTTCTTCCCTGAGTCCATGCAGTACAGTACAGGGCAGCAGAGGCAGCTGAAGACAAAGAATAAGAGGGAGCCAGAAGATTAGAACAGATTGCCAGAACAAAAGGTTGTATCTAGGGATGGGAATTGCCAATGAAAGTGCAAGCCCAGCAAAAGAACGCCAAAGACAGCACCACAACACACTCCCACAAACTCACAACACCAACACAAAGATAATGACCTAACTAAAAGGCTTAAGGATTTCAAAGTCTAGTTTTAAAAACAGGATCAACAACCATACACAGGAATTCTATAAACAGGTTAAGAAGTCAGTTAGGATCAACACAAGAAAGTTATGAAACAGATGAAAGTATCAGTAATTTTGAGAGAAAATTAAGGGAGAATTTGGCAAGGAAACATGCAAAAAAAGAGCCAAACCAAATTCTGGAAATGAAAGAAAAAAACCAAAGTCACAGCAGACCAGGACCAAGGGCTAAGGACTAGTTCCAGAGGGGGGCACCAGTTGGGACAATAACACATACAGGCTTACAGAAAGAAAAAAAAATTATGAAGATAACCAAAACTTCCAAGAAGTCCGGGATACATCAAGAAATCTAACCTAGAATCCATGGCCTAGCTTAAGGAGTTATGGCAAATCATGTAAAGAGGCTTAGACAAACTATTTTTTAAATTATAATTAAGAATTTCCTAGAGAAGAATTTCTCCACGGCATATTTAAATTAAAACAAACTAAACAAACAAAAAACACAAAATACTAAT
This sequence comes from Mus musculus, assembly GCF_000001635.26. Taxonomy (NCBI): domain Eukaryota; kingdom Metazoa; phylum Chordata; class Mammalia; order Rodentia; family Muridae; genus Mus; species Mus musculus. The sequence continues at coordinate 120,953,628 of NC_000068.7, forward strand.
ATCTGTAAAAGAACACACTAACTCACATTCAGAGGCAGAAAGATCAGAACAACATTAATCTTTCATTAGCAGTCCTCAAAGTCAGAAAAAGTATGGCCCTGAAACTGTCAACCAAAATTGCTATCCTTCCCTGAAAAGTTATCTATTAAAGTTGACAGAGAAATAAGAGTATTCTAGCACAGGAATTTCTTAGAGAAACTGTTATCACCAAGAAATTCACATAACTAGCAAAGACATCCAAAAACTGGGAGTCAAAATTTAGAAATAAGCCCACCAATCAAAGGGAAATTATAAACAAGCTGGTGTAGCGATTCTTGTATCTGAATGAGAATCCCCATATATTAAGAAAGGGAACAATTAAGAGATTATAACTATTGTAAATAATCTATGCACCAAATCTCAGAGCCACTTATCTCATAAAGCAAATTTTAAAGGCTTACCAGGCCATATAGGAACATTCACAACAACAGTGGGAGACTTCAATAACCAACTCTAACACCTAGAGAGGTCTTCAAACAAAGGCATCAGAGAGCATCATCTGGCCCTAAGATGTGGTCAGTGCTTACGAGGAGATCTAGAATCATTCAAAGGGCACACAAAGTATGTATTCCTTGAAACTTTCCATGGTTTATCTATGAAACTGTCTGGACGCGGTGTCTGGAAAGAAATACTATATTGTGACTATTATGTCAAGTAGTTTAATGGTTACCTACCAAGTATTCCCTTGGCTTGTTTTGAATGGTACTTTGCATTGTCTGATAAAACAATTCATTTTTATAGCTGGATGTAGTGTTCCCTATACTTGAGAGGCAGAGATGGGAGAATCTCTGTGAATTCAAGGCCGTGTATATATAGCAAGTTCCAGGACAGCCAGGGCTATGTAGTGAGACCCTATCTCAAAAAACAAACAAACAAACAAACAAAAAAACCCCAACAATTCATTTTGATGTCTATTAGCTGAGACCTCTTCAGCATTTTGGGGTTCCCACAGCTCATCTGTATCTGTGGTCCTATAGTTTCTTCCTACCTCACATCTAAATAGCTATGTCTGAACTTCCTCAAGTCCCGTTCTTGACTAGGATGCATCCACTGAGTCTATTTGTCTTTTTCCTTTAAGAAAGCAATTACTGAATCATGTGTTCATTCTGCTTTCAAATTCTTTACATTCTGTTTTTATCTACTAACAACTTCTTTTTGTTCTTTTGGGGCCCTGCATTATTCTCCCACCCTCTACCCCCACTCATGCAGACTCTCACTCTCACTCTGTCTCTGTCTCTCCCTTTAAGACAAGATTTCTCTGTGTAGCCCTGCCTGTCCTGGACCTCACTCTATGGACTAGGCTGGCCTCAAACTCAGACATCTGCCTGCCTCTGCCCCGTGAGTACTGTGATTAAAGGCACTAGCACTGCCCAGCTTTTTTTCTAGTTGACTATTTAACAAAAAGTATTTTGAATTCATTTTGGGTATGTGTGAATTCATTTCCTAGAGAAAATTTTAATTTAGAGTAGAAAAACAAAACATTCTTATAATTAACTTAGAACAAAAATATTGGATTCTAAGTGGAATCAGTCTTAACCCATGTGATGGTGTGTATATGCTTGGCCCAGGCACTATTAGAAGGGGTGGCCCTGCTGGAGTAAGTGTGGCCTTGTTGGAGTAGGATGCCACTGTGGGTGTGGGCTTTAAGATCCTCATCCTAACTGCTTAGAAGTCAGTATTCTGCTAGCAGCCTTCAGATAAAGATGTAGAACTCTCAGCTCCTATAGCACCATGCCTGCCTGGATGCTACCATGTTCCCGCCTTGATGATAATAGACTGAACCTCTGAACCTGTAAGCCAGCCCTAACTAAATATTGTCCTTATAAGACTTGCCTTGATGATGGTGTCTGTTCACAGCAGTAAAACCCTAACTAAGACAACCCATATATATTTATAACACTTATTAAATTCAGAAAATTTAAATAACCAATTAAACTTCTTACCTCTTTTGTAGTACCTGCTCTTCCAGGCTCGTGATCCACACAAAAAGGGCCAGTTTTCCACGCTTCTGTGTCTCCACAGTCACAGAAGCCTCCTCCAGTAGAAGTATGCATCTAATAAATAACAAATGAGTTTTTCATGGGTCACACTTTATTATAAAGCAATAAAAAGTATTCACTCGCACTTCTTGGCTGTATTTAATGTAACAAAATCAGAATAGAACAAAAATCATTTTAGTTAGTTACCTAAGAAATACCAACCACCTGGTAGTAAGGACACATGCTCCACTATGTTCATAGCAGCCTTATTTATAATAGCCAGAAGCTGGAAAGAACCCAGATGCCCCTCAACAGAGGAATGGATACAGAAAATGTGGTACATTTACACAATGGAGTACTACTCAGCTATTAAAAAGAACGAATTTGTGAAATTCCTAGGCAAATGGATGGACCTGGGAAGTATCATCCTGACTGAGGTAACCCAATCACAAAAGAACTCACATGATATGTACTCACTGACAAGTGGATATTAGCCCAGAAACTTAGAATACCCAAGATACAAATTGCAAAACACATGAAACTCAAGAAGAACAAAGACCAAAGTGGGGTCACTTTGCCCCTTCTTAGAATTGGGAACAAAATATCCATGGAAGGAGTTACAGAGACAAAGTTTGGAGTTGAGACGAAAGGATGGACCATCTAGAGACTGCCACACCCAGGGATCCATCCCATAATCAGCCTCCAAAAGCAGACACCATTGCATACACCAGCAAGATTTTGCTGAAAGGACCCTGATAGTCTCTTGTGAGGCTATGCTGGTGCCTGGCAAACACAGAAGTGGATGTTCACAGTCATCTATTGGATGGAACTCAGGGCCACCAATGGAGGAGCTAGAGAAAGTACCCAAGGAGCTAAAGGGGTCTGCAACCCTATTGGTGGAACAACAATATGAACTAACCAGTACCCCCAGAGCTAGTATCTCTAGCTGCATATGTAGCAGAAGATGGCCTAGTCGGTCATCATTGGGAAGAGAGGCCCCTTGGTCTTGCAAACTTTATATGCCCCAGTACAGGGGAATGCCAGGGCCAAGAAGTGGGAGTGGGTGGGTAGGGGAGTGGGGGGCAGGGAGGGTATGAGGGACTTTTGGGATAGCATTTGAAATGTAAAACAAGAAAATACCTAATTAAAAATGTCAAAAATTAAATTAAATTAAATTAAATTAAGAAGGCAAATACCAACCACTTGAATATTTCACTGTAACAAAAATGGGCGTTGTAGCCCTGAGGGCCGAAAGAACAGAAACAGGCAATCTCCAGAGGTAGGAGGTGGGGGGCGGGGTTAGAATGTACCAGAGACCTGGGAGGTAAGAAACGCTCAGGACTCAAAGGGAGGGACCTTAGACGAAATGCCCAACCAGAGGGGAGAGGGAACTTATAGAATCCACCTCCAGTAGAAAGACAGGGAGAGCATCAAGTGGAGGGATGGGCTGTCATCTCACATTCAGAAACTCTGACCCAGAATTGTTCCTGTCTAAAAGAACTGAAGGGACAAAAATGGAGAAGAGACTGAGGGAAAGGAGGTCCAGTGGCCGGACCAAATTGAGATCCATCTCAAGGGGAAGGTCCAAGGCCTGACACTATTACTGATGCTATGATGTGCTTACAGACAGGAGCCTAGCATGACTGCCCTGAAAAAGGCCCAACAAGCAGCTGAACGAGTCAGATGCAGATACTTAAACCTAAACAAAGGACAAAAGCTGTGGTTGAATTAGGGAGAGGCTGGAAGAAGCTGAGGAGGGTGACCCCATAGGAAGACCAGCAGTCTCAATTAACATGGACCCCTGAGACCTCTCAGACACTGAGCTACCAACCACGCAGTATTCACTGCCCCTGACACATCTACAGCAGAGGACTGCCTGGTCTGGCCTCAGTGAAAGAAGACACACCTAACCCAGAAGGACTTGAGGCTCCAAGGAGTGGGGAGACTTGGGGGTGGGAGACATCCTCTTGGAGACAGGGAGGAGAAATGGGATAAGGACTTGTTGGGGAGTAGACTGGGAGGGGTAACAACTGGACTGTAAAAAAGATTAAAGATAATTTTTTTAAAATGGGTCTTCTAATGTACAAGTTTTTAAAATGTAACCCCACATTTTAAAAATAATAGTTTTTTATTAAATGTGAACTAATAGAGAACAGATTGGAAAGTAAAAATATCCCTTATAACCTAAAATGCTTGAGTATACATTTTCATTTTTTACTATATAAACCTTTAAAAATTCAATATAATGATACATAGTAAGAACTACTTAATACAGTATCTTCATTCACATTAATGTTCTACTACAATGACCATCTTCTTCCTTTCAGTGTTCCTAGGGGAAAAACCAAAAATATACTAACTCAGGGAGAAGATGATGAGAATGATGTAATTTGGACTTTTTCTCAGAACGTCCTCTGCACACATACAGTAAGGAAGCACGAGACCACCTGTGAGCCATACTTTCAGCCCCTAAAAGTTACAGAAACCTTTCTTAGCTTGCAGTTCACACAAAAGCCACAAGTTAGACTTTATTCAGGCTCCAATGTATTGATTGTCAATCCCAACAACAACAAAAAACAAACAAAGCAACGACAACAACAACAAGCCCTGTGCAACTAAACTTCAAAAAGATGCTAATGGAAAGGCAATATCCCCACATCTTTGTCTTTTTGAGACAGGATTTCCTACATAGCCCAGTGAGGCCTTGAGTTCTGATCCTGCCTCAGCCTCCCTGGTGCTAGAATTAAGAATTACAGGAGTCTACCACCATGCCCAGCTCTCATACCTTTTTGTTTTAATTTCTTTTTAGATTTATTATTTCACACATGGAGGTATTATACCTGCATGTGTCTTTGCATACCCATAAAGATCAGAAGAGAGCATCAGATCTCCTAGGACTGGGTTACCGATGGCTATGAGCTGTCATGTGGGTGCTGGGAATCAAACCTGCGTCTTCTTAAAGAGCAACCTGTGCTCTTAACCATTGAGCCATCTCTCCAGCCTTAACCCACAAATAAATTGGCCCAGTAACACAAGAAAAATGACCTGACCTAAATCTATCAAAGTTTTGTGGAACAACCTGAGTCCATCAATAGAAACACAGATAGTCAAAATGTGATGTTTTATAGCAGAATGTTATTCAAACTTAAAAAGGAAGGAACCTATGATATATGCTGCATTTGAACTTGAGAGTTTTATACAAGTCAAGCCAGTCACAAAAGACACTGCCTGATTTCCACACCAGGAGAGGCACTTACAGAAGTCACATTCACAGAGACAGGAAGCTTCTGATGGCTCCCAGGAGAAAAGCAAGGACAGGAGAGCCACCATTGACTACTTTGTCTTCACAAAGTGAAATGAAGTATGGAGCTGGACCGTGGACATGGGTTCACAGAATGAGCTTTGAAAACTTACCACCCAGCTGCACACACACACTTAAAAATGGTTCAGATAATACATTTTATATGCCTTTTACAAAAACAGAAATTGGACAGGAGGATGTCTTTCAAATTAAAAGCACAAATTCTTCAACCTCAAACAATCTTTCTCTACAGATAAAGTCTCAGACATGCCTTTTTTTTATATGCACATGAATAAAACACACATGTAAATAAGTAAAATAAATGTAAAAATTTTTAAGAAAATAAAAAAAGTATGAAACTGAACGAGGTGTTTGACGCCTGTAATTCTAGCACCTGAGAAGCTGAGCAGGAGGACTGCCATGAGTTCAAGATCAGCCTGAGTATACAGTACAGACGCTGAGTTCTGTTCTCAGCATCACATATTACGTTTGTCTAAACCAATGCTACTCAGCCTCCTAGCACTGTGACCCTTTAGTACAGTTCCTCACATTGTGGTGACTCACAACAATATAATTATTTTCCTTGCTACTTCATAACTGTATTTGCTACTGTTATGAATCATAATGTAAACATCTGTGTTTTCTACAGTCTTGGGTAACCTCACAAAGGGGTGGAGACCCACAGATTGAGAAACACTGGTCTAAAGCAACATTGTATTGAACATGAAAAATACACAAACAGAGGACCAAGGAAAACCTTCAGTGGCAGAAGAGTCCAAGACAGTATTTGGGAACAATAAAGAAACAAAGCTTCAGCTCGTTTTACAGAATGACAACCTGACTCAGAAACACACAAAACATACACACAAATATTATAGCATTTAAAAAGTATTAGCGCTGGGAATATAGCTCAGTGGTACAGCACTTGCCTAGCATGTATGAAGTCTAAGTTCAGTTCTCATTACTTTAAAACTGTATTTATTGGACTAGGTTATAGCATGATGATAGAGTTCTTGCCTGACAAGTGTGTACAAAGCACACTAGCTTCAAACTCCAGCACTGCGAGATAACACACAAGGACTGAGAATGTAGCTCCATTAGAGTGTTTGCCAACCTCTCGTACGGCTCCAAGTCCAACCCCAGCACAGATAAAATCAGGTATTCACCTACACAATATACCAAAAAGTATCTAGGAAAACTGGATAATATAAAATATAAATAAAATTTTCGGTTGGCTTTTGCCCCACCTAGAGATGGAGTCTGCCCTTGCCCCTTTCTCCTCTACCCCTTTCTCTGGCACATTACATATTCCTCCTACCTATGGTTAACAGAATAGCTGTGCTTCTTTCTCTTATAAAGTATTCCTTGTCTGAGAATCTACACAAGGTAGAAGTCATTTACAAAGTTTAACAAGGAAATGAATAATTCTAACCTGGAATCCAGACAGAGGGAATTTCAATACTATTAAGGCTCCCTATGTGACCAACTATAAAAATGTTCCATTTTCTGTGTACTTTCCTTTGAGGAGAGTACTTTAGGCTTATAGACATTCTTTTCTTTGTTATTCAAAAGCCTCTTTGTCTATATATGTAGTCTGTGTTAGCCTAGAACTTTCAAGTTTACAAAAGATATGGACTATGTAACTTCGAAATGTTATTTACATTTTACACAGTACTTGAGGCATATTAAATATACAAAGAGAAACATGAATCTTCATATCTATCTGAGCCCAGAATACAGAACCAGCACTATTATGTGAGAAATACATTTTAGCTCTAATAACAAAACTATCTAATAATTCAACAGAAAAGGAAAAGTCTCAACCCCATTATTAATTAAGAGAGCACAAGAAGAACTAAGTCTGTAGACTGATGCATTGTCTACCATGCTCAGGAGTTTCCTGAGAACTGATAATTTTATAACAACTTACAGAGGGTCAAATCTTCCAAGAATGTAGGAAAATGGAACTCACATATACAGTTTAAGAATCTCAATTGGTATAATCACATCATACATTATCTAAGTATAATTAAAGATACACATCAGAGCTATTTAGCAAGAAATAAAACAGCTCAAAAACTTGGACTAGGTGGTCATGAGATTCCCACTAAGTGGTTTTATACATATAGTTTTCATACCTTGTAACGATGGTTTTTATGAACACTACTTTGGAAGCAGTCCATACAGAGCACACACGTTGGATCAATTGCACAATCCCTAAAGAAAATAAAGAATTAGATTCCAAAAACCAACTTGCGCTGACACTTAAGGTACAACTATAAAACGAATGAGCTTCCTGTGTGGTGGGCAAAATAACACCGGATGCCCCAAAAGCTGAGTTCTAAGAACACCTGGAAAAAAAGACAACGCTGCCTCCATAATTTAGCCTCCTTTCTAACACACCTGATTCCATAAGATGTTCAGTTTATAACTTTGAGCTTTACCTGGCTTTTTAAACTGTTAACTCTGTGGGAACTAGAGGAAAATTGTTTTTGTTCATTATCTGCCATTGTTTGCCCTCTAACTTACAGGCACACTTCTGTGCACTGTAACTGAGGTTCAATAAGACAAAACTCATTGGTTATATATTGGTAGATCCCAAATACCTCAAGCAGTACCTGGCATGTAAGCATGAGCGTGGAGTCACCAAGAGGCACCCAGTCCCTCTTTGCTCTCCCTTACGCGCTTTTACAACACATGATTCCATTTCACATTTTCAGAGAAACGCAACAACAACCTAAGTTACTACAAGGTACAGAATTAAATTTTTTGAATATTTGAAGAGACAAAATTTAAAAGTTTAAAAATAAAGTTTAGAGTTGGGTGTGCTGGCATACATCTGTACTTTCTGCACCCTTGAGGCTAAGGCAGAATTGTTGAGAGTTGAAAGACTGAGCTACTAGTGAGTTTCTAGTGAGTTTAGGGCTAGCCTAGGCTATATACTAAGAACCTATCTCAAAAACACACACACAGAGAATTTTAGGACTGGAGGAAGAGAAAGAGGAAAAGGGGAAAGAAGATGAAACTTAAAACAGCTGCTGACAGGACCTAAAATTTGCCCAAAATTCTGTAAAATTCTCGATAAAAAATATATAATCTACTCTGTTTAAAGCAGTTTCCAAATTAAAATTTATTTTTAAGAATTCCAGATGAGCATTGCATTTTACAAACATACAAAATAAAAACATTGTAAGATACAGGAAAAAAAAACAAACCCACAAACCTCTTAACTATACACAATCAGTGAAGCCTACAATGACAGTCAAGCATAGACAATGAAACTCTACTGGTAAAGGCTAAAAAGTCAAGTTGTAACCTCAAACTCAAGCAAAGAAGAAAAGCACAAAGTGGTGCTAATATCTAGAAGTCAAAGAAATTCTGCTGGAGGTATGTACACAGAGGTGTACACATTTAAGTCCCAAGAGGATCTGTATGAGTTTGAGGCCATCCTAGTCTACATAGTGAGTTCCTGGCCAAATAAGGCTACATAGTAAGACCCTGTATCAATCAATAAATAAAAGCCTAAAAATAAAAAACAACCAAACAAAAACTTCAGGCAGGAATGCAGAGTAAAAAACCTCTCCGATTTACAATGGCATTTAAGACAGTTCTTTTACCAAAACCAAAAAGCCTCCACCTGCCTTCAATTTCCATACAACTGACCTTTTACCCTCAACTACATTCCAGCTGTTCCCACACAACCCTTGACCTACAGTTCTGAAAACCAAAAATTCTGGAAGGTTTTGTTATTTTGTGGGCTTACACCAAATTTCAGTCAGTGATGAAAAACACATTCTATTTTGTTATATATTTATTTATATATATACCCCATATATATTTTATAATTTTTAATATATGCATGAAACATGGATAGTGGGCTCATCCCACAGTAAGTTCTAGTTCAGCACAGGCAACAGAATCTAAAAGGTAAAAACTTTAAATATATATATTTACACATGTTTGTATGTCTAGAATGACATATGACTACAGACTTTATATTACTTCTGAGTATCTCTATCTTTGTGAATACTCATAGATCTTTCACAGAAATCAAACCTGTTTGATTACACGGTGCTATTAAGCTGCTGTGAAGGAAGTATTGAGAATTCTGAAATATACCTGATCTCAAAAGTTTTAGAAAAGGTTTGCTGACTACATTACACGCACACAAGCCAAGGGTCTATTTCTTAGATGCTTCCGCCTCGGAACAGAACAAAAGAGAGACCTGCTTAATAAGGAGCCGTATATTAAAAATCAAGCTATAAGAACAAAACTAGATTTAAAGTATAAAATAAAGGAACTCAAGAGTAAATATACTATAGACAGCGATGAACTAGGAAAAGGAGGAAGTGGACCAGGCATGCTGCAAACGGTAAGCTGTAAATTATAACCTATCCTGCACATTTCTGATACTTACCTACAGGAATATGTTGTTTCTCCACTTTTGAAAACCTTCCCACACAACTGGAACGCTCCACTGTGTTTTAATTTCTCTAAGCAAATATCCGGATCCTCTCCAAATAAGTACCACTCCAAAGGAGTGAGTATTGACATCTGTACACTCTCTTCTTGCTTTTCCAAATCTGGGTCCATCTCAGCAAAATAAATTTCTGGCACTAATTGTGCCAAATGATGTAAGAAAGCAGTATAGAAATCAACTTGCTGATCCCACCACTGAAAGGAAGAAAAGATGGCAATCAGACTTTTCACAAGTTTTTTTTTTTGTTATTGTTGTTGTTATAAAAAAAAAATAGAGTACTTTATTCTTTGAGAATTTTGTATGTGCACGACATGGTTGATCATATTATCCACTTCCCCTCCCCTTACCTCTGCCCCTCACTTCCCCATCCCTCCTAACTTCATGTTCTTCTTCTTTATGTATTACATCTAGCCCACTAAGTCCGATTTGTGTATATATATGTATATGTATATATACATATGTACATACACACATATAATAAGTAAAAAACTATAGAATATGTATCTTACTGAATAAACAAGTAATTCAGGAATTATTATTGGTAAATGTTTTGTTTTTTCCCCCTTTTGGTGGTTTTTAGTGTTCTCTTCCACTTGCAACAGGAATTAAATGTTTAAGTTGAAAGACCAGAAAAACAAACAAACAAACAAACACCATTTTCTCCATTTGGAATTAAGGGAAAGCTTTCCTAACTGTGAACAAAACAAGTTCTCACAGCATTTACATCCCAGACATGCCGAACATTTTCCCCATCCCCATGGAGATTAAAACATAAGTTTGCAACTCTAACAGATTCCCAGAGGGAACATCATTTGAAAAAGGAACTTTGGTAGATTCTTGTTCAAACCACAACTCACTCTTGCATAAGTCCACTACTGGACATTTACAGTCTTCAGAGGCCTGCCACTTCTTAAAGTCCTTTTTCTGATTTAAAAATATTTTTAATTATATTTATTTGTTTGTTTTTTCAAACAGAGTCTTACCATAGTGTCCTGGAATTTGGCTTGTAGAGTAGCCTTGTCTTAAACTGAGAAATCTGCCTGCCTGCCTACCTGCCTCCCTGCCTGTCTGTCTCCCTCTCTCTCTGCTGCTGCTTCTGCCTGCCTGCCTTCCTGCCTCTCTCTCTCTCTCTCTCTCTTTTCTTTCTCTCTTTATTTTCTTTCTTTCTTAAAGAGAGGTAACAAAACCTAGAGGCTCTGAAATTTTTCATAGGTAGTACCAAATTAGCAATCAGACATTTATAGGCATCAAGAAATCCTTGGGCATAAGACGTTTCCTTGTACTGTTTGACAAGTACTTTTGTTTTGCTTTGTTTTTATTTTTTTGAGAAAGAATTTCTCTGTGTAGCTCTGACTATAAACCAGGCTGGCCTCAAAATCAGGAATCTACCTGCCTCTGTCTCCCAAGTTTGAGGATTAAAAGCAGGTGCCACCATGCCTGATAACAAGTTCATATTTTTAAAAACAAACCACACAATTCCTGCTTTCAAAGAACGCATTCTCAACTTGGAGAATGTAGAAAACTAACGGCTCTTAGATCTGTTCTGTAGAGACCCCTCGTCCTATGGACAAGTAAACCTAGCCATACAGTTTTATTTCTTCTCTGTTGGCTCCATATTGTCAGCCTTAATCTGACTGAGTCTCTCTTCCATACTACATTTCATTATTCCTGCTAGCCTCATGCTGTCTGTATACGCAAGTTTCCTATATATTTGTGGCATTAACAATGTAAGTCAGAGCAATATAGAGAAGCTATGACAAGCACAGTCTCTTCTGTCTCCATCTCTGTCTCTCTCTCTCCTCTTTACTCTTTAGTTAAAGCATAATAAGTATGCTGTCAAAATCTGGTTTTTATACGCATCCTGTCACTCTTGAGCAGCTATCTTCCATTTTTATCTCTGACCATACTTCTTTTTGAGTCTTTGGATAAATGCAATGTTTTCCTATGGCTCTTTTCAGTGTATGGACCATACACTTGCAAACAACTAAGATATTTTCTTATATTTGAAAGTAAAGCATGTGTGCATTAAAAAAGAATGAATGAAAAGACATACCTTCTTGTGGCTAATGCCATTTCTAAACTTACTCGTAAAAACAAAGGCTGAAAGGCTTTTTAAAAGTTTGCCCATAAATGCATATTAAGTGGTTTGAGTCTCACTCTACTGAGTCAAGTAGAGCTTGCTTGAAGGACAGCATTAAGTAAACTATTAGAAGGAATACTTAAGAGAGTAACTGTGGACTTGGCTCTGACCAGGACCTGAACTGCTTCTGGGGCACAAGTGGGTACTTAGAGAAGCACAATAATTCTTCTGGTTCTTTCTGTGGTGTTTGTTCAGAATATAGCCTCTTTCTACAAGTCCTCCAGTTATTACAGGGACATAATACTTTTTTAAAGAATGCATCATGCTAGGCATGACGAATTGTGAGGTACGGGCCAGTAAGAGTTACATAACAAAATTCTGTCTCAAAAAATAAAGAAAAGCTGGGCAGTGGTGGCGCACGCCTTTTTAACCCCAGCACTTGGGAGGAAGAGGCAGGCAGATTTCTGAGTTTGAGGCCAGCCTGGTCTACAAAGTGAGTTCCAGGACAGCCAGGGCTATACAGAGAAACCCTGTCTCCAAAAATCAAAAAAAGCAAACAAACAAACAAAAAAAAAAAAAGTAAAGAAAAAGCCCAAATTCAACAATCAAAATAAAAACAGCTACTGCTTCTTTCACAAATGCCACAGTAACTCACACAGGAGTTCATGTAAGTCACCAGGGAGTAGTGAGGTCTTAATACTTTATCTTAAGCTACCTGAGACAATGGATTAAAGTTTATATGAAATTATTTCATAAAATACAGCACAGGATTAATGCCTTTAGAGATACTGGATAATGTAATAGCAAGGGGAATTTGGAATAGCCTTCAAAGGCAGCACACAAAGAACGGGCTAAGGCACCTACCTGTCCATGGTTCATCATGCGGTACTGACTTACACGTCTATCTTTCCAGACAGTTTTCCTATCAAGTACTGAAGACTGACACAGAACTGATTTAGTCTTAAAGATTACACCGGTTGCTCTGTAGAGAAATGACTGGAATGCTTTGTCCAGTATCGCTCCAGGGAATGGCCCTGACCAGGGACAGCAAGGGAATGAAGAAAAAGCAGACACAGAGAGACGAAAAGTTGGGATCAGATAGCCTGGACTCACAGATGGAGAAACCTCAGCACTCCACAAGCTCTTGTGTGTGTGTGTGTGTGTGTGTGTGTGTGTGTGTGTGTGTGTGTGTGTGTGTATGCATACACACACAGCACAGGCAGGCAGGGCTCTTGTATACAGCTGAACAAGAAGGCAGAGTTGGAACATACAGATAAACAAGGAGACAGGGTTTACAGCAAACAGTCTGGATCAAGGGGATGGGATTAGCTAATCTCAACATTCTCTGCAGGAAGCACTCTTCAGACCATAAACATCATGGGGAAGGGGAGATGATAGTTATGGTGGACATTTTTTTCTACAAACACTATCAATATATGCAAACGGACCAGAAGAAGGCTTTGCCATCCCTCTGAGCATCACCCTGGGAGCAGGGATGGAGAGGGAGGCTTTGCCATTTTCCCATGGGTCTGAGGCTATGTTCCCTGACAAGCTTTTGTCCATGTCAACAACACACATTCACTCAAGGCTTCCTCTCATCCCAACACTGGAAGATGACAAAAGTAGAAGGAGAGAGACCAGTGAAGAAGCTACAGTTGTCTAGGCAACAAATGGTGGCTTAGATTACAATGATGAGTGTAAAGACAGAGAGACATTTGTATCCAAGAGCTATTGTGGAGGAGGTGCCCTGTAAAAGAATAAAAAAAAAAAAAAAAAAAAAAAACCTTGATTTGCCTTCCTGCTGCCCTCCTAAAATCTACCATGAATGTGGAGACCAAAAACCAGAGGTACAGATGTCATTTGTTCCTTTCATTTTTCCCTCAACTTAATAATTAGGTCATCTTTGCTTCTATCATATTTCCAACATCTTCCTCAAACTGATACAGCTTTGTCTTCCTGTAACAATCTCTCACATCCTAGCGGCCTCCTACCTGCTCTCTCTTTTGGAAACAACCATCGGCCGTGCTAGTGGAGACAAGGAAGCAACTGAGTTTATGATTCTGAAGCTCACAAGTGAGATGACCCAGAGCTATAAGCTAGGAATTGAACATATGTGAGTATGAAAAGCTGTAGAACTGGATGAAATCACATATGCAGTGTCAGCGTACAGAAAAAGATCGCAGTGCCATGCCATGTGACACCTTCCTCTTAGGCAGGAATCCAGTCAAAAAAAGCAGATGTTCCGGCAGGCCATCCAATATACTCTGGATTTCCAGTTTTCTCAGTCCTTTTCACGGATCCAATAAACTATCCTTTCCTAAAAACTACATCCCAGACATTGTCTTACTCTTGTTTTCTCAGCTGTGTGGTTTCTGGGTATTTGTGTGTGTATATGCACACAACTTGACCTCAAATATATCCATTCCTATAGCCTCAATCATTGATTCTAAACTGGTAACTTCCAAGTGGCTAGCTTACTAAGGCATTCTTGTGAATATGTAGCTTCTTGGACCTTTTGGACGTTTACGGTCCAAGAATCAACTCTCTTGGTGAATCTTTTTTTTTTTTCTTAACTCAAATTATTTATTTTTATCTTGGTAAATCTTAAGCAATATCTTGTACAAATGTCCAATAACTCTCAATTATTATTTCATTTTATTTTTGCTTTTTCCGATCATTCTATTTTTTTTTTAATTATTACTATTATTGTGTGGGGGCAGATATGTACATGTGCCACAGCATGAATGTGGAAGTCAAAGTGCATATTTGTAGAGTTGGTTATCTCCTTCCACATCTTCATTGGTTCTAATGATCAAATCAAGGTACCAAGCTTATGCAGGAAGCAGCTCTGAGCCATCTTGCTAGCCCTATCATTTCATGCTGCTTACTTGTTAAGTGACTTTAGACCTTGCTGAAAGGTTACTAAAACAACCTTGTATCTTTAAAAAAGGCAATTTAGTTTAAAGAAATCAGCAACTGTAACTAGAAAAGCACTCTAATGAGAACAAAGCCTTTACTAGATCTTGTAGCTGTCCTATATTTGTTATTTTGTTTCCACAAGACCCAACAGAGATTTGAGATACAAATTAAGCAAACAGTGGTGGGGTGCTGAAGACTCAAACTGAGCAATCTTGGCTTAACCACAAGAGTTTTAAATAGGGAGAATGAAATGGGAAAGGGCAGATGGAAAAACTACAGGAAGTAGGATGAACTCTGGGGTCAAGCAAAAAGGGCTCAAGCCAAAAAATAAAGGCTTCACGGTCATCGGTCTGTATCCACTTACACCACCCTATCTTGAATCTAAGTTCTTCATCTTTTATATTATCTATAGGCTGAATTCCCTGAGGCTACATGACACCACTCCTTGCTTCTCTGTAAAGTTTAAAAAGCCTTGCCCAAAGAAATATATTATTCTTTGAAGACATGTTTGTTACAGATTCCTGCTCAATTTCTATACCATTTTTCCAATTCCAAAGTAATGGATGTTTTATGGTTTTATTAATGGGGTTTTACAGTGCTAGTGGGAAAGAATTAACATAGCAACGATTTAAATAAACATTACTCATCTTTGGCAATAGGAAACTACAACTATTCTGACTATAACGCACTAGATTACAAACAAACAAAAAAAGCACATGATTCTATCTATGAATCTTTTTTTCTATTTTTGTTTTTAGATGGAGTTTCACAGTCTAGTCCGGGGTTTGCCTGGAACTCCTGAAAGTAAATGATCTCTCTATCTTAACCTATAGCTCAGAAGAAGAGCCCTTGCCTAGCATGCATAAGGCCTGGAGTTTTCTCCCTAGCACTAAAAAAACCAAAACCAAAACCAACCAAACAAACAAACAAACAAACAAACCAGTTTATCTACTTGGAAACATTTTCTAGCTGTTTTCATCTAAGCTACATTACCAGTGGTGAAGTGAGTTTCAACTGCTTTTTGGGATGGAGGAGGAAGACTGCCAAGTGCTGATCTAGTGCATATAGTCTTATTCCAACTCTGTCCCTGATGGTTTTTTATCTTACAGACATTCTCTCTAGTCTCCGTGGTTGACTTATTTCTGAGTCATTCTCTTGTCTCATAAAATAATGTTCTAGAGTCTGCTGGGGTAAAGTAAGCCAAGAATGAGTTTATTAAAACTACAAACAACTTCACTAACAGGTATGTGTATATACAATGGGTTTGCGTGGGTGCGGGTATGTTTCCCACACTTTTCCATATGCAGCTATAGACAAACTGATAAAACATGTTGTGATCAATAGTGAGTACTTCCTAAGGACCTCCCTCCCTTCTAGTTATCTGAAGGGACCACATCAGAACATTTGTGAACATTACCCCACCTTTCAGCCTACTCTGTTCGTATTCTCCACGCAGCCAGACTGTTGACTCAATTTTATTCTACCTCTCCTTTCTCAGCCCTTCAAAAATCTAATAGCCAAGTATAGATTCCAGTATTCTCTCGTTTGAAATGTCCCTTCTCATATATAAAAGGCATGACAAATGACAAATTTCCCTCACTGGGGGCCAGATCGAAGGTTCTCAAGACGCTGCAATAATGGATATCTGGCCATGCCTTGCCAGCCGCAACACTCACTGCCACTATCAAGTCCACCCGACAATGCTATATCACACCAGGTGCTGGTCCGGGTCCCGATGCCTATCAACAAGAGGGGTCAGCAATGCGTCTACCGAAAAATGGCCTTCTCCAACCTCATCTCAGCTCCTACATCAAACCCACCTAAATGTGCACGAGTTCTTTCTACTTCAAAATAGAGACATGCGTGTCTGAGCACGTTGAGACTTAATAGATGACAGTCATTAAACTCCGTAGACCTGGCTGGCAGGAATGTGTGTAGGAGACGACTAACTTTATCGGGGGAGGGAGGGTCGATCCTTCAATCCTAGGACTCCCCTTCCCCAGTGCCGCCATAGAAAGCGGAGCCCCAAACCCTCCCAGGCGCGGTGGGAAGCTGTTGGTGGAGAGGACAAAAGGCGCTAGCAGATGAAGACTCACCGATGCCGGCCGCTGCGGGGCCAGGGGAGGCTCCGGGCTGACGTCCATCCTCTCGGCGCCGTCCATCTCTTCGTCCGCCATCTTAAGGGAAACGAACGCCCGCAGTTCCCGACCCCCGGCCGCCAGCTAGCGGAAACCTGTGGCCGGCCCGACGCGACAGGGACGACACTTTTACGACGGCCCCTGAAGTCAGGTTTGTCGCAGCACCCGGAGCGGCTTCCGGTCGGCTTCCCGGAAGCAGGCTGCCGACCTGCCAAGCCGGAGGTTTCCGCCCCTGATGGTTAGTTAGCCCTGCTCCACCAGGGCTGATCCCCGAGGGAAGACCTCACAGCTTTGTCGCCATCCCTTAACCCCGGGGCAGGGGTGGTGAGATGACAAAACCGAGAAACCTAGTCCATCCGTCGGTAAGGGAAGACAAACTGAATACATCCCCGTTATGGAATACCCCATGAAAAGAACAAGGTAGATGTACGGAAACATCGAGGGGAAACTGTTGCCACAGACTACAAATTCCTGCATTTGTGCATCTATGCATAGTGCGAAGGAATAGCTCTGAACCAAGAGAAAACACCCAAGGCCAAGACCAGGGTTGGAGGACAAAGGTGATAAAGAGCTAATTTAGTGTCCTCTGTTTTTGTTTTTGTTTTTTGTTTAGTTTGGTTTAGTTTTTACGAAACGAATAATAGCCTCCAATACCACGCATTCCTCCTACCTCTGCATTCCAAGTGACAGATGTCAGCCACCTGGTCCCTTTTTAAATTTATATATATACTTTAGCGACTTGTGTCTGTGTCTCTCTCTCTCTCTCTCTGTGTGTGTGTGTGTGTGTGTGTGTGTGTGTGTGTGTGTGTGTGGATCATGTTTAGAGATCAAAGGACAATTTGAGGGGATTGGTTTTCTACCATCTCACCTGCCATGGAAGTGGGTTTTGTTTTGTTTTTGTTTTTGTTTTGTTTTGTTTTTTTGTTTTTGTTTTTGAGACAGGGTTTCTCTGTATAGTCCTGGCTGTCCTGGAACTCACTTTGTAGACCAGGCTGGCCTCGAACTCAGAAATCCGCCTGCCTCTGCCTCCCAAGTGCTGGGGTTAAAAAGGTGTGCGCCACCACCACCTGGCTTTTTTTTTTTTTTAGATCTGTAAGGTCAAATTTTCTTCACATACACCAACCAAAGCAACACATGACTGACTATAGATAGAGGCAGAACTAAAACACACCTACCCTTCTATTAAATTGGAACTTAAGAAATTTGGAAATTCTCACATTTTGGATAACATTTGTTTACCGAGTTAATTTTCATTTTAAATGCTGTTTATGCCTGGTGTAATGGCACCCACCTTTAAGCACTCCAGAACCAGAGGCAGGTGGATCTCTGAATTCAAGGCTAGCCTAGTCTACTCCAGAGCTATGTGGTGAGACCCCATCTCAAAAAGAGAAAAAGAAAGGAAAAATGTTTAAGATGTTATATTGTTTACATGCCTGTAAGCCGGCATGGGTGACTTACAGCTGTAACGTCAGCTAGCATTTGAGAATATGAGGGTTCTTCCAAGTTGGAGGCAGCAGAACTATATAGTTCCAGATCAGTCTAGCTGCCGGTGAGGTCCTGTCCCAAAACAACAAAAAGCAGAACATGTTGGGTTACATGAAGCCCTGCATAGAAACTTTTAAGCTAGTTAAAAGTTTTCTCCATCTTAAATTGTTATTAGTAAATATTGATAGGAACCATTTGTACAAAAGATTCTTGGGGAGGGGCAATAATTTTAAGGAGTTTAAAGTGATCCTGAGAAAATAAAGTTTGAGAAACGCTGTTGTTGTTTTGTTCTTTCTATCTTGAGAAGACACATTGTTGGGTGAAAAATCAAGTGACTGTTTTTTGAGGGGAGAGCATGAGGCATAAGGCTGAGCTTGTGACTCATTGTAAAGGGCTTATCACACACACACACACACACACACACACACACACACACACACACACACAAACCAATAATAATAAACGCACCTGTAGGGCGCTCGCAAGATGGCTCAGTGGTTAAGAGCACCGATTGCTCTTCCGAAGGTCCCGAGTTCAAATCCCAGCAACCATATGGTGGCTCACAACCATCCGTAACAAAATCTGATGCCTTCTTCTGGAAGATCTGAGGACAGCTACAGGGTACTTACATATAGTAAATAAATAAATCTTTAAAAAAAAAGAAAAACAAAACAAACAAACAAAAAGATTGTATTTTAAAAAAAATAAATGCACCTGTAGACTAGGATTATAGTTCAAAGGTAGAGAGATTGTGACTAGCATGCACATTATCCTGGTCTTAATCCTCAGTGGTTAAAAAAATAAAGCAGCTATTTTTATATTAAACATGTTTAATGAAGAATGCTAATCATTAAAATCTTATTCTTGT
Organism: Mus musculus; assembly: GCF_000001635.26. NCBI lineage: Eukaryota > Metazoa > Chordata > Mammalia > Rodentia > Muridae > Mus > Mus musculus. Next base: position 120,972,917 of record NC_000068.7, read on the forward strand.
GGTAATGAGAAAATTTTAACGACCAATGCTAGTCACGGTCTTAGGTTTACTGTCACTGTGATGCAACACCATGACCTAAACAGCTTCGGGAGGAAAGGGCTTGGTTTACACTTCCACATCACTGTTCATTAGCCAAGGAAGTCAGCGCAGGAACTCAAACAGGACAGGAACCTGAAGGTAGGAGCTGGTGCACAGGCCATGGAGGGGCGCTGCTTGCTTACTATGGCTTGTTCATTGTGACTTGTTCAGCCAGCTTTCCTATAGAACCAGAACCACCAGCCCAGGGGTGGCCCCGCCCACAATGGGCTGGGCCCTGCTCCATCAATCACTAATTAAGAAAATACCCTATGGGAGGGACCAGGTAGAGGGAAGAGCAACGATCTGGATGTAAAGTGAGTAAATAAATAAATAGGAAAAAGAAAAGGAAATGACCTATGTGCTTACAGCCCAGTCTTGTAGAGGCATTTTTCTCAATTGAGGTTCCCTCTTCTCTGCCGACTATAGGTTTTGTCAAGTTGACACAAAACTAGCCAGCACCATCACTAAGATATTTTAAATTTTGTCTCCAGACTCATACAGAAACGCCCACAGCTCGAACCTGCCGCTTTGCTCTTCCGAAGCCATCACGTGTTCACCTGCAACCTTACTCCTAGGTTATTTGGCGGGAATCGGCCCCTCCCCCTCCTTCATAACGGAGTGTCGGAATAGTAAAATTGAACCTTGAGCAGAGCCTTGTCTTGGTTCCGTCTTTATCTCGCGCCGCCTAGTCCCTCTTCTCTTCCAGGTTTCCAAAATGCCTTTCCAGGCTAGAACCCAGACCTGTGATCTGCTGGCCAGACACAACATAAATGTCTATTTTTTATTTTTAATTTTGTTTATATTTTGTGTGTATGGGTATCTTGCCTCTATGTATGTCTTTGTACCACTTGTGTACAGTACCCAAAAGCCCAGAAGAGAGGAATGGATTCCCTGAAACTGGTCCTGGGAATTGAAGCCAAGTCCTCTGGAAGAGTAGTGAATGCTCTTAACTGCTGAGCCATGTCTCTAGCCCAGAGAAAGGATATTTTTAAAGGATCTGCCCATCTTTTAAGGAAAGCATTTTTAATATCTTCCTGTTTTCCTAACCAGATGTGATTGGACCCTTCCTTCCTGTTGGAGGACTAATTTAATAATAATTAAATAATAGAGGCTATATACTTCTAGAAGCAAATTTGTTCATTGGGATTCAGTACATTTTATTTTTGCTACTTGGTTTTAAATTTAGGAGCATTAAACTTACTGGACTTCCTCATCTATAAAACAGATGCCTATATAAAGTTTGTAAAGATGAATGAGGCACTACCAAAAGCCCAGAATGCCTGGTTTCCAATAGTACAGTGTTTGGTAATAGCTAAGTGAACTCCCTTCTCACCCCATGGTTTTCTTCTATACAAAAGCACTTTCATTTAGGGGGAAGGGAGTCAGGGATCAGCATACACAGTCTTTCCATTGTGAATGCCTCATTAGGCATCAGCATCCCCAACCACGGGCCTAGAGTTTATTACTGTTTGGTATCCTCAGGTAACAATGCCCATCCAGACTTGCAGAGTTCTTTCTTCGCTATGGATTCTTGTGCTTATTGCCTCTATTCTAATGCAAGGAATAAAGGCACAGCACATCATGCCCGGCTTTTTAAAATAACTGCTGAATTTTGGTTGAGATTGCTATAATACTTTTTAACAGTGGGGTGCTCGGTTGTTTGTTTTTGTTTTGTTTGTTTTAGTCAGGGTCTCACTATGTAGCCTACATGGCCTGGAACTTGCTAGCTCTCTTCTACAGTGCTGTGACTAAAGGTGTGTGCCACCACACCCAGTTAAGTATCTATGCTTTCTATATATCTCATGAATAGATTATTCATCCCTGGCTATGATGCTGATTTTCTTTCATAATATTCTTCAAAAACTTGTGTTTGACCTTTTAATTTCTATTCAAAAAACAAAAAAAAATTGTTATATATTTTAAACACTTTGTGGAATGGCATGAATAATTTTGTCCATGAAATAAAACTTCATAGAATTTTCTACTTCTTGTGTTATGTAGCCCAGGCTGGACTTGAACTCCTGACTTTTATGTCTCTAAGGTGCAATTCAAATCATATCTCAAACTTGCAAGTTGGGATTATAGCTGTATGGCACCACTTTTTAAAAATTATTTATTATTTTATGTAAGTACACTGTAGCTGTCTTCAGACACAGCAGAAGAGGGTGTCAGATCTCATTATGGATGGTTATGAGCCACCATGTGGTTTCTGGGATTTGAACTCAGGACCTTCAGGAGAGCAGTCAGTGCTCTTAACCGCTGAGCCACCTCTCCACCCATGGCACCACTTTTATCTCAAGAAACTTTCTTATATATATTGCTGTGAGACTCTCTTATCTATGTATACTACGTATATTGTATGAAATTTAATTTGCATGCCACACAAATCTCTTCTGAAATCTACCCTGAAATGTTTTTGTCAGCCTAACCTCCATTGTTATCTCTGACCTTAAAGTTTATTCACATTTCCCACAAACATACTATATAGTCTTACACTTCTATGCTCTTGCATTGGTCTGTCCTTGGCCTTAAGTGTGTCATACTATAAATCTTAGGAAGTTTATTAGCCTGTTATTAACACACTTTTACCCCATACATTTTTCTTCAAATTTACTTTAGTTATTGTATGATATTCTGTTGTGTGTGTCATTTTAAAGATTTTTAAAATTTTGTTTTATTTGAGACAGAATCTCATTATGTAGCCTTGACTGGCCTCTAACTCAGAGATCATCCTGTCTCTGTCTCCATGTGCTGAATTAAAGGCTTGAGCCACTAAGCTTGGCTTATTTTAAAGGTTTGTATTGTGAATTGTTTCTAGTATCTTTATTTTCCTTTTACAGTTAAATTTTTTTAACATTTTATTTTTAAGGGCTGAAGAAGTGCCTCAGTGGTTAAGAGTACTTGTGGCTCTTACAGAGGATTGAGATTCCGCTCTCAGCACTTACATAGTCCTTCACAACAGTCTGCAACTCCAGTGCGAAGGGATTCAGTGCCCTCTTCTGTCCTCCATGGGCAATTCACACACATGGTACACAGACATACATGCAGGCAAGATACTCATACCCATATGATAACAATAAAGATTCTAAAAAATATTTTGTAGGGGCTGGAGAGATGGCTCAGCAGTTAAGAGCCCTGACTGCCCTTCCAGAGATCCTGAGTTCAATTCCCATAACCACATGGTGGCTCACAACCATCTGTAATGGGATCGGATGCCCTCTTCTGGTGAGTCTGAAGAGGGTGACTGTGTACTCACATACATAAAATCAACATGTAAATCTTTTTAAAAATTGTAATTAATTTTTTGGGGGGATAGGGTCTCTCTACATAGTCCCAGCTGTCCTGAAACTCATTATGTAGACCAAGCTGGCCTCGAACTCACAGAAATCTTCCTGCGTTTGTTTCCCAAATGCTGGCATTAAAAGTGTGTGCCATCACACCCACCTAAAAATATTTTATTTTTGTACTAATTATATGTGTGTCTGAAAGTGGGTTTATGCAACCCAGTGCATTCTCTATAGAGAACAGAAGGGGGCGTTGTATTCCCTGGCGCTTGTGGTCAGAAGCCTTCTAATGTAGGTGCTGGGAACCACACTGGAAATGCTCCCTTATGTTTTCTGTTTGCATCAATGGCTTATTACAGTCCAGAGATGTTGAACTGATTGAAAAATTACAACACTGACAATATATCCCAAGGAAATATTGTTTAAAGCACGATTTGTATAAAAATGTTTATTCTTAATAGCAACACATATTAAAGAGTTGAAAGCCAACAATAAAGAAGTAGGTTTGATAAATTAAGGCCACGACTAGACTCTAATTCTGCTTCAGGCAATAGAAAAAGTTAATTTACAA